>NC_133664.1:65158235-65765480 GCF_037893015.1 Macrotis lagotis | reverse complement strand
TTTCCCCATCTTTAAGATGAACTGGAGGAGGAAATGACAAACCATTCCATTATCTTTGCCAAGAAAACCCCATGAAGTCTCATCTACAACAGATAAGGATAGGAAAATGGCCATGTGATTTTAAAGAATTTAGGGGATTCCCAATTGAGGAAATTTTACCTTAATATCAATCATAGCAATAATAGCTGATATTGATATAATACCTACCATGTGCCCATTAGACACTGTGCTAAGTATTTTCTAATTATCTTGTTATTTCATGTTCATAACAATCCTGGGAGCTATTTGCTATTATTAATTCCATGTTACACATAAAGGAGTGAGACGAACAGACTAAATGACTTGTCCAGGGTCACCCAGCAAGTTAGGATCTGAGCCTGGATTTGAACTTAGTTCTCCTTGACTCCAGGTCCAGAGCTCTATCCATTGTTCCACCTAGCTGGCACCTTTGCTGAAACTTAATAGACATGGAGATTGGGAGATTAAGTTATTTGCCTGGGGTCAATGTCAGAGTCAGTCAATTAGTTAACAAACTTTATAAAGTACACCCCTTGTGCCAGGAGAAGGAAAGAGAGGAGTTTTCTTTTTAATGGGGAAGATGATTCACAAAAGGAACTTGGAAAGATGGAGTGGGGGGGAGGAGGGAAGGAAAGAGAAGGTCCCCCATTCTTGGTGTAGTAGAGAAAGTTCTGTGGACATTTGTCAGCAGTGTTACCTGGAGAAGAACGATGAAACCTTGATCTAAGTCTCTGGGAAAGAACCAGCCAGCTAGAAGGCAAAGCCAAAAGGGCCAAGGAAAACTTCCATTGTGAGAAGTTTCCCCAAGGTAGATTGAGATTCCAGGGGTGAAGAGGTTTCTGCGGTATGGAAGGCAATGTCATTTGGGGTTGAGGCAATGATACAGCCTGGAGAAGAATATAAATGGGGAACCTGACCCGGTTTTTGACTTTAAAGGGTGGTTCCCATACCTACCAAATAATATTGCCTCTCTCCTATAAAATAGAAATAATACAGGTTGTTTGCTGAGGTTGAATGAGAGGACACTGTAAATTTTAAAACACTATATATGGCAAGGCTTGCCATACTTGACTTACCAACTTTCAAAGATTTTAGAAGGAAGTAACATAGATTTGATACTAAAGCTCTGATGAACATCTTCAAATCTTTCTTTAGAGATTCAGAGAGCACTTTCTATCTTTGCAATGCATCAGAATCTTCATTGTAAATGTCAATGATAAACATATAATACTATGAAAACTATTACCATGGCCTCAAATTGAACACATCCTCGGGCTGAACTACGAATCTTCCTTCTTTGTCCTCCATTTCCATTCAGTCATCAAGATCTAACAAGTCTTGCTCTACAATCTCTTTTGTGCCTGTCCCCCTTTTTTTGGCTCTGCCTGCCACATCCTAATACATGCTCATCAGCTGTCAACTGGACTCCATATTTTAAAACATTTCAATTAAGTTTTATTAGATAAAATATATGTTTTTATGATTTTAGACATGTGTCAATAAATAACTATTGAAATCTTATTAATATTACTATTTTGACTAAAATAGATATTTCTTTTAGTTGAGTCTTCTGATGACATTATCTAGAATTGAATACCATCTAGAATATTTTGATATTTGAGCACAATACCATTCCTAGTTAAGTTCCTTCTTTTGCTCGCTCTTTTGTAGTAGGAGAAGGGGAAGTGCCTCCTACATGACACTTAGAATGGTAAGCACTTTACAAATATTATCTCATTTGATTCTCATAATAATCCTAGAAGGTAGATGTTATTTAGGATCTCTGTTTTTAGGAAACTGAGGCAAACACAGGTAAAATGATTTGTCCAGAGTCACAAAGCTAGTAAGCATCTGAAGCTAAATTTGAACTTCTGACTCCAGGTACAGTGGTCTTTCCATTAGTAGTCTTCTGATTGATCTTCCCATCCAATCTATCCTTCATATCCATACCTAAAGTATCAATGTCATGATGGTCAAGATGATTGTAATAGCTCCTATTTTGTTCATAAGAACAATACAAGATCCTTAGCTTATGATTTCAGGCTCTCCATTATCTATCTCTAGTCTATTTTACCACGCATATTTCAAATAATTCTCCTTCAGGCACTCTACATTTTAGTCAAACTAGAGTCTTAATTTCCCCCTGATCCAGTCCTGGTTTGTCCTAACTGTCCTTTGACATGTTCACTTGTTGAAAATCTTTGTTTCTTTCAGGGTTCAGTTCAGATACCATAGGATCTTCTTTGAAACCACCCTATCTGAAAATACTGTTTCTCCAAATTATATTTGTCTGGCAGTCTGCTTTGTTCTAATTATGGTCTGCTTTATTCCAAATATTTGCATGCATGTCCCACCTCCTCCAATTATATCATAAGCTCCTTAAAGTTAGAGACTGCTATTTTTATCTCCGTGTTCCCCAAAACTTGAAGAAATATTGTTAAATTGGATCCCCTTTGGACAAAAATCTTGTTAAGAATTTGAACTCTATTTCTTTGTTCTTAAAAAGGATTTTTCTTCTAGATGATGTTACATTTTGGTAGAATTGACAGGAACAATGCTGGGGTCATTTAAAATGAGAGGTTAAGAAATACGAAAGAATCCTTTGATTCCCACCCCCCTCCAAAAAAAAAAAAAAAAAACAACACTTCAAAGCCTGAATTTCCTGTGCTGGGGACTAGTCAGTTCAGGGACCAGAGAGAACAATGTTAATTTATTGTTTAACTCATTTTAAAAAGTTGCACAAAGGAAAGATCAATCCAGTATTTCACCATTTGTAGTGTTTTTGTATCTTAGTGGTAAAAAGCTACTGCTGATGGTAGGGTCATGGAACTCCAAAAGGGGCAGTTTTCTCCTTTTGCATTCAATGTCTGATGGGGGTGACTTTGTTCAAAGGATGGGATTTTGGGAAAGCCCTCAGAGCACCTGGTTTCTTTAGAAGCCATATCACCTTCAGGTTTCATATGTAATATATATATATATACACACACATATGGAACTTAGGCTCCTTCAGCTGTATTTTTGTTTGTTTAATAGAAACTGGCCAATGAAACTCCTGTTTTTTATAAGCATGCAGAGCAGGGTTCTACTTGATGCAATTCTCTATGTGAACTTTGGAGCATGCATATGTATTCTATTACTGTTTCCTGCCTATTTATTGCATAGTGATCAAAAGCCCTTTTCACTGGATGTTGAAACAAGTGTGTACTTTTAAGGGTCCTAACCAGCCAAAACAAGCCCTTTCTCCTCTTTCCTGGCAGTGATCAAGGGTTGCTAGGAGCCACTAGGTCAGTTTCTTCCTCACCTAAGCACACAGGTGACTGTATACATATATAGTGCCCCTGTTTCTTTCCCTCTTTTGGATTTGTTCTTTCCTGCTATTAGTTAACACTATGAAAAGGAAAATGATCCATCCCACAATTTGCCATCAGCACAACCCTGAGGAGCAACCCAGGAGACCCCAGCCGGTCAGTAAATCTGATAGATAGCTAGGATTCCATTTTATGGAGTTACTCCTTCTATCAGGATTTGAAAATAGACTTGGCAGAGCAAATGCTTTTTCAGGTAACAATTTAATTTTGAGTCTCAGAAATATAGAACATAAGGGGGAGAGTGTACCTTCATTGAGTTTGGGTAGAGTACTGATACTGGGGTATCAAACATGAGACCAATCAATGCTACAAGGGGAATAATAACTGTAGTTGATAATTAACATTGAGATGAACATGTTATAATGGGAGATCTGGTGAATGGGCACCAGAAAGTCATCCCAATACTGCATGAATGTTCCTTGAATCTTGAGAAGGGGTTCTTCTGGGAAGTTGGAAAAAACTCCTATAGACAGTTTGTAAAAGCTTCATTTATAATCAGTTAAATTATTATCTGGAGTTTAGAATTGCCTTGACCTCAGGTTGTTTTTATACATGTAACTGTCTGCTTGAGTTGAACCCCTACTGCCTAAAACTATGAAAACAATGTTCCAAATAATGTTTCCATAAGAAATTGTTCTTTTTTTTTTTTTAAAGAGAAGTAAGTACATTGACACAGACAAGGGGCAGCAGGAAGACAGAACTTTCCTTTGAAATCTTAGACTAGTGTTTTGCTTGGTGTTCACTCATTGAGCAAAATTTTTTCATTGACTTTCTTTTCATAGACTGTGAATCAGTCAGTCAATCAACAATTATTTCTTACATGCTTGTTATTTTCCCAGACACTGTGCTAGATGCTGGATGTAACAGGACGCTGATGGTTTCTGTCTGTCAGCTGGCATTGTCTTCCTATTGCGTTCAGAGAAAGTCACTATTAATTTGGTCCATTATAAATTCATACCACCTAACTCCACTTAGGTACTTGCTGCTCATTAGTGAAATATAAATTTCACACTCTTTATAGATTAGTTTAAAGTACCTATTTCAAACCTTCTCTCTTATTGAATTTACAATTTTATTCTTTTTCTCCCAATTATCACCAATGACCATATCATCTATACTTTACTGAGAAATTGAAGGTCATTGATGGGTATTCCCTTACTTTCTTTCTCCTTGCCACATAGCTTTTCTCTCTTGGCCCCTTCACCTCTTTCTAGCAGTTAGTTTATACAAATATTAAATGGGGATAATAATACCAAACTTATGTGCTTCAGGGGTTAGCTATATCTCAGAGAAGTATAGCAGATGAACAAACTTCATCTTGGCAGGATGACATCGTGAATGATATCAAGAATTCTAGGGAAAATACCCCAGCAGTTATGTGGATCTCTATAGGATGATTTGGGCAGGGAAGGTTGCAGAAAAAATTCTTGAGATCCTAGACCCGTTCTTTAATGATTTGAAATTTTGATGTTTCTGAAATCTCTTTGATGTAGATGCTCCCTTCAATAGTTCAAATAATAACCTATCCATGCACTATCATCTTATGAGACTTTTGTCAACACCCTCCTAAAAATTCCATGCAATATGTTTTTTTGGGGGCAAGGCAATGGGGTTTAAGTGACTTGCCCAAGGTCACACAGCTAAATAATTATTAAGTGTCTGAGACTGGATTTGAACCTAGGTCCTCCTGACTCCAGGGCCGGTGCTCTATTCACTGTACCACTTAGCTGTCCCCCGAATATGTTTTGGGAATTGTCTTTGAATCTCTTAACATCCCTGGCTTTCTACATGTCTCATTGCCTCCTTTTCTGTCAAACATCTTTCTTGATGATTTCTTCTATACTGTTTTTCTTGAACAAATTATTTATTCGTGAAAGGGGTTACTCATACATGTGCCTCTATATTCATTGATATTTGGGCAAGCCACAACTTTAATTCTTCAGAAACCATATTATTCCATGACATAGAGTCACACAGCACCAATGAAGGCATTTTGTTGTTAAAAAAGATAGATCTTTGAGTCAGTCTCTTGAGGTCATTAAAAGCATCACAAGGTTTCCCAGATGAAATGGAACCCAGTCTCTTCCTCTCATTTCATTATGGGTTTTAGTTTGTCTGGTACTCAGTGTTTATCCAAGATATATTCTGGACAAGTCACTCACTACTCTCGTGTGGATAATGACTTCTCCTTGTGTGAATAATAGTGTTGACTCCTTTTGCGTGACTATGGATTTTTTTTATAGGAGACTTTGTTATATTTTCAGGGTTCTAGTAAGAAAAATGCCATTCACAAATAGAATCCTCAGGAGGATCTCACCATTGATAGGGAATCCTTCTTATATTTCCACTATTCTTTGGACTTTTTCTCTAATGACCTCCCTCAGAGAAATGTTGTGAACATCAAATGAAATCATATATTTGAAAGCCCTTTTGAAAAGACAAGACCATTTATTATGTAAACACAGAGCATCATTTTTATGGAAAGGGGTAGTCAGTTTACACAGAGCCACAAATACTAGGTAACCACTTAAGAGGAAATGTCTTGTCCTAGAAAAGTTTGGGGAGAAGTGTGGTTGGAGGAAGAAGAAAAATTGTATTTCTGAATGGATTCTGGAGCCAGATCACCTCTGCCCTCCAAGTGTCTTATGTGGGATAATCTAACCCTGGTAAAAGTCACAGCTCCTACATTATGATGTTTAATTTAATTTTATTTTTTGCTAGTTTTTATCTCATACTTTGTAACTGCTTTTGAGCCATCCTATGACCTTTCCATGGAGGTCTTGACCTATTGCTTGAGAAACTTTGGGTGAGATCATATCATTTATTATTATAAAACATTCTCTTTAGCAGAGGGGTCTTGGATCTTGTGAGAGGCAGAAACTGTGACTGTGGTTGCTCTTTTTCTTCCTATCTTCCTCGTATTTGGGGTCTTTGAGACTAATTTTTCCTTTAAGCATGGAGAAGAGATAAATAGGATGTAGAGGTCTATGAGAAAAGATAGTGTTCCATTGAAGAAAGTTTTGTTTGCTGTAATAATAATAATAATAATAATAATAATAATAATAATAATAACTTGAAATCATATAAATACTTTAAACTTTCAAAGCTCTTTATATATGTATAAAATAGACTATACCTAAATATTTTTTTGTCTCTTCAACAGTTCCATAAATCACAGATAATCAATAAATATTTAGGAAATTCAAAAAGTCCCTAAGTGTGGTTTTACACAACTATGCTGTTCTCTTTTAAATGACCACATTCTTCTCTTTTGGAACTACAAGGCAGAACAGAATGATTGCTATTTAAACTCCCTTCCAGTCTGTCTATGAATTACCATAGCATCACATAAAATAAGAAACTAGCTCCTCAGCTCCATCACTGAGCCAGTGGGCTGACAAGGTGTAATGATCCCATTCATTTCAGGAGGACTTGGGCTATAAGAGATTCCTTAGTGTCTCATCGATTGTGCTCTAGTTATATAGGACACTCTGGCCATTTTCTATACTATACGTTATTTTCCTGTATAATATTATTTTACAACATAATTACATCATTACTATGAATAATAATTTGAAAATAGATTCCTTTAAAGCCCACACTGAGGCTACCGCATTACAATATAACTGCATAATAACATTATTACATGGAGTGGGGAGGATGATAAAATGGAATGGAGAAGAGACATTTTGGCTTGCGTCTATTGAAATATAAAAAGAGATGAAGGGGCTCTATTACAAAGAAATTCAAGGAGTTGTTGGAGAATTTAATATTTTATCACTGTGTGGTCTGAGAGGTGGCTTGGTAGAGCAGAGAGCTGATCACAGAATCAAGTACTGGTTCAATGACCCTGGTGAAGTCATTGCCCCCAAGCAAGTTTCTAAGAATAGTTGTTGATCTACATTAGTAGTTCAAATTATATTGGAAATTATAGATCTGGGGGGTCAGAGCCAAGATGGTGGCATGAAGGCAGGAATTCCTGGGAACTCATTCCCCCCAAAACTCCAAAAGTCATCAAATTATGACTTAGCAAAAATTTAGAGGGGCAGAACCCATAGAAAGACTAATTTTTCAGTCCAAGATAATTTAGAAGATCCACAGGATCTTCTGTTCCACCAGACCAGGGATTGGAAAGGGCTGCTGGGAGCACAGCCTTCCAGGAACAGCCCTTTGCAGTGCCTGTGTGCCTGGGGGCACTTGGGTCCAAGACAGATGGGGCAGTTTCCAGACCTCTTGGCCCAGGGATCACCGGGGACAGCCTGAAGGGGTGGAGAGAGAACTCTGAGGCACTAGAGTGGAGCTCTGGACTCAGAGCAGCCCTTCAGTGCAAACCTACAGCAGGAATCAGCAGAGACTGCAGAGGTCTCTCTCTGCTATCCCTGGGGCAGGATTCAACTGTTTGTCCACACTCAGATCCAGGTTGTAGTCTGGGCCCCCACAACACCACCATAGTGCAGCAGGAATCCTCTTCACAGCTCCATGGCAGAGGGGAATGCCTGTAGTCATCCACAGACCAGAACACAGTCAAGAGAGCAGTCAGAGCTTCTCTTGAGACCTTGGAAGAATTAAGGTCCCTGTGGATTGTCACCCAAACCACCCAAAGCCTTGGAAATGTGGTAAATCAGTCATAGACTGAGGAAATGAGCAAACAACAGAAAAAGAATATGACCATAGAAAATTACTTTGGTCTCTTGGAGGCTCAAAATACATACTCAGAAGATATCAAGATTGAAATAGAAAATGGGATCAGGCTATGGATGAGCTCAAAAAAAAAAAAAAGATTTTGAAAAGCAATTAAGGGAGGTAGAGGAAAAATTGGGAGGAGAAATGAGAGCAATGCCAACCAAGTCAGCAACTTGGTGAAATACCAAAAATACAGAAGAAAATAAAATGTTAAAAATCAGTTTAGGTCAAATAGAAAAAGGAACCCAAAAGGCAAATGAGGAGAAGAATGCCTTAAAAAACAGAACCGGCAAACTGGAAAAGGAGATAAAAAAGCTCTCTGAAGAAAATAATTCCTTCAAATGTAGAATGGAACTAAAGGAAGTGTATGACTTTGAAAGAAATCAGGAAGAAATACAGCTTCACCAAAAAACCAAAAATTAGAAGAAAATGTGAAATATTTCATTGGAAAAACAACTGAATTCAAAAACAGATCCAGAGGAGATAATTTAAAAATTATCGGGCTACCTGAAAATCATGACCAGGAAAACAGCCTAAACTTCATTTTTTTCAAGAAATAATACAGCAAAATTTCTCTGAGATTCTAGAAGCAGAGGATAAAGTAGAAATTGAGGGAATTCACAAATTCCCCCCAAAAGGGATAACCAAAAATCTCCCAGGAATATTATAGCCAGATTCCAAAACTCCCAAGTCAAAGTGAAAATACTAACAATTCTAGAAACAAGCAATTCAATTACTGTGGTTCTATAGTCAAGATTACACAGGATCTGGCAGTATCTACATTCAAAGCTTGTAGGGCTTGGAATATGATATTCTAGAAGGCAAAAGATCTTGGTTTACAACCAAGAATAAACTACCCAGCAAAACTGAACATCCTTTCAGGGGAAAAGATGGATTTTTTTAATGAAACAGAGGACTTTCAAACTTTCCTGTTGAAACAACCAGAGCTGAACAGAAAGTTTGATCTCTAAGTACAGGACTCAGGTGAACCATAGAGGAGATGAACAAGAAGTACTAATTATGAAGAACTTAATGATGTTTAACTGCTTGTATTCCTGCATGGGAAGAAGATACTGATAACTCATATGAACCTTCTCATTCATAAGAGCCATTAGAAGGAGCATATATAGACAAGGCACAAGAAGGAGCTGAATATAATATATAATGTCATAAAAAGATGGAGTCAATGGATGATAAAGGAAAGTACTGGGAGAAAGGTAAAGGAGAGGAAGAAGGGGCTAAAATATTTCACATATGAGTCAAGAAAAGCTTTTGCAATAGAATGGAATGGGGGAAGGCAAGGAGGAATGAGTGAGTCTTCATTCTCATCAGAAATGGCTCAGAGAGGAAATAACATACACATTTAATTGGGTATAAAAATCTATCCTACCCTAGAGTAAACTGAAAGGAAAGGGATAGGATAAGGGGGAATGTGGTAAGGGAAGGGGGGAATAGGTGATAGAAAGAGAGGGAAGATCGAGGGAAAAGGTACTTAGATACAACACTTCTGAGCAGGGAGAGGGTGAAAGGAGAGAGAGAATAGAATAAATGAGAATGGGGAGGAATAGAGTGGAGGGAAATGCAGCTAGTAATAGCAACTGTGGGAAAAATAGTGAAACAACTTCTCTGGTGGACTTATGATAAAGAAGGCAATTCATCCCAGAGACAGAGACATTGGAATCTGAACACAGACTGAAGTGCACTTTTCTTTCTTTCTCACTATTCTTGAGGTTTCTCTATCTTTTTTGGGGGGGGAGGGGGTTCATGTTCACTCTCACAAGATTATTGTAGTAGTATAAAATAAATGAACCAAAAACGAACAACAAGATTATTGTAATAATATAAAATAAATAAATCAAAAAATGCAAAAAAAAAGAAATTACAGATCTGGACTCCCACTCTTCATTCTTCTCCCAAATAAAAAATGTCTAAAAGAAGAGAGCATGATATAGTAGAAAAGTATCATTTTAGGAGTTGGGTGATTTAGATTCTATTCCCAGATCTACTATGAGTGACCTTGTCTAAATTTGATGAAGGTTAATTAGTTAGATACTAAAGCCCCTCCAAGGAAATTATAGAATTCTACCTAAACAATGAGATACCAATATTTGAGCATCCAAGTTCAGCAACATCTTGTAACTTGTAAGGCTATCTTGTTCCTGCTTTGAGGGGTTCTACATTCAGTCTGAACTGATTCTTGGTTCAGAAGACCCCAGGTCTGAAAGGTTGTGGGGGAGGGGGCTGATAGTATCATAGCTGCAACAGATAGGATAATCAAGGCTTTAACCCAGGATTTTGATATCTTAGGGTCATTCTTCCATGATAACTCTTTGATTTTTTTTTTTGTAGTCTTCTAATGGCTGATATGTTGGGTTATCTTCCCTGCATCTTCACTTATCCTAAGGATGCTAGTCACCCAAGAATGGCTTACCTTTTTCAGGATTTGCTTTCCCCCACATCCAAGGTATTACCTTCCATAATGATGTTATACTTTCTTCTCTGTTCTCTTTCCCATCTCCTCTGATGTTCCCCCCACCACCACCACTGAATTTGCTCTGGGTGCCAAAATTCCTTGATATGACTTTGTATAGTATGATGAGAATTTCCTCCAGTGAATATAGCTTTCAGCCCCAAGCACATATGTATGTATATACTCTATTATTATAACACAGCTTTTTATAACATATAATTGTTCAAATCATGTTACTCTGAGTAAGATTATCTATCTATCCATATATGTATACAACACCACAAATCTCAAAAGATTCTATCCTCTATCATCATCTTAGAAAGGAGACACTGATGTTTGTCCTTCATACTTAAAGATGCAATTCTCAGGGCTCATTTCCCTACTAGTCCTAGCAGGACTCATTCTTGGTTTGTATGGTATGAAAGGGACCCTTTACCCCTGTTTTTCAGCTCTGTGAAACATGAGATGTTTGGTACTTGAAAGAGGTCAGAATTTGGCCCTGGGCTGCCAGATGAGACCCTTGTGCATTCTTTATGGAAAAAAAGCTATGCTTAATGTCCTCATCATGTCACAGACCTCTAGAGACCTGAGGAGAGGGTACATCTCTTTTCCTGTTTCCCACTATATAGGAAGCCAGTCATGTAGAACCCTCCCCCCAAATAGAAAAAAACCCAGGAGTTTTAGTTTATTGCTCACTCATTAATTATATGACAAAGTAATTTAAAAACTAATTGACCTTAGGATGAATTTTTTGGGGACTAGATCTGTTATTTTATTGATTTAAGGAATGCTAGGTAAGACAATCCTTCTCCAGGATTAGTACATGCAATTTATACTCAAGAAATATTCCTTGGGACACAGATTTGCTTAGGGTGACCATAACAGTACTGCCAACACCCTTCCAGGACTTGAACCCTGGTTTTCTGACTCCCACAATAGCTGTCCATTGGGCTACATTTATAGAAGTATAAAGGGTATCCTTCAAAGTCTTAGTTCAGTTTAAGCTGAACTAAGACTTTTGGAAGAACATTATAGTATTTGGAACCAGGATGTGATATTCTACACCGGTTAAACAATATCTGGAGTGTTGTGTTCTACTCTGGATGTCACATTTTAATGAAGAGCATTGATAAATTGGAAGACATTCTGAGAGATTTTATCCTCCTTTGAGAATCAGATGGACATCTGGGAACATAAGACGAGCAGAGAAGATAGAAGGCCCACTTTTGGAATGGTCATGGGGAAAATCTATGTATGGCATTTATTGTGGGAGAAAGGAAGAAAGGGACTAAGCAACTACTTATGCCCAGGTGCTGCTAAGCACTTTATAAATATTATCTTATTTAATCCTTGCAACAACCTTACAGGGTGGGTGCTGTTATTATCTCTATTTTATAATTGAGGAAACTGAAGCACAAGTAGAAGTTGAATGACTTGCCCAGAATCCCATGTCTAAATAATGTTTGAGTCTGGATTTGAATTAAGGTCTTCCTGCCTCCATATCCAACATTCTCTCCGTTGTAGTACCAGTCTTGTCTGTAATTCCAGAGAGTAGAATTAGAAGGAAGAGATGGAAGTTATAGCATGGTGTATAATGGTAGAATGAGGAAAAATTTTCTATCCATTGGCACACTTTAAAATGGGCTCATTTGTGAGACTCTGCTACTAGAAGTGTTGGAACAGAGCTGGATGCACATCTCATTGGAAAGTTGTAGATGGAACTACTGATGATGGGAGGAATTGGATTCAAAGTCACTTCCAACTCTAAAATCTTAGGAATTTTGTATTGAGAACTTAGGACATGTGATTGGAGTAGACAGGGAAGGATCAGTATGAGCTGCATTGAAGATGAATGTTGTCATTAGGAGGATGGATCGAGGAGGCAGGCAGTGGATTTGCCAGATCTAACTTGCCAAAACAAGAAAATGAAAACAACATGTATATCCCATACAAAAAAGTCTAGTCTGATATTAAATACAACTAAAATGGTAAGAAAAGATTCCTAAAAGAATAAAATGGGAAAAAGTAATGAAAAAGTTAAATAATCTCATATTTATGTGAGTTTTGATAAATTTTTACCAGTAATTTTTTCCTTTTCCAAATTTCCTTATAAAATTCCATATCTTATTGATAACAAGCAAGGAAAGGCAGAGACCTCTTGAGTATAATTTCTAAGAGATTTGGATCTGAGAATACCAATATGCACATTATTTATTTTTGCTGGCTTAATTGTCTATTCCAGTTGCTGGATTTTAAGAGATTGGAGGTAGTGTATATAATAGAAAGAGGTGAGAGGACCTAGCAATTGGAGAGCTGGGAATATCAAGTTAAAGTGGAGATTTAGGAGAGAGAAGTCAGAGGATCTGGGTTCATATTCTGCTTCTGATACTATCTCTGCTACCTTGAGTAATTCTGGTAAATGTTAAATGAGGGAAGTGAGATGAAGCTGACCTCTAAGGTCTTTTTTTTCATATAAATTCATGATTCTCCTATCACATCTATCCTAGAGCAAATTATGAAGTAGGGAAATTTGTGATTACAATTTTAATTTCCTAGGATCTCTATTCCCTTATATAGATAACCTCCCTCTCCCAATCACCTTCTCTATTAAGATTACTTTCTTTCTCCAAATTTGTTCTAGGAAGTTAGGTAGTCATTTATATCTTAGTGTGAATTTAATAGAAGTGTGCTTTTCTAGGATTTTTATAATTTTTGCTTTTATCTTGAAAAGAGAAGTGAAAGGCATTTGGTCTACTCTTAAAGAAGTTCCAGGCATCAGAGACCAGACATGATACATGTTTTGGGAGGCAAGGAGAAATGCAGGGGTTAGAGAGGAAATCTCTTTATTTTTCTAAAGCCATAACATGTCGTAAGTCTTGCCCTGTCTCCTGCACATTTTGGTAAGAGAAGGAATTTTTCCATGTTTAGGAGTCCAATTCCTCCACCTCTTCAGACCTTTCTTCCCCAAACTCCTTAAGCATTCAGGAGTGATTTCAGGTCTGATCAGGGTCAGTGAGTAAAGATTGAGGTCAATTTTCCAACTATTGAGTTACCGATCTCCTGTACTAGTTCTTTCTGGACTTGGCTTATCCAAGGCTATAAAAATTTAGTTGTGTCTTTGACCAAGGACATAGACAGTTTATCAGGATGCTGATCTTTGGCTTCAGATAGAAGAGCTCCAAAGATTTATTCACAGGTTTCTTAAAATGAAGAATGCATGTTATGGGGATGAAAGCAGACAATAGGCAGTTGTCTAAGATTTGAAAGTTAAAAAGGCTCTCACAGGGACCAGAACTTTGTTTATTAATCCAGAGTTGGCTCCTGTGCCCCCATAGCCTATACCCCAGTTTAGAACCATTTGCAAACTGGTGCTTTTATGTTTGTTGTATGGTTAACTGAGTGTCCTTGCAAAAACCAACCAAACCAAACCAAACCAAACCTGCAAAATATATTGAGGGTTCACTATTTCTATAACTTGTAACCTCTGTCTTTTAGAGCAGGGGTTCTAAATCTGGGGACCATGGATTTGTGGGTAGATTTCAATGATTTGCATGAGCAAAACATTGCATCTTTATTTTCACTAACCTCTGAGTAACTAGCATCTCTTTGAATTTTGAATCTTTTTTTAAAAAGCATTATTTGGAGAAGGTATTCATGGGCTTCCTGAGGCTGCTAAAGGGATCTATAATTTAAAAAAAGTCAAGCATGCCTCCTCTATAGTATTCATTTTTAAGACATAAAACATTGTCTTATTAATAATTTTTAAAAATTACTTTCACTTCATAGTGCTTTTTATATTGTATACAAACTTCAGAGATTTAGGGGTTTGACCTTGTCACTTTCTGAGAATTGGATTCATTTTTATATATGATTTACTATAAAGGGAAAAAAAATTTAAATAGTGCCTATTATGTTATAGAGATTGTGCTAAGCTCTTTACAAATATCATTTTATTTGACCTTGACAACAAGCTGGGAGATAGTTGAGGCGTTCCATTCTATTGATTAACACATTGGCAAAGGTGGTTGTTTTTTTTTAAAGTAAGGATGCTTCATACCGTAAAATGAAAGCACAGACATTGATTTTAAATAGTGTTGGCTTGAACCCAGTAATTTGGGGAACACATCAGCTTGGTCCTTCTTAGTTTTTTGCCTTCATTGCTCTTGAGTGTGAGATCCTGATCTTATATGAGAATAAATAATAATAATTATTAATAGCAACAACTATGTGAATTATTTGAGACAGGCAAT
Source organism: Macrotis lagotis (assembly GCF_037893015.1). NCBI lineage: Eukaryota > Metazoa > Chordata > Mammalia > Peramelemorphia > Peramelidae > Macrotis > Macrotis lagotis. The sequence continues at coordinate 65,750,691 of NC_133664.1, read as the reverse complement.
TACTTTTAAATGGTTACATTTTGTATACAATTTTGTATACATACAATTAAATACATACATATTGTATGACTTCTGCTCATACTACCTAGGTTGATTCAGAATGATTGACTTTGATGAAACTGGGTTAAACTGGTTTTCCCACTTTTGGTTAATATTCTCTTAGCTGAGTGCTGGATTTCATGCCTTTAAATATGTTTTATTGGGTTTTTGAGAAGGGATATTGTTGCAAGGAAATATGAAAAAATTGCAACTCTGAAAGAGCACACTTGAAGGACTGTTAGAGATGTTGCAGTACAGGAAGTTAAATGTTTCAAGTATAGTGTATGTTTACATATATGTAGGTAGTTTCAATACAAGCACATAAGACTCATGAGGGGTTTAGGAGGATGTAATTGGTTCATCTCTACAAAGAGTAGAGAAAGGCTGTGTCAGCACCTCCAGTTGTCTAACTTGGGATGGAAGGAACAGGTAGGATCCAGGACCACTGAACCTAGGTTGTCTCTTTTTTTTTTGCCTCCAAGAAGGGTATTTGACTTGAATTATATTTATTTTCCATGAACCAAATATTTCCAGGCTAAGGAAATATAAATCTGGGTTCAGAAGGAAAACTACTTTTCTGATGGTTCTCAAGGAAGAAAGTACATTTATATATACTTGCCAATTTAGCCCTTTTGCACCAAATACTGGTGGCATAAAAAAATCATAAAAATAGCAAATAATAATTAAATCCATTTTAAAAAGCAAAATAGTGAAGGAAATTGAAGAAGTTCTTTGGATTAAAATATATATATATATATATATATATATATATATATATATAAATAAATATGCAATAGTAAATTAGATCTTTAGCCAGGAGCAAGATAAGACCTCAGTTTAAGCCAAAAGAAAAATAAATGTCAACTAGAAGAGGTCTACTTCCCGAGTTCCTATAGTTACAAGTGCTGGAAGACAAGGAACATAGCAGAGAAGCTTCTCACACAAGTCCATGGTTCAAAAGATTCCTAGTAGCCTTGCAATAGTTCTTACCTTATTTCTCTTTTGACCCTCTCTTAAAGTCTGCTTCCAATTGATTCCACTAAAACCAGCATCCTTTTCCAGAAGATGAAAGAATATCAAGATTAGTTAAAAATAGCAGCTAACCATTAAATAAAGGAAACAATTCTGACATTGTTATGTAAAGAACAACACAAAGAATGAAGTAATAAAGATTAGAAAAAATACATTTTTATCAATGAAATTAATATTTATTCAAATTGGGGTAGATAAGTGGCATGGGTATTAGAATGCTAGACCTGAAGCTCCGACAGTTACTAGCTGTGTGACCCTGGCCAAATCACTTAATGCAATTTGCCTCAATTTACTAATCTGTAAAATGAGCTGGAGAAGGAAATGGAAAACCATTCTGGTATCTTTGTTAAGAATCCAAATGGGGTCACAAAGAATTGGACTGATTGAAAAGGCTAATAATTGTCAAAAGTCTAGATGAACCTGCAAGATCTGTGCATCATTATCAGATTGCCAAACATCCACTCCAAAAGAAGTTTAAGGATTTTTATTTTTAGGGGGATGTTTAAGTTTTCTATTGTTTACATTGGTCTTGCATTGTATGATTACATAATCCAGAAGCAGGTCACACCAAAAACTACAGTATAATGAATTATGCATTATCTTTAACTTCAGAACACTTTATTAAACTTCCCTGACCTATCTCACTCTCCAGTCTCTTTTAAAGATCCTATCCAAATTTCAGGATATAAGGGCAAGGTATTCATTTAATTATGGCTACTAGAGACCAACTGTTTTATAGTTTTTAGAAGCAGTAAAGATGCCAATTGGTAATCATTGATGGTTTCTTTCTGGGCTGAGAGTTTTCTCTGCCACAGCACACATCTCCTGCTTATGTCTTTCCCCAGACTCCTTATTAGACTTCAAAACAATCCAATAAGCATTTACTCATCATTTATTATGTGTAAGGCATTGTATTAGGCTCTGGGGATACACAAATAACATGGAAAACAGTTTGTGAACTTAAGGAACTTGCATTCTATTGAGTTTGTTTGTGCAATATATAAATAGTGTAGAATAATTTGAAGAAGAGAAGCAGAGCACTAATTTCTAAAAGAATAAGAAAAGGTTTCCCCTAGGAAACTGATTCTCAAATTTTGTGTAGTGATGCTTTCCTATTTAAACAAAAATTTTTGCCCTACCACTTTTCAAAAAATAATGAACACAAAAATTTTGGCCCATTTTTAACTCATATGAAGTTAACAATCCACGATTTTTTAATAACAAAACAAATATAAATGAAAAATAAAGTAACTTTTTTTTACAAAATCCAAAAACATCTTTATATTTATAACTTACATAATAATAATAATTTTAATGTACAATATCTTATACAACATATCAAAATATAGTATATTGATGAAATAACTATAATTACTTTTTTCATTTCTAATTGAGATAAATATAATGTTTATACTAGCTGCTACAGAAAACCCCATTTCACATAAATATAATATTATGAATATTAGTGACATGTATTTCTTTGTTGCACCTGTAGTCAAAATGTGATAAAAATTTTCAGATGCAAATTAGACTTCAACATGCTCTTACAAGACAATTCTATTAAAAATTCTTGTTCAGGGAATAAGTCCAAATTTGTCATTTTTATCTGTGGCAAATGAGTTTCTTATCCATTCTTATTAAAAATTGCTAAGGTCTTTAAAATAGAAAGAAGCTTGTGTTTGCAGACTGGTTGAGTGATCAATAAGTGGGTTTTTCTTTATATTTCTTTTTTATAAGCTGGCATTTTTAGAGTGCTTTATGTTTGCAAATTGCTTTACAAATATCTCAATTTATCCTCATAACAATTCCGGGAAGTAGATGCTATTATTATTATTACTATTTTACTGATGAGGAACCTGAAACAGATAGCAGTTAAATGACTTGCCCAAGGTCACTTAACTAGATTGAGATATAATTTAAAGTCAGATTTTCTTGACTTCAGTCCCATCATCACACACCTAATAGATGTCTTGAGATTTGATTTGAACTTAGATCTTTTTGACTTTGGGACTCACAGGGATTTTAAAGTCTAGGTTGTATACTGGCAAGAATGCTTGACTTGTGGTCAGTTAAGTTCTACCTCAGACACTAGTGATTCTGGTAAAGTCATTTAATCTTAACTAGTATGCTTCACTTTTCTGTAAAATGGGGAAAAATAATACTTATCTCCCTTGGAAGTTGTGAGATTAAATAAGATAATACATGGGAGATAGAACCAAGATCAGGGGCAGCTATCCAGTTGAACTCTTCCAATAGTCCCCTCCAAACAACTTTAAAATAATACCTCAAACGAAATTTTGTAATAATAGAGTCAATAAAAAGTATAGTCAGATATTTTTTCTGTTCTAAGAAAACTTAAGAATTAGACAGAAGAAGTCTGTACCCCCAGAATGTCTGGTGAAGGTCTGTCTGAAGCCCACAGATGCTCAGAAAGAGATATTAGGAAATCCTTTCCTGGCATCAGTTACAGCTGATGCTGATTGGCAATTGTATTTCCCATATGCAGGTCTGGGTCACAGTTCCAGGATGGAGAAGACTTGGGATCAACCAAAAGAGAGCAGAAGCCCTAGATGCAGTTCCAAGACAAAGAGGAGAACTCACCCTTGTGGTTATGGGGATCAGTGACCCTTCCTGGAGTAAAGACTAGCATATAGACCAGGAAGAATTACTACTCCTCTCTCAAGATCACACTCTTTGTAAGCACTAAAAACTTGTAGACCTCTAGAACTAGCTTTGAAAATGACTCAGAATGACTAGCTGACTTACCCAAGTTCACATGTCAGGTAAGCATAATTGTTCTATTTGTTATGCTTTCATGATGTCTCTATGAGCATATATTTTCTAGTATTCTTCCTGAATAAAAATTTTATGGAGTTACATCATTACAAAGCTTGTAAATGGCTCAATCTAATATAAAACTTTTGTTTCTAGAAATTCTGAATCTGACTGTCACACACATCCCTAAAGGATGTGTTCTTTGGCACATAGAATGATTGAAATCAGTTCCTAAAATTTCTATTTGTTTCCCTCTTGTAAATCTTCACTGTCTCCAAAACTTTTAAGATTTCTGTGCTGTATGACTAAGATGCAACTCTATTGGTATCTTTCAGTATTTCAGGGTTTGTTGTAATGGCAGGTTATATGAGAATTTTTGACTGGACAATCAATTTGGTCTTTGTGATTAGGCAAACCATATTTTAAAATAAGTGTCTTAGTAGTGGATGAGGGTAATTGAACATTATCTTCAGAGTAGTCAGTACAACATGACATCTGATTTTATATCTCATGCCCTCTTCATAAGAAGAAGGACCATTACAAAAATCCTTGATGCAACCACTAGCATGTTTTCTATCTGTTGGAAAACAACCAAAATAGAGCTTTTGACATGGCTTCTTTGTCCTGATCACATTCAGATTATACCAAAGTTTTATTTTAAGATTTGCTCTCAACGTATTTTTTCAGTTGTCACCTTCTCTTGTAATTGTTTTTACTCATTTGAATTGCTGATAAATTAAACAGAATATTCATTTGTAGAAATTTAACACTAGATTATACTCATAGGAAGGAAATGCATTTCATTCTCTGTTAGCTTTTTGCTTATTATGCTATTTTATAACAACTGGGTCAGGACAATGGTTTGTTTTTGGGTTTTATTCTGGTTCCTTAGACTTCAAGTGAATGTGAAATTTTATTTCTCTAATCTTAACACCACATTTTCTTCTGCCCAGAGGATACCTGCTGAATATTTTATTTTTTTGGAAACATTTAACATTGTTTTAGTTAGTTTTTAATGATTTTTAAAAACTAGAAAACTTCATTTTCTGACATCATGGAACAAATTCCTATATTTTCTATATTACTTTCAACTCTGATAATGGAGTTTCATAACAAAAGGGGGCTCATTCAAGTCCTTTATAATGGGCATATGGTTGTGTCCCCCTTCAGCAATTTTGGCTCAGTTTATAAACACTCTAGTTACCTTACTCCTGGCTCTCTCTACTTTTAAACAGACCAAGTAGCAATGTGGAAAGAATCATTGAGTGGACTTCTGTGTACCTCTCAGTGCCAAAAATGTTAATGAATAATTGGAAAGTGAGTAAAAAAGAGGGAAAACACATTGGATTTTCATTGTATAAAGGAATGCCGTTCTGAAAATAAATAACCTTCTGCCATTCCTTGTCTGTTTAACTTATAGACCAAACAAACCTGAGCCTAAGAACCACATTATAGATAATAGAAAGCTTGTGTCTGAGAAACCTTGTTTTTCTCACTAGAAAGATCAACATACTTGCTTTCATTAAGGTTCTCTGATGCTACCAATCCAGAAACTCTTTTGTAAAGTGGTTCAGATTGCAACCAGAGGACAATCTCTCTTATGAATTTTTTTGGGTAAAGATATCTCTCCCTCCTACCCCAGAAAATGGAGCCTCGTTTCTCAAATTCTGCCATTCAGAGCATGTTAAAAATGCATTTGATTGCAGGGTCATGCATTGAGCAGGAAACCCTCAGTCTGCTTTGCTTTTTCAAGTTGATTAAATAGCATTCTTTGAAAACTAATAATTTACTGGCCTATGTTAGCAGCATCTGGAATGCTTCCACCAGCCAAATATCCATCAGTCACCAAGGAGGTAAAATGTGCAGAGATGTAAAGATTTCTTTGTGGTTTTTCACTTTTCCTATAGAAAGGGGAATTGATACTGCAAGCTGGCAAAAATTCCAATCCCTAGATAACATTCTTTTCCATACTTTGATAGTTTATGGATCTGTGATCTCATTCATGGGCATTCATTCACTTTAACTGTCTCTGCTAAAGCAGGCTGTAACCCTTTTATGCCTCATTAGACTGTCTTAAAGGTTGAGGAACTATCTCACCTGAAGGCCAGTCCTTTGATGATGATCCTCTTGGAATTCAACTAGACTGGTCCTTGGACAACAGATAGTTTCCTGATGACCTAGGAAATGACTCAAAACCTTCTTAACTTGGTGGGACCTTTGAGAACTTGTTCTTTACTGTCAGAACTTTAGAGAACCCAGGATTAGCTCAAGACTCTGATAAAGTGCTTCAGTCAACTTCAGGGAAGGAGTGTTGTATTGGTGTAAAAGGAGTCCTGACATAGAACTCTGCTTTACACACATGTATGACTATAGATTGGTCACTCCCAGATTATTTATTTCTTCGTAAAACGGGGACATGTTATACTGACCTCCTGGGGTGGTGGTGGTTGTTCTGTAGGGCAATGGGGTTAAGCAACTTGCTCAAGGTTACACAGCTAGATGATTAGTCCTGGGGTTGTTGTGAGGATTAAATGAGGATTAATGTTATAAAATACTTTGTAAATCCTAAAGCATAATTCAATCAAAGGAACAAAATATCAAGAGAGGAAGGGAATAAGCATTTATTTATTTTATTTTTTGGGGTCAACACAATGAGGGTAAGTGATTTGCCCAAGGTCATACAGGTAGTAAGTATTAAGTGTCAGAGGTCATATTTGAATTCAGGTCCTCCTGACTCCAGGGCCAGTGCTCTACCCACTTCACCACTTAGCTGTCCTTGGGAATAAATATTTATATAAAACTTTATAATGGTTATTATACTAAGTGTTTTATGAATGTATCATTTGATCTTCACCAAAACCATGGGAAGTAAGGGCTATTATTATTTCCATTTTACAGTTGAGAAAATTGAAGCAACAGAGGTCAAGTGTCTTATTCAGAGTTTACAGTTAGTTCCTAACTTGAGATTCATGAGTGAACTTAAAAAAAATTGTTTTGATAACTATTTCAGTATAATTTTCCTTTGTAATTCTATGTGTTTTATTTATACACTTTAAAAAGCATTGTTTTGAGAAGGGATTAGATAGGCTTTACCTGTCTGCCAAAGGGTTCTATGACACAAAAAAGATTAAGAACCCTGGTCTAGAATTTCAAGGGAAATAATGAAAAAAGTAGTTATGCAATGGGAATAGTGTTTCTGGATTCTAAATTATATAAAAAAGCAATAATCAACCAAAATAGTTGGAAGTTTTTGAATGTAAGGGGTGTGGGTATTGCCAGGTAAGGTATAAATATCTATATAGATATGTTTAGATGAAGTTTTTTTTTTGGGAAGATACAAATAGTATAGCAGTCCCTAGAGTCTCTTCAACCCATTCCTCTCCAAGGGAGTCTTAGATTCCTGCTAGGAGGGAATAGGGGGTTGGAGTCACAGGGTCCTCTTCTCACAGAGAGAGGATAAGAGACTAGAATCATATCTATCTTCCTTAAATTGTGTTAGTCTAGGGGAAATTTTAGATTTATATTGCACTTTTGATGAGAAAGGAGTGCCCATGCTATATATCCAAAGCTGATTTCCTTCCCATCAAATGCCAATTACCCAAAGGCCACACATAGTGAGTAACCAAGGAACTCATTTATTTAAACTGATATATATATATATCAAAAAGTAATCAGAGAAGTTAATGGAGATGGAAATTACTAGACAATACAAAGAATGAATGAATTCTCCAATTGAAAATAAGTTATCTCAGATTAACTAAGAGTCACATCTCAACCAAGGAAAAATTGTGAGATGTCTCTGGTCTGGTAAGCTAAGAATATGGACACAATTGGGATGCTCGTTCCCTTACATGTTGGTTTCTTCTCAGATTTTTCCCTCTCCCTTCAAACATTTCTATTTGAAAAGAATTTGGAGTTCTGGAAGCCAGAAGAACAAGGCTTTCTCTTCCCAGAAGCTCTCACAAACTCTGCCCCTCACATTGGTATGTAGCGTCTGAATAATACATCTTCTCTAATGAGGAGAATCTATGCAAATGAACCTGAATCCTTGGTTACAAAAAAATAAATAGAAAAATAGATCTATGGAAACAGATTGGATAAGGAAGAATTATAAAACAATTGAACTTAATAACACAATGTTTGATAAACTCAGAAATATTGATTTTTTTGGGGAAAAACTGACAATTTTTGAAAAACTAGAAAACTGTTTGGTCAATTTAAATTTGGCCACATTCTATATTATGTCACAATGTGTTCACAGTTAGTGTGTTATCTAGATATTAAAGATTACAACTTGAAAAATATTTGCAAGTCAGATCAAGTACTTTTCACATACTATAGCAAGGGTGAGAGTTCTTAATAAAGCCAAGGAGAAGATGACTAAAATGACAAAGATAATATAAATAATTTCACCTACATGAAATTGGAAAGTTGCTGCACTAACAAAATCAATGAACTAGGACAAATTGATTGGGGAAAATTGTTTCCTCATTCTGATATACAAGATATTTAGGGAACTAACACAAATATATGACCAATATATATTTCTCTATAAATTGATTGTCAAAGGATAGATTGAACAGTTGTCCAAAGGAAAAAAAAGGCAAATTATCATCAGCAATATGAAAGTTACTCTAAATTGATTAGAGAAATGCAAAGCAGAACTATAATTTGGAAAGATAACAAAAAGTGGGAACAGTTGATGCTAAAAGGTTGATAGGATAATAGATTCAGGGACTTAGAAATTACCTAGTCTGTAGCCTCTCATTTATATCTAAGAAAACTTGGGTTTGAAGACACCAAGCATAAAGTTCATAAAGTTATTAAATGTCACAAGTTGTATTTGAACCTAAGTCTTCCTAATTTGACATACAGGGCTATTTCTATTCATTGTTTTGTGACTTAAGCCAACAATATCATATCTTTTAATCTACAGATACCACTGCTAGCCATATACCTTAATGAAGTCAAAACAGCACTTGTTTTTTGGCAGCAAAGAACTAGAAACAAAGGATATATCTATCTTTTGACAAATGGTTAACAAATGACCAATAAACTTCCTTTGAACTGGTATTATCTTCCCTTTCCTTGTGTTGGCACAAATTGAATGTCTGGTATTTTACCAAAAGAAAGAAAAACGAGATTGTTAGAAAATGAGATGCTATAGGGAAGTTGATATTAGAACTGTTGAAATAGTAAATGAGCATTCAATAAATAAAAAAACTACTTGATTGAGAGCATATTTTGTAAGATCCTGATGTCTCAACTACTGATTAATCAATTAATTAGATGACAGTGGTGTGACATTATTTAGGATAGAGCAAAGAAATCATTTAAATTTCATTTCTCATTTAAAAAACCCAACAGTTCTTAGTTCTTCTTTTATAATATGACTAATATGGAAATATGTTAAAAACGATTATACATGTACAAACTATATCAGATTGCTTGCTATCATGAGGAGAGGGTAGGGTAGGGAGGATATTAGAAAAATTTGGAATGCAAAAGCTTTCAAAAGGATGTATGTTGATAACTATCTTTGCGAGTAATTGGGAGGGGAATTAAAGAAAAACCCCAGCAACTCCCAGATCCTTTCATTTTCAGCAAGTTTCTCTATTGGGGTAAGTAAGGAGAAAGTCATTAACTTGTATACTAGGGAATCTATTCCATGAATTTAAAAATTATTTTCTTCTAAAGCTTTCCATATCCATATGAGGGTCTGCCAGTCTGATAAGACTATTTCAGGAAAAGTCCATATGGTAATTCTCTTAAGAATCTCTTATAACTTTTATATTTAAAGATAAAATAATTTCAATATTAAATTAATTATAGGCAAAGATTGGATCCTATCAAATTCCTTTTATGAAACAAATGTGATGTTGATATTTAAACCAGAAGGAGTAAAAACAGATAAATAAAATTATAGACCAATTTCATTAGTGAATGTAGATACAAAATTCTTAATTAAATACAAGCTAAAAGATTAAAACCATATGTTACACAGTTTATCCATTATAACCAAGTGGGATTTATAACTCAGATGGTTAAATATAAGGAAAATTATTGATGTAATTGGTTATATCAATAACAAAAAGAAAAAAACTATATCAATAGATACAGAAAATGTTTCAATAATGTGTAGCATTCATTTTTATAAAAAACACTTGAAAGGATAGGTATATGTAGATTTTTCTTTAATTTGATAAAAAATTTAATCTGAAATTATAAGCAAGCATTATTTACAATGGGGATAAACTAGAAACCTCAGCAAGATCAGGTGTGAAACAAGTTTTCTCTCTGTCACCAACATTATTCAATATTTATTAGAAGCACTAGCAATTGCAATAAGAAAAGGAAATAGAAGAAATCAGAATAGCGGAGTAATAAAAATATCTCTTTGCAGATGATATGATATACTTGATAAATCTCAAAGACTCAATGAAAAGGTTAGTTGAAGAAATTAATAATTTTAGCAAAGAAGCAGACTATAAAGTAAATTCACATAAATCATTAGTATTCCTACACAATGCAAGCAAAACCCTGAAAAAAAGAAATAGTAAGAGTACCTCATTTAAAATAACTCTAGAGAATATAAAGTACCTGGAAGTATACTTGCTAAAACAAACCCAGGAGCTATATGAACAAAATTATAAAAAAGCTTTTTGTATAATAATATCAGATTTAAATAATTGGAAGAGTATTAAATGTTCAAGGGTAGGCAGGACCATTATAATAAAAATATCATTTTATTGAAACCATTTTATATATTTAATGTCATCCCAATTTAAATTACAAAAATATTTTGAATTAGGAAAAAAAAACAAAATTCATTTGGAAGAAAAAGTGAAGAATATCAAAGAAACTAATGAAAAATGTAAAGAAGAAGGTTGGAAGTCAGATTATGAGATGTTTAAATTAAATGAGAGGAAGTGGAAGAACTGAATATAGATGGTTTTCACTGAGAACTTTAGCTAAGAATGGGAAGAGAGATACAAGAAGATGGCTAGCAAGGGCTGCTTGGAACAAGTGAGAGTTTATTATTATAACAGTTAATTAACAGTGATACATACAACTTTTAAAAAAATTGGGTCAGACTGTCCCCCCTTTTGTTGGGTTAACAACCATGAAGAGACTGAAAAAACCATGATGGGTCTGGGGGTGTAGTTGAAAAGCCTTATAATTAGCTGCAATTGGGGAAAACTGATTGGCTTTCAGATGTGGCTGATCATACCCCTCTCTGACAATTAAGAATTGCTAATTACTTTATGGGGCTCAATTTCCACTAGTAATTTTAGCCTGAAAATCAAAACTAGTTCAATGAAGATTCCTCTAATCCCTCTTAGTCTTTTTTTAGGTTTTTTTTTTTTTTTTTGCATGGCAATGGGGCTAAGTGGCTTGTCCAAGGCCACACAGCTAAGTAATTATTAAGTGTCTGAAGCCAGATTTGAACTCAGATACTCCTGACTCCAGGGCCGGTGCTCTATCCACTGTACCACTTAGCTGGCTTCCTCTTAGTCTTTCTCTTGGAGACCAAATCACTCCTAACTTTGACAAGGAGAGAAAGGACAGGACATCTTTCCCCCTTAGTCTAAGCTGATTATTTGTTTACTGAGTTCAAATGTGGCCTCAGACACTAGCTATGGGACCTTGGGCAAGTCACGTAACCCTGTTTGCCTCAGTTTCCTTATCTGTAAAATGAGCTGGAGAAGGAAATGACAAATCCAGTATCTTTGCCAAGAAAATCCAAAATGGGATCAAGAACAGTCAGACATGACTCAACAACAATAAAAAACAAGGGTACCACTTTAAACTGGTAAATTATCAAATACCTTAGGGTGGGGTAGGGTGAGGAGCAATCCTATTATTCAATCTTACCTTTAGTTTGGAGAACCTGGCTTTTGAACTAGACTGAGAAATGGGGCTTGACAAAATTGGGAATAGGCTGGATTATGGAGTAATACTGTTTATTAAATGATACAGCATAATATTAATCTTCAAATCAAAGATTGGAGAATGTGGGGATGATAGAGGGGAGAAGATGGAGAAGATTGGAGAAGATGGGATAGATCTGAATCAAAAAGTACATGAATAAGAGTCTGCCTTGGTATGAAGTGGGGTCACTTTTTCATCTGAGACAATGAAGAACAGTGGGATGTGAGAAGAGGATGATGGACAAGAGGGAGCTCTTGGTGAACATTCTCAGTTTTTCAATGAAGGATGGAACAAAGTTCTAAACTCTGAGGATAAGAGGAGAGGTGCTAATGAGAGATTTGAGAAAGGATGAAATTGGAAGGGCAATTGTGGTGAGAGAACTAATTGATCAAAGAGATGAAAAGGGATTGTCTTATTGTTGTGAAGGTCCATTTGAGGTAATGTTATATAAATCAACATCATTTTTGTGACTTTCTTCAGCTCCATTAAGAAACATGTGAGTAGGGGCAGCTGGGTGGTGCAGTGGATAGAGCATTGGCCCTGGAGTCAGGAGTACCTGAGTTCAAATCTGACCTCAGACACTTAATAATTACCTAGCTGTGTGGCCTTGGGCAAGCCACTTAATCCCATTGCCTTAAATAAATAAAAAAATTAAAGGAAAAAGAAACATGTAAATAAAACCAAAGGCAGTGGTTGGTGAGATTAATTCAAGTTTGGGGTTTAGCAAGACATGTTCAGTGATAGGATAAGGGGGCAAGAATTTTGAGAGAAGAGGACAATGTTGAGTTGAACTGAATTGGAGATCATAGTAAAAGACAAAGATTATGATTAGGGGTTTTAATGGGAAAAGTGTAATTATAAAAGTTAAATAAATTATACTGATCATTATTTGTACTGATATCTATCAACACATGACAAATATGTGTATATTACAGGTAAGTAACCTCCAACTAAAGTGTAAAATAAGGTTAAAAACAAATTCATATATGATATTTTGGCTTAACCTGCTTATAAGCATATAAGGGCGTTAATATATGTTACCAAAATATACTTCTTTCACTAGTTAGCACATGTTACTATATTAGCTAAATCTGAACTCCCTGTGGAAAGCAAATCTATGTCCAAATCCAAATGCTGTCATATACTAATGACTTCCCTAAAGGAGACACTAATTGGCAGTTCTTTTGGAAGATTGCCTTTGAGAGAAAGCATTGGGGAATGAGGCTTGGGACAAGTTTCTTAGATATTTCTAAACTTTATTGTAAAACAGTTCTGAGGCCAATGGGTGAGAGAAGACTCTTAATTGCTGGGAATCCCAGAAAGGAGTCTCCCAGGACATTTTACAGGCCTGGTCATGGAGCAAAAACTAAAATTATCTCAGCCAAGTCAGAGAGTCTGATTACATTCATTTGTTTTTCACTTTCCACATTTTTTCTCCAAGGTAGCCAGTTTCTTTTCTATACATAGTTATCCAGATATAGTCCAGATTGTTTCTTACTATCAACATGCTTCCTTGGAAAAATATTAATGCTTTACAAACTCAATATAAATGTCAGTTATCATTTTTGATAACATGGATTATTGCTATTTTTGAAACTTTTTCCCAATTTCTTTAGATAAAAATCGAGACAACCATTAGTTTTGACTCAGATTAGTTTTGATCCAGATCCAAGAATGCAAAAAATTGAGGTGGGAGGAAGGTCTTAGTATGGCTAATTTCTACTATAATCCATCTAAATAATGAGTTTAGACAGGCTTATTAATATTTAATTATCTCTGAGATAAAGATTTGAAATCAATTCAAATAAGCAATGAAATAAAAAATTGTGAGAGACAGTTTAAATTCCAATGGATGGTTGGAAGTGTGGAGATTATAGATCTTATATGGTGGAAATTTTGGTAAAGTGACTGGACATAAGCACAAATGATAAATCATAAAGAGATTATTTATTGAGTTTAAATGAGTCACAGAAATCGGAAAGATTCTAGTTTAAAGCACCTACTACAGACATTTATCATGAGTCTTTTATAAACAATATCTCACTAGATCCCTTGTAGTCCTACATTTATGATGCTTATGATCTATGAGACACTAACTGGGTGATCATGCCCAATGGGAGACATACACATCCATTGTGAAATTTTTAGATCATTGAGTTTAAACAGAGGAAGGAAAGAAAGAAGGAAAGAAGGAAGGAAGAAAGAAGACAACTATTTATTATAGCAATTGTGCTGTAATATTATCTCATTTGATCCTCACAAAGACTTTGGCAGGTAGATGATATTAATATTCCTATTTTAGAGTGAGGAAACTGAGGGTAGTGACTTGCCCAAGATCATACAGTTAATGTCCGAGACTGGATTTGAACCCAGATCTTTTTGACTCTCTAGGTATGACTCCAGGTCCAGTTTCCTATCCACTGCACTTCTGCTCTACAGATAGCTTGTCCCGATCTAGAATGCTAGTGCCTCACTGGCCAAATTACCTTGCTTTAGTCTGTTTATACTTTTGTGTGTGTACATATTATCTCTTCCCATAGAGTATAAGCTATTAAAGGGAAGAGCTGTTTGATTTTTGTCATCGTTTCTGTAGTATCTAACAGAATGCTTGCTCCAAAATAGGTCCACAAAAATATTTGTTTACGTGACATTGTACATGAACAACCCATGTCAAGATTACTCCCTGCTATGGGGAGTGGGTATAAAATTATGGAACATGAAAGTTTAGAAAAGATGAATGTTGAAAACTATTTTTTGCAAATAATTGGAAAAAATAAAATAACATAAAAATTTGTTGTTATATCTATGGTAGGTTTAAAAATTGTGTGATGGACTAATGAGATGAAGTGAAAAAATAGATCTAGAATTAAAAGACAGGAATTCAAAGTTCAGCTCAGTTACTAGTTCACTTGCATGGCAATGGGCAATAACAGTGATGATGATGATAATAATTCATATTTATTTAATAGTTTGAGGTTTACAAAATGTTTTCTATATATTATCTCATCTGATTCACCACATCCCTTGAGGTAGGTATTATTAATAATACTCCTATTTAATAGATGAGGAAACTGAGGTTAAGTGACTAGTCCAGAGTCCCCCAGCTAGTCAGTCTGAGGTAGGTTTGGATCTCAGTAGTCCTTCCTGATTCCAGGTTCTGATTCCATGGCAATATCTGGCATTTCGTATCTGTTTCCTTATCTGTAAAATGAGGGATTTGGAGCAGGTGATCTCTAAGGTTTCCTCCAATTTTAAATTCCATGAATGAATTCTGGAAAGTAGACATAACCCATGTCTTCCAGAGTCTGGGACTGTCTATCTTTTTTTATAAAATATTTGTTTACTTGTTTTTACAACTATGTACAGTGATAGTTTTTACCATTCATTATTTTGCAAGGTTTTGAGTTTTACAGTTTTTCTCCCTCTCTTCCCTCCTCTTCCCTCTCCCTGTCAGAAAGCAATCTGATAAAAGCTTTACATTTGTAAGTATGCTAAACATAGATCTATATTAAGTATATTGTGAGAGAACAAGCCAATGCATAAGACAACTTTTAAAAATTGAAGATAATAAGATTTGGTCTTCATTTAAACTCCACAATTCCTTCTCTGGATAGGAATGGTATTTTCCATCACAAGTCCCTTCAAATTGTTTTTCATTATTATACTGCTGAAATGAACAAGTCCATCATGGTCTATCATGACCCCATGTTGTAGTTATTGTGTTTAATGTTCTTCTGGTTCTGCTCATTTCACTCAGCATCAATTTATGCAAGTCTTTCCAGGCTTTCTGAAATCCTATGGGACTGTCTATCTTTAATACCTCCATCTCCCTTGGAAACTTTTTTCCCTTAAGGGAGAGATCTTTTGGCTTAATCGACTCTGCCTTCTCATAGCCTACTGAACCTGTAGGAAAATCTTAATACGCAGAAGAGTAATAAAATGTTGCCCCTGGCACAGCTTAAAAGTGAGTGGCTGGCAAACATAATTCTGCATTTAAATAAATTTTGACAATGCTTTGGAATATGGCACCATGAAGCCAAACTGTGATAGCTCATCCCTTCCTTCACCTCTTTGCTGACAGTCAAAGCTAAGTTCCCCTCTCTAGGATCTAGAAGTTTGAAGTGTCACAAGAACAAGAACAACTGAAGGGTTGCAGTTTCTTAACAGAATAAAGCAGCACTACAGACCCTCCTGAGCAGGTTGATTTTTTTAATGTGCTAAATATGCTAAATGTGCTTTTTAAAAAATGTGTATTAAATTTAAAATGACTTTAAAAAATCATCCTATTTGTATCCCCCTCTGAGCTTCCTTCTCCTTTCTATATATTTTAAAAATGGGTACTGATGCTCATTTCTTTTTCTTCTCCCCCCCACTCTCATTATACACTAACTCTTCCCCTTCTTGCTATTAAATAGGAGCCCTTTTTCATAACCAATTAAGTGTAGTCAGAGAAACATCAAGACATTGGTTTTCTTCCTTTCTTAATATTGATTTAAAAAATTTTGAGCTCCCAATGTTTTCCCTCTTTGCAACATTCCCACCTATGAGAAGGCAAACAATAAATTGATTATTAATACATATGTATATATGCAAAACATCATTCTATATTAACCGCATTAAAAGGGGAAAAGTATGCTGTAACCTGTACTTGGAAGTCCTCAGGTCTCTTTTGGAAGGTGGATAGCATTTTTTTTTTATCATGGATCCTTTGAAATTGTCTTGGATCATTATATTGATCGAGTATCTAGGTCTTTCACAGTTGATCATCTTTATAGTATTGCTCCTACTGTGCACAGTGGTCTCTTGTTTCTTCTCACTTTGCTCTGCATCATATTTGTTTTCCCAGGTGTTTCTGAAATCATATTGTTTGTCATTTCTTATAGCACAATAATATTCCATCACAATCATATACCATAACTTATTCATCCATTTCTAGTTGATGGGTATCATTTTGATGTCCACATCTTTGCCAGCACAAAAAGAGCTGCTATAAATATTTTTGTAAAAATATGCCCTTTTTCTTTTTCTTTGATATCTTTGGGATATAGGACCTAGTAGTATTTCTGGATCAAAGTATATATACAATTTTATAACCTTTTGGTCATAGTACCAAATTGTTCTGAAGGATGATTGGACCAGTTCACAATTCCACCAAAATACATTAGTGTCCCTTCCTGCCTCCCCCCATCTAGCATTTGTCATTTTCCTTTTCTGTCATATTAGCCCCTCTGATAGATGTGAAATGGTACTTCAGAGTTGTTTTAATTTTCATTTTTTACTAATCAAGAGTGATTTTGTGTATTTTTTCAGTGACTATAGATTACTTTGATTTCTTTTTCTGAAAACTGACTGTTCATATCCTTTGACCATTTATCAATAAGTTAAACATTTCTTATTTTTTTATAAACCTGGCTCAATTCTTTGTGTCTTTGACAAATGAAAACTTTATAAGAGAAACTTGCTATAAAACTCATCTCCACTTTCCTCCTTTCCTTCTAATTTTGGTTGCATTGGTTTTGTTTGTAAACTTGTTGTTAAAGTCTGTAAATGTGTTGCACTTTGCATCTGTTGTCAAGTGCTTTTCTTCCAAGAGGTGGGAAGTTTGCACCAGCATGTCTTCTGAAGTCCTGATTGATCACTACATTGATCAAAATTCAGAAGTATTTCAAACTTGCTTCTTTTGAATTATTGCAATCATCATGTTCTTTGCTGTGGCAAAAATGTGTCTATAAACATTTTAGTACATACATTACTGTTCTGTATCTTTGACTATGCCTTTAAACTCAAATCACTCTGGTTCTCACTAATTGCCGATAAAAGGTTCCAGTTTAAGTCTCACTTGCTCATTGTTTCGGATTTGTTGATTCAGAGTGAGTGTAAATAGTAAACAGAATCTGAGGGTCTTCCCCACTCTGATTGAGCCAGAACATCTTTTACCTCTATTCCTGCCTAGTCTTTAATTATATATTGGGTGTTGCTTCAGACAAACTGAGGTCTGGGAAAGATCTTAACTAAAAAGGGTCAAGGTCTCCCACTGCATTCTGGGTCATCACCAGTTGTCCTGACCTATGTCTTACCACTTGACTTTGTTGATTTTGGAGGAGAGAGAGTGAGATTGGTGACTGCACAATTTTGTCTCGCTTAAAATTCAAGTCACTGATAAGTCGTCACCCTCCTGATGTCATTGATCTTTGAAAACAAAGGATAAATAACAACAACAAAAGAATGACTTAAATGAAGGACTCTAATCTCCTGGTTGGCTTTCTATATACCATTCCACATTCCCACTCAGCAAGTGTTTACTTGTTTTGAAGCAGTTGTAGCAATTGGTACAAATTTTGTTGATCAAATGACTTTATTGTTCCAGAATCTTATGTACTTTTCTTTTAAGTATTATTTTATAGATTTGAGGAGTAAAGTTCTCATTAGAGGGAAGTGCACTGGGGAGCTGTTTGGTAAATTGCCTCTTCACAGCACTAGCATTTAATTTGTTAATTTGCCAAAGGGTCCTCATATGGATAAATGGAATCAGGGAGAGTGAGGAGTTATATAGGTTTTGATCCTGAGTGTCTTAAAGGATAATGAGACCCTAGTCAGAAATAGGGTTATCTAGAACATGAGTAAATTTTGAGAAATGTTGGGTCTATTGAGTTTGAAATGTCTATATAGAGTATTCAATTTGAGAGGTCTAATAAAGTGTTGGAGATAATCTACTGGAACTCAGGACATAATCTCAGGGAGATTATCTATCTATCTATGTATCTATCTATGTATCTATCTATCTATCTAATCTTCTCTCTCTATCTCTACCTATCCCCCTCCCTCTCTCTGTCTCTCTCTTTCTCCCTCTCTCTCTTTCTACCTGTCAATCAGAGCCATTGATATAGAGATGATAATGAAATCCATGGAAGTTGATGAGTTTATCAAAAGAGTATAGAGAGAACAGAAGATTTAGGACAGATCCTCAAAGAAAACCTGCAATTAGGGGGCATGGTATAGATGATAAGTCAGTAAAGAATTTGGAGAGATGGTCATGTATCAGCTTCCCTAAGTCTCAGTTTCTTCATCTGTAAAATGGGGTTAATATGATTATAGTCTAGCTTATGACAATAACCACAGAGGACAAAGACTCAGGAAACTTGAAGGATTCAGATACTTGACCTATTGGATGAGGTATCTTATATAGCAGCCCAAATCTTGGGGTTCACCTCAACATTGATCCCTGTTTGTCTTTCTCTATGTAGAACTCTCTTCCTTTTATAATAATCACAATCAATGCTCTTCTAACAGCTTGGGATACTTCTCTCCTCTCCAAGTAGCCCCATTCTTTTAGATCCATGAATATAGCCAGACTGGCTTAGGCTGACTACTTAGAAGGGTCAGAATTCTTTTCTTTTACTTTATGACTTTTTAATACCCTAACTCTATCACCATGGGAAAAATTATTAAAGTCTTAGGTTTAGTCTTATGCCAAAGGAAGAGTAGAAAAGTAGCTAAATATAAAATTAAATTTTTTATGGTACAGGAATTAATATCTGATGCACAAAATCCTTACTAATACATATTTACAAAAAAAAAGACAAAATAGAATTCAGTATCATAACTACCATTCTACTCAGCATGCATTGGCACAAATTTAAACAACTGGCAGTAGTAGCTATTGCTATACTCTACTAGTCAGCTGAGACTTAAACATTGGAAGATGAAGCAGTTTCTGGAATAGCTGAATAGGCATTGTTATGTTTCACCTTAACTCCCTGCCAGTTCATCATATCTTTTGGCCAGGAAGGCCAAGGAGTTGTTGTGTTCCTTCCCCAGTTGGTGGCATCCTCTCTTTTGCAATAGTTCCCTTTGATGCTGGTCAGATTTGGCCAAGAGACGCACAAGGCTGCCTCCAAGATGGAACATGCCTATCTCTAATTCAGTAACCTAATCTCAGGAAAGGAGAAAAACTGCCACTCTCCACTCTCCCCTCTCCCTACCAAAAAAGGCAGCCATGGATCCCAAGCTTTCATCTCCAGTTTACCCTAGCCAATACCTGTTCTGACCTTCACTCAATCAAAGAAGAGAAGAGGTGACTAAGGGCAGGTCATTTCCTTTTAAGCATTCACTAAGTGATTGATTCTTTCTTTTCAGTGGCCAATAAGGGAATTACTTTGGTCCCACTAAGGTTACTCTTTTCATTTTTTAAAATTGTTTTATGTATTATTTTTGTATGAGGAACAGCTAGAAAAATAGTCCTGACTATAGACTATAGAAAGAGAAACAGTGAATAATAAGGCTGGAAAAGTCGGTTGAGTTCCACTTATGAAGTACCCTAAACCCCAAACAGAGGGGTTTATATTTGATCGCAACATCATCATCATTGGAGTTATTGGAGTTTATTGAGTTTTAGGAAACTAACTTTGGCAGCTTTTGGTGAATGGATTGGAATAGCAGGGGATTCAGAGCAAGATGATCAGTTGGAAGGCCATTGCAAAAGTCCAGGTGACTGAGTAGTGTTTGTTTGAATAGAAAGAAGGTAATTTGTGAGATGGATGCTGTGGGGGGGCAGTGATGATAAGATGCGGCAACTGGTAAACTACATCGGGGTGAAGGAGAGTGGGAAATCCATTATGATGCTGAGATTGTGAAGCATAGTGGTTCCTAGATTGAAATAGGGGAATTTGGAAAGGGGTGAATTTTGTGGTAAAGACAGTGAGTTCTGTATTGAATATATTGAGTTAGAGATATCTGCAGAACATCAAGCTGAAATGTCCAATATGATATTGGAGGTAGGTTACTGGAGTTTGAGGACAGAAATTAGGGACAGATATGTATATTTGGGAGCTACTGATGCAGACATTATAATTAAATTTATGGAAGCCAATGAGGTATGCTGAGAGCATACAGAGTAAAGATCTTTGGGGAGCACTCATAGAGTATAGGGAGTGTGATTTGCATGGTGAACCAGCAAAGGTGACTGAAACAAATGATTGGATAGGTTAGGAGGAGAACCAAAGAAGAGTAATGTTGTGAACACCCAGAAAAGGGGAGAGAGTTGTCATTATATGCCCAACACTACAGAGGTGAAGAAGGTTAAAGACTGGGAGAAGTTCATCGGATTTGGTGATTAGGCTGTCACTGGTAACTTGGGAGAGAGCAGCTTGAGTTGAATCATGAGACTCGAAACCAGATTGCAGAAAAGTTGAAAAAGGAGTAAGAAGAGTGGAAGCTATTAAAAACCAAATCTGGTGAATAACTTGTATAATTAATCTGAGTAAAAAAAAACTATTACATGGAAGTGACTGGACTCTTTATTTCAGACCACTGTACTTTCTACTATATCATAGAACCCTACTGTAGGTCTTCTCCCTTCTCCTTCTCTTCCTCTCTTATTCTAAGATCCTTTTTATTATTGTTCAGTTGTCTCTGATTCTCTGTGATCCCATTTGAGATTTTTCTTGGCATAGATTTTGGAATGATTTGTCATTTTCTTCTGCCTTATTTTACAAATGAAGAAAAAGGGGCAAACTGTTAAGTGACTTGCTCAGTCACACATCTAGTAAAGAATCTGAGATTGGATTTGAACTCAGGAAACTGAGTGTTACTGGTTCCTAGCTTACTGCTCTATCCACTATACCAGAAATCCTTTGTTTAAGACAGAGGCAAATAAAGGGTTACCTTTATTTGCTAGCATTCTTCCCTGTTTTTCTAAGCCTAGTGTTTCTCATGGCATATCTTCAAATGGGGGTATGCTTAAGGCAAAAATGGGCAGTAGTTGAAAAGGGATGTCTGTCAATGAGTTTAAATTACAGTTGACTTTGGAAAGAATTATTTATACTTTTAGATTTCTTCAGATGTGAGGCCAACAGGTTGCTACCTGACTACATAAATTTTTTAAATTGTATTTTGAACTCTGTGAAGATACAAATGGGAAATCCAGACAGAATGGATATATTTTTTTTCCTGCAGAATCTCCCAGGCTGCATCAGAACTTAATACAGACTTGTTATGCTCATAGCATAGGTTCAAGGTACTCTGCAGATCTGCATTCACTCAAAAATCCTAATTTACAAGTCCAAACTCTTAGCAGCTAGGGGAAAAAAATAGTTCAAGGAAAGTTGTTTAATGAAGAATTAAAGTAAGAAAAATTACAATCCCCCTACAAATATGTACTCGTCTTTAAGTATAATATCAATGGGAAAGCAGGCATGTTTATCAATCATAGATGAGGGGCACACAGGCAAGGATCACATGTAGCCAGCCATACACATAAATAGACAATTCACACTTTGACTGTGATATGATCAGTAATGTCTTTAGGCAGTGTTATCACACTGCTGTCATTGGACTTACAGCTTCCTGGGGATGGATATTTGCTGGACAGGCCATTATTCTGGTCACTGATGGGGGGTTTCTGGAAACTACTAAGCATATTATATCAGCTTCACAGGTTCAGAGGATCTTGTAGTAGCTTCTATGCAAGTAGTCACTGCTGGGAGTTGCTCCCTACTACCAGTTTTGGGACCTCATTTATTCAGAGATGTCTACTACTCATTTTGGCTCCAGTCTGTCAGTATACAGTGGCTTAAAGCTTTTTAAATTTTTTTGATAAGGCAGTTTGACAGCTCTTTAAGTCACGGTCATAATCAAAGTCAGATAGAATCCTCAAGACTTACATTAAAAATATTTTTTTTCATTCCATGTGTAGGATAGAGATTTTAGTCCTCTGCTCCAGACAGCTATGCAGTTTTGGATAAGACATTCCCAAGCTCTTCTTGCTTAGCACAAAAATACATTTGAGCCAGCACAAAAGATAATCAAGGAGGCAAAGTCATTCTTCTCCACTCATTTTTTGTGTGTATTGTCTTCAGACTTTTCCCCTTCCTCTCCCCAAATTTAATACTGTATTTTGGCTAACAAAAAAATCTTGTTTTATTCCTCCATGTATTTTTATTGAGATTTTGAAAAAAAGAATAATATAGTGGATTTATATCTCCTTCCAGTGTCTTTGAGTGAACACTGAGAATGTATCATCTATATCAATTCATACATCTTTACATTTAGGAAGGTAGGTATTAGACATTTTTTTCATGACTGAGAAATTGAGACCCAGAAAGATAAAAGGAAATATCAGAGATCACACACAGTGCCTTTAATTGAAATTCAAATTTAATTTCCCACCTGTGGAAAGCTAGATGACTCCTTCCTAGAGCCCTTTGAGTATTAGACTATAACCTTTTTTTCATCTTTCACTATATATTCAGAATATTATATTATACCTGATCAAAAAAGTTACAGACAAAATAAATCCTAGTTCGAAACAAGCCAAGTTCCAATTTAAAGTTTAAATAGTTTTCCAGCATGGGTTTTATTTGAGTCCAGCAAAACTCTCATCACCATAAAGTCTGCAAGACTGGGGGGGGAGGGGGTGGTTAAAAAGTGAGGATCTGAAAGGTAAATAACTGCAAACTAACAAATGTACAAAGGTGGTAGCAACTTCAGTTCCTTATGGTAAGATTAGATTTTTGTAGCTTTTAGGCTCAATTAGGTGCATAG
Source organism: Macrotis lagotis (assembly GCF_037893015.1). Taxonomy (NCBI): domain Eukaryota; kingdom Metazoa; phylum Chordata; class Mammalia; order Peramelemorphia; family Peramelidae; genus Macrotis; species Macrotis lagotis. The sequence goes on along the minus strand of NC_133664.1, from coordinate 65,727,372 downwards.
TGAGTCAATGGTATTTTGCAGCAGAATTATATATACAGAATTCAAACCTTGAAATCACTGGGGTTGCTAAAAAAGATCATTACTCACATTCTGCAGTTGAGGAAACAGGCTAAGTGACTTGGCAATAGTCAAACAGCTAGGAATTGTTTGTGGCCAGATTTCAACTCCAGGTCAAATTCTAGGCTTTGAATTCTGTCTACTACCCCAGCTAACTTTTTAGGTGGAAAATTAGGAAGCAAAAACTCCTTAGTTTTAGTTTCTTGATCTCAGAAGTTACTTTAGGTTTCCTCTCTCCCAATACTTAGATTCATTCACCTCCTCCACAATATAGTAGAAAGAAAATTGTATCAGTATCATGTGACTCTGTACAAATTGCTTCATGCCTGTTTACCTCAGTTTCCCCAACTGCAAAATGGGGATAATAATAAAATATCTTGCCTGGTTGTGGTGAGGATTTAATAAAAGAATATTTTAAGTTTTTTAAAGTGTTTCCTCCTTCTCCTCTCCCTTTGCATGCATGGATAGAAGAAGAGAAGTAAAAGTTCCCTTCCTTACCTGTTACAACAATGATAAGTCATATTTGTACAGCATTTGGGCTTAGTAGCCATTGAAAAATAATGATGACTAGCATGTATACAGTATTTTAAGATTTGTAAAGTTGCTTACCAGATGTTATCTCATTTGATTCTCACAATAACTCTGTGAGGTAGATACCATTATTATTCCCACTTTTCATCAGAGAAAGATAGAGGTTAAAAGACTCCCTATGGGGGACACAGCTAGTGTCTCAGACTCCATTTACATTCAGGTCTTCTTGTCTCTAGATCCATCTTTCTGTCTACTGTGACACCTGGCTGCTGACAAAGCACTTTCCTGATAACCACCCCATTAAGTAGGGAGCACAGCTATGATTAACCTCATTTTTATAGTTGGACAATCTGCAACTTGGAGAAATTAGGTAACATCTGGACAGCCCCGTAGCTAGTGAGCAAAGAAACTTTCAAACTCATTTCTCCTGATTTATAAACCTTCTATTGCCACATGTACATGAGATAATATTTTTATTATTTACATACCACCATATTGTGAAATTTAACCTGACTTCATCTGTATAAAAATATTTGAGGGAGAGTTGTATACAGAGGATAGCGCCCAATGGGTATTTTGGCAGTTAATAGAAGCTGATCATTTGTTTGCTTGATTGCCTGAGTGGATAGTATGTGACTCATTCTGCACAATTTTCAATGTTATTCCTGGCTACCCTTATATTTCATATGAATATTTCTATTAATAATGGTAGTGAGATGGTATAATAAGGCAAAACTATGGTTTTTTTGGTTCTAGGGTCAGAATTCCTGTTCTGCCAATTACTACCCATTGAACTTGGACATGTTAGTAACCTCCTTGGACTTTAGCTGAGGGGGTTGAATGGGGTCTCTGAGGTCTCTTTCAGTCCTGGATCTATGATCCTATGATCTTATAGATATATTGTCGTGGGATGGTAGGTCTATTTCAAGACCTGAAAAATCATATGTTTAAGTCACATCCATATCAAGTTTGTGGGTAAGACCAATTACCCCAGTTGGTTAGAGAATGCGGAAGGAAACAGGTATCTATTGATATAGATATACAAATATAGACATAATATCCATATATTCAAAACACACACATATTTTACATATATATATATGTATATATACATATATATGAAACAGCCAGGTGGTGCCATGGTGCCATGCCTTGGGAAGACCCAAATTCAAATTCAGACTCAGACACTTAGTATGTGAGCCTGGGCAAGTCACTTAATCCTTTTGCCTCAGTTTCCTGATTTGTAAAATGATCTAGAGAAGGAATCCAGCATCTTTGCCATGAAAATCCACAAAAACAGGATCCTGAAAGTTGAATATGACTGAAATGATTGAACAACAAAAAGTCAATAACTCAGTGCCATCCTATCTAGTCCAATTCTGGCTGACTGAGCCCTTGGAAATCAATACTCTTTTCTCTCATTTGGTCCTAAGGCTCTACTCTACCTACCAATGTATTGGAGGAGATTTAATGCATGCTCCAGAGGCCAACTTCACCTCAGTCCCATCTTGGTTTTAGTATTATAGAATCAAAGATTCAGGACTGGAATGGATTCCAGAGGCCATCTAGTTCAACCCCCTCAGTTTGCAGTTGAGTGCAATGAAATTCAAGGAAATAAGTAACTTGTCCAAGGTCACTTGGCTGGTAAATAACAGACCAGAATTTGAACCCAGGTCTTCTGACTCTAGAACTAATAGTCTTGCCACTGTACCACAAGATCTTAAAAAGTCTCTATCTTCCTTTTCCCACAAGGTTATATTTATTTTAGTGAGTGGATCTATGGGTCTTTCATGGGTGGTGGATATTTGTAAAGTAGAATTTTTATGGTCATATTATTGGGTTTTCCACTGAAGTGAAACATTGCTTCCTTTATATACAAGAGATTTATGAAAGTAGGAATATATTTTCCATAATTGTCAACCTGATTTTTTGGGCTAGTGAAAAAGGGACCCTCTGGGGAGAAGGCTTGACGAATTTATCACTCTCCTTTCCTTGTTGCTGTTGCACATGAGTAATTTCTCACAGCTGAGGAGAAGATAGCTATTAGCCCAGTGTCCCCTTTCTCAGGTGGCTGCTGTTCACCAGATAATAGGTGATTATCTCCTCTTCCTTGATAAGTCTTGTTTCAATGGAATTCAATAAAATCCATAAGGTAAATCCATCAGAATAAAACCTGCTCTTAGTTGGTTTGAAGCCTGTTGGGAGAAGCACCTGGTTAAGTCTGATTTTTTTTTTATTGTAGCTTATAATTGTCATTGCGATTTGACAGCATACCTGCCCTACATCAAATACAATTTCCACAATGATCACAATAGACCCTTCTTTGGGATCTTTCATCTCCCTAGAGATACTCTTACAGTCATCACAGAGGACAATAACATCTGGACAATTTAGCACAAAAATCTTCATTTAGCATTTGCTACATTTAAGAGATAGAGTTGGGCATTGGGATGATATAAAGATGAAAAAAATGACATGTGATTGCCTTCAAATAACTTACAATCAGAGATCATCCTAAGGCTTGAGGAAATATAGTGGACATTGTATTTGACGTAGAACAAGTATGCTGTCAGATATCAATGACAATTATAAGCTATAATAAAAAAATCAGACAATCCAGGCTTCAAACCAACTAAGAGCAGGTTTTAATCTGATGGATTTAGCTTATGGATTTTATTGAATTCCATTGAAACAAGACTTAGCAAGGCAGAGGAGGTAATCAATGGAAGATGTCCTATTTGGGAACAGATATGAGTGGAAGAATTTGTCAATAGATGTGAGTGGACTGAGAGGCTGGCTGACCAGCTTCTAGCCCTGAGGAAGTAGGACAACCCTAAGTAATTCCCTTATCTTTCCTTTTTGTTTTTCCTGCATTCTCTATCCTCTAAGGAATCCTGCATATATTATTACTATTCTCCATAATAATGCCAAAGGACATTTCATGCCCTTAATTTACTTGCAGAATAAATCATTTCTTTTAATATAGTTGCATAGTTAACAGAAGGAACTAAGACCACAATCCAAGATCATAAATTCATTTTCCATAATTAACTGCCTACAGATAGGTGAACAGGTATGAAAAAGATGAATGTGTTTCCAATGCAAAAAGTATCATTACTATTAATAAAAAAGAATAAAAATATGTTAAATAATTATACAATTCATCTTTCATCCTTTTAATTGTTTTATATATTTTATGGTATAGTAGCACAAGTATATATTTTATACACATACAAACATGCTAAACATGAGAACTCATTTCCTTTGCATGAGGCCTAAGGCTTTTTTTCTGTAGTGAGTTATAGGATGAGAACAGGATGGTCTGAGAGAATTTGCTTTAGCATTCTAGAATGGATACTCATAGAATATAAAGGAAGTGAATAATGAGGAGCAATCTTATTCTTTTGACACTCTTAATTCTCCCAATTTTAAAACTGGAATTGGAAGGAAGGGAAGGTGTGACTACAGAACTCAGATTCTCCCGTTTCATTTTGATAGAAATCTGATTTGCATCAAGGGAATTATTTGAGTCTTTGCTTCTTTCTAGTTTGTATAATTGAATTTTTGTTGGAATTTGCAAAGTTACCATAGTTTCAATAAATTGAAATTCTTCTTGAAAGTTATTTCCTTGCCAGCTATAATAAGTTTTTAATTACTTTTCCTCCTTGAGAAGTCTAGGTTCTGACATCTCTAATCTTTAGGGCAAATATACCCCCTTCCACTTTACCCCCACTGGGAAACAGGATTCCAAATACTGAAGCAGTTATCCAGCCTGGGGTCTAGCTGCTGGGTTTCAGACCTATTCCTTATGGGGCTTTCAAAGCACCTGCCTAATTGCTGGAGCTTTGGGAGGCCAAGCTGCCCTTTGAATCAAGAATGGAGATTTCCCTACATGTCTGACATTTGATTTTGAGGATTTGGCAGCTACTTTGTTAGAGAATGTATTCCAGCTCCTTCTTAACAGAATTCTTCTCAGGTCCACCCAGGCAGTGGTGATTTGTTCTGCTCATGCTGTCATGACTTTGTAGTTAGAAAACTGAAAATGGAGTTAGAAGACTGGATTGAATCCCAGTTCTGCTATTCATTTTGTGACCTTAAAAAGGTCCTATTTTCTTCCTGGATCCCAGTTTACTACTGACTTCACAGGATTTTTCAGAAAAGCACTTTGTAAACCTATAAAATGTCAACTTTTATTATAAAGGGACGGTGACTATTTCTACCTAGATGAGGCCAAGATAGTTCAATCAGAGAGTTCACCCAGGTAGGATCTCACCACACTTATTCCTGGATATATCTTTTTTATTTGATAGGTGTGAATGTGGGACATGTGTTCCTGTCTAGAATATGGAGGAGAAATTTGTGAGATTTCCTGAAGGTGATCATTCTTTCTGTTGACATAGTTCATAGACCCTATGTCATTTAGCAGAAAGTCTTCAGAAGTTGATAGGATGAAAAATAAAGCCAACAAAAGGAGATTATTATTACCAGATCTCAACATTTTCTATAAAATTGTAATTTCATTAAGCTTAGATCTGGGGTGATTTTTCTGAGTGCTGTGATCTTTGTGCTGTACACATAGAGGAGATATGATTTATGATTGAGAGAATGCTGAGTTGTGATTATTTTTACCTGTGTTAGGAGAGAATGGTTTTAGGAGATGGGAGAAGACTGAGTTGTGACTATTTTTAACCTGTGTTAGGAGAGAATGAACTTTGAAGATATGAGAAGGATTTCTAGATAGTCAAGTTAAAGAAATCAAGACATAAACTTTTGTATGGCTACTGAGTGTCCAAAGACTTGGAGAAATTTAGAAGTTGACTCTGTCATGCTTCTTCATCTCCGGTGTCTAAAGGCCTAGAAACTGCTAAGAATTGATTTCTTCATGAGATTGTTCTCTCCTGGTAATGACTGAGATATTGTTTCTCTTTTATCAAGAATTCATTTGATCTTGTGTAATATTTATTATAAAGATGTTAATCTAAATAAATGCTCTGATTTCTGATGACTATTTTCTTAGTTAAAAGTGTTTTGCTGTTATTTTCTGTTGGTGAAGGTAAGCTGAGTATTACCCTCTCCTTGGAATTTTTCAAGGAATGTGCTACCTATCTTTGACATCCCCAAATATGTACCCCACACCATCAGTATTTGAGCCCCAAACTCCTCAGTGGAAATAGGTGAGAGAAGGAACAAGTCTTCACCTATGACCATCTTTCTTTTTCATTCCCAACCTCCCAAAGAAGGAAATCATAGTTTTTCTTTGGAGAAGGGTGGACCAGATCTCAGGTTAGATAGCTAACCATGTTATTTGTGGACCAGTTGTATCTTTATATTTAGCAACCAACCTCATGCATTTTAAATAATAATTATATAAATTGACCTGATATTATAAAGCGACTAGAGAAAGAGATTAATGGAACAGAACGAAGAAACTCATGGTAGAGTCCAAGGTGTGTAAAAGTAGTATTTGTAAAACTTACAGTTGCAAAATCCTAGGAAATTGAACTACAATTCAATAAAAAAACAGTTGGGTAAACTGGATAGTTTTATGTGAGGAAGACCACAGCAAAAACAAGAGTTGTGTAAAGTGAAACCTGGCTGAACTGTCTAGATTTAATAGGCTATGCTTCTATAAAGATGAAAGGCCCTAGTGAAATCATTCCAAAACTGAAAAATTAAGTCATCTAGGACATGATTACTGGTCTGGTTCATGTAGCTTTATGGAATCAAATGATTCCTATACGATTTAAGAAATACATTTTAAGAAAACTTTAATATTTTACTACCTTAGACTCCCTAGAATGGGAAAATGTCAAAAGAAAGAGATGGAATTAAATGTTGCTAGGGTTATGGGAAGAGAGGAACTCTAACACATGGCATGGAAAAGCAATGCAATAATATATGATGAATCCCAAAACATTCTATACTTTTCAAACCATAAGTGTCACAAAGATATTTTGCTCTATTTTATAATAGTAAAGAATGACAAATATCTGAATGTTTTACCATTGGATAATGGCAGAATAACATGGTATGTTAATGTAATAGGATATTAAAATGCTGTAGAAAATGATGAATGGAAAGCAAGCAAGGAAAAAGAAGAGCTAAATCAAGTGATTCAATGTGAATGCAGAACCAGAGCTGTGTACACATTGACTATGATTATATATAACAAAGAAAGAAAAATAGTGCCTCCCCCAAACCAAATGGTAGAACTTTAAATAGACCTAGAAGATAATCCAAAAGAAAACTGAGTGCTACTTATTAATTCATTTGGTTTTAACTTCTCAAAAGCTAAGGTTCAACAGACCCTTGGATCATTGATTCAGAGTTGGAAGGGACATTTGAGATTATCTAGTATATGTAACTGAGGCCTGAGGTATTTAAATAACTTTCCTAAGTATTCAGTTAGAAAACACATGGGTCTTCTAACTTCACATTCCCTTCCCTTTCTACTATACTTCTTATTTAGTATATTTATTTGATTATTTGTTTTTATTTAAAGTTATTAAGTTTCAAATAGTTGGTGAGGAGCCTCTATAAATTTAGCAGACAAGACATTTACAGTAGGTCTATAGTCAAAGTTTTTCCATCTTGGTAGAGATTACCAGTGCTTGGACTTGTTGGTATGACCTTCAAGAATCCACCATAACCTCCGTGCTATATATAATGTAGCACCCGATGAAGATTTTACTGGAAGGTTAAAACCTTGGTCCTAAATAATATCAGTGACCTTCTTCCCTGGCTTCCATGTTCCCTGCCTCCATTGCCTAAGCAAACCAACTTATCTGGGAAATCAATAGTAAACATATGGTACAAGTATGTGCATTTGGTTTTAGAAACTTATGATTCCAAATATTAATACAGAAGAGGGATTAATTTAAGATTGCTTACTCTTGTAATATTAATTCCTTCATGTCTAACTTGTTAATGTATTTGAACTATTTTCAGGGAAGCTTTGGGGACTGGGGCTTGAGGGCTCAGAAAGAGAGAATGATCTCTTTGCCTAGTGGATTGTGAGAAGTATTCACATTGTGAAACAGTTTCTCTATTAAAGACTGGCTTTTGCACAGGCCACTTTGCTTCCTGTGGTGCCCTTCTATGGTGTCTTGGACATAAGGAATCACTGTCCAAGGGCTCTGATTTGTCAATAGTAACACTTGTGCTCTAGTCCCTCACTTCTGCTGCTTTTTTGAATACTTTATTAAATGCATATGTTGTGGGTTTTTTTTTTTTTTTATAGATTTTGTATATACTTATGATGCGTACATGTTGTCTTTAGGAATTCTTTCATTTTTATTTGTATTTCCTTAGCATCTAATATGTAGCAAAAAACTGATAAATACTTCTTAATTGATTCTTTGTTAGCCCAAAGAAGGAAAGAAAAAGGTTATTCCTCTTTAATATACCTTTGGGGTGAATTTTGAACCTTTGGCAGCTGTTTTCCCACTTTTTAAGTTGGATAAAATCTAAAGTGAAATAATTAGGATTAAGAGAAGCACTGAATGAATAAAATCATCTCAAATCAGACTTTCCTTGGGAAAAATGAAGTCAGATGTTAGACAAGGTACTTTTCCTAAATTGATGTTTTGATATAAGGTGGTGAGGGTTGTCATTTTCAACATAGGGTCATATTCACTCCTTCATGTCAAAGTTGAAAATCTCTTTGAATTATTGGTAGGGAAACATTTGGGAATTGATGGAGGGTGGAGGGAAAAGGAGAAAGAAAATGATCACTTTCCCTGGTGGAGCATGGGAAGTATTCACATTGTAAAGCAGCTTCATAACTCTTGAGACTGAAGTACAAGGGTAGAAAGAAGCATAGAAATGTTTTTAATATATCATGTTGATGTTTATCAGACTAATTTTGGAGTACTGATTTATTTGAAATGCGTAATGAAAGATTTTATGATCTGATTCATTAAAGGATTGCTTTTAAAATCAAAATTGTGGAATAGAACACCAGCCTTGGAGTCAGGAGGATCTGAATTCAAATGTGATCTCAGACACTTAATTATTACTTAGCCATGTGACCTTGGGTAAGTCACTTAACCCCATTGCCTTGCCAAAACAACAAAAAAGCAAAATTGTGATATTTTTCATGGAATGATATTATGCTTCTAATTCTGACCAGTAATCAAAGACTATCAATCAGTTAAGAAGCATCTATTAAGCTCCAACTGTGTGCTAGGTACAAAAATGAGACAGATCTTGATCTTAAGAAACTAATACTCTACTCGAGGTTACAATCTGTCCATCATATGGGGATATAGAAAACAAAGTGACGGTGACAGGGGAATTAGTGATAATAAATAATTAGGGGGAAATCAGTAAAAGCCTCTTGAAGGAGATAGAACTTGAATTGAGCCATGGAAAGATTCTGATCTGTTGGTTACAAAAAAATGATAGTGTCATTTGTCTACTATAAATTCATTAATGCTTCTGGAAGAAAAATGGAAAACCCTGCTATTGTGGATCTTGCTTTTTAATCTATAAGGGGTAATCCATCATAGGCCAGTCTTTCACACTTTTAATCTGGCTTGCAAATATTCTATTTCAGTCTGTTTCCATTAAATTTGATCAGTGTTTTTGCATGGAACACTGTAGAGTAAGAAGGACTGCAACTAGGGTGGAGCAACTGGTTTTATTTCTCAGATGCCAATATTATCTCCCTTTATAATCTCAGGTTTCATGGTTCTATGTTATACTCATTTTGAATGATGCCACAAGGATTCCATCCTCATGTCATCCTAAAAATATGACAATCCAATTTAAATAAGAGAAAGACTGCTTTCAGGGTGGAGAAAGGATAGGAAATAAAATTTCACAATGGAGAAACCCAATTTAAAGGGAGAATGAAAATTAAATTTCAGTCTCTTTGAATGTTTAGCATTTGATATTCTATATTATATGACCTTGAAATAGCTAGATTTTTCAGTGAATAGAGTGCTGGGTCTGAATTCAGAAAGACCGGAGTTCAAATATAATCTCAGACACTTGTAAGTGTGTGATTCTAGGCAAGTCATTTAACTCTGTTTGCTTCAGTTTCTTCATCTGTAAAATGATTTGTTGAAGGAAATGTTAAACCATTCCAGCATATTTGCCAAGAAAATGCCAAATAAGATCAAGAAAATTTGGATATGACTGAACAACAACAAATAATATGGCTGCAAGCTATCTTTCTAGGTTCATCACTCATCACATCTCTATATAGAGCATATAAAATTTTATATTGAAAGAATCTGAGTTGTTCCAGGAAAATTTAGGCAGTCCTTTTCCCCAGCTATGTGAGATGCAAAAGAAGGAGGAGGAGGAATAGAAGAAAAAGGAGAAGAGGGAGAAGGAGGAGAAGGCGGATGAGAAGGAACCTGAGTGTGAAATAAGACCACTACTGATTCAACTCTGAGTAATTCCAAGGTCAAGCAGGAGCTGACAGAAATATGGTAATCTGTGTGGTTGAAAGCTGAGAGATGGGTGGATGCAGCCTGAGAAAGAGATGAAATAAGGAGAGTGTTGACACTGGCCTGGATCCAGGAACTGGATAGAGGACAGAGACATTGCTAATTGATATTGAGAATTATGTGATGATCTGAACTTGGGGATAAAGAGGGGTGGTAAGGAAGTAAAACAGTATTACCTGCTGTAAGGAAGCCTATAACCATTACTTTGCTAATTTGCTTTAGATTTGAGCCCCTTTTCTATTCTTTATGTGAGAATGGGAATCAATTGGATCAATCAATTAAATCATCTCACTCTTCCTAAAGTAATTTAAAAGATACTATAAGTGATGCTTCTATTGCATGATCAGTCAATAATGATGTGAACAATGGCTAGCTACCTCTATTGAATCAGTAAAAGGCTTTAGGGTAGAATAAAATATCCTTGTTCAATTTCAGAATTCTTAAGTCAATAGATAAAATGTAGTGACTTTGCACAAGAATTAAATTAGGGGAGTGGATAGCGTATTGGCCCTGGAGTCAGGAGTGCCTGAGTTCAAATTTGACCTCAGCCACTTAATAATTGCCTAGCTGTGTAACCTTGGGTAAGTCATTTAACCCCATTGCCTTAAATAAATAAAAAAAAAATTTAAAAAAAGAATTAGATTAGGAATGGTAGAGGAATTTTGATCACAAAACCCTGTGAATTATGTATTAAAGTGCAAGCCAATTTGGATCTAGGTATTTGAGTATATGCTAGCTTAGAGTTTAGTTTCAAGGATTCTGGCAAAAGGCCATTTGAAGAAATCAGTTAGGGTGAAGAGAATGCTCCAGTCTTCTTTCATGACTTCCTAGAAATATTTCTTGCTCTGCATCTTTCCACCTCTTTAAATTCTAATCATCCTTAATATTAACCTTTAGCCCCTCTCCTGAATAATCCCAGATAATTTCTCTTTTTTTGTACTATATAACACTATGTAACTATAACTCACAAAGAGCTGCATAACACTATATAACTACAGCTCACAAAGAATCTACCACATGCAGTCATATATATCAATTATCTCTAACTTTAATTATCTTTAATCATCTTTCATTAGATAAGAACAAATACCAGGTCCTATTTTCCTTGTTTTTTTTTTTTTTTAGTTTTTTGCAAGGCAAATGGGGTTAAGTGGCTTGCCCAAGGCCACACAGCTAGGTAATTATTAAGTGTCTGAGACCGGATTTGAACCCAGGTACTCCTGACTCCAGGACCGGTGCTTTATCCACTACGCCACCTAGCCGCCCCTTTTCCTTGTATTCTATATCACTCATGTCACAGTTGCCCCATAAATATTTGTAAATGAATGAGTGTACAAAAAAAGAATGAAAACAGTGAAACCTGTCCCATTATTCCAAGAAGGTAGTAGAGAATATTACTTTAGTCAACAGTTCTATGTATATTAAAAATTATAACAACACTTTTGTGGCAACAAAGAGCTAGAAACAAAGTAGATGATCAGTAATACAGAATGTTGAACAAATGATAGCACATGAATGTATTGTACCATAGGAAACAAAGAGTTCAGAGAAACTTGGGAAAATTTGTTTGAACTGATGCACAGTGAAGTGAATAGAAACAGAAGACAATTTATATAATGACTGAAATAGAATACAGGCAATTTTAGGAGTCATCAAAACACTGACTAATGGAATTGTTAATCATTATTTCAAGATTAAAACATGCTTTATTTCTATTGATAGAGTGAGTGAGACGGGACATTAGGAAGTGATATTTTTTAAAAAGATATATTTTGGGGGCAGCTAGGTGGCGTAGTGGATAAAGCACCGGTCCTGGAGTCAGGAGTACCTGGGTTCAAATCCGGTCCAGACACTTAATAATTACCTAGCTGTGTGGCCTTGGGCAAGCCACTGAACCCCATTTGTCTTGCAAAAAACCTAAAAAAAGATATATTTTTAAAAGGCATAAACAAAAATTTCCTTAAAAACTCTCTTTAGATAGTATATGACATGGAGGTAATGATAGAGGTAGGGAAATGAGGGACATAGAGTCATTAAAACATAGGAATCCTCAGCAAATTTAAAAGGTAAGTATAGCCAAGAAAAATGCATATAGGGTATGGTTTTAAAAAGTGTATTCCAATTGCCAACCTGTTTTGGCTTTAGGAGGTAAGGAAGTGTTAATGACTGTGGGTAATGCAAACAGGACAATACATTCTGTGGGCTTGAATCCAATCCTATTTTAGGCAAGCTAAAAAAAATTATTTGAGCATTTTGAAAAACATACTTAAAACCAGTTATATTTCACCTAGGTGATTCAAGTTATCTGATGGTTTTGGTTAGCCAAACCAATTATTTTAAGTGTCCAATGCAAAAAATGAATTTGTAGAAAAGCAATACAAATACAAAAAGTCAATCTTATAGAAACATTACAAATCTGAAATTCTCATTGAGGAAGAGAGAACAAGCCAGTTTTTTATTTATTTTGGGATAAGGAATTTTTGAAAACATGAGCATTGTGCCAATTCTATTAGCTAAAATTCTCTTATTTCCTTTTTCCTCTTCAACCCTCATCTCTGAGCCTTTAAGCTCCTCTCCCTGAAATATCTAACAGTAACTTTCTAATCCTGGAATATTCCTTCAGTATCCCTTCTCCTTTTGCTGGGCTTCATTTTGTGGAGGGGCCCAGGTTAACTAGACTTTATCTCCCCCATCCTCAGTTTTGCTCCTGAATTATCACATTTCAAAACCCTGCCTTGGGTCTTAGAGTACCATTATCTCTCCCCCCTCTCCATGTTTCCAGCTCCCTTTTGTATGTTGTCTTCCTCTGCTAGAATGTAAGCTCCTTGAAGGCAGGCACAGTTCGTATTTTTATCTCCAGCACTTAGCATAGTGATGGTACACTTAATAAAGGCTTCCTTCCTTCCTTACCTTTTCCCTTTTACTTCCTCTTTCTCAACAACAGATTGACACCATATGCAACATTTCTTCCGTTGAAGTCTTATAACTCTCCAATAAAAGAAAGGAGATACCATTTTCTCATTTCTTTTTTAGGTTGCTGATCATTGTATTTATGGATCATTTTATTTCTCTTTTCATTTTCACTTTTGAGGACTCTTCAAACTTCATTCTGCATCAATTCATCTAAGTCTCCATAAGTTATTTTGAAACCAGGAGATACTATTTCCTAGAGAATGAAGAGATAGGACTTAGTCCAAGGACATAGTTGGTGAACAGAAAACTGAGAAAAGTCCTTTTAAACAAGTGATGGTCTTCTTTCTCTGACTCATTTTGGTTAATATTCATTTATTCAGCATCATGTGAAAGGAGTGACACTTAAGAATAACCAGCTCTGGTTAGTACTAGTAGTTTCTTTGGTTGGGTGAGGTCATCTCCCACTCCTTATTGGGGGAGGTGTTTTGGGGGCTGGGACCTATCCTTCAAAGTCATGTTTGCTTGTGACAGGATACAACTCAACTGTTCTAGTGCAGATGGAGGCCTTATTACCAAAATCCTTTCTCAAACACAATCAAATTTCACAGCTTGTTACCCATAATGTTCTATAAAGTAGCACTTAGCAAGAGAGAGAGGAAATTAAGTGTCTTGGAAGCTAATGTTTTCTGAGTCACAATAATAACTAGTTGGAAAATAAAATGACTCCATAAGTGTATATAGAAGGAGGGATCTTTTTCCATAGGGCATTTCTACCTCTTCAAGTCTAATGTGGTTTGGGGAAATAAGCTTTGAAAAACCAGATCCATGTTACAAGTTCAGTAAGGATTCTAAATGAATGCTATCTAGATTATTTTGTTATAGGCTAATATAGCTAGTGTTGGAATATGTTGTCATGTTTTTTCTGCATGAAGAAATGGGGAAAATACTGGTGGTTGTAAATCATTCTCTAAAAGAAACTATAGGAAATAACTTTTTTCCCAAGGCAAAAGAGTAAATTTCATTCAAAAATATATTTTTAGAAGCTCCTGTATACTTGTGTATCAAATGCACAATTTGCAAGTGTTTGAGGAATAAAGTTTATTCAAGGCAAGACCCTAAGATGTGGATCTTACAATATGATTGCATTTACATCTTCATACATGCAGTGATATGTACAGAAATCCATTGGAATTTCCCCTGCTTGTGGCACTTGCCTTATTCAACAGTGCTTACTTATCAGGGCTCCCAGTTTTAGTACTTTAGTATCAGGACTTAGTATCTAAAAGAGGGAAAGGCTACTGAGAAATGATATTAACAACTAAAAGAGAGAGAAAAGACAGGTAATCCTTTATCTTGTACCAGGGAGATGACTTCAATACTTAATACAGGTGTCTTTACTATGAAGCTATGAGAAGCTACAGGAAATTGGAAGGAGAAAGATACTCTTCACTCTATTCTTTCCACCACCCCTTTCATGAGAGATGAAGCAGTAGGTAAAAAGACAACTTAAGATCTTTGCCCAAAGGTGTCCTTATACTTAGGATTTGGGAAGCATTTATTAATGTCTGGTAATTTAAGAAATGCTATTTTATTTTTCTACTTTTCATAAAAAAAATTTCTCCATAATAATGTGAACTATGTACTTTTAAATGAGGCGTTGGCCTCAGTTCTTTGAAGAGCCACTGGATGGTTTTTAAGGTGTGGTTTTTAGTGGTTTTTAGGGTGTGAAGTTTCATTAAAAAGTTTGTGACACAAAGTTTATTTATCATGCAATTTGGCATTAAATAAATTATATCTAATTCAGTGAACATTTATTAAGTACCTACTCTGTACATACACTAGGTTACATAATACAAAGATTAAGAAGATGTAATTTTCCTTCAAGAAGTTTTACAGGCCATAATTTTAGTATTAATTTTCAATTCATTTTAAATCAAATTTTAGATTAAAATACAGTTGGAAATTAATGAAAAAGTCCCATAGATTGTAAACCGCTTGAGAGTCCCTGTATTTGTAACACCAGGTCTTAGCAAAATGCCTAGAACATAGTAATTATTTAATGAAGAGGTAGGACTTATATATAAAAATTGGATCTTTAATTCAATATTTTATTCTATATTAGTTAGACATATAACCCAAAGACATCAATGATATAAATAAAGGTCCAATATAAATATTTATAACAGCACTTTTTTTGCTGTAGCAAGGACTTAAGAATAAAAGACACCCACTATTTGGGGATAGTTAAATATAGTATATGCATGTAATGGAATCTTACTAAGCTATAAAAATAATGAATATAAGGAATTTAGGGACATATGGGAATACACACATGTTGATACAAAATAAAGTTAGCAAAGTCAGAAAATAACATTAAGCACAACAATGCAAATTGAAACAGTGACATACATATATATATGCATATATATTTAAATATACATATATATTTGCAACTAATGGTAGCTATTTTTAGAGTGGGGGTGGGGGAAGGGATTAAAAAGAAATTACATGAAACTTTTGTATATTTGAAAGGAATTATAAATTGTACAATTTTATGTTTTATGTGCGATCTTTTTATTGTACTATATTATGGAAATGATTCTTTTATTATTTATATTTAAAAAATAAATTACAATTAAAAAAAATCCTACCTCAGACATTACCTGTGTGTCTCTGGACAAGTCACTTACCTTCTCTGCCTCTGTTTACTCACCTGTAATATATTGATGATAATGACACTTATCTCCCTGGGTTGTTATGAGAATAAAATTAGATTCCCATATGTAAAGTTCTTTACACACTCTAAAGTCTTATGTAATGTTAGCTACTAGGATCTGAAATGTCCCAGTTTTCAAAGAAGGTGAAGAAGGTAGATGATGAGGTAGAATTCAAACCCAGATCTCTTTGTCTCCAGGTCCAGGAGTCTGAACACTATACTGTTCTGCCTCATGTGATCAAATGAGATGATACATGTTTAGCAAACCTTAAAGTGTTGTAAGTGCTAGCTATTATTATTATTAGCTATAAATGTTCCGTGCTATACTTGAGCTAAAAAAAACATCAGTTGTGGAGGAAAACATAGCCAGATAGCTGTTCCTGTGAAAAAGGCCTGGGGCTTTTGTTCAAGTCTTTCCTGTATTAAGGTATAATGAATTCTTGAAAAGCTCCTCATGAGATAAATTCTCAAAACATTAATGTCCATTAATTTCTCTGGAACAAATTGGTTTGTGTTCCTGAGTTCCAAAATTATCACCAACTGATGCTAAATGTTTAAGAAGCTGAATTTTTAATTAAAAAGAGAACACAGTAAAGACAAAAGAAATCCATGAAATAATGCAAATGATATTATGTTTACATTAGGGAGAAAAGGGAGAAGGTGAATTAAAGAGGGATGGCAAGGAGAGGAGCTTTATTACTTTCTTCATTTTAGGGGGCAATGATACACAGAGATAATTCACTACTCCTAAAAATGATCAAGCCTCAAGTATTCTGAGAAGAGAATTTAATGTTACAATCATTAATTATATAGTTGTAAAGATGACTGGATGATAGTTCTCAGGATTCTGCTAAGCTCAGTTTGAGAGTCACAAAATTTCAAATGTCCTTTTAAATTCTAAAAAAATTGCCTGGTAATCTGAAGGAGACATATGAAATGAACTTCCCAAATTGAATTTTTGAAGCTCGATTGGGGATATTTCAAGGTATGACTGTGCAAGTAAAGATTAGATCATCATAGTCAGAAAAGCAAAGGGTTTATTCATTGATGCAAAGTGTTCAGAATGAAGGTGATAGGTCTACTGAATTTGTATTTATTTCTGGGGTGCATATTTCAGGAAGAATATTGACAAATAAATCTAGTAAAAGGCCTGACCAGGATTGTGAGGGGATTGAAAGGTATGCCATAAAAGGAGTAATTAAATGAATTTGAAATATTTATTTGCAGCAAATTTAGGAGAATCTTGAGCACTGTTTTCAAATAGTTAAGGATTGTCATTTGGAGGAAAGAATTAGGTTTTCCTACTTCTTAGACCTAGGAACAAAGGAAGAAAGTTCCAGAAAGGTCAATTTCAGATCAAAATAAGGAAAAACTTTCTAAAAATTAAAAATATCCCAGGGAGAGTATGTGGCCCAACTCTGGGAATCTTCAAATGGAGACTGGCTAATAATTGTTCAAGAATGTTGTGATGGGGATAAATACTTCACCTAGGTCTTGAGGATTTTGATAAACTGATGTTTCTTCCAACTCTACTAGTCTATGATTTAGGAGCTTAGGAAGGGCGCTGTTTAGGGGGCTGATTAAAAGGAGAGAGCAAGTAGAACTCAGTTTGCTTTAACATCAATTTTCTTAGACTGGAGGATTTAAGGAAGGAACCATTGAGTTTCCTTCCATCTGCCAAAACCATAGTTTCAAGTAATTTAGGACAGTAGAGGGAAAAGCTTGGAGAAGTGGAGAAGACAATTCCCTTTGTTGTGACTGTAATCTTTTGATATTAATGTGTTGTGACATGTGGGGTTGGGATTCTTCTTCAGAACAGTATTTAACTTTAATAAATCTAGGACATCTCCCCTCACTTTTTTCCCCTGAGGGAAATGTAATCTTTCTTCTTTTCTCTGTCTTTGCATTGGAATTCTGAGATAACAGATCTTTCCTCTCTGCTCAATTATTTCTCCAATTGCTACAAAAACAAGAAGTATGTTAGCTAATTATACAACCCTGACTCAAAGGATAATGTTGCTTGCTTCTACTCTTTGAAATAGTTGTTGCCTTTAAAAGTATCTTTTCATAGTCAAGGCTCCTCAAGGTCTGGGTAATATCTGCAGTATGATTTGTTCTTTTTTTTTGCAAGGCAATGGGGTTAAGTGGCTTGCCCAAGGCCACACAGCTAGGTAATTATTAAGTGTGTGAGTTCAGATTTGAACTCAGGTACTCCTGACTCCAGGACCAGAGCTCTATTCACTGCACCACCTAGCCGCCCCTGATTTGTTCTTGAGGATGAAAAATTCTGAACCTTTGGATTCACACACTCACTAGCTAATTTGGTAGAGAAGATAGAGGTAAAAATGTGAAGGGGTGAGGAAGGAATGGGCCTTTCTTAAGCAGCGGAATGTAATGTCCTTTAAGGTAAAAACTGCTTCGGTTTTTAAAAAATCTTGGTATCTATCCCTGGTGCCTTACGGATAGGCACTTATTCCATAACTTTTTTGAATTGCTCCTAATTTTAAGCAGCTGGATTGACAATATTTGATTCATTACTAGTTTCAACAGAGTAAAGATAATAGAATTTAGATGAGTAAGGGATTTTAACCATTTAATCCATTTTTTTCATTAAAAATGGAGAAACTGAGACTCCAAAGGGGTCTAAGATGATTTGCTATACAGTGGCACAGACTAGGGGGAAAAAACAGAAGGAATGAATATAAAGATAGAATCAACAGTATTTAGTAACCAGTTGATCATAAAAAATGAGGGATGATGTTGACTAATGTTATTATTAGGCAACTAGACTGTGCAATGGGTAGAGTGCTAGCCCTGAAGTCAGGAGGACTTGAGTTCAAATCTGAATTCAGACACTTACTAGCTGTGTGACCTTGGGCAAGTCACTTAGCCCTGATTGCCTCAAATACACAGCCATTTCCTGTCATCCTCATGCATATCTGGCCACTGGACCCAGATAGCTTTGGAGGAAAAAGTGAGGCTGGTATCTTAGCACAGCACTCTCTTGCTCAAATCCAATTCACATGCACGTCAGGGCATCACCTCCTGATGGCATAGTTTTCTTTGAGAACAAAGTACAAACATTAGAATCAATATTATTATTAAAGCCTGATAGATTAACGGGAACAAATAAGTCACTGGACGATGAAGACAAAAATCTGATTTAATTCTATTGAAATAAACAGAAGTTTCAGAGCTCTTGTTTATTAGATTGTGCTGAAAGTTATCTGTGAAGATCACCCGGTTAACAAGTTGACAAGAAATAGATAAAGGACCAAAGACTCTAGTCACAAACAGATGAATATCTGATATAATGCAAAGGGTATTATCACCATTGTCTGTGACCAACCAAAGACCTGCAGAAACAGATGATATTTATCTTCCAAAAAAGATAAAGAAAAGGTTATTACACTCAAAAGAACAGGTAAAAATTTAAACAGTGGGTTGATTACTCTAGATTAGCAGACACTGATAAAAACACAGCTTGAGCATAAGACAAAGGGAGCTTTTTATATTAAGAAACTTGGGTTAAGATCTATTAGGACTTTTTATATAAGAAGATGCAACAATATGAAAGTCTTTAAGAATTCCACCACCCATTCAATGTAGTTGTTGTTTTCAGTCATATCTGACTCAGCATGACCACAGTTGGGATCAAAGATGCGAGAGTAGTTCACCATTTCCTTCTCTAGTTCATTTTACAGATGAGGAAATTGAGGTATCGAGTCTAAAGTGATTTGCCCAGGGTCACACAGTTCTAAAGTGTCTGAGATTAAATTTGAACTCACCAAGATAAATTTTTCTGATTCCAGGCTAGGTGTTCTATCCATTGCACCACCTAGTTGACTCTTACCCTCAATAGTGAACCTAAAATTTCCTCCCATGTTTGAACTGTGGAAGGTTATAGTATCATAGACTATCTAGGACAATTCCCTTATTTTACAAGGGAGAAAATGGAGGTCAAGAAAGACTCAGAGTCAGGGAGACCTTAGTCTTACTATGTGTCTCTAGACAAATCTCTTAGCATTACTTAACATTACATTAGCATTACATCCTCATCTGTAAATTGAGGGTGATAATAGGCTTCACTTCTCAGGGCTGTAGTGAAGATCAAATGAGAAAATATTTTTGAGGAGCTTTGCATATTTTAACATGCTAAATAAAATTTAGCTGCTATTATTACCCGCTAAAGGGTGAGAACCTAGATAATATAGTATAATTTTCTATTATTAACATTTATTTAACACTAATACATTGTTTTTTTTTTTAGTTTTTTTACAAGGCAATGGGGTTAAGTGGCTTGCCCAAGGCCACACAGCTAGGTAATTATTAAGTGTCTGAGGCTGGATTTGAACTCAAGTACTCCTGATTCCAGGACCGGTGCTCTATTCACTGTGCCACCTAGTCACCCCAACTAATGCATTGTTGAAGTGGTGAACTGGTCCAACCATTATAAGGAAAAAATTTGGTACTATGCCTAAAGGGGGATAAAACTGTGTTTATATACTTGACTCAGCAATATTACTATTTGGCTATCTCAAAGAAATCAAAGAAAAGGGAAAAGGATCTATATGTACCCAAATTATAGCAGTAATTGAAAATTGAGGGGATGTCCATAAGGTGGGGAATGTCTGAACAAGTTGTGATGTATGATTGTAATGGAATACTATAAGAAATGATTAGCAGTAGGATGGTTTCTGAAAACCTGGGAAGATTTACATGAACTAGATAGATGTTTGTCTTTCATTTTCAAAGTTGACCATGACAGTAAGGTAACAAGCACATGAATTGGATTTGAGTGAGGGGAGGGCTGTGTTACGCCACCATCTTCATTTTTCTCTTTCAGAGCTGTCTGGGTTTAGTGGTCAGATATGAAGTGGAATGACTGGAGATGGCCCTGGATAGGAAGCAATTGGGGTTAAGTGACTTGCCCAAGGTCACACAGCTAGTAAGTGTCAAGTGTCTGAGACTGGATTCAAACACCCATCCAACTGACTCCAAGGCTAGGGGACCACCTAGCTGCTACTACAGAAATACTGTAACAATGATCAGTTGTGAAAGACAGTTATTCTGATCAAAACAATGATCTGAGACAATTCCAAAGAGCCCATGATGAAAAGTGCCATTTACCTCTATAGAGAGCTGATGAACTGTGAGTGCAGACTGAAATATACTTTTTTCTGTTTTATGCTCTTTTTTACTTTTTTAATTATTATTTTTGTAACATGGTTAATATGGAAAAATATTTTGTATGATTTTTCTTTTTAGGGTTTTTTTTTTGCAAGGCAGATGGGGTTAAGTGGCTTGCCCAAGGTCACACAGCTAGATAATTATTAAGTGTCTGAGGCCGGATTTGAACTCAGGTACTTCTGACGCCAGGGCTGGTTCTCTATCCATGTTGACACCTTGCCACCCCCTGAATGATTTCACTTGGGTAATTGATATCATATTCCTTGCTTTCTCAAAGGATCAGGAATTAGGGAGATCATTTGGAACTCAATTTTTTTAAATGAATGTTAAAATAAATAAATGAATTCATATTACAAAATAATCATCTACCTCTTCCTTTCCTAGATGAATATATAGCCAATGTGCTTTTGGGTCCATGCAGCAGGCATGTTCATGATTGGTTATTGCCACTGTGCTGCTGCTTCTGCCTCTGGAATCATATGCAAACATAGGAATTAGGAATGAGGGTCTATTTATGTGAGTCTGTCAATCAGTTTAGATTGACAAAATACCTTAGTTAATAAGTTCTTGCTTAGATAACTTGTAAAGTTCTTTCCAATTTTATTATAAATCTTTGAAAAATTCAGATTTGTTTGACAATTTTCTCTCCTTTGGTCTCACAAATTAAGCACAGCTTAATTTGGGGACAGTGATATTTTGACTATAGAAGGGCTTTGGATGAATATGATTTGGTTAAGCCTTGGATGCAAGATAATGAAGGTTAAATGACTGACCCAGTGTCACACAGCTAGCAAGTATCTGAGGTCAGATTTGAAGGAGGTAGAGATAATATTTGGAACACAAACTTATTTTTTAAAAGAATGTTAAAAATAAATAGATGAATTTGCATAAAAATAGACATCTACCTCTCCCTTTCTCATTTGAATATGCAGCCAGGGTGCTTTTTGGTGCATGCAACAAGCATGTCCATGATAGGTTGTGGCTACCATGCTGCTTCTGCCTTCAGTAACTATGAATCATATATAAATAAGTCCTAGAGTCAGGAGGACCTGAGTTCAAATTGAACCTCAGACATTTGACACTAACTGTTGCTGATTTAGACTCAGAGGAATGAGGCTATCTCTGTACCTCTACATTCATTGGTGAATTTAAAGTCAGTATGTTTGACTGTGACCCAACAGAACATCTCTGATCTTAAAAGATTCAACTCAACCCTATATCAAGAATGGATGGAATTTGCAAAAAAACAAGCTTTGCTCATGGCTAGTCAACATACATTTATTAAGTAGCTACTATAGGTTGGAACTATAGAAACTGATAGGAAAGCCTTCCTAACAATTAGCTCTATTTGGAATAGAATGGGCTGCTTCAAGGGGTAGTAGGCTCTGTTTCTTCTGAAGTTTTCCAACAAGGGCTGGATGACCACTTAGATATAGTGAAGAGAGAATTCTTGTACAGACCCTGGAGTGCCCTCTGAGATCTGGGATTCACTCAGATGTTGTGTCTCAATAACCTATTTAGGGCTTTGTGTTCTGAAAAACAAAACAAAACAAAATGACAATTAAAAAAACAGGTTTTAAAGGAACATCTCCTCTTGTATAAGATTCTGAGGTACTCATGAGAAAATATGGTATATAATTATTGATGAATGACAATTCATCAAAAACAGAAAGGAAAAAAATAACAATCGTCTCAGCCATTGGTGTGTAACCACATTTTCTGCTTTTATTTGGGTTTCAAGAGACAACACAGATAAAATACTTTGATCAAACACAAGTTTCTATTTGGTCAGAAGAACAGGTTGACATATAAGTCTTTTTTTTTCTGGCTGCAGGAAATGAAGTAGTGAGGGAAAATACCCATGACCTCCTAAAAGATCCAATGAGTCCTGTGTTGTGGTACACATAACTTAGAAATATACAGTGTTCATACATAGCATTGAAAAACAGAAGTGCACGTGCAAGATGAAACC
Organism: Macrotis lagotis; assembly: GCF_037893015.1. NCBI lineage: Eukaryota > Metazoa > Chordata > Mammalia > Peramelemorphia > Peramelidae > Macrotis > Macrotis lagotis. The sequence continues at coordinate 65,704,535 of NC_133664.1, read as the reverse complement.
AAGTTATTTATCCCCCTCTTCCTTCTTCGTGTACTATGTCTTCACCCATGCCCTTTGCTCTTCATCTAAGGAGTAGAATATATTCTATTTGCCCTGCAGATGGATTGTCGATGACTCCAACAGGTTGAGCCACTACTGTAATTTGTGAGTTTTTTTCTTTCCTCCTAGACAAAATGGAATTCTTACCTTGATTTCATTAAATCACCCCACTCTTGTCGTAGTGGATCTCCCAGGAGGGGGGTTAGCAGAAAGGGCATGTTCTGCATTCGAGCTGATAGGAAGGGCAGACAACTGAGCAAAGAGATAATACTGGGACAAATGTGGATGTAGTTCTTACAATATCAAAATTCAATACAGCTACCACACAGAAAGTGACATAACCATAATATATTGTACAAGCTTATACAGCAACACATGTTGAATTGCAACACTGTACAGTTTAAATCTAAAGTGCACAGCCTCAATCTGAGGTGACAAGACAGGACTAGCAATAGAATAAAAGGCAACACAATTACAGACACAATTTGTTTCTGTTTCTTGCTTTTTTCACATCCTTATAACATTATACAAAGTCAGTACCGTTTCTACATTTCAGATAAAATAAAATGCATCACGCTTTTTTTCAAGTATCTTAAAGAAAGAAACACAATATTGCTTCAGAAACAAAAATGGCCATGTTGATTCTAGTTAAAGCTAAAACCAAGATTTTCCAAGGGTTATAAAGAACAGTCTCACATATATAGGACTTTGCAAAGGGAACCTGGGATAATTCTCAGACTCTTTTCCCCTATATCAGGGGAAGTTAGACAAACTTTAAAAATATTTTAATTGAAATCTCTGGATCTACTTTTTTGATCTTGTCCTTATTCAGTGGGTCATAGATAGGGATTTAGTTGCAGAATTCTTAAATGTGAAGAAACACTCTCCCAGGAATTGGGTGAATAGGGCCCCTTTGAATATGTTCAGGTGCAAAGAATTGAACTTTTGAAATCCATTAGATTATCATCACAGAAAGTGGCATCCTCCTTAAGTGAATAGCTATGCCCCAGGCTACAAAAGGAAGAGATCAGGACATAGAGATACATTTTTTTTTTCAGGAAGGATGAGTTTGTTAGAGTACTGGCCCAATAAAAATCCACAATTAATTGCTGGTCCACTTCATGAAAACTCATAACACATAACCATATGGTGAATTCTGAAGGTCAATTTATAGGAAGGAATAGGAAATTTGACTTGCAGAACAAATACCCCAGTGATATTCTTGACCCACTGGAGAATAAATAAAAAGACATAAATAGTTATCTTCTAATGTCATCAGTGAATATACTGATAGGGAAAGAGGAGAATTGGATCCAAAAGTCATTTATGCCTAATTATACACTTAAAAACTACATAATTAAAATGAGTTCTTGCATGAAACATTGGAGATGTAAAAGTTAGTCATTTCACCCCAACAGAAAGATATATAACTGTTATTATCAGGTGGGGATCTTCTTTTTCTGATTTATTTTGATCAAGAGTAGTATTGGGGCATGTAATTCATGAATTTTCTTCCTTCTTCATTGCACCTTTAGTTTTACTGTCCATAGAGATCCTATGACCCTTAATAATTTCTCAACAGGTGTGAAGGGAAGGAGAGCCTAATGGATGACTTACAAATAAATCACCAGGGGCTACAATATGATCTCAAGGAAATACCTCAGTATCTCTAATGTCAGAGGCTTCAGGGAGAGACCTAGAAGAGTCAATTGCTAGTCTAACTTGGGGAACATCCTGCTCCAAGTATTTTGGTCATTTGGTTTTGTGTTCTTGGGGAGGCATTAAATGCATCAAAGATCCACTCAAAATGATTTCTCATTATTGAAATTTAGGAAAGCTTAAGCTTGTATGGGAAGGAAAAAATTATTGATATTATTTCAATTGCTGTTGCCAGATTCCCAAGATTAGTGAACTCATCATTAAAGATAAGTGAGAATTACAAGTAAGCATCTATGTTGTAAATGCCTTCTTCCTGGTCACCTTCTGGAGATAATATAACATATAGAAAGATTTTCTTTACATAGATCTCTTTTTTTTTGCCAAATGGTAGTGTAAGTTTCTTAGCTTATCAAATCCTGGGAGCATACTTCAATAATTTCTGTTCAATTTCTTTTTTTTTAGGTTTTTGCAAGGCAAATGGGGTTAAGTGGCTTGCCCAAGCACACAGCTAGGTCATTATTAAGTGTTTGAGACCGGATTTGAACCCAGGTATTCCTGACTCCAAGGCTGGTGCTTTATCCACTATGCCACCTAGCCGCCCCTCAATTTCTCTTAGATTTTATTTTCCATTTTTCTAATCTGAATGACTTAATTATTCAATCCTCTTTGGGAAGATTCTTTGAGAAAGAGCATCAACTGTTCAGTGGGGAGAAAAGCACTGGAAGGCAGAAGAAAGAAAATGATCCAGATAGATCCTTAGACTGAGGTTTGGTGAATACTATGTACTGGGGGATCAGCTGAGGGAAGACCATGTGAAAAGCTTAATTGGGAAAGAGTACCCTATTGTTGTCCTGTAGTTGATCTGATATAGCATTTTTAAGAGCTTCAAAGCTCTCAGGAAGTTTGAAATACTGAACTTTAGAGATGTGACAAGCTGTGAGACATGTAGAAATAAGTTGTTCCACCTTGTAATAATTTGTGGGTCTATGTTTCAAAATAAGCATTACTAAGTATCACTTGTGCCTCCTTTGGGAGAAAAAAAAAACCATCTGCTTAGTTTTTCACTTCTGCCCCAGAAGTTTTTATAACCCATATAAAATAAAAATCTATACTTTACAAAATAGGATCTTCTTTATATATATATATTTCCTTTTGTAAAATTATATGTATTTAAATACATTTGAAATGTTGCTATAGGTAAATTAGAAATATTTTTCTAATACTATGAAAAAGGCAAGAGTTTTAATTTTCAACATACATTTTATATTTGCTTTATCTTTTTCCCTACTGCACCCCAAAGAACATTTTTGTTAATCTTGGGGGGGGTTAATTTGGCACCATTCAACCCTACTACTCTGAAATGAAAATACATACTAACTTTGCTCACTTTGTTGGAATTGGGGGAACCATTTTTGACAGTTTTCAGCTTTTCCTTTTTCATTGTACTGCTGCTTATGAAAGAGGTATTCATCCTCAAACTTAAAGAAGGACTTTGAAAAGGAGCAATGTTTCCTGGTTTTTTAAACTGCACTCTACATTGACACCACAATATAGAAATAGATTCACTTTGGAACAAACTACAAATACATTCACACAGTTTGTGACAACTTAATTGTCTAGCTAGAGAGCTGGGATAGCTTAGTTGACTGGATGATTATAAATCCTGTCCAAGGCGTTCTATTTCCTCAATCAGGAAATCAATGTCTTGATGAGTTGCTGCTGGATTTGAGATGACCATGCGAAAGAAATTGACTTTATCTCCCAGGGGTTGATAGCTGACCATAGTGGTTCCATACTCCATCATTCTGGCTTTAATCACAGGCGCAACCTATAGAAGCGAACAAATGATTATTTTTCATCTTAGACAATATAATAAAATCATGAATCTTTTTAATTTTTTGAAACTAGCTTTCTTTCTTTTTAAATCAGCACCATATTGGTTTTCCCTTCAAGGAATAAATTCCTAGTTTTCCTGAGATTAGATGAAGTTACTGGTTTTTCAGAGTAATGTGATCAAGACCTCAAGGATATCATGGTATAGTGATAGAACATCAGCACTAAGATTTTTGCATTTGAGGCCTTGCATTGCCAATTACTATTCATGTATCCTTATCAAAGACTAAGTTTCTTCATATATAAAATGAAAGGATTGAGATAGATTATCTGCAAAGTGTCTTCTAATTCTAATATTATATTTGATTCTGTGATTTTGGATTCCCTTTGCTGGAAATAATATAACATATAGAAAGATTTCTTTTTACATAAATCTCTTTTCTGCCAAATGGTAGTTTAATTTTCTTGGCTTTATCATATCCTTGGAGCATGCTTCAATCACTTCTGTTCAATTTCTATTAGACTTATTTTTCCATTTCTCTAATCTGAATGACCTAATTATTCAATTCTGTTTGGGGAAATGCTTTGAGAAAGAGCATCAGCTGTTCAGTGAGGAGAAAACAGAAGAAAGAAAAAAATTGGAGTAGATCTAGGGCCTTTTGTGAGATCTCAAACTAAAAAGTTTTTTTTTTAACCTTGTGATGGATAACTGAGAGATAGCATGAGTGATTAAATATGATGAGAGATAGAGATAATAAGAAATAGAGACTGTATCTTGGTGTCAGGGTTCAAGTCTCATGCTATCTGAATGATGATGAGCAAATCACAAAATCTCAGTGTTCCTAAGTAACTCTCTAAAATGTGATATTGTACAACAGCTACTGATTTTCATTGGGAGAAGTTTGCTGATCTGGGATCACTCCACATCAATGACAAAGCAAAACAAACAATCCATTTGACAATTCAAGAAGTCCACTCGTAGTCAAGTGATCCTGAGATGAATCCCTGTTATGGGTCCTCAGGGAGTATTTGGACAGTGGTTGCATAGGATGAAGGGAACAGATAGGGTGTGATCTTCATTGGAAGAAGTACTCAAGACTAAAAGTTGTCAGAACATTGAAGCATTACCTTATTGGCTTTGTTTTTTTAGAGGTTGCTTGTGATCACTTAGGGGAACATGTATAATTATTATTATCTAAAGTGTAGAATGTCTAATAGTTGTTCTAATCCAATAAATGTAAATAAGATTTGCAAAGCTGAATAGTAAGGACAGAAAGCAAATGGACCAGTAGTAATTTCCATTTTTAAAATTTTTTGGGGTTAAGTGACTTGTATAAGGTCACATAGCTAGATTTGAACTAGATTTGAGACTAGATTTGAACTCAGGTCTGCCTGACTCCAGGGTCCCATTATGCCACCTAGCTGCTCCCTTCCATTTGTTTTAAGAGCATTTTAAGTTTCTGTGCCCCAACTCCATCATTCCATTTTAATAATTTTTGATAATGTTTCAGTTTCTAAAAATCACAGTATTTTGTTGAAGTAAAGATAATTCAGAGTACACATTTACACTATCTAATTGGGAGTGTGAGTGAAGAGGTAGAGTAGCATGGATATTTCAGAAACAAATCCAGCAGAAGTGCTGAACAGATTTGGTTTTACAAAATGAATTCTAGGCTAAGTCCTATTGTCTATGAAGTTGGTGCTAATGTTGAGTCATTTTTAGACACATCCAGCTCTTTGTGATCCCATCAAGAACTTTCTTGACAAAGATCCTGGAGTGATTTGCTATTTCCGTCTCCAGAACATTTTATAAAGTAAATGTTTGAGGTAAACAGAGTAAAGTGACTTGCCTAGGTATGCCTAAGTGACACAGTTTGTAGGTGTCTGAGGCCAGATTTGAATTCGAAAAGATGAGTCTTTCCTGATTCCAAATCCAGTGCTCTATCCACCTCGTCAACTAGCTGTCCATCGCTTATCGAATCAAGTCTCAATTTTTTAGTCTACTATTCAAAGCTCCACTCAATATTACCTCCTTCATAAGGTTCTACATGAGAACATTAGTTAACGTTTTTCCTTGCTTTAAAGAATTGTACCTTGTCTTCTTGTATCCTGTTCTTTAATCATGTACATTTTATTTCCTTCATTAAATTTTCAAGCTCCTTAAAAGCAGGGATTGTCTTTTACATGTCTTCATCCCCTTAGCCTAATACAATGAAAAGCAATAATGGGGACTGACCAGAGTGAGACATTAAGACTACACAGAATGAGCACAGGAAAAATTGCTTTTCATACAATGACCTAGATCCCTAAGAAAACTCTCAAGGAGGGTCTCACTGTCTTTGACTCAAAAGAGGCAGTGAGATATAATGGAAAGAGTACTAGATGTCAGAATACATGGACTTTTGGGAAGTCATTTGACATTTTCGGGCTTGGCTTCCTCATTTTTAAAATGGCCATCATACTACTTTCTTTTCTTACTTCACTTGATTCTAAAGAAGGTCATAAAGTTTAGAGTATATAAAATTCTTATAACAAAAACATAAAGTAGTATAAAAAGTCAGCATTGCTGATTGAAAAAATGAATAGGAAAAATATCTTGGGGAAATGGAACATTTGTATACACACACACATATGTGTGTATGGATGTGTGATAAAGACAGACAGTAAGATTATGATTGTGTATGTGTGTGTGTGTGTGTGTGTGTGTGTGTGTGTGTGTGTGTGTGTGTGAGAGAGAGAGAGAGAGAGAGAGAGAGAGAGAGAGAGAGAAACTGCATGCATTTTGGGAGGTTTCTTGGATAATATACTTATAAATATCTTTCAGTGATTCTAAAACAAACTTCACTAGTATAGTTACTTTTAGATAATGTACATTTTACTGATAAACAGGAAAAAATCTGATAATATTATGAATAATACTAATAATATAACAATAAATAATATGAAATAACCCAAGAGTGTTAGCCATCTGAGCAACTTCAGGTGTATTTTTAGGCACAAGTCCTACAATTTATTGTGCTTTTCAGAAATGGAGAATGCGCTAGTTTTTCATGCCTAGATATTTAGCTTCTATGAACAGAAATAAGAAAAAATCAAAGTGATAATCTCTATAATCCAGTGACTTCTGAATCTGCATCCCTTTCCATAATTTCAATGCACTGAAGATTTTATCCTTAAAATGCCCAACACATGTGAAATCTTTACTTAGGTTATAGAACCAAATTGAACAAAAGCACTGTCTTCTTGGGCAAATCTGGTTCCCTTATCTGTTAAAAGAGAGGATTGGACTAGATTACTTATAATATTTCTTCCTACTCTAAAGCAAACTATGACTGATAGAATGGTGCAAAGAACTTTGGATTTGACATCAGAAGATCTGGATCTAAATCCTGAATTCTACTTATTTTGTAACTGACCTTGGACAAGGTCATTAACCTCTCTGAGTTTCTATAAAATTAATGGGTTGGACCCACATGCACAAAAATATTTATAGCCACTCTTTTTGAAGTGACAAAGAATTGGAAATCAAAGCAATGTCCTTCAATAGTGGAATGGCTGAACAAATTGTGATATATGAGTGTGATGGAACACTATTGTTCTATTAAGAAACCATGAAGATTAGGACTTCAGAATAGCCTTACATGAACTAAGCAGAACCAGAAGAAAATTATTTACAATAATAGCAATATTGATGAACTTGTACATTTCAGCAGTATAATAATCAAAGATGATTCTAAAAGCCTTGTGTTGGAAAATACTTTCCATAACCAGAAAAGAAATTATGGAGTTTAAATGCAGACCAAAATTTACTACCTTCAATTTTTAAAAATGCCTTATGTATGATGTCTTTTTTTTCTCTGTTTGGATTTGATTCTTCTTTCACATCATGAGTAATATGGATCTATGTTTATCATGATTGTGCATAAATAGCTTATATTAGCTTGTGTTCATTGGGGGAGGGAATGGAGGGAGGGAGAAAAATGTATAGTTCAAAATTTTGCAGAAAAATGATTACTGAAAACTACCACTGCATGTAATTGGAAAAATAAATAAACATTAAAAATAATTAATAGTCTGGACTTCATGATTTCTTAGAATGTGCCAAAATTCAGTATGGATTTATAGCCCAGCGTGTGCTATTTCCACTAGGATGAGTGCTAAATTTGAACTGAAATTCAAAACTGGGATCTATCTAGTCAGATTTTTAGTTCAACAGAAACAATTATAGACATGCAAAAACTTAAGTCCTGTCAGAAAATATAGTCCTGCCTGGCTAGAATCACCTGGAGAGTGGAAGTGGGGGATGCAAGTCTGAGGTTAAGGACTGTTGATTGATTATCTGCACCACCAGGGCTAGAAATCTCAAATTAGAAAAGGAACTTGTTTCTGAGAACAATTTGGAAAGTATATGAACGTGAAGAAACTTAAGATGGAAGGATTGCTAATAATTTCTGAGTTTTAACTGTTAGATTTAATGTCTCTAAATGGAGGGATCAATTTATTTGAGTCCTTGAACAACATTTAGACCTTTGTGACTTTTCAAAACGTGTAAGATATGATCACAATGGACTTGACATTACATCCCAATTTAAGACCCAACTGAGTATCACAAGCAAATATCTTTTGTATGGCAGAATTTTCTGAACTGTGATCAACTCTGATCTCTTAGATGAATGAAAATCACAGGTCAAAACATTAATCTGTTTTCAGTCTACATGCCAGACAGACTTTGGAATAAACAGCATTCCAGTGACAAATTCACAGTTATCTAAAGCGATATTATTTCTAGATTTAAAAACGTCACGCTGCCAAATAAATGGATTATCAGTGGCAACTGATTAAACACTAACTATGAATGCAAATGAAGAATAAAATCCTGATGACTTGTATGCATTGTATTCTCATTTCCTTCTAAGACATCTTGACCTATTCCTGGATTATTAGCAGAGAAAAAGAAACCCACTGGGAAAAGGCTTCCCTCTCCTTCAAACTGAGAGATCACTGGAGATCTAATCAACAAGAGCCCTACTGAGACTGTGGAAGTGTGATGAAGGGTGTTGGGAGATCATTCTTTACTGCTGGTTCATTAGTTTTCTCTTGCTTGTTAAAATAAGGGCAAATGAGTCAACATTTGCTTTCTTCAAAGAGGGCTTATGTTAAAGTAGCAGGAATTAGGTAGGGGAGAAAGCAGAGAAAGTCTATTTCTAACATAAACTATTAACACTAATAGCCAGCTATGGGAGGCAGCATGATAAAGTTTGAAAGCAATTTTACACTCTCCGTCTCTCTTGTCTCTCTGTGTCTGCCTCTGTCTTTCTGTCTCTCTCTGTCTTTCTGTCTTACTCTCTCTGTCTCTGTCTGTCTCTTTCTCTGTGATTGACTCTCTCTATATATCTATATCTATATCATCTATCTCTATCTCTATCTCTATCTCTATATATCCAATCAAAACTCCCTACAGAGAAATTCCTATCAATGCAGAAATAAGAAGAATAGATAACTCTTCCCTTACTTGTAGACTTAAAGAATTGCTTGGAGGCACTGAGATGAAATGTCTTGCCCCTGATCACATAGCCAGTCTGTGTATATGTCAAAAGAAGCCATCTTTTTTTTCCTCATGTCAAGATTGTCCCCTCTATATGATACCATTCACCTCTAATAAAAGTGCTATAAATCTTAATTATTCATTTTAATAACAATAATAGAAGATAAAGAAAATTATTCTTGTACTTTAAAGGCCATTTCAAATTTCCCCTTCCTCCTTTATTACTCAATATAAAAGCATATAATATATATATATATATATATATATACATATATAGATAGATAGATAGATAGATAGATAGTACAACTTTCCTGAAAGTACCTATCCAAATGTTGCCTCTATTCCTACCCATTTGTAATCCCTTCATGACATAAAGGACTATACTAAGGAAATAGGAGAGATGGAGATAATAACTGAACGTAATGAAGACAAAAGGAAGCAGAATCATTCTATCAATATAGCTGTCTTGTGACTCCAGAGGAAGTGTCCTTTAAGACTGAATAATGGCATTTCTAAATAGAACCCTCAATTACTACTCATCTATCCTATTTCACATGGGTCTATCTCCATTATAGGAATCAGCAACCTATCAAAAGTTCTTTTCTGCTTCAGCGTCTATCAGAGTGAGCCCCTTATTTGATCATGATCTTATTTTCTAATAGGGACAGATTCCCATCTTAATTGCACTTTTGAAGAATGGCAGAGTTGGCTATCCATCTAAACTTTCTGAACACTTCTCTCCAAATAATTTTAAAACAGCATGTCAAATAATTGAATTTGGGAGTGGCATGGCCAACAAAAAGTCAGGGTGAGACATTTTTCCAGCCCAAGAAACCTAAGAGGTTGGAGGATCTCTGCTGCCATGTAAGGGCCTGTCCAGAGAACATGTGGCAACAGCAGGAGCCCTGGATCTTGGAGGGGAAAGCAATGGCAGCAGCAGAAGAAGTAGCTTTAGGCACTCTTACTGCTCAGAGATGGTAAGGGGGTCAGACCACTAATCAGGAAGAAATTATAGGGGATTCTGAGCTGACAATGGGTATAGGACCAGGAGTTGTCTGTCAACTCCATTAACTATAGGCAGCTCTGGGTTTCACTTGCAGCTTGGAGAGAAATACTTGTGATTGGTCAGAAGGGAGCAGTGGCCCTCATTGCAAATTTAGGATAGAGAGGAGGGCTAGTACTTGTGACTGTGGGGGAGCAGGGACCTTTCCTGGGTAAAGACCAGAGGAAAGACCTGGAGAGCAGTGACTATACCTCTTTTAGGATATCACTACCTTGGATGCACCGAAAAACTTGCAGACCTCCCCCCAACCTCTGAAATTTCTGAAAATAGCAGCATGAACAAAACGTAAAACTTGGGACAGTGCTTCCCCTTACCCTTGTAAGCCCAACTTTATTCTAAAGTTCAAAATAAAAAAAAAGACTAAAATAATTGAGCAAACAACAAAAGGAACCCAACCATTTAAAAAAAAGCTAATTTTGTGATAAGAAAAACCAAAACACAAATTTGGAAGCAAATTTTGGAAGCAAAAGAGTTATAAGCAAAGCCTCAAAGGAAAAAAAATAGCACTGGAAATTGGACACAAACTCAATGAGAATTGGACTGCATTAGACATCAAGAAACAAAAAACCAAAATCAAAAGAATGGAAAAAATAGAAAAAAATGTGAAATTTCTCATCAGATTAACAACTGACTGAAAATAGATAAGTAGAAAATCATTTAAGAATTATCACATTACCAGAAGTCCACGACGAAAAAAAAAGATCCTATAAACTTCATTTGGCTAAAAGATACCAAAGACAATGAGCTATTATCAAAAATGTTTACAGCAAGATTCTCCAATAAAGGTTTTCTTTCTTTCTTTTTTTTTTTTAGGTTTTTGCAAGGCAGATGGGGTTAAGTGGCTTGCCCAAGGCCACACAGCTAGGTAATTAGTAAGTGTCTGAGGTCAGATTTGAACTCAGGTCCTCCTGACTCCAAGGCCAGTGCTTTATCCACTACGCCACCTAGCCGCCCCTCATTTCTTATACATATACATATATATGGAATTTAGTCAAATTTATAAAAATAAGGGCCCATTTTCCAATTGATAAATTATCAAAGGATATGAACAAACTGTTTTCAGAAAGAGAAATAAAACCTACCAATAGTCACAGAAAATACACTAAATAACTACTGAATATGAAATGCAAATTAAAACAACTTACACCATCTTACATTACTTGCCATCTTACACCAATAGATTGACTAGGATGACTGAAAAAGAAAATGATAAATGCTGGAGAGGATGTGAAAAAATAAGGACAATAATAGACTGTTGGTGGAGTTGTAAATGGGTTCAAACATTCTGGAGTAAGATTTGGAACTATGCCCAAAGTGCTATAAAACTGTGCATATCTTTTGGCCCAGTAACACCATAACTAGATCTGAAATCAGTAGGACTCATTTCAAAGAGATCAAAGATAAAGGCAAAGGCCTTATGTGTACACAGATTTTTATAGTAACTCTTGATGTGATGGTAAAAAATTGGAAATTGAGGGGTTGCCTACCAACTGGGGAACAAATTATGATAATTTGTGCTATTAGAAATGATGAGCAGGATAGTTTCAGAAAAATATGGGAAGACATATGTGAATTAATGCAGAGTAAAATAAACAGAACCAGGAGATCATTGTATATAGCAGCAGCAATATTACAATGATGATCAACTGGAAACAACTCAGCTACTCTGATCAACACAATGATCCAAGCCATGTCCAAAGAACTCATGATGAAGAATTCTGTCCACCTCCAGAAAGAGAGAGCTAAGGAAATCTGAGTGCAAATTGAAGTATAATTTTTCCTTTGTTTTTCTTTATTATTTTATTTTTCCCCAATGATAGTTTTCACCATTCATCCATTTGCAAGTTTATTAGTTCAGCATTTTTCTACCACCCTCCCTTCCCATCCCCCCTCACAGTATTGAATAATTTGGTAAAAGTTGCACATATATAATTGTGTTTAACATACTCCCATATTAGTCATGTTGTGAAAGGGGAATTAGAATGAAGAGGGGAAAAACCATGAGGAAAAAATTCCTTTCTTTGGTTTATTTTGGCCTCTTTTTTGGTGACATGCTTAAAATGGAAATAAGTTTTACATGATACACACACACACACACACACATATATATATATGTTTCACATATATATGTATAAATGACATCATATTTCATGCCTTCTCAATGAGTGGTTCAGGGATTGGAGAGAGAGAGAGAGAGAGAGAGAGAGAGAGAGAGAGAGAGAGAGAGAGAATCTGGAATTAATTTTTAAAAAAGAATGTTAAAAATAATTAAACTTGAAAAATGTGCTTGTGAGGATAAGGTTATCTCTGTCTGGAAACCTGCTTCTGCTGTCTAGAGATCTGTTTTTCTTATTTTTATGCACACCTATTTCTGGGACATCTGCCTAACATTCATAATGGCCCAACCCCTTCATTATCAGGAGCCTTTCCTGCCATCTTTAGGTTGATGGATTACTTAATTAGTATATCATTGAACCCCACAATTTTTTTTATAATCAACCAAAGTAACTCCCTCTGGTTCGTAACCAACTTTGCCTTAGTAGGAATGATTTCAGTCCCTTGCTCTATATAAGAGTTGAGGAAAGTAGAGACTGATCTTCTTTTGTCCTTGCTTTAAAGTCACAGGTATAGTTAAATCTGTGGTGCCAATCTTTACAAAGGACGGCCCATCTCATTAGCTCCTTGTCCTGCCTTTACTGTTCTTGGTTGCTTGTATTGAATGAATTGGCTTGCTTTATACCCACATTGTTTCCATGGTTCTTACAAAACCAACCTCAGAGTTATCTCACTCCACAGGAATTTGTCTTCTTGCATACAACCTATGACACTATATCAGGATACCCTGAACTTATAAACCTTTGTCCAGGATAGGAGTCTTAATCTCTAGGAAGCTATTTTTACCTCCTCAGATTCATCTTAGAAAGCAAAGACTAGGAGTATGAAAAACATGTCTCAAGGAGGACACCCTGTTCCTCTAACCAATACTCAACCTAGGGGCTTGCCCTGAATCCCATATCCTTTGGTTTTCTTTCACCCTGACCTCATAAGCAGAGCCAGTAAAGACAAGTCACTGAGCAAATGCCAAGCTGCTAATCACAGTCCAGAGATTTGGAATCATTGCTCTTTATCTTTCTCCACCTTGGGAGTATGCAGAACTGACCAGTTACCCATCCTGGTCAGCTGGCAAATCTCCTCTTCACTCCCCCACAACTATGTCCACCATCCCCTAGACATTTTATGGGCCCTTTTTATTCCTTAGATCTGATAGGTTTCCCTTCATCCCTTCTCTGGTTAGATTATTTTTGAAGGACTTATCAATGAATAAAACTCTTTTTTCATCATGCTTTTCTCATTCATTTTAGATATAAATGGAAAGAGATTAAATTTAAAAAAGAAAGGTAGCTACATTTCCTTTTTTTTTTTTTGGTGACCAGGCAGCTAAAGTAATTATTTAAACAATCAGATTCAGTAATGAAAACAGGGTAGAGAGGAAAATTCATTAAGAATTTCTCAACACCCTCTTCCAGTATTCAAATGGACAAGAATATGTTAATTATTTGATGATAGGCTAATTCTGATTCCCCAGGGAAAGATTTCCATTTCTATCATATGCTATATAACATGCTAAAACCTACAAATGTGATTTTTTTTTTCTAAAGAGGAAGACTTGGGTTGAAATTCAGCCTGTAAAAATTATTGACTGAATCAATGTAGACAAATCACTTAAACTATATGAGTTTTAATTTCCCTGTGCATAAATTTGATTTTAGGAAGGATTTATTTGTAATTTGTGATCAGTGTTTATAACACCATACACCAATTAGAGAGCAAACCTAACGCATCCCAAGCTGTTATGGAATTTGCTGAGGAATATAGAGCTTAAGTGGCTTGACCATGGTCACACTACTAGAAGGAAGCAGGGCAGGATTTGAACTTTGGTCGTTTCAACTCCTAGTCTAGCAGTCTATCCACTATTTCATATAGTCACTTGTAATAAGGGGTTAATAATATTCATTTGATGTATCTACCTACCTGAGTTGTTCTAAGTCTCAAATTAAATGATGTATGTAAAGTGCTTTGCATACTTTAAAGTGTTATTCAAATGAACCATTGAATAAATTTCATAATTTTCATCTTCCTTCAAGGATCAACTCAGGTATTGACTCCCCTTTCTCTGATCTCTCATTCTTGGTGCTTTCTTCTGGCTCAGTTTTTACCAAACTGCTTAATCTAATATTTTCCCAGTCTTCTTCACATGCTACTTTGTTTTTCAGTAGGCAAGATTTAGCTTTATTCATCTGTGTACAAGCTTTATTCATCTATGTATGAATATAAGTTCCAGAGGGCAGGTACTGTACTGTTTTTGCCATTGTCATGCTGAAACCTATCATAGTGCCTTAAAGGTAATAAGTCCTTAATAAATGTTTGTTTGGTTGTGATTTTCACTCTAGTTGGTGGTTTCATTTAGGAAAAGACAAAAGAATAGATTCATCTGATTCTATCAAAAATGTCAAGTTAGTTACTTATAAAGGCACTTTTTATAATTTAAGTAAGAAAACATTATTCCTGATCCTGTCAAGAAAATCAGACATTTTCTTTTCATGTAATTAATATTTTCATTTCTTCTTAAGCAACTCTTTCCTAGAATATGTCCATCATCTCTCAGATCATCTCTAATGGGTTTTGATTCATTTTTGATGACTTACTTTCTCTCATCTGCCTGTAACCTGACTTTTGACCTTTCTATAGAAACACTTATAGAGAAACCTAGAAGTCTGTTTAAGTTTGAGATGAGAGGCCAGTCTACCCCCAAGGCTTTCTTGTCATCGTCCCTTTAGGTGGGACCAAAAAGAAAGTTATTCATCCAATCCAAAATAAATTGATAATTGATAATTCAAAACATTTTTCTTTTAGCCACCATTGTCAACAGAAGATGAACTCTATATGAATTTTGGAAATGATTAAAAAAAGACCACATACAGCTTTCCATTTCTAATACTATTTTTAAGAGTAAATCTCTGATAATTCAGAAGGAAAAGAAATTATTCCTCTGAAAGTTAAATTCTCCTCCACTTTCCTCCAGAAGAGGGAACATAAGAGGGCAACTTCATAGGTGTTTCTGCTCCAAAAGTATATTTGACTCATAGTAGGTCACTAGACAGGTGCGGCCATTTACCAGTTTCTAAAAAGGTCAACTCCTCAGACATTCCCTCAGAGAGATCATGCAGGACAGTTTTTGCTCTTCATACTATACAGAGAAATTGAAAGCAAAGAGATAACTTGTGCCAAGTAACTAAATGAATCAGCAATGAGCTAGGTAGGAGCTGGGCTAGTTCTCTGACATAAGGGAGTTAACTCCCCACAGATTGTTTTTAGGTGAGGACCTATGATTTCATTGGTGAAAGAAACTTCTGATAAGGACACTTTTCTATCAATAAAGACCTTTGATTGTCTACAACTAACAATCTTAGAGAAGTGGAACTTAACCTGGAGGCTGTGTTTTTATTAAAAATTTTTTTGGGATAACTGTCAGTATAATAGATTTTCTTTTTCATCTTAAGTATTTTATTTTATACATTCAAAAACATTATTTGGGGCAGGTAAGTGACAGTGGATAGAGCATGAGCAGACCTGAGCTTAAATCCAACCTCAGACACTTGCTAGCTGTGTGATCCTGGGCAAGTCCCTTAACCATGTTTGTCTGTGTCTTCATCTGTAAAATGAGTTGGAGGGGGAGAATGCAAATCACTCTAGTATCTCTACCAAGAAAACCCTAAATGAGATCAGGGAGACCCAGATTTGACTGAAACGAGTGAACAATAATACCAACAACAAATCACATCTCTCCAAATCTTCTGTTTCCAAGACTCAATAGTACCCACTGTCCTTTCAATAATCCTCATAGGTATGCACTCAAGGCCCTTCACCACTGGACACTATCCTGTTCTCAACTGCCTTCCTCAAATAAGCTCCTTCAAACTGAACACTATTGAGTTCTCTTCTGGTCTTAACTCTTAATACTTCAGTTAGATGTCTTAAGGCTTTACTCCATCGCTAGCCATCTAGTGCCTGGGTGCCCTAGCTTCATTCAACATTCCATCCATGGACCTGTTGCCATTTTTAATGCTCTAGGTATAGCAATGGAGAAAGGATGATCACTTAATTAGTTATTTTTAAGACATCATAAATTCTTTTTTAAGCACAGAGAAGTAAATAAAAATATCTCTGAGAGCATAGACATTTTCAGATTTCCTCAAATTACTATTAACAATCATTCTATGCTTACAAAATAGTCTTCAACAGCTCACTTGGAAAAACCAATGCACAGATATCACATTTCTCTTAAATAACATCATGTATTTGCATGCATGCATATATAAGTAGAAAACCCAATATGCATATCATAGGAACTCATGAATTGTTTACCTTTGAGAGACGACTCATTCTTTCTTCATTGTCTTCCAAGTGCCGTAAACTTGGGGGAATATACCAGAAGCAGACGTTTGTGTGCTGAGGCTAAATGAAAAAATAGAAAAAAAAATGAAACTTTGACTCATAGTTGATATTTAAAGTAGATTAGTACCAATGACTGCTAAATCAATGTTCTTTGATCTATGCTATGTGAGATGCCCACTGATCAATGGTGTGTTGCAGTGAATTTATTTAATGAATGAATGATAGAATAGGCTTTATATCTGATGTTTGTAATGAAGTAGAAGATCCAGGTATGGTAGTATACATCTATAATCCTAGTTAGGAGATTATAGTCATGAAATGTTTTTTTTACTCAGAGCAGTGATATGGCCATATCTGTGCCTTTGGAATAGTATTTTGTTATCTTAATTATCCAGCCATCCTGACCTGGTTATAACCAGTCTACAGCTCTGGAGATGATTTGGAAGTCTACATACCCATCCCAGTGGTGTGGAAGATGGATTGGATAAGGGAGAGACAGTTGATAAGGAGACCAGGTAGAAGACCATTACAATAATCCAGGAAAGATTTGATGAAGTTCTAGAATGGCAACAGTAAGAATAAGGAGAAATGGTCTGACATGGAGAGAGATGTAGGAGTAAATCAACAGGTCTTGTAAACTCATTAGAAATACAAAGTGAGATAGGAAAGTTAGGCTGATGGATCTCCAGAGCTCAGGAATTCTGAACAGTAGTAGGCTGTACTCATTAGGCCATGTCCCTGCCTTGTTCAAAAACTATTTCATAACCCATTGTTGACCCCAGGATAAAACACAAATACAAGCCTCTCCATTTAACATCCTTTACAGTCTGACTCCAACTTACATTTTCAGGATTAATTCTTATTTTCTGTATATGTTCAGTCCCAAATAGACTTTTGATTACTTCCTAACTCAATATACTATCTAGATAGAGTATATATCTGTACAGAGTAAAGTATAAAAAGACTGGGAAGGGGCTAGTCTGTGAAGGGCTTTAAAAGCCAAATGGAGGATATTATATTTGATCCTTGAGGCTATAGGAAACTAGTTGATAACTTATGTAATAGGATATGTAAGTGACATGGTCAGGCCTGTGTTTTAGAAAGAGTAATTTGATAGCTAAATGGAGTATGATTTAGAATGGGAAGAGACTATAGAAATAGTCCAATCAGGAGATGATGAAGGCTTGTTCTAGGTGCTAGCAGTGACAGCCAGTGAAGGTGGTGTAGAATAAACAGAATTTAGCAACTGATTGCCCATGGGGGGGGATAAGAGAGTGAGGAGTCCAAGGTCACACCTAGATGATAATTTTTATAGCCCATGCAGCTCATGGAAACTGGATCGTGGAGACTACCATCCCACACAATGCTCCCTGGACAAGATTTATCCATGATATCTGAAAGGTGGACCCCAGACACCAATAATTAATCATTTGGAGCTGTTAGGATTATGTAAAACAGGCTACAGTCATACCTTTCCATCAAACACCATTTCATATCCTTCTCTGTTTTTTATAAGGTTGTATAAATACTCTGCTAGCTCCAAACACTTGTCAATCTGTGCTTCAAATCCGATGGTCCCCTAAGAGAAGGAACATATGTTTAGTTAGCACCTGATGGGGAACAAGGGAGATTTCAGGCAGAGTTGGATATAGTCCATGAAGGTCCCAGACTCCAAACTCCTACTTTTATTTACAGCTTCTGTAGCACTTTCCTCTCAATTTTTGATGTTTCCAATCACCTGGAACTAGCTTTACAATTATATAAAATAGGCAGTGAGGTAAAGTGGAGAGAGCTCTCTGAATCTGGAGCTAAAAAATCTGGATTCAAATCTTACCTTTACAACTGACTAGTTGTGTAATCTTGGGGGAGTTTGTTAGCCTTGTTGGTCCTCAGTTTACTCATTTAAATGAAGGGGCTAGACTGGAAGTTTTTAAAATCCCTACCACATTTGCATTTATTATGTTAATTCCAAGTAGTTTTGGTCCCCTTCTAATTAACCCTAAGGCATTACACTCTGGAGGATTGCTTTTAAATTGATTTCTCCTCCTCATCCTTTAACATTTATTGAGTGGCAATGGAATGACTCAGAAAATAACTACCACACCATAACACAAACATTTAATGTTTTTCTAACAATAATTAAACTGAGATGGGTAACTCAAAGTGATAACTTTCTTGTTTATAGGCTGACTTTATGGGGTCTGACTAGGAAGACACACACACACACACTCACACATACACAGTGCATGTCTATCATTGTAGTCAAGGGGATGTGAGATCTTATTTTCTGTAGACTTCTCCCTTGAATGCTCAGATCCAGGATAATAATGTATTCTAGTTTGATTCTGGCTGAACACAGGGTTTTAGCCTAGTTCTGATCTGCTTGGAGCCATGACCTACTGACCCTAGAGCAATCATTGAAGGTTCTGAATGTTTAGGATTAACCTAGAAGTTTGGGTCCACTTAGAATGGACCTTGGGATTGTGAAATGTTTGTCTTTCAACATGGAGCTCAGGACCCCTGTGATGTGTATGTAAACTTCCAAATAAGCTTTAGAGCTGTAGACTGGTTATAACCAGGTCAGGGTGACTGGATAATTAAGAGAGAAAGATTGATTTTTGAATTAATCCTGCTCCTGTTTTTGCCATTGACTCATTGTGTGATCCTGGGGAAATCATTTAACTTCCACAGGCCTGTTTCCTTATCTATTAAGAGGGTAA
The DNA here is from genome assembly GCF_037893015.1 of Macrotis lagotis. NCBI lineage: Eukaryota > Metazoa > Chordata > Mammalia > Peramelemorphia > Peramelidae > Macrotis > Macrotis lagotis. The sequence goes on along the minus strand of NC_133664.1, from coordinate 65,685,220 downwards.
CACTTTACTTACCACCTAGAAATATTTGCTATAATTAGAAAGCTTTGGATGAAATCTATAAAGTAACATTTATTAGGCACCTACTGACAAGCTGGGATAGAAGTAAAATTGTCTTCATACTCAAAGAGCTTACATTCTACCATTTTAATTAAATATGCAAACAGTAATATCAGAAACAAATTTCTGATAAAGCTGTGGAAAATGATGTTCTATGACATCAACATATAGCTTGTGTATTTTCCTAATGATTTTCAAAAATTCTAGAAATAGCATAAATTTTGTGCTAGAAGCCTTAGAGATCATCTAACTGACCATCTCACTTTTTAAATGAAAATGAAGTCTCTAAGATAGAGTGACTTGGTCAAGGTCAGATATAGTGAGTGGCAAAGGCAGGATTCAAATCCACTCCTTTGACTCCAAAGCCACTACCATGCTCACTACCATGACAATTCAAAGAGGAAGTGGAAGAATATCAGGTCATTAGGAGATCCCCAAGGCACAATAGGGAGGTCCTCTCTTCTACTGGTTATAAAAACAGTAGCAGACAGGGAATGAGTTAATGTGGTATATAATTTATTAAGGTAAAATAAATTAATTTAAGTTATTATTAATATTAATATAACTTAGTAAGGTCACCTAAAGACCAATTTTTCTAATGGAGGGTCCACTTGAAAAACTCCCTATGTACTCAGTTAGTCCTTCTTAGTAAGAAGAATTCTTGGGACAGCTAAATCACTGACCCTAGAGACAGGAGAACTTGAGTTCAAATACTGCCTTAAAATGTACTAGCTGTGTGACCTTGGGTGAGTTACTTGACCCTACCTGCTTCACCTCCCTACCCCCCCCCCAAAAAAAAGAAGAGTTCTAATATAGGTATATCAGAAAGATCACTTTATTAACCCAATTGTCTCTTTTGTCTCAAACTTGTTTGGAGAGAAACATCTCCAGAAGTTGGTTTTCTTATCTTTAGAAGAATACTATCAAGTTTTCATTCACTAACCCCTAATATTTTGCTCAATGGAATCCTTAGCTATGGCACTTACAATTCACTTTTTAAATGGGGAGTAAAGGCTTCTTGAACAGAATGTATATAATTATGCAAGTGAACATAGCAATTTGGGTTCAACAGTTTACAAATACTGATCTCTCAAGATTACTGCAAGAAATCCATGAAACCATGGGGAAGGAGGAAGGCAAGAAATGCGATGCCTATCATAGGTCTGGCCACTTGGCTAGTCTGTAATACACCAGCTGAGTCCTAGAACTCCCTCACCTTTTCAGATAAAAGTATTGGATCCCTGAAACTTAGATGCCTGCAACAGGAATTCTGCTAATGAAGTATTGAACGGACTGTAGAACATCAGGAGGATGAAGCTTGAAGACAGAGATGCTTTCATTATCATTTGAATCTCCAGTACCTAAGGAAGTGGTTGATGTGATAGGGAAGGAGATAGGAATGGACCTGTGATTTTATTTCTATTAGGAACTTTTAGATTAGGGATGGGGTATGTTTGGCAAATCATTTGGTCTGGTGCTGCCAAAGCAACCACAGGCTGGACTTGAAGCTCAATAAATCTAGAAGCTGTTTACAGGTGAGTTAATTAAATATCTATATATCTATATATCTATATCTACATCTACATCTATATCTATATCTATATCTATATCTATATCTATATCTATATCTATATCTATATCTATATCTATATCTATATCTATATCTATATCTATAGGTTTTTACAAGGCAAATGGGGTTAAGTGGCTTGCCCAAGGCCACACAGCTAGGTAATTATTAAGTGTCTGAGACCGGATTTGAACCCAGGTATCCTGACTCCAGGGCCAGTGCTTTATCCACTGTGCCCCTAATTAATTAAATATTTGACCAAATATAGCAGGATAATTTTTGAAGGTGATAATTTTGTATGGGCCTTGAATGATATTATAAATATCCTTGGCAGTAAAGAATTCCTCACCCCTGCTCAGAAATGAAGAGAATCCCTCTACTTCTGTACCTCCTCTGATAAAGTCCTCATTTCTGAAATATATAGAGAACTGAGAAAAATTTCCAAGTGATTACCCAATTAATAAATGGTCAAAGGATGTGCCATCTTTCAGTCAAAGAAATCAAAGCTATCTATAGTCATATGAAAAAAATGCTCTAAATTTCTATTGATTAGAGAAATGCAAATTGAAACTTAAAGTCTTAGGAAGGTTATCTAGAGCAGAATGTGTGAAATAGACTAGCATTCCCAAGTGTGGCTGAACCAAATTAAAATGTAATTGGAAACTATTTTACAGAATAAATGAGAATACAACAGGATATAAATAATGTTAATCTGTGATTTTCTATGTAGCCTTCAAGGATCTTGGTCAAGAAGACTGTTAAAGTGACTTGCTCAGGGTCAAGCAATCAGTATGAGGTAGGACTTGAACTCAGGTCTTTATGTTTTTATTCTCTATGCCTAGCCACCTTTCTACTGATTATATAGGGTTTATTAAATGCTTGCCAATGGCTTGATTTGCTTGTCACATATCGGAAGAACAAAACTCACTTTTTGCAGAATTCTTTCAGCAAGATTCTTATATTATAAGATAAATGCCATTAATATATTTACTGTATTCTAATTTTAAAATTCCAATGAATAAGTGAAGAGAGAATTTATTAAATTCTTAATATGTACAAAGCAAAGTTCTAATTGCAAGTTTCACTTTTCACAGATCTCATATTCTAATAAACAGAAACAAATGTATAAAATGCAAATACAAACAGTATATTCTCAAGTTGACTCCCTCAGGCCTCCCTAACACTAGTCTTATACTTAGGTTTAACTAAAATATGAATGATATTTTTTTTCTCTTTTGAGTAAAGAATATTGTAGCATGACTTACTCAGGACTATAAAAGTCAAAATAAAAGTGTCAAAGTGAGATTTGAACCTAGGACTGCCTAACTATGCTATCCAGTCTAGTAGGCTAAATACATTGCTATATGAAGACATAGTAATAGAAAATCACTATATGTGTGTGTGTGTATATATATGTATACACACACACACACACACACACACACACATATATATATATATATATATATATGAAATTATATTTATGAGATTGAGTGTTGGAAGGGATGTTAGAAATTGTCTAATCTAGCTCTTCCTCTTTCATAAGTGAGAAAACTAAAGTCTATAAATGTTGACTTATTTGTTTAAGGTCAGGTCACACACATAACAGAATTAAAACTTGAATCCAAGTCCTGGATTCTCACATCTAGTGTCCTTTCTAGCACCCATTCTGCCTAAAAAATTAAAAATAATAAAATATGCAGTTAGTCTCTATTAAGTAGAAAGTATTATTAGCCCAAATCCCATTCCTCAATTATGTCGAACAACAAAAAATTTATTAGATTATTATCATTATTCAGTTTGATTTTCCTGACTCAGTTTCTGTCTGAAATTAGGTATGGATCCCCCAATGTTTTAACATCAATTTTTCTTGGGAAAGGAGCTGAATTCTCTGGTTTAACCTGAAGAATTCTTATATAGTATGTATCTCTCCAACTTTCCACCCATCTATAGAAGAACTGACTAAATTGATACTATTTTTATTATACCAAATTATTATTATACTTTGTCAACCATGAAACATTAGTTAATATTTATTATTGTTATTATTAGGGGGTTAGCCCTGGGATTTTATTGGTGTTACAAACACCCAGGTGAAGAAATTTCCTCTGATATCAATGCAATCAATCAGCACCTTTTCTGTAGTTAAGAACATTAGGAAGTTCGGTGACTTGCTCAGAGTCACACAACCAGTGTGTATCATCACAAGTAACACTTGAACCCAGGACTTCACAGACAGCTTTCTATTCACTATGCCCTGTTGTTTGTCCACTATTTTTACACACATCCAAAAATACTGCTTCATTTAATAGATTCAAGTGGAAATAGTTCCAACTGAAATGTCCAAGATACAACCTTGAATAAATATCAACTTATCTCCTGGAAAATTCTAAAAACATTTGACTGGAAGCAATTCTGCAGCTGGGTTATATCTATTCACTCACTTTCCTTTCATGGATCCTTGCTGTTTTAGGGCTACCTGATTACAGTGTCTTTTGCTTGGTTTCAAATGGTCAGTCTTTAGACACCACCTGATTCCCTTAGTGACACCCGAATTAGCTGTAGTTGTGCCAAGCCTCCCTGTTAAGTTCTAGGCTGAAGCGCACTCACACAGACTATTACCAGTAGGGACAGATGAACAGTTAGGGAACAGAGATTCCATTTTCATGTAAATGTCTTTAGTAATTACATAATCATAATCAACATGAAAAAAGAGAGGCAAAAATCATGGTTCACTAAGTAAAATTGAGTAATTTAGAGATCAAGTTTCTGCTAAAAACTCAGAAACTCAGAGATATCACTATTCCTGGAATTTATATCATCCAAGAAGAATCTTTTTATCTAAAAAAAATAGCCTTGAATTCCTCATCTCAGCTGATGTGTATAATTTGATTGTTGTCATGAAATTGTAGATAGAAGGTCAACCTTGTAATCAGGAAGACTTGGGTTCAAATTCTCCTCTGATACTATATATATATATATATATATATATATATATATATATATATATATATATATATGTATACACACACACATAAACATATGCAATTACTGAGAAACTTTAATTGCACTGAGCAGAATAGATGGTTGAAAGTTCTCACAGCACTATTATATTTGTTCAATGATCTAGGTACACCCTGAGAAAATATAACACACTCTTCAATAGCTATAAGAATAATTATATATCTCAAAAAAATGTTGCTTTGTTTAAGACAATTGCAATCATTGCTTACAGAATGCAAAATGAGACCAGGTGGGTTGGTCACTGATTTGTCATATTTAAGTCAGGAATCTGGCTAAAATATAAACCACCTTTGGGCTTTTCTGGGCTGATTACATTTAAACATAATATTTATGCTGTTAGACAGCTACAATTAGACCACGTAAGTGCTGCTGCACATTTTCAGCTCTAGAGTCAAATTTGCAGAGAGACAAGTGATTCTCTTACAGTTAAAGTCCCATAAAGTAAACAGAAAAATAGTACAGAAGACAGACGATTAAATTCTTAGGGTTGTTTTTCTTTAAAAGCTCAGTTGCCCTTTCAGTGCCACAAATGAGCTTTTGTAGCATATTCTCCTTGTTCACCAAAGGTATAATTTATGGCCTTACATTAATCTACCCCAGTGTTCATTCACTAGGTAAAAACAACAGGTTTGAAAACAGGGGCGCCTAAGGAATAGGGAGTTATGTTACAAATCAGAATGGATTCATTTTCTAAAGAGTTAGCAATAAATGCAATTTGTTGTTTTAAAACCACACACATACACACACATACACAAAGGTAATTATATTCTGCCCCACAGAGGGTATTGAAAAAATGCACTTACACAACTAGACTAAAGAAGTTGGTCTTGGGGGAGGCATTTTCCATCAAGAAACTAATTTATCACATGGCATAATGGAGCTAATCAGATCTGGTTTCTGTCTGTAGGGAACAACTAAAAAAAAAATCTCACGTTTGCTTACCTTTGCCCTCCACATTAGCCATAATTTGAAAACATCAACATGGCGCCCACACTGTAAAGCTTTGTCTCCAGTATCATAAGACAAATCGTAGTGTTTATCTTGTTGAAAGAGGTAGGAAGCATGCATCTGATTGCAACTTTGCATCAATCCCTTAAAGAGACAGAGAGAGAGAGAAAGGAAAAATTCCATCAAATTTGCTAATACTCAGAGTTAAAATAATAACAATTCAAAAGTTATGTTGTCGTGACAAGTTAGATAGCTTGTGACCTGGAAAATAAAGGCAAGAGGATTTATAATATGGGATTAAGGAGAAAAAAATGGGATTAATTTTTTCAGTGGAAAGGACAGGTCAATATATGAACACAAATGACTGTTGAATTAGTTTTATATGTGGTTAGTGGCCCTAGAGCCAAATGTTAATTGGATTATAACCACAGATATGTGCTTTTTCTTTCATACTCTCCTTAATGACTAGCAAGAAAATCTAATAAAGAATTCAAACCATGTAAATTTTAATTTGCAAATAGGAAGTATAGTGGAAGGGTGGCTAGGCGGTGCAGTGGCCCTGGAGTCAGGAATACCTGAGTTCAAATCTGACCTCAGACACTTAATAATTATCTAGCTGTGTGGCCTTGGGCAAGCCACTTAACTTTTGTCTGTATTTGTAAAATAAGGAAAGTAATGGTACCTATTTCACAGCCTTGTAAAGTTCAAATGAGATATATGTAAAGCACATTGCAAACTTTAAAGTTCTACATAAAATGCTTCTCCTTCTCTGTCTTTTTCGTCTTTTCATCTGCCATCTTTGTTTTCCTCCTCTTTTTTATCTTCTTCATTGTCTTCTTTATCATCTTCTTTTAAAGGCATCTATCAGAAGTCCTCATTTGTTGTAGTTCAAATATCTCCAGGTATATGCTAATTTAATTCTTAATTATACTGATTCACTAGTCATATTTAAAAATTTTGATTCAGTAACAAATTAATCACAATAGATTATCTAAATACTGTGATTCTTCACATTCTCTTCTCCCTTTCTACCACAGCAGAAATACATGAGAGCCCCACAGTACTTAAGGTCCTTTTGTCTTGTGGGTGATCAATTTATTGCCTAGCAGACATCTTAGCCAAGCTCTTTCTGGGACTGGATTTGATTGAATCTTGCTTGATTGAACCTGCCTGAGTTCATGTGAGGCATTCGGGACTTTAAAGAACCCTGGGGAATTTCTTTGCCATGGCAAATCAGCATAGTAGTTTTTGAGTTAAAAATTAACATATGAGATCTATTTCTCTTGGGTGTAGTAAAAGATGTTATCAAAGAAGTGTAAAAGTGAAAAAGAAGATGGACTGCTCTGCGGTGAGTGTGAGGGATAACTGACAATTTGTTTACACCATTGGTGTTTTTTATGATGTTAAGAGAATGAGAAAGTCCCTGAACACAGTGGGTGAACCTTTTCTTTCAAGTCTATAAGAAGATATGGCTTAGAGTCATACAGGGTTGGGAAGGTTTGACTGAGCTGTGATTTGAAAATCGAAAGACAGGTCCATATGGCCGGATATTGGTATATTTTGACCTTTGTTTGGATCAGAGTTTAACAAATAAATGTCTATGGTTCATTTTTTTCATATTTGCTTCTAGGGTTTTCTCTTGGAATGATAGTTTCAAAGACTAGTTTACAAAAGTAAAGCTTTTCTATTCTAAGACAATCTTGATAACCTTTTAATAGAGTGAAAAACATCCTTATCAAACTGAATTATTCATTAGACTTATAATGGAATTTTGTCAGATGCAAAGATCACATTTTTCCTTAATACCCTTACCTTATCATGCAAAATGGGTAGTGATGATAAGCATTTGCATTTCCCAAAGAACAATGTGAGTCATGCTTTCTGTTAAAAAAAAAGTGTTTTGTTTTAATCCCTGCCAATTTCATCACTAGAAACTCTACCCAATACTTTATAACTTGTAATATAACTTCATAACTTATCCCAAGAGACCTTTGTCCAATCTTTTTATACAAAACACCATAGGGCCTTTTGGAGTATGTTTTCTTCTTGAATCATGACTAGATAAGAATGACCTTAAAAAGTGGGATTATTTATTCAAAATTAGTAATGAAACTGGACCCTGATCCATTTTTTTTATTGAACTAAATGGAATAATAACTTGAATATAGAGCCTGTAAGTCTGAATATGCAAGTTAAGAATGAGCAAAGTCTATACCTAACACATAAGCCAGAATTCATTTTTGTCCTTTGGATTCCATTTTGATTTGAAAATGATGTGGTTATTTTTCAGAATGGTCAAAAAGACGTTTGCAATATTATAGAAGATATGGATGAAAATTGACTAACTGGGGCAGAAAAGTAACATGTTTTAGGAGGAAATATGATGATAACTTATACTGATATAGTGTTGAGTCCCTTTTTGGACTCCCTTAACCTTCCCCAGGCTAGTGTTGAAGGGGCGGGAGGCAAGGAAGACAAGTTCTCCTTTTGTACACCAAGGTCTCCATTTATTGAATCAAATAAAAGTGTTTAAATATCCTCTTCAGTCTCTAATCCACTCCCACTCCCATGGCACTTAGTAAAATAAGGCTCTGGTGCTCAAGGACACCAGGTGATGGAGGTTCACAGCACTCCCATACACAACAGCTCCTAACAATATAGCACTTTAAATTTTTGTATAAGGTTTTACAAATATATCATTTTATCCTCATAAGAACCCTAGGAGGTATCCCTATTTTTCAGATGAGGAAACTGAGAGTTAAGTGACTTGCTCATGGTCACATAATTAGTAAGTATCTAAGACCTCAGGTCCAGTAATCTCTTCACTGTGATACCTGACTGCCTATTTAGAACCCATTTATGCTTCATAAGGAGAAGGAAAAATATTAATACCTAACATTTATAAAGTGTTTTAGGTTTTCTTTTACACAATAAGCATTTAATTACTCATCTTCTATGTCTACTAAATATCAGGTACCATCCTAAGTCTTGAGTATACAAAGACAAAAATGAAATTGTTTCTGTCCTCACAGAGCTTACCTGCTATTGAGGGAAATCAACACCTACATAAATAAATAAAAATAAAATATATGGAAAGCAAATTTTGTTTTGGAGGCAGAATTATTAGTAAAAAAGAAAGAATAGGTTTCATGTAGGAAGTCACATTTAAATTGAGCTTTGGATGAACCTTGGGATTCTGTGGGGTGTAAGTGAGGAGAGAGGGCATTGTAGGCATGTAGGAAAACCTGTACAGAGACAAAGATGGCATATTGAAAACAGGAGACAGACCACTTAGCATATAACAGAGTGTGTAGGAGAGTAATGGTCAAGAAGCCAGGAAAGATAGAATAGAACCATACTGGAAATGACTTTGTATGAGAAGTTTATATTTTATTCTAGAAGCAAGAGGGAGTCATAGGAGTTTCTTGAGCAAGGGTGTGACAGTCAGACCATACCTCAGGCATATCAGTCTGGCAACTGTGTGAAAGATGGATTGGAGATGGTAGACAATTTAGGAGGGGAAGCTAATTTGGAGACTATTATAATCATCAAAACAAGAGTTATTTAAATAGTATAAGCATTATTGTCTCCATTTTATAGATAAGGAACTGAGACCCCGGGTGGTTAAATGATTGGCCCATAGTCATACTTTTAGTATCAAAACTGCAATTTTAACCCAGGCTCTTGACTTCAAGACAAGGGCTCTTTTTTTTTTTTTACTACATTTAACTGAAATGTTTTTCATTTAAATATAAAATATATTTCTATTCCATGGTTGCAGATTATACAATCCCAGATATGTAACCACACAAACATATACCACTGATCATAATAAAGACTAGGCAAGAGTTGGAGTGAATTACCATAATCCATCATGCCTAATGATAAACCAGTTCAAAGAATATGAACACTTGGTGGTAAGTCAGTGGCATTGGCATTGTCTTTGCATAAAAAATTAGGAAAAAACTGCTGAATTATCTCCTTTAAAATAATTTTCTTATGAGAGGTCACTAGATTTGTTCCACTGAACACCATGGATGTCTCCTGAATGCGTGTATCAGAACTGATTCTGGTGTATGCTGCAGAAAATTGCTAGGCTAACAATATTACCTTTACTTCTCTGAATCCCGTTTTCCTTAACTGTAAGGAAAAATAAAAAGAACGAGGCTTCCATGACCTGGCTCATGGACTATTGTGAAGAAAGTGCCTTGCAAACATTCAAATGCAATATACATTTGAGCTGTATCATTACTAAAATTAATGTAGACTATAAAAATGAAAAATGTAGGTGCTTTTCCCTTTTAATTAGCTATTACAGAAGTCAACAAATACTGAATCAGAGAAAGCCCCTCATCCTAACTACCCAGTTCAGTCAATTCTAAATGCATATAGCTCCTCAATGAATGTAAAGCACTCATTCTCTACACTTGATAAGTGATTTTTCTTAAGTGTGGATTTGACCATGTTGTTCATCTGCTCAAAAAATTCAGAGGCTCCCTTTTACCTCCAAGAGAAAATACAAAGACCCCTGCTTGACATTTAAAGACTTTTCCAATCTGGCCCCAACCTTTGTTTCCAGCTTTATCCATTACTTTCCTCCCCTCACTCTTTGTTCAGCCAAGCTGGTTTTGTAGTTCCTTATACATAGCACCCCATCTTCTATCTCTTTTCCCAGATTGTCCACATGGCCTGGAATGCTTGGTTTCTCCAACTCTCCCTCTTATAATCCCCTAGGTAGTCTTATTTTATTTTTGTTCATCATTTCAGTTATGTCTGTCACTTTGTGACTCCATATTGGGTTTTCTTGGCAAAGATACTGGAAGAGTTTGCCATTTCCTTTTCCCAACTCATTTTGCAGATGAGGTAACTGAAATAAATGGGATAAGTGATTTGCTTAGGGTCACCCAACTAATGTCTGAGGCCATATATGAACTCAATTCTTTGTGACTCCAGACCTCATGCTCTATGACACCTAGTGGCTCCAGTTTTGTCTATAATCCTCACCGAATTTCCATATGCACCATTTTGTGTCACGTATAGGAAAATGATCTGAAGGAATAAAAATTAAACAAACCAAAACCTACCTCTTCTCTAACCAGCAGAGCTGAGCATTGCAAAGGAACACCCATCATCTTGTGAGGGTTCCAAGTCACGGAGTTGGCCCTGAAATAAAATCAAACCATTTAAGAGAAAAACTTCACTAAGGGAATGTTGGGTAACTAAAATCTGATGGGCAGGACTCAGGATTCCAAGGTTTCCCTTCCCATTAAGGGTTCCCCATCCCATAACAACAATAGTAGAACACATTTATGTAGTTCTTTAAGGTTTACAGAGCATTTTGTGGAGGATTCCAAAATTGTCCAATCTCAGGAATAACTACTGAAGCAGAGCTCTAAACCAATAGTATTTTATTAAAGGATTCATAGTTCCTGCTAATGAAGGGGACCTCAGATTTTCCTCATGGACCTTCCTCCAGGATCTTAGTTTTATAGTGATATCTAGATAATATAGATGAAGCAAACTAAAAATAGATAATCTCATTGGTTGAAGATCTTGCCCTTGACCCTTCTGGAGATTCCACACAAAACACAGACAGGGCTAATGAGCAGACCTTTGACAGATCTGTCTTGATGTTTCAGAAGGTTCTGATGAATATAGCCATGGACTGGTAGAAAGACAGACTGTAAGCTAGTAACTAAGGTCACTTATTGGTCAAGTGCTCATGGTCTCTGCCCATGTTGGGTAATAAAAGAGATGACAAATAATGGAAACTCAATATAAATAGTGGAGGAATTTTCCATGTAATTGAGCCAAAGAAAAACAAGGGAGGAAGTAGTCTAGTTACCTTCCTGTGATTAGCAAGTGAATTTACAATCTGTAGTTTACACTATCAGTAGTTATAATCACTACCTCTATAGAATCACATCAAACTAAAACTGATAGAAATAAAATTGAGGTCCAATAAAGTAGGGATTCAATTAATCAACTATCACAGTTTCATTTGATCCTCATAACAATCTTATGAGATAGATATTGTGATTATCTCCATTTTACAAAGGAGGAAATTAAATTTGAGAGGTTAAATAATTATCTTAGTACCATACAGTAAGTATCTGAGGTAGGATGTGAACTGATGAGACACAACAAATGACTTGAATTCTCTTTCTTGCCAAATAAAAGAGTAGATGGATTGGTTTCTCTCTATCTTTACTTTCTCAATTCTTCCTGAGGAAGAACCACTAAGAGCACTTGCATTTGTAGGCACTTATTCAATCTTCCCTAGGACACTCAAAGAACCAGTGAATAGGAGAAGAGAGTACTATGACTAATTCTGATTTTGGTTCCTTAAGATTTGGAGCTCAGGAAAGTCCTCGATTCCATGGTAGATATCTGTTTCTTTCAAAGTTAGTGCATGACTATCCTCTGGGACAAATACCCAATGCAAAGCAGGAATTCTACTGTAGGATATTTCTCTCTTTGGTCTTATATGGAAGAAAGAGGCAAGGGCTTAAAGATGAGTGGCAGGTGGGCAGAAAGATGGGAGGCTGAAAGTCAGTGAGCTCTTTTCCTCCCCTTCTTTCACAATAATGAATTTATTTTCCACCTCTTAGTGGTTCTGCCTCAGAAAGAAGGTAGGAAGAAAAGGCAGAGAAGAACTAATTCATCTCTTTGATGAATTGGTATCAGACAACAGACAGCAAATCTTGGCTGAGCATCCCCTGTACTTGTGACCCCAAATGATGTGCTTAATAAGACAGCACCTCATCCATCTTCACCTTGGCTATGACTGATGGCACCAATAGAAGACCCTCAGGATTAGAATTGGGGAGAAGAAAGTCATAGCAGAAATATAACTAGCAGGGTTGCTAATCTTGAGGAAAGGACTGAGTGAGTTTCCAATAAACTGACCTTCCCTTTAGAGAGAGCCCAACTAGCACATTATTTATCTCACTGCATTCCTGTGCATTTCTCCATCATGTACCCAGGAACCTCATCAACCTGTAAGACTACATCAGCATTGGTACTCACACTTCATCCATACCATTTATTTTGGGACCTGTCTAATTAGAGGACACAGTAAAGATTTTCTCTCAAGAACTCCATTTAAGGAAGGTCCCCAGGCCAGCCATCATTGGAAATGGTCAACTATTTCCCAGTGGCTGGGTTCTTTTATCATGCTCTTCCCTTAATTTACCTCCCCCCCCCTGCTTTTCATCTTCCTTTTATGTGTTATCTTTTGCCATTAGACTGTAAACTCCTTGAGAAAAGGAGCTACCTTTTTATATATGTATCTCCAGCATTTAATCTGACATGGGGGTGGGGGGGCAATAAATAAATAAATGTTTATTGACTGACTGAAAGGTTTCCTTCCTTTTTGAACTAGTTCAACTTCATAAACCCCCAAATTTGACTAGAAAATCCCAACATCTTTCCCTTCTGCTCTTTTGAATATATATGTTTGCCTTTAACCTAGTAGGAGCATAATTGATCTTCCAGAAGCAACAATAGCAAGGATCATAATTAAAATTCAAAAGGATTGAATTGCATACATGTGTTGACACACTATTCTAAGTACTGTTTCCTCCCTCCCTCCCTTCCTCCCTCCCTTCCTCCCTTCCTCCTTCCCTCTCTCCCTTCCCCTCCTCCTCCCCTTTCTCTCTCTTTTTGTCTCTCTTTTTCTCCCTCCCTCCTTTCCTTCCTCCCTTTTTCCTTCCTCCCTCCATTCCTCCTTCCTCCCTCTCTCCATCCCTTCATTCCTTCCTTCCTTGCCTCCCTCTCTTTCGTTTATTTTCCTTCTTTCCTTTCTGTCTGTCTATTTTTTTCTTATCTTGTCTATCTTTCCTTTCCCTTTTTTGCATTTCTTTCTTTTTTCCTTTCCTTTCTTTCACACACTAGTAAGGGAATTAACTTTTCCTTCTACCAGGAAGGATCTCTTCTTCCAGAGGACAAGAATGAAGTAGAAACAAGACTGGGAGGACTGTTTTAAAGTTTCCCTGAGTGAAATCAGGCAAACCCTGGTCTCCTGGATGTTTCACAAATAAAACACTCCATTTCTAAACTCCTGCTTTTCGGGTTTCCTTTAAGTTCCATCTAAAATCCCACCTTGCACAGGAAGCATTTTCCAATCTTTCTTTATTCTAGTGCCTTACTTTTGTTAAATATTTCTATTTCTCTCATGAGCCCCTTGATGGCAGGGACTTTATTTTGTCTTTCTTTATATTCCCAGCATTTAGTATTGAAGCTGCCATAGTAGGCACTTAATAAATTCTTACTGACTGAGAAACATTGTACTTAGCCAAATCTTAGCACACAAAAGTTGACTGTATCAACTGAAGAAAGAATGTGTCTGTGATGAGATTTGTCACTTCTTTTTCAAAGAAACTGTAATATTGTAAGTCTCTGCATTACTTTATTTTCTACACTTTCCTTCTTTTCTTGGTTACCTAGGTGACCAATTTCTGAGCATGTACCAAAAACTTCCGAAAGAGAGATAGGCAGTACATGTTGATTCTGCTAGAAGCTAAGAAGAGAAAATAATATTCAGATCTTTCAACACTATTGAGATGATACAATAGTCTACTAAAGGTGTCTCTGTACCTAAAGGAGTTTTGGAGTCACTGCATCATTCCCCACAAATGGGAAGAGAAAACAGATAATTGAGTAGTTCATTAAACATTTAAAAAGAAGTCTATATCCTATCCAGAGGAAGAAAAACAAAAGACAACAAATCCTTCAGAACCTGAGGAACATTACATTCAGTTTTTGAAAAAAGACCCTATATATTTCTTTCCCTTAATCCTGATTCCTCATACTGAAAATGGTTAACCTGTAAACGTGCTTAACACAAATGTATAAATACAATATTAACCCAACTGCCATTGGGTGGGGGAGAGGTAGGAAGGGAGAATGGAAGGAAATTTTGTAACTTAGAAATATACATAGGCATGTGGATGACTGTTAAAAAAACTTTCATAATATACATTTGGAAAAGTAAAACAGTAAAATATAAAAATTAAAAATGGTCTATAATAATAAATAGTAACGTTACATTAGCATTCTTAAGACTATCCCATTTTAGCTTCACATTAACTTTGTGGAATGGGTAATATAATTACTATCCTCATTTTACAGATGAGGAAACTGAGATTCAGAGTTTAAATGATTGGTACATAGTAAGGTTTACTGGTCCTTTAAGACCCCAAATTTGATCCTCTTTATAAATGCCCACATTTTCTTTCCTTTTATAATATTATTTTGCAGAATTGAAGAGTAAAATATTGTCTTAAAGATGATCTAGCCTAACCAGTAGCTGAATAGGGATTCTCTCTGTATTATTTCTGACTTTGTAACCTTACTGAAAGACTACTATATTGAGGAATTTATTGTTTATTTCATGTGAACACAGTCAAATCACTGGGAAGGTTTTCCCTAATTTGAGCCAAAATCTTTGTCTCCATAATTTCAAGCCTATTTTTCCTAATTCTTATCTCTGGAGTCAAGTACTACAGCAGCAGCAGCAGCAGCAGCAGTAGCAGCAGCAGCAACACCAACAATGATAACTCATGTTTAGAGTGTGTTGAAGTGGGCAAATATTGTCTCATCTTATCCTCATAACAATCCTGGGAGGTAACTGTCATTATTACTATTCTTATATTACAGATCAGGAAATTGAGGTTTAGTGATTTGCCCAGCATCATATAGCTAGTGTGTATTTGAGATGGGAACTGAATTGAGATTTCAAACCTGGTCTTCTTTTCCTTGCACCACCCACCTGTCTTAAGATTCACTCTTCTTTTATCCACCAATCCTTTAAATTCTTGAAAAAAGCTATCTTAGGACATTCCTCAGATAGTTAATATTCCTTTTAGAATTGACTGCCAGAACTGACCTCGACATTTGGAATGTGGCCCGAAAAATAATCTTCCTCTTTCTGGAGGCACTCCGTGAAGTTAGGATACTAACTTGGTTACATCACATTCATAACTCACATTGACCTTGGGGTCCATTAACCCCTATGTCTCCCTCCACTTTTCACAGGAATTATTATCTGGCCAGCAACCCCATTTTGGTTGCTCCTTTGTCATTTCAGATAAAATTTTGTCTTTCTCTATGGTCTTTCTACTCTTTATATGGCAAGACAGAATCATTTTTTTTTCTTTTGGGTATCCACCTATGTCTGATTTGTAAACTGAATGAGCAAACTAGGTAATAAGATTATGTAAGAATACTTGAGTGAAAGTTCCTTCCTCTCCTGGTGAGTGAGTGTATTATTATTTCCTGTACCCACATGGTGCTTTGCACATAATAGATAATATTTATTATTAATTAATACCATTTATTTTTTGAATTCTTAAGAATAATAGTATTTATATGGGCTTTAAAGTTTTCAAAGTGTTTTACATGTTATTTCATATTCTTGCAACATTCCTATGATGGAGATACTGTTATTCCCATTTTCCAGGCGAGGAAACTGAGGTTGGGAAGGGTTTAGTGACTTGCCAACAATCACACAGCTAATTGGCATCTAAGGCAGGATTTGAACTGGGATTTTCTTGAGTCCAAGTCCAGTGCTTGCACTTCATCACCTAGCTGTTAATTGAGTATAGTCTATTTTGTTCTTTCCCCCTTCCTCCCATCCCAAAGTTCTTTTGTTTTGCATTCCAAGGAGAATTTAACTCCCAGTAGCTCTCAAAATAGTAGTGATATCTACTTGGGAGCAACTTTGATCCAAACACCAGGTACTGATTTCATTGGGTTTCAGGAAGAGGTGACTGTAAAGGTTGCAGATACTGCTTGGAGAAAGTCATGGGATCATCGATTTTGGGTTGGAACTTAAAAATCATCTAGTTCATATAGAGAAAGGGGTCATTCAACTGTATATTGGTAGACTGTGATTCTTCCTCTAACTTCTTGATCTGGTCTGAAACTCTGGGTTGGGGACTTAGAACAATGTTTTGCACATGTCAAGTGCTTTTTTTTTTTTAAAAAAGATTTTTGCAAGGCAATGGGGTTAAGTGACTTAAGTCACAAAGCTAGGAAGTTATTAAGTGTCTAAGGCCAGATTCCACTGCCCCACCTAGCTGCCCCAAGGTGCTTAAGAGATGTTTGTTGAGTTGAATCAAATCTGGCACAGACCTACGATATCCTCTCACATTATCCTCCTGTTTGGGCTTCCTTACTTTGCATGGGTCAATCTGCCTCTGTACCTGATCTATTTTTCTCTGAAACCCCAGGATTTGACCTTGGTTTTACCCTCTATCTTCAATTACCCAGTTTCTCTCTCCTCCTAGACTCACTGATTCTCCAGTCATAGCCATTTGTCTGTGATGCTATACTGTCTGCCATGCCAAACCAGATTGGCCTAGCTTCTGGTTTTGGCCTCTCCAGGGCTGCCATGTCTGGCTGCTGTCTGTGACCTGGAGCTGACAGATGCTCCAAACTGTCACTGGGCTCCTCCTTCTGTTTCTGGGGTGGACATCTTCAGGAGAAGCTTTGGCACAGAGCCTGTGGTGAGACTATTTTCCTAGGGAACATCTGGCTATTTGGCAGAATATGGTGGACATTTGGCTGCCTCTAATGAACTCTATTTCCCATCTGAATTGGAGAGGGAAAGGACAAAGCAAATGAGTGTAGGTCAGGCTTCCATTTTGTGAGATCCCTTTGTTGGAAGAACTGGGTGAACTTAATTCAGTGTCTGACAACAATTTCTGAAGCTATCACATCAGTCAATATGCTTTGAGTTTCCTTTTGACAACATAGATATTTTGTTTTTGGAATGGAAAAATATGCCCTGTCCTAATATTTTCATGCTATGGGATACTGCTTCTCCATAAGGGTTTAACCTCCAGGCAGAATGAAGCCAACAGTAGTTTTCAATGTTATAGCAAAACCCAGAAAATTTAAGAATAAAACCATGAGACATTATCACAAGTGTGTCCTACTTTAAGTAAATGTATGTATAAAAAATTCAATGTACATTGAAATAAATTAGGAAATGATTATTTGGGTTACAAAGAATTCACAAAAGCCTTCTCTTCAAACAGCCAGCTCCTTGACTGTGTTAAAGAGAATTTGATTTTGAAGAATTTAATTTAGACATAATCTATGGGAACTGTAGAAGGTAAGACACACCTGTATTCCAAGATTCTTTGGTGTTTCAACAGTCTAGTTGTCTTTGATACCTAACATTAAGTTGCTGGCTAAATGTGCTTACCTTTCCACACCATTAAGCTTCCATTTATGTTTCCGGGACATCAGTAGTCCGCCACCCCAAGCTGCCTAAAAAAAAAATAGGATCACAGGGTTTAAAGCTGAAAAGGAACATTAGCAATCATCTATTCCAGGAATTCTTGACCTGGGAAACTGAGATGAATTTTAGAGAACCCCCTAAATTTGGATGGGAAAAATGATATCTCCATTTCACCAAAACCTAACTGAAATTCATCATTTCCTTCAGTTATGAATTTAGGTAACACACTACAACAGTTGTGCTAAATATTTTGTAATATCATATATTGTCATTAATACTGCAGTTTTTTTTTTAGATTTTTTTTCAAGGCAATGGGGTTAAGTGGCTTGCCCAAGGCCACACAGCTAGGTCATTATTAAGTGTCTGAGACCAGATTTGAACCCAGGTACTCCTGACTCCAAGGCAGGTGCTCTATCCACTGTGCCACCTAGCCGCCCCCTGCAGTTGTTTTGATACTGCAGTTTTTAAACCTACAACTAGATATTAGTATAGCACTAATTTATTTTTTATTTTGATAAAGTATTAACTTTTTTGCTATTTGCCAGTTATTTTGGGAATCTATATTTCAATGTATCTGAGAAACCTATGAGCCCCATAAGCTTCCAGACTACCAAAGGGAATCCAAGGCATAAAAATTTTTTCACAACTCATGATCTAGTCCAATACTTTCATGGGAATAGAAAAACAAGAGTCCTTCCTTCTTTTTCTAGATTTCTATGATTAGATAATACAAATAGCCATTGATGCCTTCTAACAGAGAGATGCTCTTGCCTATTGTAAACCACCTCTCTTACTACAGGCAAACTCCAATTTGGTTGTATTTTGGAATGGTCTTCTGTGGAGGAGAGTTGAGTATATCTTCCTAGAATCTCTGACTCCATTCAAAATTTTAGGTTTGTGCAGGAAGAAATACTTAGGGAATATCACCTCTGCCTCAGTAGAGAGCAGAAGGGTTCATATTATTTTCTCTCTTCCCTCCAGTTAGGTTCTAGTGCAGAGTATATGGAAATAAGGCTTCAGAATCTGAAGTATGAAGAAGGGTGTGCTTTGAAGCAGGAGGCCTTGTGTTTGGGTAGGACAAAGAAGTCTAATTTCTCTCTTAAAATAATATAGCCCTTGGCTACATTAGAATATAACTGACCACCTTATCAGGAAAAGCATATTAAAAAGGGGGAAATTGCTTCATCCAAGGATGCAGATAGAGTATTACTTAAGGCAGTGAAATAATTGGATAGTTTAGCATGGGACCTCTAAAAAGTTGCTTATTTTCCTAAAAAGGGTCTTCCATTTACTGAGATTTTTACCAGTGGGGAATCACATTTGGAAAATGATATGTTTAAATAGAATAGAGAATCATTGTAAAATTCATTTTTTATTTTCAACATTGAAAAATTAAACTCTGATACTTATGTACTTTACTGAAATCCTTGTAATGTCAAGAGACATTATGGGAGGACAGGAAGAAGAGTATCCTAGGACCCTAGGCAAGGATGTATTGTAACCTGCCTTACTGGAGGAAATTCTCACATGCACAAGGTCATTGAGTTTTTCAAACATTACCAAAATAATTCAGAATTTAAAATGTTAAATAAATTATATTTTATATGTTATTAATTGCAAAATCAGTTTTTTCCACTTTTAAAAGATATATATTAATCTCAGAGTTATATACTGAGTTATCAAGACATGTTTTTATAAAACCTAAGGATTTGTGATGCTTTTCTCTCCTGTTTTAATTAAATAAATCATATAAAAATCAAAGAGCATGATAGAAGTTTGAAAAGTTCATACAGTAGTTTGAAAGACTTCCTATTTCTATTTTCAATAAGAAATATGTGTCAGAGATCATGGTACCCAGAACAGAGAAAATGTCTTATTTTTAAAGTCATTAAGGTAACTGCTTTTAGTGGACTGATTAGCAAGGTTAAACAAGCTGATCAATCTTTATGAAAAATGGGCAGGGGCATGATAATGGAAAGTAGTTTAAGAGAGCCAAGTTCTAATTTTGTTTCTTCCATTAACAAGCTCCATAATCATAACCTAGCAGCATCAACTATTGTACTGCATGGATTCTAAAATTCATTCTATAATTAAATTCATGCATTCCCAGAAGGTAAGCAAGAATTTGCCTAGTTTGGGCATAATCCACATTGCTGGGTCGGGGGAGGGTAAAGCAAAGGTAAACCAAGTTTCTGATAAAAGAGGCAAATTGGCTTTTTGGTCCATGATGGTGAGGATTTGTTAATTCTCCCTGACCTTGACCAAGGAAGTTCAGTTCACCCAGGTCCTAGGTTCAAACCTAACAACAACAACAATAATAGCTAACATTTCTATAGCATTCAAAGGTTTTCCAAGTGCTTTCCATATATTATCTCATTGGAGTATCATGATCATCCTGTAAGGCAGGGGCGATTATATTCCCATTTTACAGATAAGAAAACAGAGATTATGCAGGTTGAGTGACTTGTATAAGGTTGCAAACAATCTAAACTTAAATTCTTTTCAGGATTGATTTTTCATTTGGAAATATTTTGGGTGGATTTGCCTACATGATTTTTTATAATGCATGAAATTAGTCATGAAGGCAAGATACTGGAAAATAAGATATATTCTCTAAGCTGACTAAAATGAGAAACTGCATGAAATTGAGTACAGTCAATTTAGGAAATCTGCTTTCTTCATGAACCACATGTCTGATGTAGAGTCCTTTAAAAAATTTTTTTTCTAAACTTTTGGTTGATAATAAAACCAACACCTTGAAAGGTGTTGCACTGAAGTATCCCATGAGCAAAAAAGGAAAAGAAATATTCTGGAAAAAAGAATTTTCTTATAAAGAAGTTGATTGTTTGAAGTCAATTTTGTTACTCTATAGGTTCTCTTCAGTTCAGCATATTGGGAAATATATCTTTAGTTCCATTTGACCTTTATAGGAGTCAGAAGACTTCTGTGATCAGGAGGTTTCCATCATGATGGAAATGTATCTATCAATACTTTTTAAAATCTATTGAACTCAAGAGTCCAACTCATTCCCTTAGCAGCAGTGTAAAAACCAGTGGAATTGGGGTCAGATGATCTTGATCTGAATCCTCATTTTGTTACCTGCATGATCTAGGATGAGTTAGTTATGCTTTTTGGAGTCACCACTTGCCCAATTGTAAAATTAAGGTGCTGGTCTAGATGACCTCCAAGGTGCCTTCCAGGTCAAAAGCTATGATCCTATGATTTTATACAAATAATTTGAGGTTTAAGAAGATAATAGGTCATAGGAATATAATTTAAAGGCATACCACAAGTGATATAGTCCAACTCCTTCATTTTTTCAATGAGAAAATGAGGGCCCAACAGATAAGTGACTTCTTCAGTGTCACGCAGTAATTAACAGCAGAGAAATCAAAACCAATCTTTCTGTCACAACATCCTGCTTATCATTGACTTCAAATTGATTCCTGGCATCTCTAATAGTAGACTAACCATCATAACTTTTTATAGTCCTTTCAACTACGATGGAGAACTTAAGAAGACCATCCTGAATTTTTTTTCAAAGTAAAAGAACTAGATTCCATTTTTCATTCCAAGAGTCACAGGAAAAAACTAAAAACAGCACAAGTAGCAAAGAGCAGTTCTTAGAAGGAAAAAAAAAACCCAAAATATAATATCTAAGTCTCATAATCCTTTATTTTTAGTTTTTTTTTTTTGCAGGGCAATGGGGTTAAGTGGCTTGCCCAAGGCCACACAGCTAGGTAATTATTAAGTGTCTGAGACCGGATTTGAATTCAGGTACTCCTGACTCCAGGGCCGGTGCTCTATCCACTGTACCACCTAGCCACCCCTCAGCCCCATAATTCTTAGGGGGAAATCCTTCATGAGTCAGTTCTTCATAAGGTACTTACATCTACATGCATCCAGATCTTATATTTTTTGCAGATGTCAGCAATAGCTAGAAGGGGATCAAATGCGCCATACACTGTGGTTCCTGCAGTGGCACTCACAAGGAAAGGAACAAATCCCTAGATAAGAGAGGATAGACAAAAAGAATATAAGGGAGTAGCTTCCTTGGTGACCATTTCTTAGATATAATCCAAATGCATTTTCCTTCTCTGGAACAATTGTTAGGGACAAATCATAGGTGATTCTGCTTCAACATGGTTGTTATCTCCATTGGTCTATCCATCATTATCTATCCATCTGTTTATCTCTATATGTATATCTATTTATATATACATATATAAATATGTACAAATAAATCTCTCTGTTTATATATATATAAAAGTATAGATGTATATAGTATATATTTATATTTTCTTATATACTTATATAACCATATAGATGCAGTAGATTTTATATATATATATATCTATCTATATCATTTAAACTTATATCTACTTATATACTTATATAAACTGAGATAGATACATAGAAAGATAGGTAGATATATAGACAGAAGATGGATAGACAAGTAGATAGACAGATTTAGGATTGGAAGTCTGGAAATTTCTCTAAATATATGGATATATAGCCATACATATCCTTCATCCAGTCATCTATCTATCAATCTCTATCTAGTTTTCCAGGCCCTAAATTTTACCCTCCCCTTTCTGGACAGATATGATACCTGATCCTCCTCCTCCTTCTCATTCTCTTCTTCCTCTTTCTCTTTTTTTTATCATTCATCCATCATGTTCCTGGTTTCCAAGCAATGAAATGACAAAGTTGGTAAAATTCGGAAAGATTCGAGTTCATATCTGACTTTTAGTTATATGATCCTTGGGCAAGTTACTTAACTCTATCTGTCACAGTTTCCTGAATTGTAAAATGAAGATTATAGTAGCACCAACATCACAGGGTTATTGTGAGATTAAATGAAATAACATTTGTGAAGTGTTTAGCACAGAATAGGTTCTTAATGAATGATTCCTTTGATCCCTGTCATCTGACTGAAATGGCCAAGATGCTTTTTATTAAAGAATACAAGTGCTTTATAGAAAGACTGGAGATAATTTTTCTATGGAGACAGAGGGGGAAACTTTCAAAGGGGAAAGTCATGGATTTATCAGATTTAATACCTTTCCTCCTCCCTTCCCATCTTTTC
This sequence comes from Macrotis lagotis, assembly GCF_037893015.1. Lineage (NCBI taxonomy): Eukaryota > Metazoa > Chordata > Mammalia > Peramelemorphia > Peramelidae > Macrotis > Macrotis lagotis. The sequence continues at coordinate 65,662,285 of NC_133664.1, read as the reverse complement.
TGCTCCTCTCTCTTTTGGGAGTTAGATCAGTGTTTTACCTCTAGATGGCAGAAAAGACCAAGGTTGCAAACCTGCTTTAGGCTGTTTAGGAGACAAAGGACATGATACACTCCAACTCTCATTTTGTCTAGCCCTGGAAAATGTGTATGGTCTTTACTATCCTAAGATCTGCAGGCTGTATTTGCTGAAAATCTCTACTAAAAGAGAAGAACCCTGAACTTGCTGGTCTGTGAAAGTAGATGATTTCATAGTGACAGCTAAGAGAAAACCTTATTAGCTTCTTGCAAAAGATGATATGTAGAGAATAGAAAAACCACATTTGGGTGTAATTGACAAAAAACTGAGCTGAATCTTAGAGTTATTCACTTTCCCTTCACAAAGGATAAATGGAAATTTTGAGGTGTTAATAAAAATATTAATTAGTGTATAATATATAATACATAATTTATATAATAGTTTAAGACTTAAAAAAGCAGTTGGCATATATTATCTCACTTGATCTTTTCAAAAACCCAGTGAAGTAGGCAATTTTTTGTCCCTATTTTACAGATAGTAAAATGAGGTTGAGAGAAGTGATTTAGGAGACATAGCTAGTAAGAGTCTGAAATCACCCAACAGATCAGGTCTTCCTGACACCAAGCCTGTATCACTTAGATTATTCCCTAGAATGCTACATTTAATATTTTCTATTCATCTTCCTAAATCATCTACCCATCTCATGCCAGAACTCAGTGATAGCATTCTAGATCCCCAGTCCTGAATCCGAAGTAAATGAGAAAGTTATGACAAGTGCAAAATAAAGAAAAGTCTTGTAGATGGGTTCAAAACATTTTTATCTTAGTAACTGGCCTCGAGAATGTGTAGCTTCTCTTCCAGAGGAATAAGTGATTTGGAGGGAACTTCCATATTTTCCTTCAAGAAAGGAGAGGGAGTTTGATTTCTGTTTCTTGGTTTTTGTTTTTGTTTGTTTGTTTTTTTGCTTTTATAAGGCAGTTGAATCTAGTGGCTTGCCTAAAGTCACACAGATAGGCAATTATAAAGTGTCTGAAATCAAATTTGAACTCAGGTCCTCCTAACTCCAGGGCTGATGCTCTGTCCACTGTGCCATCTAGCTGTCTCTGATTTCTATTTCTTGAAACAGATATAAAATCTGTTTTCTTTGGGATAGAAATGAAACAAAGTGTTCCCAACTTGGAATAAGATACTCATTGCTCATGATACAAACTTACTTTTTGTTTAGCTTCAACAATTCTCCTCTCCAGATCAGATGGAATCATTTTCCCTCTATGAAAAAGAATAATTATGTTAAAATTTGATTTAAGTAATCCCCTCTGAGTCTTTAAAAGTTAAATAACATTACATAGGAAATAGCCTTAACCACAAAAAGATAAAAATGACCATTTTAAAAAAGAATGCACTAAGGTAGAGGGAACTGGGGCTTCATCTCAGGATGCTGGTATTGGAGGGAGAAGCTTACCTCTCAGAGAAAGATTGCCATATTGAGTCAACCCTGAGGTTCCCAGCCTTCTCCCAGGATCCACTTTTAATGATCACTGTTCCACCACCAATCTGATTTTTTTTGAAGTTAGTTATTTTATTTTTTATCAGTGATTTGGATAAAAGTATAGGTGGTATAATCATAAAACTCCGCAAGTGTCAAGAGCTGGAAGGGATAATTAACATGGTGGGGGAAAATGAGTATCCAAAAGTATTTTCACGGTCTAGATCATCAGGGGTTGGGAAACTTCTTACTTTTCAAGGGGCACATCTGGCCCACACCTGCTTTTGTACTGCTAAGAGTTAAATTTTATTTTAAAAAATGCAAAACATCAGATTTACTTTAAAATATAAAAACAATACTTGTCTCATGGGCCTTTCAAAAATAAACAATGTTGAATTGGCCTGAGAGCATTGGGTTGATGATAAAAATTTAATAGGTATAAATGTAAATATTTGCACTTGGGTACAAAAAAAAGTCATGTGAGATGAAAAAGGAATGGTTAGATGATAGCCATTCTTAAAAAGTATGAGGATTTTTATGGGATTAGATCAATATGAGTCAGGGATGTGATAGATACAACAACTGAAAAGCTAATAGAATCTTGAACTGCATTAAGAGGGATCATAGCTTATAGGCATCAGAAGATGATAGTGCCAGCATACTCTTTCCTCATCTGGAGCATTGTCTTCAGTCTGGGAACCATTCAAGGACATTAATAAACCAGAAAGCATAGAGAAGAACAGTTAGGGTGGTGAAGGGCTTTGGGTTCATATCTTGTGAAGATTGGTTGAAGATATTGGGAATGTTTCACCTGGGGAAGAAAAGACTCTGGGGAGCAGAATATTTGTGTTCAAGTATTTGAAGGATGGTTCTTTGGAAGGGGCATTAGAGATGTTCTATTTGGTTACAGAAGGAAGAATCAAAAGTAATGACTGGAAGTTGCAGAGGCAAATTTAGGTTCCATGTCAGGACAAAACTTTTTAAAATGGTGTAGGCTACCTCAAGAGGCAGTGGTTCTCTTTCTTTGGAGAACTTTAAGTACAGTCATAATAACCACTTAGTTATTGAGAGTGAGGAATCTTTTGCCTATGACTTGAACTGTTGATATCTGAGGTTCCTTCTAACTCAAATTCTGTGATTCCATATTCTGTTGTTCCCTTGTCTCTTCCCATAGATTGGAGGATTGGGTTTGTCTCTTCATCCCTACCATAAGTGTTAAAGATTTCTTGGAAAGCAGCCATCCTTGTGTATCTGTACAGAACAAAGATTGACCATTCTCTGCCCCCCCCACTCAAATAATTTTTCCTAGTTGTCAAAATTCCTAATCACAGCTCTCCTATTGGTTCAAAAGAAACTGTCATTTCTTGGAAAATGTTCATTTCTCTAAGTGATAATTGCACATAGTGCATCCTTTTGTAGCTCTCTTCCTCAATAATATTTATCACAAATTATTTTACTTATTCATCATGCATGTTGCCACTAGCCCCTGCCCCCATAGAACAGAAGCATTTGTCTTTGCATTTCTAATGTCTGATAGAGTGTGACACCACACATTAAATACATACTAGGTAATTTAATAAATGACTCCTGTTTGATTGGGAGTACTGATCACTCCATGTTTGGCTCCTGTAGCATCTATAGGTAACATGGTTTAGTGGAGAGAGTATTGAATGAACCTTCCCCATGACATATACTAGGCAAATCACTAAACAGCCTGTTTCATGGTTTTAGAGTTAGAAGGGATCTCAGAAGTTCAATGCCACTCACTTTTCCCATTTTGCAGATGAAAAAGCTGAACCACAGAGAAATTCAATTACTTACATGGGTATGGAATGAACTATAATTTCTGAATCTTAGTTTCCCTGTCTTTAAAATAGGGAAGAAAATAATAGTAATACTATGAATTATCATCACCACCATCATCAACATCATCTATAGTGTTCCCTGGCAAACTCTTTTCATAAGTTATCTTCATTTGATTTTCTATCATCTGTCTATCTGTCTGTCTATCTATCTCTTTATTTATCTTTCTGTCTGTATTTCTTTCTTTTTATCTTCTTTCCTTTCTGTCTGTATCTCTGCTTTCTTTCTTTCCTTCTGTCTATTTCTATTTCTTTTCCTTCCTTCCTTCCTTCCTTCCTTCCTTCCTTCCTTCCTTCCTTCCTTCCTTCCTTCCTTCCTTCCTTTTCCTCTCCTCTCCTCTCCTCTCCTCTCCTCTCCTCTCCTCTCCTCTCCTCTCCTCTCCTCTCCTCTCCTCTCCTCTCCTCTCCTCTCCTCTCCTCTCCTCTCCTCTCCTTTCCTTCCTTCTTTTTTCTTTCCTCCTTCCCTTCTTTCCTTCTTTTCTATCTATATAGCTAGTCTGGACTTTTTAGTTTATTGGTATAGGGAATATCTGGGCAGAAGAATCTTTTTACCAAGACAAATGAGCACCTGCTTTACAACTTATAAAATTATCTGTGGCTCTGAAGGAGATGTCCCCCAGACATAAGATGACATGTAAGAACTACAACCCAGGCCTTCCTTACCTTGAGGAAAAGCCTCTATACACTGTGTTACACTGCCTGTCAGTGGCTTTCATAACTTTTTGCAGATGAAAAAGCTGAACCACAGAGCAATTCAGTTATTTACATGGGTATGGGCTGAACTATAATTTCTGAGTCTTAGTTTCCTTATCTTTAAAATAGAGAAGAGAATAGTAGTAATACTATGAATTATCATCACCATCACCATCATCTTCATCATCATCTATAATGTTCCCTGGTAAACTTTTTGAAGTAAGACATCTATCAATTAAAGAGGAAGTAGCAAAACACCTGCATTTCAAGAGTGCTATAGAATGAACAAGCAAGAGAGGAAATGAGGAGAGGAGAATGATATCTTCTGAAATCACTTGAGCATCTTCTTCTATTTTTTTCCTCTAAAATTATGAATAATGCAGATTGGAAATGGCTTACACTTCAAACAAGAGGAGATAAATACTAGAGGAAAGTCAATCATCTGAGAAAGAGATACCCTTTTTATTCCCTATACTCTATTTCTTATGTGAAAATTAGGGGAAGCCAATTGCACTTTGATCAATTGATTTTCCCTTATTTCCAGATAAAAAAAAATTCCAGAAGGTTAAAAGGCAGGAACAATGAGGAGGTAAAGACTTAAAGAAAGTAACTGTGTCTCTACTTCATTATACCATGTGAATGAGTCAAGCCTGAACAAATTAAAGGGCCAGTAGTCATTGGTAGACGAAAGATGAGTCTCTTTCCAGTTGCCATTTTAAAAAACTGAGATAGTATCTAGGGGATGAGTTAAGGCAGTCGCATATTCTGAGGAGGGTGAGTTTTGTAGGTCAACAAAAGTAGGAATTAGTCTTTTCTTGGAGCTGAGTATGGGAGATTTGAAGCATAGCATTTTTGTAATATAATTACTTTCCTAGGAGCAGAGCTCAAACCTAAGAAGGACTTGGCTTGACTGGTCAGAGCAACAGATGATAGGAATTTAAGTGCTCCTGGACCTTAGGAATCGTACTATGAAGAGTGACATGTCCAACAGAGATGCTGGCTCCAAGTTAATCAGGTTTATGTTTTCAAGGCTGACAAGGTTCTCTGCATCCCAGTTAATTTTTTTTAAAGAATATATTACATATATGAAATCCAAGTGATATTTTGGTATTTTTGAGGAAAAATCCTCCAAAACAAAGGAACTGTTTAATTTATTTTTGGTGGGGCTATATAGCTTGATCCTATCTATAGACAACAAGGAGTTAATAAGTTGTCTTGCTTTGATTCCTTTCCTTTGGAAGCTATGCTTAGTTCTATTTAGGAGAGTTAATAATGGACTTGAGGCTAAGCAGAATTACAATGAACTTGTTGCCTCTCTGAAAAATGCAATTTTCACTGTGAATTGCTCTTGAAATTCTTGCATTGCTGGCATATTTTAAGAAGAGAATAGTTTTCTGAGGTTCAATTATTGACAATTTCATTATTCAACTGGTCAGTTTATTGGGATTCTTGTCAGACCTTGGAAAGCCATCAGAAGAATCTAAGGCATTAAAAAGAATCATAGTTTATATCAGCATTCTCTTACTTTGCCTTTTCCCCAACCCCACAACATGGATCATAGAGCTGGAGTTTGAGGTAATTATTGTACTTAATGATATACAAATGCTTAGACAGGCAGTTGACTTTGGCACTATATTTACTGGTTTTAACTTACAAATTTGGCTACTGGTATAGGGATCCTTTGTTCCAGTTGGTTTTCATGAATGAATCAGACCTTGCTTTGGTCTAAGTATGTATAGGGAGAATTTTTTTTTTAATTTCGTAAAAGGTTGTGTGAATTTTTCTGTGTTTGTGATTCATTCAATGTCTGGAACCATTTCTGATGTATTAGGGGTTACTGCTAGGCCTTATTAGTTAAAGGCTTTTCCAGGTTTGCATCTTTAAACTGTATGACCTGTATTTGACATTTTACTGAGAATTACCCTAATGCCACATGAGGATAGCTCTCTAAACTTAACATCTCCTTGCTCAGGAGACCCATGTATATACATTGTGATCTCATTCTCTTAAAGTCAAAAGCTCAACTCCTTAGGGGAATGTCATGATTGAACATCAAAATGTCAGGCTGAATTTTATTGCTGAGAGTATATGATCATTAAAAAATTAGGTACCTATGGTAATTCAGAACCCCCCAAAGAAGCATCTTTATCCAATATTTTTAAAGAACCACTATGGTAGGGATTAATCAATTCATTCATTCATTGATTCATACAATTAATTCTGTCAGCATTTCTTATATATTTAATATAATCTTTTTTTCCAGAACTCCCAGTTCAAAGAGAAAATATTACAAGCATCCAGAAGGACACAATTCAAAGTATGCTCTTAATAAATGTTGTTAAGTGACTGACTGATGGCAATAGGGGAGCTACAAAAACATGGCCCATTCCCTCAGGTGTGTCTTCCTAGCTGATGGTTTATCTCCCATTGTAGAAAAATGATGCTACTTGCCTGAAAAGATGAGAGAGATAAAATTAAGTGGACCTAGATCTGCAATTAGCTAGATTTGTAGTTTATCAATGACTTCCTCCTGAGCTCTTTAACCTATTTGCTCAGTTTTTCTCACTGTGGTTTCATTAACCCTCTTATTTTATTTATTGGTAGCTTGGTTACTAATTCCATCAAAGCTGTTTAATCAATAAGATTAAGTATTTACATTAATTGTTTGCATTATGGATATTTTTTAAAGCTTAAGGGAACACAAATGTTTTGGCCCCAAACAAAATCAAAACTCAAGAAATTATGCATTCAATTTTACAGGATGACAGATTCAGGGGATTAAGGATCACTGGTTCAAGAGTAAGACAGTGCTATCATTTTACAGATGAAGGAACTGAGGTCCAGATAAAGGAAATGAACTAACCTAAATGACACAGGCAATAAATTGAAGACTACCCCAACAAGAGATCCCCATCCTCTGTTTTTTTCCTCCATTGCTTCAGTTTCTAATGAAGAGGTGATTCTTTTTCTTCCTAAGACCAACCCTCTCTACTTGTGCCCTTGATTCCATTCTCTTCTCAATTTCCTTTTGGGAGTCACCATCCATGTCTCTCATCTTAAGTGTAGGTGACCACAGGGCTTTTTTCCTGGGCCCTCTTTTCCTCTTTATCTTCTGAGTGATTCAACCTTCTTTAATTTTGTCCCTTGACTCTTTAAGTCTATATAAGGAGCATTCACCTTTCTCCTGAGTTTTAGTTGCCAATTGCCAATGACCCACTGGATATTTCTACCTTGATCTCCTATAAGTCTCTCAAACTATGTGGATCTAAAGTGAACTCTCTGAATCTTATTCTCCATCTAACTTTCCTATTCCAGTCCCATGTCACCTCTGCCTCTTGGATTCTTTAATTCCTGCAGGCATTGTCTTCTACACCCCCCCCATATGAAATTCTTTGATTTTTCTTATACTCATTTACATACATGTTTTGTTCCTGTCCTGAGCATTCACCCAGGTTCAGAATCTTGGAGTCATTCTCAACTCATTCTTTATTTCCTAAATCCAAACATTTCTCAAATCTCTTGATTCTATCTCCATTGCACATTCAAACATTTGACTTTTCTCTATTCACCCAGTCATCACTCTAATTTAGACCCTCATCACCTTTTAGCTGGTATATTACAAACATTTCCTAATTATACTTCCTGTCTCTACTCTTCCCTTTTCCCATCTACAGCCATCATAATGAAAAGCAAGGTGGTGAAGTAGAAAGGACTCTGGGTTTGCTGTCAAAAAAACATGGCTTCAAATACTATCTCTGATGCTACCTATGTGAACTTGGGCAAAGTTACTGAACTCCCTGGACCTCAGTTTCCTCATTTGTAAAATGAGGGAAATGATTTTGCAGTCAATTTTGTTCATAATATCCCTTGTTTAAGAAGTTTTAGTGGTTCCTTATTCTCTCTAGTATAAATTATAAACTTCTTTGATTAGCATTGAAAAAGTTCCTTTAAATCTAGCTCTAGCCTACTTTCCCAGATCTAAGTCTCACTGCCACCCAAAGCATTGACAGAATGACCCAATTCCCTTTACATATACTTCTTCTCCTGTCTCTGTGCCTTCCCACAGGTCAAGCCCACACCTAGAATGCTTCCCTTTCTCATTGCTGTCTCTTAAAATCCTTAGTTCTTTCAGATGTCCCCTCCTATGTCAGATCTTCCCTGATTGTTAATTCTGAATATCTCTCCCCCCGTTCCTATGTATTTTCTGTGTGTTTACTAATCTGTGCACATACTTTGTCCTCCAATAGAATGTCAGCTCCTTGAGGGCAGGAAGTCTTTTTTTTTTAAACTTTTCTTTTGAACTAGCTCAGTATTTGGCACATGGGATAGGATGAGGGCTAGAGATAGAAACTGGATCTATGATTGGTCTGGCATATGGTGATCTAGGGATCAATAACAATAATTTGTTATTAATAATAAATTCTTATTGGTTGATTGCCTGATTGATTTTTTATCCTCTAGTCATCTGACCTAGCTATCAAAGAGGTAAACACTGTTAATCAAATAATATTGAAGGTCACACATCTTACAGACTTTGCAGAGAAGGGAGCAGTGGGAAGGGGAGTGGGAAGGTATTGACAGAAAAATCTGTACTGATGAATGGAGGGAAGAGCGCTAACAGGGAAGTCCTGACATGCTCTCCTCACAAATATTCCAACCAAACATTTCAATCATGGTAGCTTGTGACTGTGCTCTGCTTTCATAAATGAAATAATTCTGCCTACAGAGGGGAATGTGGGGTTGGAGGAAGAGCTGATCCCATGATCTCTGTAAGGCAAACATGGCCAATCAATTGGGACACCTCAGGTATGGAACTGGAATTCTATCGTCTTCAATGCTCCTTTGAATAAGAAGGAACTATTAGAGCAGTGCACAACATTTTTTCCCTCTAGTCATTAGAAACATCACTGAATTTATTGCAAATACATCCAAAGACAACAGGAAATTTGAATGATTTACCCATAGTCCAGCTGGAGAATGATTGATGTTGATTTCCCATGCTTTAGTGTACTGAACAGTTCACTAATGAAGTGAAAGAGTTAATGAGCCTCCCTAACCACTTTACTTAGTGTTAGAGAGGGACTCATGGCTTTGGGCAGAATCAATTCATTTAATATACAAATATAATGACCCCCAGATAATTTAGAATTTAAATTGTTAGAGTAAACATGAATTACAAAATAGAGAATTTAGCTAATCCAGGGCTTTGTAATGGAGTTGTAATTTACAAAACAAAAAGAATGTGTTAGAAAAGTTAAAAGGAAAAAGGTAGGTTAGAATTATAGACCTGGAAGAGCCCTAGAACAGATTCTCTTATGAGGCATCTTCTAATATGTTTAAACTGACCAAATGTCATCTTCCCCCCCCCCCCCTTTTAGTCAAGTTTATTTGAATTTTGGAAAAAAAACCTTCTAATCTACAATTTAGAGAAATGCTTCAAGTAGAGAGTTAATGCAAAATGTATCCTTCAAGTCCTTTCACCAGGGTCCTTCAGGTACTTTTTACAACTTTCTAATTTATACCACTTTCTAATTTGATGCTTTCAGTTTCATTTCCTCATATTTTCATTGAACACTACATTTATCTTTTCGAAAGAATGCTAAAGTAGGAACTATTTTCTGTTTCTTTTTTCATCTTACTATGCTTGGTATATAAGATAAGGACCAGACCTGTGGTTTCATTGGTTTGGAACAAAATAGACTATGCTTAATGGTTGCTTAAATTTCTGTTAACTGCCCATCCTAATCTTCTCTTTGCTAACAACAAAATGTTTATGATAATGATAGCATTTCTATAGTTTGTGAATGTTTGCCAATTGCCTTACATAGGTTAACTCAGTTGACTCTCACCACAACCCTGTGAAGTAGGTGCTATTTGTACCTCCATTATACAGATGAGGAAACTGAGAAGCTAAGTGATTTATTCAGGGACCCTTGCTTCCAGTTTTATGCCATTAGATAAATGATGGAAGATGGTTATTTATTTTTCAGTTGTATTTCATGAACTACTAAGAAGAAACATTTATACCAACTAAGTAGCTAAGTGGCACATTCGATAGAGGACTAGCTTTGGAGTCAGAGCTAGGTTCAAATACTGCCTCAGACACTTGGTAGGTGCTTGACCCTGGGTAAATCACCTGCATCAACTTTCTCATTTGTAAAAAAAACAACTGGGAAATAAAACAGCTACCTCCTAGGATGGTTGTGAGGATCAAATGAGCTATCATATTGAAACTAATAACTATTGTAATTAATAAAATTAAGGCTAGATAAATAAGCAAAAGTTAGTTGTATCTCAATATTTCTTTAAATGACAATATTATCTTCCCTTTTATTCTGCCCTTCCTTTTTCCTCATCACCCCCAAGTCTAAGATATAGCAAAATCATATTAAACTGAACATATTTTATACAGGAATTATGATTTGGGGATGAACTTGACCTCATTGTCAAACTGGGAAAGAAGTGGATGATTATGGCTAAAGGAAACCCAATCTCCATCACTCTAATCCTTTTGCAATTTGCCATTTCAGGAAATGAAAATTCACACAATCCTTAAATTAAAGACAGACACTAAAATATGAATTTTGTGGGGAAATTGATTGACATGAAGATTTTAATGGATATTATCATGCTTTGCTAATCAAGGTGATTGAGGCACAATTGCTTTCTCCATGCTTTTAAGTTAATAGACATTTCACATTGTTTCTGGCTACTTGAATGTGATGTAAAACAGCTTTTATGTCTGAATAAGTCCATAGTTTTTTCCTTGAATTATACTTTTCTTTGTTGAGAAATTTAAAAATGCTTGAAGAATTATATACATGAGTGGTTTCTATGTGTGTACACACATGTGTATACATGCATATGTGTGTTTATATGGACAGGATGCACATGTACATATATTCACACAAATACTATAATATGAATTTTTGGAATCTACTAAATATTACATAGATTAAAGAAAAATTCTTAACCCCCCCCTTTAATCAGTCTCCAAAAGCAGATCTCCTGGAAAACTCTCCTCTTCAGATTCAGTGGGGGTAAATCCATTCAGAGACAGCATTCAATTTTTCTTTGTCTATTTTCATCTTTTTTTAGACTATAATATTGATTTTCTCCTTTTTTCCTCCACCCTGAAACTCTTGATACAACAAAACCATGCTAATTGTATTGTACTAATATTGCATTTGTAATAATTTAGAAGCAGCAATTCTTAGTAAAAAAAAAATCAAACATCCTTAGTGTAGAGTTTAAGAAAGTAAGGATCCCTCCAAAAAGTCCAACATTTAATTCTTACTAGTTAAAGAATTGTATGCTTATGAAATATTATTATGCAATTTATTCTACTAGCTTACCTTACTTTTCTTATTAGTATTATTTATGTCTTGGATTATCATATGTAATAAATAGAACAAAATTATGCAGGAAATTAGTGTTCCACTTTATGATCTCTGAGGTTCCTTCTAACTTTCACTATGAGTCCATTTCTTTGACAATTATGACTTTCTCCTATATTCCAATGCTGCTATTATTCCAAATCAGTCAGAGAAACTTCCCTTCCTTTTTAAAAATATTTAATACCAAAATTTTCTTTTATTTCAAAAGGTTAGTGTTCTGGGAAGTGTGATTTTATTCCAATTGTTTGTAATTCGCTTACCTGGAGAAGCATACTCCTAATTTTAAAGGAAAAACCAATATGAAAATTGAATTTAATATACAGACTATAGGCCATCAGATGAAATAAGCTGATCTGGCCAACATCCATTAAAGCCCTTGCCATCCTTCCACCGTGGTACAGATTTTTCTCTTTCTTCCTTCTCTTCCTCCAACTAAACATAGGGCATCAAAATAATCTAATATAATAACTGTAGTATCTAAGAACTTTCATTACTTGCTACTTCAAGCTTCAACTCTGCCCCACCCCCCAAATGAATTGCTATTATATGTTCCTTTTATTATTTAGATTGTAAGTCAATTGTCCTCAGTGTAACATGGGGAGAAAATGGGTCTGTCATATCTACCCCTGGGGAGATAAAAATTGTCATCTGGCAACTGAATGCTAATATGCACAGTCAGAAGGAGTCAGTGGAAGAGATGGAAACCTCATAGAAAGGCCAGTTCCAAGAAACACTTGAATGGCGTCTTCTATAGCTAGACAGGGAGAAGAAAATACCTGAAACTTGCTGCCTGAAAGCCTTAAGTGTTTTCCTTTTTTTTTTTTCTGATCTGCTTTTCTGGCTTTAACATGAATGTGTCTACCTAAAATCATGGTTATCAAAGTATAGTCTAAGGGGATCTTTTGGCAAATGGGTGGTATAGTGGAAAGAGTGCTGAGCCTGTAGTCCGGGAAAATGACTTTGAATCTGGCCTAAGATACTAGCTGTGTGACCCTGATCAAGTCATGCAATCTGTCTGCCTCAGTTTCATCAACTATAAATTGAGGATAATAGCAATGTCTATCTCACAAGGCTATTGTGAAGATTCAATGAGGTATTTGTAAAAGTAGGTGCTTCAGAGCTTATATATGATTGCTTAGCCTCTCAGGTTGGGAAGAAAGGGATGGAGAGAAATTTGTAACTCAAAAAAATAAAAAGAATGTTAAAACGTTTTACATATAATTGGGGGAAAGTAAAATATTATTAAAAAGTATGTGCTTAATAATTACTTATTTATTTCCATTCCTAAAACCATTTTGGAGGGTCATCTACGTCAAAACTATTTTTTAATAATACTACAATAATTTAATATTTTAAATATTGATAGATTTGATCTACATAATCAAAAACTTTTGGGGGTTCCTCCAATAAGTTAGATCTTCGACTTGAAGTAAAGATGACTGATATGCATTCTTACTGATTTTCATTCTATTCCGGGTCTAACTCTTTGACTTAGATCACCAGATCATTGACCTGTGTTTCCTAGAGCCAACAGTTTAGACTTTGGAGCCCCTGATGTGATTTCATTTCACCATTCCAATGAGCTTTTTATTGGCCTAGATGGGAGAGAGTAGTAATGCACTTCATGTTGGGCAAAGCTCTTGAGGATGTGAGAGCTCTTTGGTCAGATTCCTTTCTGAAATATCATTGGTTCCCATTTTCAACTGGCAAGTGTTGTATATCTTTCTATTACAGTTTCTATTCCTCAATTAATGTCATGGATATCAATTCTGTGCTGTGATATGTCAATGGATCCTTGATACTAATGGTGTCAAACAACCCCCTTCACCCACGCAAATGACAACCCTCAGACCTTCCCATTCTATGAGACTCCTTTTTAGATGTCCATAAATCCTTCTCAGTCGATCAATTCAATACCTGTGTGTGTGTGTGTGTGTGTGTGTGTGTGTGTGTGTGTCTAGACTTGTAATATCATTAATGTGGGAAATCTTCTTTACCTATGCAGATCAGCAACTCGTCTCTAAAACAGATTTAGAATTGCTTGGGTACTTGCTAAGTAACTTGCTTCTGGTGATAGCCAAGATATGTCAGAGGCAGAATCTGAACACAGGTCTCCCTGACTCCAAGGACAGACACCAAATCCAAGCTTTTCCAGTTCTACAGCCAGTCATCTATACTGTAGCATAGTAATTGCTATTATATATTATAATTATTATGTTGTATATAATGATAAACATTTTTATATGTAGTACTATTATAGTATAATTATTACATTGCATATTACATAATACAATACATTATAACATATTGCTTCAGTTCTATATCACCTTTGAATTCACGATTATCTAAGTTATATTAAGATGATAAATATAGAATGGAATAAAAATTAATTACCCAATATAGACTTAAAAACAAATATCTTTATTTTTTCTCTTTTCTCCCCTAAGCCTCATTTATTTCTTTAAAATTGTTTCCCTTTCTTTGTTATTTTCTCTGTTGTCTAATTGCTCTCAGTCTTTACTCAGTCATTCAGATTTTTCTTCCTTCAAATAAATGGTCTATTACTCCTCTCCAATTTTTTTTTGGTTGGGACCTGGAGTGCTTGGAAAGGTTTTTCTACTGAGAAATCAAAAATGTTTTTCAGCAGAATGGTAGGACAGAGACTGTTTTTTTAAATCACTGTATCCATAGGGCTCAGACATAAGATTCTGTTCATAGTAGGTACTTTAAAAAGTTTGTTCAATCTTAACTGAATGGAATGTGTGGATATTTTAATTTTTATGGAGAGTCAAAGTAAATGTAAAGAATTATTGCATATTAGCCCTCCCCTTCACATTTGCTATTTGTTTGTTCATAGGAGCATAATGGAAAGAGAACTGGTCTTGGAGCTGGGAAGACTTGAAGTCATAGCCCATTTGTGGACATATTACTGGTAGCATTACCCTGGTCTAGTCTCTTAATATCTCTTTGCCCTAGGTAAGTCTCTGAGTCTTTAAATTTCAGAGGAGGAGGATGCTCACTCACATTGGTAAAAGGGAGTCTCCTCATCCTGAAGTTCTTAGCAATGAATGACATCACAGATTCCATCTCCATCTTTGATTATAATCAAGTCATTGAACTTCTCTGAATTTCAGTTTTATCAATTGTTTTTTTAAAGGTTTTTTTTTTTTGCAAGGCAATGGGGTTAAGTGGCTTGCCCAAGGCCACACAGCTAGGTAATTATTAAGTGTCTGAGGTCAGATTTGAACTCAGGTTCTCCTGAGCCCAGGGTGAGTGCTCTATCCACTGTGCCACCTAGCTGCCCCGGTTTTATCAGTTGTTAAATGAGGGTATTACCTTACACATCATGTTATTTCATTTCTACCTCTTTACTTTTATCTATGTTTTATTTATTCATTTGAATTTCTTCTCTTTGCCTCCTCAATCTACTCCAATACTACCTTGCAGAAGTTTTAAAAATAATTCTCTATATAAAAACAACATTCCCTAGAGACAGGGTGAACTGTGAAACCCCAATACTATTTCTAGCTGGTTTTCCCAGAGTTCTTTGGTTCCATCCCTTAATGAAGTAAGGAATCACAGAGTGGATGTCTCATTTGCTTCTTGCTCAGTGTATATATGATCTGTAAACCTTCCATCGTGTTTACATAATTTGTGGCAGATAGGAAGATGATGTTCCTCTTGGTACCTGGCTCAGATGATGAATGCTTTCTGCTTTGTACTAGTTAGTATAGAAGGAATGGAAGGCTCCCATTCAGTTGGGACTTCTGAATGGTTCAGGGTCACAGAAGCTGATGGATGGTGTTCCCTCACAGGGATGATATTAAAAAATCCAAACAAACTTGGCACCAAAGCATCGAAATTAGTAATGTTATTGAGGATAGAGGTATACTACTCCTACTTGTGCCCCAGCTTCCAACAGTTTTCTGGCCAGGCAGGATTCTGTTGAATTTATTGATGTAGACAGACAGGAGTTGGAAATTCATCCTTACCTTTCATCAGTTTTGATCAAAATCACACTGTCTGTTCCAATCCCCAATGCTGCAGCTCCCTTCTTCACTGAAAAATGGCTCTGAAAAAAGCATGTTTATAATCAGTCAAGATTTAGTATTCAGCTCGTATCTCCTTCTGTTTTCTTTTCCCTTTCGGTGTCTACCCTGAACCATGAGATATCCCTCTGTACCCTTGAATGACTGAGAGTATGTGACAGCTTTCAGTGAGTTTTTTTCCCTAGGAAATTTCCATGACCCTGAGGAAATTCAGATGACCTTTATCTCTCACCAAAAGACAATGACTCCAAATAAACGTCACTTATAAGATTTATTAATATGCTCACTGGCTCCAAGAAGTTGTATATTTCATGACTTCCTACAAAATTATTCCCAATTTTGCCATTGGGAGAACTGAGTCAATTTCTAGAGACTTCAGTGAAATTGTGTGTGCTCAACCAAGGGGAAAATTTGGCCTTAAGCATAGCATACATCATCCCAGTACCATTAGAGGGACCAGTCACTTCAGAAGTGACTTCTCAGATGAAGGAACCTTTATACCAGACTACAAAATGGGGTTGGGAAAAGACATGAATTTATTGATTACTGCAGAAAGTGGACAAAGTGAAAACCACTGATGTTAAAGACAAAAATTTTGAATGAGTTTTGGCTTGTGATTCAGAATCTGATTTTCTTATTCAAATGGCTGCAATCATCCTGTAATTTGTAGAGCCTAGAAAGGCTAACTTAAGCCTCACTGTAATGCATCTGCCTATCAGCCTTTCACTATTAACTACAGATCATTAAGCTGTCCAAAAGAAGAGCTGCTTCCCCATTTAAATCCTCATGGTATCCCTGACTGGAATTTTAAATTAAAGTTCCAAGAGGTGTCCTCTTTCTTCCTCATGTCTAGGTTTAGCTCTCAGAATGCTTGGCTATGCTTTTCAAAGTGGGCTGTCATTGCCAAGTCTTGAATTGAACAAATCAGAATAAAAATTATATTTCTACCATGCCTGGCAGTAGTAAGGAAAAGTAAATCAGAATAAAAAGATCAAATACTGCCATTAAAAGCACTATCACTCCCAGTTTTAAGCCCTTGAAGCCAGGAATAAATATTCAAGAGACATGGAAACAATAAAACAAAACAAAAAAAGCAAACTTAGTTGTTTGGGATTTTAGGCATTTTTCCAAAAAAGTACCTTTTTATTGAACCACATCTGATATTTTCATTTAATTTATGTTTATTTACATCTGATGTCTTAATAGAGCATGTTGTGACCCAGAAAGCAAAGCACCAAAAGAAAAAAAAATTGCCTATAATATGCTAATAATAGGGAAAGTGCAGAGAAAATGCATGTCAAAGGGAGCCAGCTGCACTCCAATGATCATGAATGTCTTGGATAGTTCATTTCAATGCAAAGGCTTGGAAGTATTAAACTGTAAAATGGCCAATTTGTGATAAAGAAGAGATCTAGTGCACCTGGTCAATGGGAGGAAGAATTTTAATCTATTCTCTAATAAGGACAAATGGGGGGCTCTCAAATAAGGACCAATTACTGAAGATAATTGATCATTGTGCAGAATAACACAAACTGGAGGAAATACACATGGAAAAATAGAAAGCTCAGAGGTGGAGAAGAGTATTGGTGTTGGAAATGAACAAAGGAGAAAACAGGAAAAAAAACAGAAATATTCAGTATTGACTCAAATTTTCAGTGAGAAAGGAAAAAAAGAGGATGGAATTATTAAAAGTCATTTAGAGAAATGAAAGACATTGGCTAATGTACCATGAGTAAAAAATATATTATAGAGCTCTTGGAGGATTAACCAACAAGAAAAAGCCAAATGATAAGGCAACAGAATAGCCTAACTCCATCTTTTCTGTTCTTACCACATCTGGAATTCTATATTTTGTTCTAGATGTGACTTTTTTTTTCATTTTTTTAAAAAAAAGTTATTTATTTAAGGCATTGGGGTTAAGTGACTTGCCCAAGGTCACAAAGCTAGGCAATTATTAAGTGTCTGGGTTTGGATTTGAACTCAGGACCTCCTGACTTCAGGGCTAGTGCTCTATCCACTGCACCACCTAGCTGCCCCTAAGTGTGATCGACAAGTGTGTTTTAAGAGAAGGGAAGACCTGTTGGTAAAGAGTCATCAAGGAATAGTTGAAGGAACTAAGACTGTTTAGCATAGAGAATATAATCCTATGGAGAAACAGCGTGGTTTTCTTCAATGTTTGAAAGTGTAGCAAGCAAAAGATCTAGCAGATTTGTTCTTTGGCACTCTAGAAGTTAGTCCAATAGACAGGCAATAAAAATAGAGCAATTACAGTTTAACAGAAAAAAAGGCCTTCCCACCAACCAGAACTGTACACCAATGGAATGGAACGCCTATTGGGCATCAGCTCCCAATAAGCCTTCTATAGAACTGGATTTAGAGTCCTTTGACTTGAATTGGAATCCTGACTCTGCCATTCACCTATGGGCCCTTGGGTTAAGTCATTTGATCTCTTTGAACCCCAGTTTTTGTCACTGAAAAGTAAATAGGGTGATCTATTTTTCCTATTCTAATCATATATCTGAGTAATTCTTTTTTTTTTTTTAGGTTTTTGCAAGGCAAATTGGGTTAAGTGGCTTGCCCAAGGCCACACAGCTAGGTAATTATTAAGTGTCTTAGAACGGATTTGAACCCAGGTACTCCTGCCTCCAGGGCTGGTGCTTTATCCAATGTGCCACCTAGCCACCCCTTATATCTGATTAATTCTATAAAACCCAAACAATATTTTATGCTATCTGGAAAATGGAGGCTTAATAATGACCAATTTCTATGATTTAGAAAAAGAAGATTCTTTGAAAACTTGGATGTGATACTTGGAATAAGTTTAAATTCCACACAGTGAAGTTGTAAAGGCTATGAATATTATATTCTAATAGTAAAGCATATAATTCCATTTTAGCTGCTTGAGGTAGATAAGGAAATTACTGAGCACTTGCCAACTTAATATAGTTGGGGACACTATTGCTGAGAAGGGAAGATGGAATAATATAACCTCTGCGGTTCTATTTAATCTGATGGCCTGGGAGTGTAGAGTCTGTTTCTCATCCATTTAATGGGGACAATAAATCTTCTCTCTCTTCTGAGGACAGTAGTAGAGTAGGTCAGATTTGTAGAGAGCTCAGAAAGAAACAATATTGAGCTAGAGCTTCTGGTATGTCAACTTCTCTGCCCAGGCTATAATTTATGCACTTTGGAAAAGTGCATTGACAGTTCAAAGTCACAATTTTAGATCAGGGATTTTTAATCCAAGGGTCCATGAACTTTCATAAAAATATTAACTAAGTGCATTTCAGTATTTTGGTTTCTTTTGCAACTGTATATATTTTCTTTTATGCATCTAAAAACATAGCCATAAGAAAGGGTCTGTAAACTTCACCAGACTGTTAAAAGGGTATTTGACACAAAAATGGTTAAGAAGTCCTGATTTAGACTGAGGTTTTTTGTGATCAACTGGCCAATCTTGAAGCCTGAATTATCTGTCCCATGACTTTTAGAATTAATCACCCTTCAGTCCCCACATGCTTAGTGATTTCAATGTCAGCATCTCCTGACTGCGTTGTGAGGTCAATTCTCTTCTTTCCCTCAGTGATTTTCAGGTCAAGATTAACTCCAGCTTTTTCTTCTCCCTTACCTTCATTCTTTTTTGAGCCCTGAAATTTTTTTTAATATTTTTTGGAAAATGAAAAATAGTTGCCCCGTGGGAAAAGGTAACAACCCCAATTTAGATGAATTATAGTTTCAATTCACTAAACGGTCCTCCAATAACTAAAGTTATTACACCAACTAGGGTGAATCTTAAACCCTGGAGGGTCTGGCCCATTAAGTTCTAATTATTGTGATTCAAAAAGCATATAACTGGTCATGTTTCCAATGAGATCCAAATACTTCAGAGGAGGAACAACACTAAGAAAGAATAAGCAAGATATGGTGTGAAATCACTATTGGTCTTCAGACCTAGGATCAGTTAGCAACTTACAACCACCTGTGGGGTGTTGTGCCCTAAATATATGTTAGAGTAAAAGACAATTTTGACCTAGACTTCTCCTCTCTATATGAGAAGACAGCTGAAGACATAAAACTAGCATTGATGCTTAAGAGGGGGACTGACCAACCCATCACAGTGGTATGAAAGTTCAATTTAAAGTCAATGAAGATGAGTTCAAATCCCAATTCTAACATTTACTATTTGTGATCTTGGATAAATTTCTGCTCCTCAGGACTCAGTTTCCTTACTTAAAATAAAATTTTTATTTTATATAAAATATATAATAAATAAAAAAATTTATTAAAATTTAATTAAAATTAACATTTTAATATAAATGCAGGGATTGAGGTAGATATCCTTCCTTAGGAGTTTAAGTCTCTGATTCATGGTTTATTGGATTGTGGTTAGCATAGTAATGGAAGAGTAAGCTATCTTAAGTCCAGGAATGTGTTGGCACATGCTCAAACTCAAAGAGCCAATTCTGAAATTTGCAGAGTGAGCATTCACATCTTGGAAATTGGCAAATGCTACACATAAGAGTTTAATGTATTATTTGGTTGAATTCTAGATATAAGAAGGTAATAGCAAAAATGTTAATAATGTAGGTTAAACTTATAAGTTATGTCATGGGTATATTCTTCTCCCCCCACCCTGAGCCCATTGTTAAACATTTTCCACTGTACCCTTGATTAAATCCTGATTAAAATTATATTCCTTGAAATTCCTATTAAAATTTTACCTGGGTGAGGAAACAATGTCATCTATCAGTTATTTATACCTTTCTGGGAAGGATTTTCATATCCTTTTCTTAAAAAACACTTTAATAATGAGGAAAGGGTGGAGGAGAGGCCAAGAAAGGAATAAT
Source organism: Macrotis lagotis (assembly GCF_037893015.1). NCBI lineage: Eukaryota > Metazoa > Chordata > Mammalia > Peramelemorphia > Peramelidae > Macrotis > Macrotis lagotis. The sequence continues at coordinate 65,641,936 of NC_133664.1, read as the reverse complement.
CAAGCCCTGGGTACTTGAGGTGGAAAAGGAAACCCTTTCTCTCCCATCACCACCAGGAGAGGGGTACCCAAGATTAGATAGCTGTAGTCCCATCTGCCATTAATTAGCTATGTGACTTGGAGTAAATTCTTTCCCTTTTCCATGTCTCAGTGTCTCACTTAAAATACTGAGAGGTAAGAGAACCCTGAAATTCTACAGCTAATAAACTTCAATGAATTAACAAATTTTAGAACCCACTGGAACTGCTATTTTTCTCTGGCTTCAGAGATTTTCCATGTGTGGATTCTTGGTTTCAGGATCAAAATTGTTTTAGAGCATCATTTACTGAGAATAATTTCTATAAGGCAAAAGAGAGCCCCCCCCCCAAAAAAAGCAATAGTGGCCATCTTCTTTCATCCCTTGCCCTTCCAAAGCCCCATGAAAACTTAAGACAATTCCTGTAGAACCTCCCAGAGGGTATCACTGACACAATGTCAGTATTCCATTTCAAGGAGAAGAGAATACAAGTTACAATTGACTTATAAAAAGTTGAAAACCAGTTAGCTATGATAATTTTCCTCAAAGTTCTTGGGTGTCCTGATTACAAAGAACTTTTTTTCCCTTCTAGATATGATTATGCTGCTTCATTGAAGTTATTTTTGGAAGAGCTTGTGTCACATAGAGGAAATAATGAGCTCAATGGGAAATAGCTTGAAGCTAGAGATCTCACAGGGCTCAAGATTCTAGTTCAGGTGGTTGAGAAGAATGGTTACTAAGCAATTTTGGTGCCCAGGTGAAGAAATATGAAATTGTGCCCACTGTAAGCAACATTGACTTCATGCTCAAATCAATGGTGGTGGTAGGGAGACCCTGACACTGGCCCCTTTTGCAGTGGACACATTTACCTCCTAAAGAGGTGAAACAGAGATCTGATTTTAGAATGGGAGGAGATTCTAAAATCCCCCAGGGTGCTGCTGCTGGAAAGGAGCAGGATGGAACAGGGAACCCATGTGAATAGGCATGCTTGTGCCTTCTAAATTTCAGCATCTCTAGTTACATGTCTTTGTGAACAGAACTGTAGATTTGGTCTCTTAGTGAAGGTCTCTAGGAGTGTATGAAATGGTTTGAAAAGTCTTTTTATTTTTTTAAGATTATATTAAAGTGGACTTTTAAGGGTTTTTTTCCCCTCAAACTTCTTCTTTGTCAGGAAAAGTTCACTAAACATGGCTAAAATATTAACTATGTTAACAACAACTGATATTTTCATAACAATCTATAGCTATAACACATTTCACATTCAGTATTTTTTAAATTTTCAAATCCACTCTTGTGGTTTAGGCATTACTTTGATCACAATCTCCATTTCAAAGAAAAGGCAAACAGCCTCAGAGAAGCTAAATGAAATTGGCCAAGCAAACATAATTTCAATTGGAAGAACCATATCTTGAACCAAGATCCTCTGATTCCAGTACTAATTCTCTTGCCATTACCCTGCCTATTTGGGGTTTTTTGGTTCTAATTTGTGAACTTCTACCTCTTTTCAAACCATATTTACAGCTGGTCCAGTTAGTCCTATTCAAAGTTTTACAAAAGTGTCTATTTAGACAGACAGAACCATCAAGAAGCTTGCCCAGGTTTTCTGGATGAAAAGAGATAAAATTCTAGGATTTTTTTGTTACCTCCTTAGTGCTTTAGAATCAGCAGAGGCTTCAGTAGCCATACAACCAAAATCTCTTATTTGACAAATGGGAAAACTGAGTCCCAGAGAGATGATGTTCAAGTTCATTGTGGAACCAATATCCAAATCTAGGACTGTAGTACATATAATGTCTCTAGAAGAAGAAAAGATAAAGGGGGAAGCAAGGAAGGTCTAATGAAAAAATAAAATAAAGGTTACTCTTTTAGGGAAAAATCTTTTACTTGCCAGTGTTGAGATTTTCTACTTACTTATCAAGACAGGCACTAACAGGCCAGGATAAAACAGTCCTATAATCCTTGCTAAACCCAGATTAGTTGGAGGCTTTTGGGGAAGCAAACCAAGAAAGTCAAGGTAAGGAAATGTCTCCAATAAAACTGGCAGTAGGAACAAATCTTTCTCTGAATATTCTTAATGCAGTTCCTGGGCCCTACCAAAAGATCTTTGGACTTAGCTATCTTTAACGAAATTTAATTTATCTGTAAGATATGACAAAGAATTCATTGAGATTGTCAGAACCAACTAGCATTTTTACTGAAGTTCATATAGTAATTTCCCCTATCCAGTGGTGTGTCTAAATTTATTTCACATGGAGAAAGAAGAAACAAGAGGAACTTCCAAAAAAGGAATGAATAAACAACTCAAAACTATCATTCCCTCAAAAATGATAGCAACAGATCTAGCTCTTAGATACCAAGAAAAGAAAGAAAGGTCATGCAATACTCATGCTCTAATGGGTCTGGGTTGGGGATTGAGTGAAGAAAACTTAATTGGAACTTAGTCTGGGAGAGAGTGAAAACCATTGTGGTAGGGCAAAGGCAAATGGTTGGGACCATTAATGGGCAGTATGAGTCCACAGTGGTTATACCACTATTTTGGTATATTTTCTGAGAAGTAGGCTGATAACAACAAAAAGAGTTGATCTGATTTCAGGGTTCTGTAATGAAGCTGGGTTTATAAGGGTATCAAGAGACTTAACTCTGTACACACACTCAGAGGGAAGAGAACAGGAAATTATTATTACAACTTTGGGACACCAATTCCACACTAGCAAGAACATGATGATACAGAAAATTGGGGGCAGGGTATACCTCTCAATAATTTCATGTAATCTGTTTAGCTGAACCCCTTTGAAGTCAGAGAAAGGGATGTCTTTGAAAAAGTTAAAAAAAATAAAAACACATCCATAAATGAGATACTCAATTATAATTAATGAACATTCAGGTATTACTTTACCTTTAACTCTAGGTCTACTAGCTATGGTTATATAAAGATGGATTTTCCAATATTATTCTTAATTTTATATCTTTTTGATCTATTTCCCTCTTTTTTTCTTTCTTTCTCAGTTGAAAATAAAATAAAACATTTAAAAAAAGAAAGGAAAAATGAAGTGTTGGATTTTAAATATCCTCTTATCAGTCGATTCTTCTTTTAATTTTCTGCGATCTCCCATGGTCATTCTCTATATTTATTTCTTGCCTCTTTCCCTATCATCTCACTTTCATTGTCACTAGTGAAGTCCTTGAGCATCCTATGGAAGAGTCCTTTGAAATCTATGTACAATTCATAGCAGAATTTGTGAAGGAATGTCACAATGAGGAGTAATATAGGTTGGAATTTATCTGAGGCTAACTGTTGCTATATCAAGTTGGTTTTGTTTATTCTATAAAGCTTTAATGATCAGAATGGGCTCCAAAACAGCTGACTTGTGATTTTGATCTTATTTACTTCTTCAGTGGTATATGAAAGAAAACTCAGTACTCACAGGTACACAGTGCCATAATTTTTAGAGAAGTAAATTATCAAATGGAACAATTTTTCTTAAAGCCCAAATTATATCCTCACATTTCTTTGAAACTTGGGTACTTTTGATGAGACTTTATTCTTTTAAGACTACCAGGGGACCATTCAGTACACTTTTAGAGCAGTGCCTGATCAGGGTTTGGAAATTTTGCCAAAGATTAGCATCCTATTGCCTTATCAGCAGTTAGAAATGAGTCTAATCCTGGGCCAGATTCAATGCTGAGTTTGGAGTTTCCTTGACTCCATTTGAGCTTGACTTAAAGGAAGTTAGGAAAGAGACCAGTGGGTCCAGAGTTAGCCATAGGCAAAAAGATGCTGACTTGCTATTTAATGTTAGGATACCCTCTCCAGTCAGCTGAGAGTGAGTTGTCTGACATAATGTAAGTAACACATGTGTTTGATTATATTTTCAGTTGAATAGACAGAGCACTTAGATATTATGTTAGCACAGCTTTAGAGACAGCCTAGTGGTCTGAAAGAATCAATTTTCCTACAATTTATTGAAGAATAGGAGCAATAGGAGAACAGATGTTAGGGAAATCCAGTTTTGTAATTCATAAAACCTGAATTTCATAAACAGAAAAGAAAGTCCCTCCTTCCCACCCAGTAAAGAAATCATTCCCCTCCCCACCTCTCTCCCAAGTGGGTGATAGGAATAGAATGAAGAGTGTAGAGGTAAGGGACAGATACAATTCTGAGTATCTTTTCTTCACAGTGACATTTTCAAAATGTACCATTGATAAAAACAGAAAAACGTACATGCTCAGATGTGAAGGCAACCAGTCTGGGAATAGCTGCCATTCCTTTCTCTTTGACTTCTGGAAACATCTTGAAACGTGCAATCAACATAGCATACATGTTAGATATGGCACCACCTGAAGTGCACAGTAATATACTGTTACTTTTTCTATTCATTAGTAACATCCTTTATGTACAAATTACATCCTTTCTTTTTATCTATTCACTGAGAGATTCCCCCCTAATATGAGAGGATTTTTTTTTATTCACAGTGTTTTACTCTGAAATCTTCAATCTAATAAAAATCTAAGACAGTAACACAATAGTAGATGCTGGTGTCAAAGAGTCTCAGTTACAGTTATCCAGTTTCCTCATCTTTGTGAAGTTCATGAGGTGATGAATGAATGGGAAAATGTGAGAGCAAATACCTAAGTAAAGATCTAGAGAACTTGCCATAAATAAATGAATGAATGGATGAATAAAAAACAAACTCTAAGAGTCCCAAAGGACTTTGATGAAAAGGTTGGATTAATCTGGATCATGAAATGAACCTTTCATTCCTTAGTCTCAATCTACAGAGAAACTGCTTTGAATGTATTGATCGGGAGATCTTTCAATGTGTGTTTGAGCTAATGAGTTGTTAGGGACTGCAGTCATTAATAATAATATTGTGCCCAAGATTAAAAATACAAAATGAGTATGGAGCTCAAGCAGCATAGAACATGCCCTCACAGTTGTTAATAGAGACAGGATCAAGGACCAAGAGCCAGGGAGGAACTCATCTAGGGTGTAGCCACTGAGAGAAATGAAACACCATCTGGTCATTTTTCCTATTTTAGCTAATCATTCTTTCTTATTAGATGCTAAGCTATGATGCTTAAAGATCTTCAAGTGCTGTCAGTGTCCTCTGTATTTCTTTGCCTTGGGACATAGTGCCAATCACCCTGCCCTAGTTATAGTTCTGTAAGGGAAGTGCCTAAGAACAGATTAGGCTGCATTGACCCTTCCCAAATTGAAATCAGGGCATTCTGCCCCAGACTAGGTGTCCTAATATACATGGCCTGAATGTTAAACTAGTCAGTCATTTCAAATCTTGTTTTAGGTCATATATCTCAATGAAAATTTCATTTTTAAAACACTAACATTAAATATCGATTTCTATTCATTTTTGTTATTTTCCAGAGGAATGTAACATATCTGCTGCTGGAATGATAACAAATTAACATTGGTTAACTTGGGATAATTCAGAGTTTAGGATATGCATAAAATTCATTCCCAAACCCTGCCCTTGCCTCTTCAAAGGATCAACAAAATATGATGTTCATATGATAAAGTCTTTGTTTATTCATGAAACAAATCTATACCTAATTGTTAATACTTACTGAGTTGCATTATGCTTGTAAATTAATGTTTTCAAATCTTGTACCTTGTCTTTATTAGGTACAATGACAGAGTTTCAATAGATGGCATCTAATGGTCTTATCAGCTTTAAAACCTTTTCCCAGTGATTGAACTTAATGAATATCATGCTTGTGAAAAGAAGGAACAGTTTCTTCTTAAGGAAACATATTTTATTTACTTTAGGAATCATATTTTAATTACTTTTGATCACCTAAATGATATGACCTTAGCAAATTATTAAACCTCAGTCTTTACTTTTAAAAATTAAAGGATTTTAGACTAGATTTCTAAGATCTTCTAGTTTGTTCATTAATGAATCTATGGAATAGCCATATTATTAATGTATACAGATAAATACAAATTTTGACACAAGAAGTGTGAGACTCTAAGAGAAAATGATAGATATGTTTGAGCTGGTTCTGTCCTGTCTATTCAAAGGTGACAATACTAACACAACATTGTTAGGACATCTATTTCAAGAGATTTTTCCTTTCTGTGGTTGTGCAACATTGCCAAGCGTAGCCAAGGCTCATGGCCTTCATTGGCCATGTAATCTAAACCAAATCATTTGAGTGACCTGCAATGACTCTCCCTGAGACTTGAGGACTTGTTATTAGCCAGACTGAGGATAGTGACCACCTCTTTCTAAATATAGTCATTTGGGGGTCTCAGAAACCCCAAGTCTCTCCTACTTGGGTTAGATGGGTCTCTGAAAGAGCTTCATACACCAGTAGAGTGATCCCAGGTGAGAATTCACTGTTATTTATTTAGATTTTCTTTGCTGTTCTTGAGGGGGGGGGGTGGTGGCATTCTGGTGTTTGTGTTACAAGCAAACTTTGAACTTAGGACAACAGTTTCTCATGTTCACTTTCCTGAAGGGGCATTGTGAAGACAAGGGAAACCCCTCTGTCAGGAACCCAAGTAGCATTGATGAAAAATGATTAGTGACATTTGGGAAAAGATATGACTGTTGTTGCAGTGCAGTGACAAGGGAAGGACACCAACTATGCTGGAAAAAAAAGTGAATCTGGTCCTGGGTTGAACTCAGAACTGAATTCAAATCTCATCTCTAACACTCTTTGTAGGACAGTGAACACCCCTAGCTTTCAATGTTCTTATCTTTAATTTCCCTTCCAGCTCTAGGTATACTTGCAAGACACTTAAAAGATATGTAGTCATGCCCAAGAGAGGCATGCATATTCTATGTGGAACTTTATGGAGATCACTGGGGCCGAGCAGAAGGATGGAAGGAAAGGAGGAAGAAGGGAAGGAAGGAAGCAATCACTTATTATTGGTATAGTGCTAAGAGCTTTATAAATATTAGCTCATTTCATCCTCAACAAGTCTGGAGGAAAGTGCCTATTGTAATTCCCATTTTAGGTGAGAAAATCCCTATTCAGCTGAGGAAACTAAGGTAAACCAAGGTTAAATGATTTGCCCAGGATAACATAGCTAATAAGGTCTGAGAACACATTTGAACTCAAAAATGCCCAAGACTATTTTGTACCAACTAGCTGCTTCTAGAACAGAGAAAGGACAGAGGGAGACCTAATAAATCCAGGAACTTTCAAGACTGGACTAATTCCATCTTTAGAGTCCATTTCTGTTCATTAGTCAAGTAGTGAAATGTTTATTCCCTTGTCTCTCAATCTTATTAGTGTGATATTCCCAGTTTTTCCTGACATTTCTAGTGCCAAGAATACCAATATGTGCAGAGTTCCTAGGAAGAGGCAGTATGGAGTAGTGGATGCATAGTTGACCTCAAAAGCAACAAGACCCTGAGTTCACCTGTTTCTGACACAAACTGGTTGTGTGACCTTAATCAAGTCACAATATAAGTTGTAGAGAAGGTGCCAGCTTGCATTAGGAGAGTGCATTCTCTCTAACAGAGTAATACCAAGTCTAGTCACATTCCCTACACTAGGTTTTATAGACAGGAAAACTCAAGCACCCAAGGCCAGAATTCCTGCCAAAGAGCGTCATATATATATATATATATATATATATATATATATATATATCTCCTGTCTGAGATCTGAGATATGATATAATATCTTATTTATGATCTTATTTATGGTGTACAGCATTCCTTATAACTACCCTGTTATATCAGCAGCATGAGCATTAATATGTCTATTTCAAGGAGGAGACTGTTACACTGAAAGATTAAATGGGGTCCTACTAAAACTTATTAAGTTTTGGACCTAGGTTTAGAACTGTGGTCTTCTAGCACTACGAAGAGTGTTTTTTCTTCTACACCATGGTGCCTTTCTCATAAGCCTATTGGCAGCACTGCAAAACATGAAATCTGGAGGCTGGTATTGCATCTGAGAGCTTGGAAACCAAGAACCCATTTCTGTCTCTAGAAGGATAGAAGTGTACACTTGAGAGAGCTCTTGGAAATTGGCTCATCTGATCATTTTATTTTAAAGATAAAGAGGCTGAAGTTAAGAAAGGGGAAGTGAATGACTCAAGGCAATCCAGTGAGCTTGGTGGAGATCTGGGTCTAGAACTTTGCTTCTTAGCTCTTAGGTTTGAGTTCTTTCCTCTTCCCCAAGCATGCTGTTGCCAGGTGAATCAATAAACTCTTGAGGGTCTGGTTTCCATCATTTACAAAATTAAAGGTTATATTAAATGATGCCTCAGATCTCTTCTAGCCCCTAAAATGGTAATGATTTATAAAATTTATTTCCTGTGCTACTCACCTGACCATACTTCTCCTAATGTTTCATTGGACCTAGAGTGGATTTGAATGTACAAATGGAGTATTCAGAATTCCAGATTGCAAATCTCTTTGTATTTTTTAAAATTATTGATGACAATTATATTTGTCTCCAGGAGAGGGTTTTCCCAAAACAGAGAATTTTGATACCCCCCAGAATTTTGGGGAAATATCTGCCTATTAAGACCTTAACTTTTCTCTAGATAGGGAGATTATCCAGGGAATCCTTCTTAATCCACTTCATTTATGTCTTCCATAAGAAGTGAATCTAAAAATGGAACAAATCTGTGCAAGTGGGTGATGGGTCAAGGAGGAATTGATACAATCGATCATATGGGGGATGGGTGCTGGAGTGTGCAAATTCATAATCATCGCTGATGAAGAATTCAACATGCTAGCTATACTAATGGTAGGTCAATCAATTCAGCTTTGTAGAAAGAAGTCATTGTACATTATTGGTGGCCTTACTTTGTGGGGACATGGCATGATTATAGGTTTAAGGACTGGAAGAGACCTTAAAGGTCACCTGTCCTGATACTTTCTTTTTTTACAGATGAAGAAACTGATGAGAGCTATGACATGACCCGCCCATGATCATTCAGACGAAACTAATCCCCAAAATCAATCAGCTTCAGGGGTTTGGGCAGGTGATCCTTAAGGTTGTCACCTTGGTAAACAGTCATGAACATTACCCTCAAGATAGGAGAGAAGAGAAGATGATGAAAAGATCTCTACCATACCACATGTCTGATATAGGAGCTCAAAAATGGAACCAAGCAGTTTTGATGCCTCCTAATCTCCTTAGGTTTCAGTTTCCCCCAAAGGATTGGACTAGTTGGCCTTAGAAGTTCCTTATAGCTCTAGGTTTCTGATATTTAGATGCTACTGTCCTGGAAACTAAAGCAGGTTTCTTGGGAAGTCATTTTATTCTCTGGCTCAATTAATTTACCTGGTCAGCCTGGACAATCTGGACCTTCACAAAATCTTTTCAGCCATATAGAGATCTCAGATTCCCTGCTGTCTTGGTACTAGATGCCTATTGGCCCTACTCACAAAGGAAGAATTTGCATATAAATCTTTTAAAAAAGATGGACCCTACATGATACTTTGCTCCTGTCCTGATTATGTTCTCTCTTCTTGAATATCTTTTCACTGTGGGGGTCTAGACTTCTTCAGTTTCAGTGACTCCACTAAATTTGTTATTCTCATGGGTGGAGGAAACTGGGAAGTTTGAAACTTGGGTTTTACATGTGAGAAAAGAGAGGCACAGAGGAGTTAAGTGATTTGCCCATGATCACACAGGTAGTCCAAGAGATGTGGGATTTGAACTCAGAATCTCTGAATCTAAAATTAGGTTTCTTTCCTAAGCTTACTGACTCTCACATATTGCCCCTATTCTGCCTTGTTAGAGATCCACATCAATTAGATACACCCATCCACAGTGTGTTTATACATAAACACACACATACATATTTACATATATGTAGATGTTGTGTTGTGATTCTTCTGACCTCTAGGTTTAAAATACTCTGATTATTTTTTAATTGTGTGTGTGTGTGTGTGTGTGTGTGTGTGTGTGTGTGTGTGTGTGTGTAGAGAGAGACAAAGACCCAGAGATGGAGAAACTGAGATTGAAACAGAAAGATAGAAAGAGAAAGAGACAGATTACAGAAACTGAATGGCATATAATGTTGGATATGGGTCAAGAAGATTTGAGTTCAAATCCTGCCTTAGGTACTTACCAGTTATGTGATCAGTGGCAAGTCAACTTAAACCCTCTCACTGTCTCAGTTTATTCATCTGTTATAATGGTAATAATAATAATAATAGTCTCTATGTTACATGGTTACTGTGAGGATCAAATGAGATCATATTTGTGCTTTGTAAATTTTAAATTACTGTATATATAATAGTTATTATATATATATGTATATACATGTTTATCCAAAAGTATTTATTGATGTATACATATACTTAAATATGTATACACATATGTGTATATGAATACATCTGTATATGCAAATGTGTATTAGATGATCAAGTCTTCTAATACCCTTCCAGGTAAAAATCTAAGATCCTAGAATTCTCTGTGAGGGCATTGCTATGGGCCCTTTCCCTGAGGGGAAGGGACAATTGTTCTGTCTGAATCACTTGGCACACCTGGATACCCTGGGCCCATGCTCTATGCATGCATTTAGTCTTGCTCCAATATTGGCTCATTGGGAGAGCATCAACAAGGGCTTCATCTTTCTTTGCTTGATGATTGGTTCTATCTAGTGAACTTTGAGTACCACACCTAGATAACATTATGGATAGAGTGTTGGGCTTGGTATCAAAAATACTTGACTTCTTCAAACCCTGCATGTGTGACACTGAACAAGTCATTTAACTCCTTTGGACTTAGTTTCCTCATTGGTAAAATGGGGATAATGCTGTGCATATCATGAGATTGTTTTTTAAGATCTAATGAGATGATACATGTGAAGTGCTTTGCAAATGTTGAAATATAAAATGCTATTCATTTAATATAAATGCTGAAAGTCCATAAATTCTGGTTATTATAAGGGGGACCTCTGAGAGGAGAGGTGAGATCTGAAAGGTTTCTGGGGTTTGCCAAAAAGCTTTATGATGGACCTAGAGCAGTCTCTTTCTTCCAGTTTTCCATCATAATCTCGAGACCTCAAGGCTCCCACTCTAAAATAAAGGATGTGATCTTAATCATCTGAGTGATCTATGGGGATTCTCTATATTTTCTTAAGAAAGGGAATATCTTCCTGGGGGTGCAGACACTTTAAGATTACATAGCTCCAACAAGGCAGGTCAGGAAAATTACCCAAAAACCAATCTTACCAAGTAGATTTTTTCCCCCAAGGAAAAGGGCAAAAAGTATAGCTTGTCTCAGAAATCACCTGACCAAAAATCCTTACTCTTTTTTTTTGGCAGGATGTGTGGGTAAGGTAGGTAGGAGTGTTTATACTTACCTGCCAAATTTATAAAAGGGGCCACAGGAAAGGATTGGCCCTAAGAGCCAATAAGACTCCAAATAAAAAGGATTCTTCACCCAGGGTCTATATACATATGGGAATTTCAGGTTAGTTAGGAATTTGTTAATTTAAAAACTGTTTTTTAAAGTTCCACTATGCCTTACATGTAGCTAGCCATGGCCTTACTCAGGTCTTTCTCACTTTAAGCAATTGAATAATTCTATTTTAAAAAATTGTGGTCATTTAAATCTTAGTTTTTTTAAAAAAGAAGATCTGAAAGTCCATGTCATGCTGGCTAATTTCAATCCTGGACTTGTACAAGTACATTTTTATTCCTTCTTTTCACTCTCCCCTCTTCCATTTCTTGTCTTAGTAGATTTTAATCTTTGCAGTCCTGTAAAAGAGAGGTCAATGCCTGTCCTTTGATATGTTCTATTGTCTGTTTCTAGCCAAATGACAGGCTAGATAGACCATGGTTTCCTCAGCTGGCCTTATTTCAATAAGCACAGACAGTGAGCTGTGAGCCTTGAACATCTCTGCTGATCATCCTGCCACTGATTAGGTGATAATCAGAACACCATCTTTCTTTTCCCTGGGTCAGTGAATCCTTCTTCCTATTTTGATCTGCTTTTAAAAAAAAGAACCACAAAACAACACACATTTCCTCTCTTCCAATAAGAGAGCATAGGCAGTCCTAATAACCAAGGGCATAACTCTCCTTTTAAGATTACTTTCTTGTCTGGGAGAGAAGACCTCAATGAAAGTAATTTTGAATAATGGATTTTTAAAGTACAATGGATGATGATTAAAAAAATAAAGGATGTAAATACCAAATAGTGAAAGAAGAGGAATCAGGAATTTCTTAAAGAAATCATCATCTCTTGTTGTTTCCAGAAGATTATCTATTGAGGCACCATTTCCCCCTACTAACTTTAATAAGGAACAATCTAAAGGGTAGATGTTATTGTCTAAGGGTATTTTGTTCCTAAGGGTATTTAGGGAAAAAATATGCTTCAGATCCCTCTCTTTCTGCCTTTATGTCTCTCTTTTTAGCTTTGACTCTTTATGATTCTGTGTCTTTCTGTCTCTGTCTTTGTTTCTTCGACCTCTGTCTCTCTTGTTCTCTCTCTCTGCCTTCTTCCATTCTGGTCCTCCCCTCCCTGAAATGCTCTGCCATATTAAAATGTAAAATGCTATTCATTAATTCTACATTTTCCTTTTCATGGGACTTTTTACTTTAACATTGGAAAGCTGCAAAGAATCTCTCCTATATTAAGACATTCTGTTTCTTGGTTTCATATGACCTATAAAGGAAGTGGGATCACAGTAGAACATCAGGGCAAATGTCACTTCTAATCATGCTTTTCATGTGAATCTATTGCTATTTGCAGAGCAGGATGGTTGAGTTGAAGGAAGTGTCAACAGTGTTGGACAATTAAGACTCTATTTCCAAAAACAGACTTAGAGATCTACCAGCTATTAGTGGGAGGTCTCTCATTGGCAAGGTTTCATTGTCTTAGCTTTTCTAGATTCATTTCAAGGTACAGCACATCATAAGGTGAGAGACAAAAAGAAAGTATGAAATAACACGTACCAGGTGAAAAGATCCCATCACCACTGCCCCCTGGCCAGCCGATAATTTCTCTCATTTTCCTTAATGTGACATATTCCAAAAGAACAAACACTGGAGCAATTTCATAGGTGAACCTGAAATGCAATAATGTTCACATTTTACTTATGTCACCCAAAACAATAATTTAGCAGTTATAATATCTATAGAATCCTTCCCTGCCGTAAATGTTATAATCATGTCACATTAAGGTTATAACACAGTCAGCATAGAGGCTTATGCCTATCAATAAGTCTCATTATTTTTGCTTGATTCTTGAAGTTAAAAGTAAAAATTAATGGCAAAATGCACAAATGTGGTTGATCATAGAGAGGATAAAAAAAGAATTTTGTAAAGTAACATGATTCAGAGGATAGCATCTGTTCCCATTCTTTTCATATTATACATATTTATATATGCAAACTACAAAATATTTTGCCTTTTGCATTTTAGCACAGCTGTCTTTAGATTTTTGTGATGGATATTACTGGATTGTATTCTATAATCCTACAAAAAACCACGATGAACCACTTCTGAAACTGAGACCAATATTGCACATGCTATTGAATTTTTCTTTAAAATTCTTTAAATTTTTTTCCAAAGAAGTTGAAGCAAGAACTATAGTATCTCCCTGAAAATTAACTGGGATTTAACTGGGCAAATTTAGCTACTTACATATTAGTATTTGCTGTTGATGTCAGCCAGTCTGCAGCTAATCCAACCATATCCAATCCAGTAGAGAGCTGGTTGAAATATCTAGGGTGACCTATGTATAAATCAGAATACTTTGATTATGGTTTCATCCATTGGAAATAAATAATTCTGGAGTACAAAATTTATCTTTCTAAAGAAGAATGGCCAATCTTTAGGGCAATAGGACAATATTTCCTATATTCTACAAGAGTATTTTGTTTCAGGGTTGGTATTCTTTGGTTTAAAATATCCATTTCTCAATTCCAAGGCATGAATGAGAATCTGAACTTTATTTTATTTCCTTGCTATTCATTCAATGTAGCTGAAAATCTATTGTACAAAGACAATCCAATTGGACAACCTCTCATTTAAATGGCTTATGATGCTGTTAAAATCTTTTGGGAGAAAATTGAGATCTGTGATTGCTTTCAAGAGTCAGACACTGAGAGGCATGCCAAACACTGATAATAACACCACTGAAGAATGGCTAATGAAGATAAAAGACCAGACAAAACCGGAAAAATGGGAAACTTTGCTGATTGCTTTGCCCAGTATTCAAAGGCTGATGATTGTTTGAAAAATGGGATAGAGGGATCTAATATTTGTCATTTCTTCCATGTCAGAATAGATGATTGTAAATAGAAGAGTTCTCTCATAATTGTGATTTTAAATAAACCTGATTAAATTCAACATCATTGTTATGTCATAATGATGCTTGGGAATATATTTGATGGACTGATTAATCCATTTGCAAAGCTGATCTAATTGACTTCTGGAGTTTTCTAAAACCCCCCTCAGGGGTTTGACTTCAAATACCCCTGAGGACATTATTTTTTAAAATAGGATTTCCAGCAGCATGTTAGAATTCATTTGTAGACTATGTCTCACAGATGCATGTCTCAGGTTCTCTTATTTGGTTAGCAGCCAGGATTTTGAAGGATGAATAACTGAAGGAATACAATCTGATAAAAAGACATTTCCCACTTTCTGAACATCTGTCTTAAACTAGGAATAGTGATAGCTCACAATCCCCATATGCAAAAGGCAAGATAAAGGATGGCTATGGGAAAACAGGGGCAAAAATCAGCATGCTACTTATCTCCTGGGCTGTAGTGGTCTCTTATCAGAGCTAGGCACATTGCTAGAAAATTATGCATCAAAGAAAGATATAATTCTCTGAATGAGCTTTTGACAATTAAAGGGTCTCAGGATATGTGTTCCTTCCAGTTATATCTTGGTATTATATTAACTCTATGTGGTCTTGCTCAGAGCTTTTGTCTCATATTCTCCCTTTCAGACCCACCCAATGCCAACCTTCTCAGCTTCATCCTTTCATATTGAATGAGAGAACCTTTCCTACTCTTGGCTACTATCTGGAACAACCCTCCTGTTCTTCTCTGCCTCATTGACTCTGCATTCCATTTTAGCTCTCTACTGATCACACAGCTTGCTTCTCTCTGTTGGTGCCATGTCATTTCCCTTCCCCTCAGCTTTCTTTAAAGTTATTAAGCTTAGCAGTTTGATGCATCAATCTACCTATATGTCTAAGGAGTCACCTCTGCTTTTCTTTGAGGTTTTACTATTGTGCCCTGTTTAATCCAATTGAAACTTTGCCATATTTGAAACTAATCAGTACCATGGGTGAATTCATAGTGGCAGAGCAAGTCATCCTGATGACTATCTTAGGTAACCTGGAAAGATCTGTTTGTTATTTGTATTGCTTGACAACAAAAAATGCCCTTGCTCTTTCTTCTTTGCATATTTTTCTCCCTCTTTGATAATCTCTCAGTCCAGTCACTGTTATCTGCAACTTTGGAGAGTCCAGAAGTTCTCTTGGCAGATTAAGAGAAGCATTCCAACGAATTCATTTTCACTCTTTTGGTAAGTACAGCCCATAGGATCCAAGCAAAGGCTTCTACCCTCCTCCTACTTTCCCCCCTCCCATAAACAGGTATTGGTGGGACCTGTCTCTGAACTTGCCCAGCTGTTTCCACAACCCCTTCCAACCAGCTGCTGCCACTGCTGCCATACCATGCTCTCCTTCTGCTGAGAAGGACAGATGAGTAGCTCCCTGGGAAGTTAATGTCAATGCATGAGTTTAGCAACTAGTGAAGAATCTATAGCTGGGTTTAGAATGGGGATGTGACCAGAAGCTTCCAACTCTCCACAGTTTAGCAAATGATTCAACCTGTAAAGCTAAATAGGTAGGTAGGCTGCAAAACCTCAATGTAAAGCTATTCTTTGCAAAAAGGGACCTGTCAATGATCACTTGTATGAATTAAGATTTATTAAAGATACCAATTCTTTGGGTTTTATTGTTGACTTAACAGAGTCTAGGATGTGTTTTTTTTAAGTGTCAAAGAAATGAAGAAGTTTTACTCCAACAATTCCCAATGATAATTTTTAAAATCTGCCTTTCTATTGCGTAAAGAAGTAGAAATTTCAACCTGAAACAAGAAATTCATTTTAAAAAAATCTGTCCCACCTTCCTTTTAGTCTGAAATTCGTTGCATAATAAGTGATATTATCAGGTTAAGATCACTCAGAATAAAGTAATGTTAGCTTGTAAGCTTTACAGCAATCCACAAAACAACAGGAAGAAACTCAATGGGGGTAGTAGTAGCATGACAAACAACTTGACAGTGACTAATTAGTCATAATAATCAAAGGACAATCCATAGCTAAGAAAATCTATCAGTTAAGGAAACAATTAGAATTTGGCTCCAATAAGCCACATATTTTAATAAAGTAAGAAAATACAATATTTCTACAAATCATATTGAGAGTTCTCTGGACATTGACACCTCTAGGTTAGAGAGCTAGCCTGATCAATTCAATTTTTTTATTTGAAGTGTAAATAAAAGTCATTAAACTGTCCTTGACTTGCAGTTCGTTCCTCAAGCATTATGGGAAAAGATGACTATTGAATTAGCTTATTTCTGATCTAAACAGGAATATTGATGGTCAGAAACTTAAGTTCATTGACTTGCAATTTCCATTATGTTTGACTCTTCATATTGAATTTTAAAAAATCAGTGAACATTTACAAAATTGAAATGTAAAGATTTCTCATAAATTATTTTGATTCTCTAGCAATAAATATTGTAAGCAATAATTTATCAGTTTTGCTGCATTTAAGAGGCACCACTTAAATTCCTTTAAGGACAATAGGAAATGAAAAAATAGCTATGTTTTTACATGTCCTACTTAAACTGTAATAAAACATATTTACGTTGCCTAGTATAGTGTCATGGCCCCATCTTGGTAACGGGTATTAATTGATGATGATTCCAGTTCCATATTTATCCTATAATATAATAATATTTTACATGGATCACACTCTGTTCTGCCTCAGACAATAAATTTGATAAAATTCATCTAAGTTTACTTTACCTTTGTGTAAAAGCCTTCACAGTCCTAAAGCTATAGAATAGTAAATAATGAAAATGCTCTTTTTTTAGTTCAAGATTTTTTTTTAGCAACTTTCATTAACTATTCCCTACCTCCATCCCCAAACCCCACTTCCAGCAAGTCTTGGACTTGTTTGTATAGTAGAAACTCTATAAATGGTTTTGGATGTTGATAGTGGAGGTAAGCCAAAGACAAAATTGTCAATGCCAAAATCATATTCACTTCAAAGGCTCTTTATATTTTTATTTCTGATTAAAAATAATTTTGAAATTGCATATATATATTTAAATGCAAAGATTAGGTTTATCTCCTTTTTATTGCTTTTTAGAAAATATAGCATACACTTTAAGTTATTTGGCATTTGCTTACTTTTTATTATAATTCTTATTTTTAAAATTTAGCCTTAAGGGGTCCATGTGTCTTGATGATTAACAATTGAATATATGAGATGTGAGGGTAATCATGACCCAGAAAGAAAGAAATGGTTGATTTTACAGAAATTAAAAAAAAATTGGAAACACCTTCATAAATGCATTATTTCGGGCAATAAAATTTATGTGAATAACTTTGGGGAGGAGGAAATGGAAAGTTTATATCACTATGTGAAGCAAAAACATTTTTTTTATAAAACAGGAAATCATATTTCCCCTTTCTTCTTCATTTTACCCGGTGGCATTCACAAATAGTCTCCCTCATTCAACACCATCGACTTGCTAAGCTTTTTTTTTTCCTGTGGGCATTTAAAAACTAATTTAAATAATCCCAGAAATCTGGAATATACATTTCAAATCTACAGTCACTTGATTAAATGCCAAAAAATTTACCTCACCAAGACAGTGAGCAAGCAGGCTAGTGGCATTGTGGGTGACCATTCCTACTAAGGAAATTGCTAGTGGGGTACAGCTTTTATTCATTGGACTTGTATTTTCTGTTTCTTTTTCCTATCAAGTTCATTTTGACGGTATGATTCTTTTGGGATGGGCAGTTAATTTGCATAGCAATATGTTACCAGAACAAAAAGCAGCAATTTGTATGAATCAAGAATTACTAAGAATTTTGCAGAAATGAAGGAAAAAACTGTTTCTAATCCATATATTATATCAAATAAACTTCATTGTAATGAAGGAGAAATATCCAGGTGAGAAAAAAATTCCTCATCAATCCAGCCTTCTAAAACACTCTTTCTTTTTACTATCAGTAAAAAAGTGATAGTGATGTTGTAGGGTTTCAGAAATATTAATCTGTAAAACTATAATATAATTTTCTTTAGAAAAATGGATATGATTTTTTAATGAAAATATATACATTTATAATTTCTGACCCGACAGTACCTGTTTTGATTGCATATTTTAGAGTTGTTCTGCAGTTGGATAAAATTTCTTCCAAGGTCTGTGGCTGATCTGCCAGTTCCCAATTATGTTCCTGTAGAAGCTCGTTTGGGTAATGGAAATCAATCACCTTAGTTGATCTGTCAAAACTCTTTACCACATACTGAAGCAAAATGTCCATTACATCTTGGAGAAAAGACAAAGTGGCCGCTTCTCCGTTACATGCTGGCAACAGATCTGAGGGGGACAAAGCCATACCAAGAAATGTAAAATATCATACGTATACGAATAGAAATCATGTATATACTCCTCAGAAAACATTATGGCTTCATCTTTTCTCCGTTCCAGAATCCATCTTATTTTGTTTATATTCAAAAATATTATTTCCTTCTGAATTCCCTTATTTATGCACTTGGAAACACTAAACAATTTCCTTTTGTATTTTCAGAAAGATTATAAAAATAAGAAATCCAATGAACAAATTCTAGAATTCATTCTTTGAGACCATTGTGGTGATTTATTTGGGAGCCTTTGCTCTAGCTAGGCTTTGGGAACGGGTTTATTTTATTTCATTGCTACGTTTTTACGTTAAAGGACTCGTGTTTGTATACGGGGAGTTGTCTAATTTGAAGGTAAAAATTTGCACAGTCGAATATTCAATAGGAAAGTCCTTTGATTTCAGAGCACAATCTGCGTGTGTGTGTGTGTGTGTGTGTGTGTGTGTGTGTGTGTGTGTGTGCTCATCGTTGTTGTCGTCGTCATTCAAATAAAATTGTTCCTTCCCTGAAAACTTGTTCTCTTCGTCCTAAGACCCTAAAAGCTCGGTGGCGGGTGAGATACAACAGAGATCCTGAGTGAAGGTACCCTGGTTAAAAACACGGAGACTCCTTGATCTTTTGCTGTCTGGGTACTAAGTCTGGGGGAGGGGGGGATGAGCATAGCATTACAGCTTTTGATTCTCAAGGTCCTGGAATGCCAGAGCTAGGATTCGGTGAAGTGATGCAGAAAGTGCTATCGTGACCTTGACCTTCCACCCGGCTGTAGAGCAATTTTCCTTTGCCTGAGTTCTCTATTGATTTGGGAGAGAAGTGGGGGAGGGGGAGATTGCTCAGGGGCAGGGAGAAGGGAGACCTGATGTAAAAGGTGGGAATCCGTGGTGTTGATGGGGGGGGGGCGGAGGAAGCCCCATTTAATTTCATATGTTTAATATTTAATTTAATATGTTCAGAGAAGCCCTCTCGGACCACCTGTTCTGCCTTGCTACTCTTCTCGCTCGCCTGACCCATTCCACCCCAGAGTGCTCCGGGCCTAGTGAGTCTGGGGGGGACAAGAAGTGTGGGTAAGCTGGTGAGAGGGGGCATCTCTTGAGCCCGTTTGGAGACTGTGACTGTAAAGCGCTCATCTCCTACCCTGTGCGGGGAAAGCTACCTTGCCTTTACCTGTTGAGTGTAAACACGCGTAATTGAGATCCGTTTTGGGACAGTTGCAGGGCTTCTGATTGCAAGTACAGACACTCTTTTTATCTGTTGATCCTTGAGACTCCTTCTCGTTGCCCGTTTCCATCGGCTTTTCCGCGTCTCCATACAGCAACGCTGAAGAAGCACACATAAGATGGAGCTTCAGTCTGAGGCCTGGAGCTCAGCAGCCCCCGCTCCGCAGCCCCAGGTCTCTGACCAGCATCCAACAAAGAGAATTGGGCATCTGGTCAGTTTTACGTTAAAAAAAATAGCTATACTTACTTAACCTCCCTCCCTTCCAACCACCAGTTTCTGTCACTTGAGTCCCCAGGCTTCCTACTTACCACAGAGTTTGTTTCCAATGCCTCCGGTGAACTTCTGGGCAACCTGGCACCAGGCTCTTGCTGGAGAAAGGGTGTAGGTAGGGGTAGGAAAGAGAAACAAATTTGGAGGTTTTGATTGCTCTAAGTCAAAAAGGGAGACGGGACCATGGAAAGGGGATGAATCTTTTCAAGAGATTTCCAGCTTTGAGTCATTCCAATTTAACAGACCTCTCTAAAATGGAGTAATCGAGACCTTCCCCACTTTGTCTTAAAGATTCGGTTTTCGGCCCAAATAATGGGGCAAAAAAATTACCCATTTCCCTTTCACTTCAACTTTGTCTCGGGAAGATGTTCTCCTTGCCATCCTGCCCTCTGTCCCAAAGGAATCGCTATTCTTTGTTTTCATTCATTCATACCCTTCTTCTCTTCCTCGCCTAGTCTTAATAGCACATCTCTATAGCGAAATAAGGCTTTCAAAGCGCATTCCTGAAGGAGGAGGCAGACGGCGATTGTCCCCATTTCACATTAGTTACTCAGACACCGGGAGGATGCGTTTCACTCAGTGTTACAGAATTAGCATCAGGGTGGGAAATGGAACTAAGATGAACTGGCTTCAAATCCCCAGCCCCGGAAGAAGGTGGAGGATGCAAGTATTCAAACAGCTGAGAGTAAGGTTAAGGAGATACTCGGGTCCTGGGGATACGGGGTGAAAGGAAGCCCGAGATGTAAGAAACCCCTCCCCAGGCGACAGGTGAGAGCATAGGCATAGGAGAGCTTAGACGCTTGAGCTCACCTGAGTCACTGAATACAAGGGAAGGGATGCCTCCTGAGAACTTTTCGTATCACCCTCACCAACTACCAAAACCAAGCCAAAAATAAAACGTCCCCAAAGACCAAACCGACCGCTTTCCTTTATCCCTCCCTTTGAAACCCTTCGTGATTTTTCGTCTGCCACGTCCCCAACGCCACAGGTCAAGTGCTCTGGCTTTTCAATTCCTTACCTGTGCTTGGATTCTCTGGGTCCCCAGAGCCATCTTCGGACCCGAAGGACCAGAAGCCAGAGCCCGTGGATGCCATCCGAGCTGCGAGGCTGGTCCAGGGAAATGAGAGTGCCAACTGCAGGCGAGAAGCTATCTGTTCAGTGCCTGCGTGCTTGTGCGTGAGTTGGAGCTCGGGAGTGTGAGGAGGGAGAGAGCACCCTGGGGAGTCCCAGAGTGACCGGGTGGGTGGGTGAGTGTGTCACACTCAGAGACTCGGCACGAGTGTACTAGGTGAACAGGAGCGGCTGTAGCAGCAGCTGCACTCAGCTTGGAACCCACGCGGGGAGGGGCTGTAGAATGGGGAGAGGGGAGGGGGAAGGGTTAAGGAGAGATGTCTCTTTCCAGCCAAGCCAAAGGACCCAGGAGGATGGTATGGGGGATGCTGACTGAAGGAGATTGTGACGGGGGGTGGGGGGGGGGGGAGAGAGAGAGAGAGAGAGAGAGAGAGAGAGAGAGAGAGAGAGAGAGAGAGAGAGAGAGAGAAGTTGAAGAATGGGGAGGTTAAGAAAGGAGAAGGGAAAGGGAAGTGTGAGTGAAGCAAACAAGCTCGTGCGCGTGAGCTGGAGCAAGGGGGTGTGTGGCGCCTGCGGGAACGGGAGTGGGTGTGTGTGCGTGTAAGCCTGGCTTTGGAGCCGCCGACCGGAGGGAGCTGTCCAGGGTTCTGCGAGCGGTCAGGGACCCTGGTCACTGCCGCCCCTACCGGGTGCTGTCTCAGCTGGAGCAGCAAGAGCTCTAGCATCCAGTAAATAAAGACTTCGGAGCGGAGCTTTAGTAAATCATTTTTCCTCCTGTCTTTTTGAGAACTGACTTTAGGCTACCTAGGGGATAGTCGGAAGAAAAGGGTGAGGAACGGCTATTGAGGGCCGAGGGAGTTGAAGGCGTGAACTCCTGGGAGCGGAGTCAGAGGGGAGGAAGGCAGCAGGGGATGCAGATGTGGGGATGCAGATGTGGTCTCAGTTCAGGGGGGGCCGGAATCCCGGGGAGCTGCTGACGGACTTTTGGCGAGGAAGAAGCTACCTTCTCTCCCAGTGGAGGGGCCTGTCAGGGAAAGGGGCGTGGGTGGTGCTGATGGGCTCATTTCAGCCCCTTAGGAGAGTCTAATGCCCGTTCAGTGAGGCGCTTCAAGCCTCAGGGGAGCGCCCTCTCCGCTGCAGCTGACCGCCCAGGAGGGGAATGGAGTGTATATGAGAGACAGGAGGCTGGGGTGAGAGATCGAGGTTTTGACCGAGGCAATTAAATTCCACGCGGGAGACTGTCACTGTGGAGCCCAGGTCTGAGGAGAAGCAAATGAATATTTCTTCGGAGGGGGCGACAGCTCAGAGCTCCTAGGCTTGGGGAGATTGGCATCTCGGGGTCACCCTTTGACCTTGGTCCAGAGAAGGTAGATGGGTTAAAGGAGCAGATACTGTTAAAGAATTAAATCGTAACCTATGCATTGTGAAGCAAGCCGGGAGAGAAAGAACAGTTGGAATCGAGGTGTATCATACTCATATGCATGTCTAATTTCCAGACCAGAGCTGAAAGGTACTGGTTGCAGCACTGCGGCCTACGGTCTGTTGCTTTTCATTTGTGGTTGGCAGAAAAAAAAGACCACCCTCTCCTCCTTTCCCCCCATAAAAAATATCAAAGTAGAGTTATATGATCTCTTCACCCAAGGGTGGAAGGATACCCTTGCAGTTTCTGACAGCTTTTTGAAATTCGTGTTTCCCTTTCTTAATAATGGAAGAACGAGTCAGATGCTTTCCCCCTCTCATTGGTTCCAGTGAACAAAGAGAGGCAGCTGTTGATCAAGCCATTTTGTGAGTTCCAACTTAGACATGTAGCTACCATTTTATCCAGCTTTTTATATTCACCTGCTATATTCCAGGAGACAATTAACCATCTTTAGAGGACATGGTTCATCTTTGTATCTCTCTCTCTCTCTCTCTCCACTGTACTTCTGTGTTCTGTATTTTTTTTCTGGATGAGTTTGTGTTCATATTCATTTTTAGACCCTAACGCAAGGGAATTCTACTACCTCCACCCTATTTGATGCTTCTGTAGATTCCGACAATGTCTTGAACTGAAAAATTTCTCTCTTAGTCTTTTATATGGCCCTTTCCTCATCTTTCAGTCTTTCCACCTTTCCCAAAGCCCTGGACTTGAAGCCAAATAGGTTCCATTAGGTCTTGGATTCGAAGGAATGGGGTGTGGGGGGAACCTTATCATTTTTCTCTTCTCCCCGAGACTAAATTGTGGGAGGTAAGACATAAAGGAGAAGCTTCCAGGTCAGAGGATCTGGTTTGCTTGTTGTCCCCTTTCATTATAGTCCAGTCTGGGGGAGGCCAGTGAGAAACGTGGCATGACACATTGGATCAACATTGAAGGGTCACTGGAAGGAATGAGGCATAGTTAGAATGACACACGCACGATTTGGAAGGAAGAAAAGAAAATCGTGATTCTCGGGCTGGGAGTGATTTGGGTAGACTGGGGAGGAGGAGGCAGTAATTTAGGAGCTCTCTATTCCACCCTCAATTCATCAGCTTCCTAGACCCATGAACTACAATAGCCACTGTAGAGGTCAAAGACCTTGCCGCTCAGAATTACATAAATAAGCAAAGAACAGCATTGGGGAAAAGGTGATTTTTAGCAGTACACATCTGGATCGAAGATGAAACTTCTTTATTTAAAACCATATCAAAATCTATTCCCGTAAATCCTTCGCTTCAAACCAGCAACACTGGAAGTTTTTTTTTTTTTTTTTTAACTCTGATTAAATGAACCGAAAAGATGAATTTCCCTTAAAACAAAACAAAACAAAAAATAACCAAGAAACAGGTGGAAGAAATGGATTAAATGTCTATATTAAATTTTCAAATTCAATCCCTACATTTTACTCTGTGGCACGGAGAATTTTTTTTGAGTGAAGATTACAATTCGAGTTTGAGCCTAAATTTAGATACAATTAGGTCCTCAAACTCTAAACTAGCTTGGGTGCTTTAGGGATAGTTATACTTTTATTTAGAAACAAACTGGTTCAGAAACGCAAGGGGACCTAATCTGTCTTTCCTTATAGAATTTTTTCCCTTCGACGGTAATTTTCTTTTTAAAAACATTCACATCGAAAACTATCTGTTCTCTCTCCCTCTCCATCTTTGTCTCAAAAGGAGGTTATAATTACAGTAATTAGTTCACAAAGGATCCCAGTCTCGAATTAGAAATACAAGGAGAGAGAAGGGGGGGGGGGCTTTCTAGTCCTCACCCTAGATTATCGACAAGAAAATCGCCTTTTCAAAAGAGAGAGGATGGGAATTCTAATAGTAACCAGTTTTCTTGACTAATTGATTTCTGTGTAGCTTAACAAGCAAACCTTTTCTTACATCCAATTTGGTGGATGGGGGAGGGGCCCAAGGCAATACCCACTAATCCACGAACATCTTCAAAGGGGCGTTCCTTGCTCTCATTTCACTTTACAAATGGACCATCGGGATTGTAGGAAACTTTCTGAAAGGAGTCGGTGTTCCCCCGAGTTCATTAAAAACGAAATGGATTTACAAAGGATTTACTATTTCTTCGATTAAAAATTCAGATTTGGTTCTTTCTGAGGGAAACAGCACTGAATCAAAAGAGGCAGGTAGCATTTTAGAAAACCCTGCAGCATTATTTCGATGGGACTGGAGCAGCCTTAGTCAACTCTGGTACTGGTTTAATTGGCTAGCTTTGGTTAGATCCCAAAGAGAGACACCTTCATGTTATTTAGGGTTGTATCGCACTGGGGAGCTTTGGGGTCCAACTTAAGAAGGAACTAAACTGCCTAGTTATTCCTATCCTGGACACTCATTACTCTCCTTCAAGAGAGGGCCCTCTGCTTTTGGATCTACAGAATTTAAGTTCTCCGAAGCTAAAGGGATTAGAAAGCAGTTCCCTTTTTCCTTTCCTTGGTCCAGCCCTGAGGAGAGATAAATGGTAGACTGCCTCTTGACATGTGGCAGCCCTGGTCATCCCTGAGATTTGAGCCTGTGGCAATGAAAAGAGATTGTGCTTCGACTACAAGCAGCATATCCAAGTCAGACTCAAAATGCTCCTGGAAGCCCTTGGAGGGCTTGGGGTTTTTTCCTTCATTACTATGACACTGTTATTGAAAGCTCACTGTTACAAGGATGATGGCTAGGAGTATGGTGTAAGACAGACCTAGGAACGACCCTTGGGAATTTTTTATTTCATCTACCTAGGGAGAGCAAAGTTTTCCAAACTCTTCCTGAAGTCCCTTCTTAGGCATCCATGAGACCTGAGGGAGTGAGAGCTGATCCTACACCCAGAAAACTTCTTGGAACTGCTACACACCCATATGTATTCATTGTGTATACACCCACTGTCCCTCATCTCTTCCAAATCATCTCTTCTTTCCCCATTCTTTACCATTCTTTATGGAATGTCTAACAATCTAGTTTGAGTTCTGTTCTCTATAGGTAGATGTTTTCTACAGGTAGGTGATAAGTTTACTGGAGAGGTAACTGGAAAGGACCCAGAGCTACTCATAGATAGCAAAAAGGATCCCCTTTTTGTCAACTTCTCAAATGTAACTTAATGAGCCAATTCAAATCTGAACTCCTTGCCCTACACGTGCTACCTAGGTTTTCAATTCAACAGATACATTTAAAAGCAAATAAAAAAAATTGTAAAGAGACCTCATAGAATATTTAAAAGTCAAATCTAGAATGGGGAATTTAAGTGAGGAGAAATAGGTTTCCAGAAACCTCAAGTCTCCTTTAATCAAAAGGACTGCTCCAATGATATCCACCAATTGTCAGTTCCATTTGACCTTCACCTCAGACACACCTTTCCCAGTCATAAAAGTAAGAGTAACTCTTGAGCAGTCACCAGAGAAATGACATTTCCCAAAGGCTTCTTCATTTGTTTTTGTCATTTTAATAACAAAGGAGGTGGGAAAATAGGCTTACATCATCCAAAGCACACAAATATTGCTGGAGATTTAACCAGACAATGTCCAGCAACCCAGTTCAATGGACTCAGAAGGAGAACAGAATCTGAGCAAAGGAGATTTCACTCTAGACACTCTATCTTTGAATAAGGGTAGAGGAAAAGTGATGGTAAAGCAGCCTTGCTATTGAGCCCAGGTTTGGCTAGGGATTCACTCTCATAGCAGACATGGGTTTGCTTTACAAGTTGTCAATTATTTTAAAAATTATTCAAAAATATTTTTAAGGAAATATTAAGGTAAACAGTTTTCTTTGAAGGGGGAGGGAAAGAGTACCATTTATCTACTGCTCCAGCTGTGATAGAGGTTTCCTAAAAAATATGCCCTACCTGGTGGTCTCCTGATAGCTTGTGACAATAGAGAAAGCTATGGTCAATGACAAGTAAGCTGATGGGAGAGAATATTTCTGGTCATGACATGTCTCACATTTTTTCAAGGTCCAGAAGAATATCTCCTGATTCTCATTCAAATGGGTGTTTGTCCTTTTTGGCTGTCTTCCTGGGTGGGGTCTTTCCCCCTAGATTAAAGGATAGGGGCCTCCCAACTCTGTCATCTCTGGGAGCATTGGTCATAAAGCATGAAGGAAGGCAGTACTAAACAAGTAAGGAAAATATGCCCTGCCTAAGCTACAGCAAAAGCCTTGCCAGTTGTTAAAACTGCTGGACCAGTCGCTGGCGCTGAGAGGTTTTTCGCAGCAGTTTTCTATAATCATAAGGATTATCTTCCATGCCTTCTTCTCCTGAGTTTGTCATTGCCCAACACCTAGAGGGAGTGGGGGTGGAAGAAAAGCAAAGAGAGGATAGGAAGTTAAACTCCAAAGTTCTGCAAACTAGGGAGTACCCTCACACAGACACACATTATCTCCCTCCCCCATCATTGTGGTGGGTTGCTTTAATTTTTTTTCTTTAACTACACAGAATGGGATTAATGGACTATCTAATAGGATTGTCTGCTGGAATTTCTTAAATAGTCAAACTGTTTGCTGCTTGCTTTTGGGGAGGTGTTCTATTAGGATTTTTTTTCGGGGAGTAGCTATGGGGCTTTAGGATTATACTTTGCAAATTAAGCTAGCAGTCATTTTAGATCTCTGAAGTCTCTCTAGCAGACATAGAATCCTTTAAGATATAAATACTTGGAAAGCATAGCTAATAATAACTAATTTAGTACTTTAAGGTTGCAAAGTACCTTACAGGTATTTCATTTTTATCCTTGCAAAATCCAATCCTGGGAGTAAGGCCTTTTTATTAAAATTCATACTTTTCAGATGAGGAAACAAGCAGGAAGTTCTTAAGCATTTGCACAAGATGACACAGTATTTGAGGTCATATTTGAAATTAGGTATTTCTGACTTTAGTTTCTGTGCTCACCCCTCTGAGCACTGGGTAGCTCAGTTGTCTCTTCTATTGAACTTGAAGGGTGTAGTAGGAGAGACTCATGGATATAATTCTAGACTAACTGGTTTTTAAAGAAAGATGGGTAATGGACCTCATGCATATGCTTAAATGAATAGCACCTCTATTTAGGTGCTGAATAAGGAAAAATTTGGTCATTTAATTAGAGACTTCTAAACCTCACTGAATCTCAGGTTTCATCTGTGTGGTAATAGAATGATTACTGGACTGAACCTTAGAGGAGGACTTAGTTTTTTTTGTTTTGTTTTGTTTGTTTGTTTTTTTTGCAAGGCAAACTGGGTTAAGTGGCTTGCCCAAAGCCACACAGCTAGGTAATTATTAAGTATCTGAAACCAGATTTGAACCCAGGTACTCCTGACTCCAGGGCAGGTGCTTTATCCACTGCACCACCTAGCTGCCCCAGACTTAGGTTTTCTAATCTGCTGTTCACCACCTGTGATAAGACCTTGCACCTTATTTATTCCTACCTTTTCAGTCTCAATTGAAAATGAGGCTGTTGCATCAGATATATGACCAGCTAGATGGCACGGTGGATAAAGTGCTAGTTCAGAATCAGGAAGACTCACGTCATATCTGGTTTCAGACACCTAATAATGCATGAACCTGAACAAAAAACTTAATCCTGTTTCCCTCAGTTTCTTCATCTGCAAAATGATCTGGAAAAGGAAATTGCAAACCACAATAGTAGCTTTGCTAAGAAAAGCCCCACAGGGCCACAGAGAGTTGGCCATGACTTTAATAGTTGGACAACAACAACAAAAACAGGTTTATCGACTCGTTTTTGGAAAGGAGCTTAGAAGTCATTGAATCCAATGAGGGTCAGAGAAGTTAAATAACTTCCCTTGGGCCTCGTGGATAGTAAGTGTCCAAGAGAGTATTGGAATATACATCTTCATGGTGTTTAGTTCAAAGCTCTCTCCTCCATGATACTTTTCATATGATGAGTAGGTGGATCTTCAGGATCTCTGACATTTTAAATACTTCTGACTCCCACCACCAAAGAGTGTGGTATATTTGGTATTAAGCTTTTTTATTTTTAGTTTTTGCAAGGCAATGGGGTTAAGTGGCTTGCCCAAGGCCACACGGCTAGGTAATTATTAAGTGTCTGAGGCCGGATTTGAACTCAGGTACTCCTGACTCCAAGGCCAGTGCTCTATCCACTACGCCACCTAGCCGCCCCTGGTATTAAGCTTTTACTTCTAATTTCAAATCCTCACATCTATCTTTTTGCCCTTTTTGTACTTTCCCTATTTTCATCTTTGCAGATGTATTGGATAATGTTTCTCTGCTTTGGTTTGTTAGTTTTCTTCTACTTGTAAATATGCCCCATTCCTAGATTTTCCTAAATATGCAGGATCTAATATATATTTTTGGGGGTATATAGGAGTCCAGAGTTAAGGTTAGAGCAAAGGGTACTATTAAAGATGTTCATATAAGAAGCG
Organism: Macrotis lagotis; assembly: GCF_037893015.1. NCBI lineage: Eukaryota > Metazoa > Chordata > Mammalia > Peramelemorphia > Peramelidae > Macrotis > Macrotis lagotis. The sequence continues at coordinate 65,612,920 of NC_133664.1, read as the reverse complement.
TGCTGAGGAAACAGAGACTCAGAAGAATTAAGATTACACAGTTAGAGCTACCATGCCAATAATCTTTCCTATTTGTTTTGTGTTTAAGTCAACTTGTTTAATTTCATTTGTTTCACATATATAAGTCTTGAACAATTTGTAGGTTTCTGGAAGATAGGTGCTGTCTTATACACTTTTGACTTTACTTGAATGCATAAAACAGAATTTTATACTGCATCTGAAATCAATAAATTTTATAATCTGACCCCAGACTATCCAATCTTACTTTGAATATCTCCTAAATATGAACCTTCCACTGTAAACTATCCTTGACATTTTCACCTCATGCATATGCTCAATAAATGTGTACTGAAATGATTAAATAAATGAAATCAGTACAAATCAGTTGCTACTATAAAGGTTTATAGCTGACCACTCATAATTTTGAGCCATATATGCCTTTGACAAAGGAGCAACAGACCACAAGTCAGAGATGTAGTGATTTTGCCATAAATGAAAACGAATTTGTGCTTTGGTGGCAGATAGCACTCTACTGAGTTCAGGTATACTGGGAAATAGTCAAGGATACATTGAGAGAGAAGAAAATTACAGGATGAGCAAAAAGATCTCAATTTGCTTCATTCTGGGTCTAAGAAAATATAGTTAGGTTATATTAGTAGTGACATCACTGCTCCAGTTTGAAAGATTCTAAAGTTTAGAGTAGGACTCACTGTGCTTAGGATTTTAGTTAGATTATACTAACATTATACTATTTTAATTTCTTATATAACATTTTTCTCTTTCTCATCTTCCCTTTATTTCAAAACTTCACAAAGGTCTGTTGAGTGCCTAATACTTCTGAAATAGAACCATTAAAGTTAATCCTATACTGAAAGAATTGAGTCACAAGAAGGTTGATTTGAAAGGACTCACTCACTCAGTGTCATGCAGGGTCAATGCCAAAGAAATGAGATCTAAAATGTTTGACAGTAACCACTTGAACACTTTTTCTCTTCTTCAGTTTCTGGCCTGATGCTCCTGCTTTCAAATAACTGAATACTAGAAAAGAATAATGAATAATTGACCTAAAATTATATTGACCCGTTCTTTAAAATAAATGTATATGGATTTTTGGTTCTATCATGATTTTACTTAAAAATCGCCTTTTATTTTATTTTTAGGGTTTATTTTTGCAAGGCAATGGGGTTAAGTGGCTTGCCCAAGGCCCCACAGCTAGGTAATTATTAAGTGTCTGAGGCTGGATTTGAACTCAGGTACTCCTGACTCCAGGGCTGGTGCTCTATCCACTGTGCCACCTAGCCGCCCCACAAATTGCCTTTTGTTTGCAACATAATGGTTTGTTAAGAACAGTAACAATAGTTCAAATTTGAATATTACTTTAAAATTTTAATGGATCTATGGTTTTAGTGATGTGCATAATCTTCTCTCTCAAGGTAGATCACAAACCATTCGCATCTTATTTTGCAGGACCCTTGCCCATGTTTCCTCATGAATCCTTCCTCTCTCAGCCTCTGTCTCTGTCTCGGTCTTCCCCCATTTCCTCTATTTTCCCTCTTTGTCTTCTCTGTTTCTCCTCCTGTTGACCCTCTGTGTTCTGTTTCCTTTGTATTTGTCTCTCTGATTTTGTCTGTCTTCCTCCCCTTCCCCCCCCACCTCTCTCTCTCTCTCTCTCCCTCCCCCCTTTCCTTTTTGTTTCTTCCTCTTTCTGTCTCTTATATTTTACAAGGAGCAGAGCATCTTTCAAGGCATCACTAAGGACGTTTTGCAGGTACCAGGACATGACTATTCATTTGATTTTTTCTTAATCTTGATTTATGACTGGTTCATGTCCTTTTGAGAGCATACATTTCTCAGATGGTAATCCTTAGACCACAGGATCATGGCTCTAGAGATGGTGGGGACCACAAAGGTCACCTAATCCAATCCCTTCATTTTACAATTGAGGAAACTGAATCCCAGGAAGGTAAAATGATGTGCCCAAGGTCACATAGATAATAAGCAGTAGATCCAGAATCTGAACACCGATTCGGTGACTTCAAGTTCAGTGTACTTTATGCTGCATCACAGTCTTAGAATCATTGGTTGCGGCAAACATATTTAACATACACCTTTCCATTGTCATTCGAGCCACCTACATTTTTGAGTTTTTGGAGATTGCAGTATTTCAGGGTTCTCATATAATTATTCCATACTTTATTGAGAAAAACAAAGTTTTGTTTTAAGATGCATTTAACAAGTATCTCATACAAATGTTAAGACCATGCAGAATTCCTTGATACAGAAACATAGGGAGATTTTTGGTTCTGATTATTTATGTTAACTGAGACATAAAACAGGGATATACATGCTTGCCACACAGTATTCACTGTAGTTATGGTAGATGGCCTGGGCAACAATCCCAAGAGAAGGCTAGGGTTCTCCAGATATTCTTGTCTATGGTCTGATGTGTTGATTGCATCAAACATAGGAACATTATAAGACCTCAATGAGTTCTACAACTGCTCAAAAAAGTCCTATCAACTGAACAAACCAAATGATTATGACTTGAAGTTTGTGTTAGAAAATTCATAGTTAGAAAATCAAAACAATAAATCGAGGACAGTCACTGTTGCTGGACCATGAGCTAGACCCAGTGTTGAATGGAAGGAGAAAAGCAGACCAGATTGGATTTGGAAAATGGAATAGTGCTTTGAATGATTCCAAATTGCTCCTGACACAAGAATCCATCTTCTTTTTAACAGCTTTGTTCTGATGGTGTTTTCTGGTTGTAAATCCCTTAATGCAACAATTTCGAAAGATGGACAATTCTACATCTCTTTATAGGTTTTAAAAGTACTTTCATGTGGATTACTACACTTTTTGCCCTCACAATCAGTCTGTGAGACAGATCCAGATATGATTCCCATTTTACAAGTGAGGTACAGTGAAGTGAAACAATGTGTCCACATTCATACTTCATACAGAACTGAGATTCAAACCCAGGGCTTTTCATTTCTAAGTTTAGTGTTCTTCACATTCCTCCCAAATGATCTCTTTTGCTTAAGCAAAGAAACTGCAAATGTGAAAATGGTAGGTAAAGCTTTATTACCTTTCATCATTCTTAAAACATGAGTTCTGAAGTTCTGTCCGTGGTCTTCTCTCTCTCATATAAGACTTATGTTCCTTCAGGCCAGAGTGACTAGTTGAAAATCCTTTGTAATAGAAATCCTCTAAATCTAGCACTTTTCCCTGACTGTAAATGAACACATATGTCAGAGGATCAATTCTATTTTCATTTTATTAAATTGCAATTGAATTATTTAATTTCCTTTCAATGATTAGTATTTAGGAGTCATATATATGGCAACAAAAATGGCAGAAAACTGACATTGTACTAAATATTTTCCCCATACTATGGATTTTAAAGCAGTCTTATTAATAGCCACAACTTTGACTATTAACCTCAAACCTTGTCACTTGGGCTACTTTTCATTTTGGTTCTGATTTTCTTGTGGCTAGTTTAGTTTTAATGATATAGTTGGGAACTGTTCCTTATCTCATGTCTCTCAACACAGAGATTTCCCATCACTTCTAGTGCAAATTTTTAGACTCCCCTATATATAAATTCAGAGAGACAAACAGTTTTATCCATTGATAGATCAAAAAGGTATGCTTCACTTTCATGATTCTAGGGAGAATCCTCTTATTGCTATTTTGGGGGTTTCCCTGATGCTCTTTCCCCCACTTCTAATGGTACTCCATCTTCAGAGGGAGCTCCTACACCTTGGTTATACTTCAATATGGTATGAGTACACATGGGCATATTGTCCAATTTTAACTTTTTTGAATCTCCAAAACCTTTTTTTTCCTGGTTCATAAAGAGAAGAGTAGTTGAGGTCAAAAGTGGGAGTAAGTTTCTATTATTCCCTCATCCATATGCATCACTGCCATCCACAAATACATATACAATAGTGATTCAGAGACTCTGACAAACACATTTGTTGGATCATCTCAGCAGAGTTGGAGATGAAGCAGAATTCAGGCAAAGTGGTGATATGACCTTGAGGTGTCTAGTGGTTCCAGTCCACAGAAAGTGTGACAGAGGGGCTTGGAGGAGACAGACTGGGTGATAGCTGCTGATCATTGGATAGCATATTTTCCAAGTATTCACATTACGGTTTTCATTTGTTACACTAGTATACACATGTAATTTCATGTTATCTGAGGGACCATGGAAAAGTCTCTAAAGCTCTGAAAGGTTTAATTGCCTCATGTGTAAAATCAAGGATTAGATTAGATGTTTTCTGAAGTCTCTTTCAGCTCCAGATCTAATATCTAGAAATGCACAAATTGCTATTAGCATCATCTTAGAATGCGTTTTTGACAATCCACCTTAAATAGATTTTTGTCAATTTACTGGGGATAATTCCAGGTTATTAGTTGATGACTAGGCACCCATATAAGTAAAGACTATGGTATAATAATGGTACAGTAAAATATCCATTGTTCAGAATGTTCAGAGAATGGCATCCTCTCTGGTGAATTGATATCTCTGGTTAATTTGAGCTTAATCATACCAATCTCTAACAACTTTCCAGTTACTTTTAAATATTATTTAAAAACACATTATTTTATAACCCTGATTAATATTCATAGTATCCTGAAGTTAACATAGTACCAAGGTACATCATATCAAAATCTTTAGGGCATGTAGTAATGAATGCTTTCTCAGTCATTTATTTGGTCTTTCTATGATGTCTGAATCTTGGAAGATTTACAGTATTTGTATAGTATATACTTCAATAGGTCAGAAAGTCACTAATTTTTATCAATGCAGGTCCTCTCTGTAACTAATACAGAGGAGGATCCCTCTATGTTTTTAGGAGAGGATTTTCAAGAATTGTGTGATTGAAAAAAATTCACCATCGACCTTCTGCTGATGAGCGTCCCTGACCTTAGCTAGATTTGTCCACTGTACAAGGCTGTACAAAAAGCCTTCCAAGTCGAGTAGCATTTGCTAAAACTTTTACTCTGCTGCTAAAAACATTTTGGAGGCCCCGAAACACTAGGATGATGTGCTGAAATAGGATTTTAAGAGAGGTTGTATATAGTAGGCACTTAATAACCACATTTATATAGCACTTTATACTCTTCAAGACATTTTATATGTCATATAGTTGGATCCTCACAACACTCCTATGAGGGAAATGCTAGTATTATCCATACTTTACAGTTGAGGAACCTGAAACTTTCAGGAGATTGAGTCATTTGCTCAGCCTCATCCAGTTAGGATTGGAGACAAGATTCAAAGTCAAGTCTTTCTGACAACACATCTAGTACATGGTGTCACCTGAAGATATGAGGGCTTGGCATGAATACTTGAGAATTCTAAAACATGCCCAGGGGATAGTTATTTGATTACAATACTGATATGAATTTATTTTCTTGGGAAATTCTTTTACTCCTAACATTGAGTGCATATAAACATTCTGATTAGTCAGAGTTTTTATAGTAGTACCTTCTTTCAGGAGACAATGAGTGTAGATTACTGATATGCTGCCAGTCTTACTTGGTATGTTTGGTTTTACATGACTGCTTTAAAACCTTTCTTTTTAAATTCATTGTTTTAAGGAATAGCTTACTGTTTAGGGGAAGCAGAGATAAATATTCAGAGATTGAGGTGATCATAAAACAAAAGATATCAACAAAAATTTAAAAAGGAAAGACTATATGATCAGAACTTTGTACTATTTCTAGGGACCTAGCAAGAATACAGCATAATCTGCAGGGTCCTAAGGGTCATTTATCTTCTCTCACTTGGTTTGACAGTCTCAGGTTCCAAGATACCTAAACAACTACCACCACCCACCACCACTACCACATCATGATAGGATATAAACTGGAGAATTACAGATGAAATCCAAGTGAATAACAAGAATATTCTCATTCATAGGCACCCCCCATACATACACCAAGAAAGAACTTCCAAGAAAGGAAAAAAGAGAACTAAGAAGAGAATTTTGAAGTGGGGGGGAGGAAATGGGCTATATGTCCATAAAAATTTCTTTTTTGTATAATGAAAATATTTTCAAGGGGTCTATAATAATATATGCTATTATAATAGAAAATAGTAGAAAACATTCTTAACATATAGTCATAAAGCTAAATGGAACTGCAGCTTACAAATTTTGTGCTTGGGTCAAATTAGGGCAAGCAATAAAAGATACATTTTGCTATACACTTTCTGAGATATGTTCTATTGCTAGTGATGAGAGTGGGATGGTAAAAGACCCTGGAATGTTGCCTTCAATGGAGTGTAGAACAGGACGATGTACAGTAGATAGCAGATTATCTAGGATGTTTCTGAATGGGGATGGGAGTGGAGAGAAAGTTTAGCATCTAGTAGCTTCCTATCTGAGAATATTAATTTTGTTAACTAGGTGCCAAATTTGCTTGTGCCTAGCAGCTGAAGGAGTAAAGTGTTATTAGCACTCTCTAAATTTCAGTGCTCTGGGTCAGTGCTCCAGTTGTTCTGCTCTATTATGACTTTGATAAATATTATACTTTTACTGGGCATAAAATATAACATGCTAGGAGGAGACTATTCAAAATTTAACTCAATACAATCAATTCTTTTTTCATAATTTGGATTTAAGAATTTATGAAAGCACATTTTTTGAAGAAGGATTGTAAGTAAAGAATAATGATTACCTGTTTTTCCTTGGTCTTCGTTTTTCTTCTTGGATTGATTTCTAATGAAAACAAAAAAAATGAAGTCTATCTTATTAATATAACATTGGCTTTTTCGAAGTTGCAATAGATATACTACTAAATAAGATATTTTCATATATTTTTAGTTTATAATTTTGTCTGGATCTTTGACACAAGAAAATCTCATTAATTTTAGTATACAATAAAACTTCAATTAGTTAGACTCACCCATTTTGGAAATTATGATCATTTGGACAGTGAGCATGTTAAAATGAACTTTTGTACTTCTTGTGGAAGATTACCAGATAAACCAATTACATAAATTACATTGGAAGGGATTTGTTTATCTGCTAAAAAAGTAGGAATTTTATAAACATTTTGCAGAATTCAATTATAAATACAAAAAAGAGGCTGGGTTAGCTTAGGCTAGCCTAAGCTTAGGCTTAGACATTTTGTTTTGATATATACTATTAATATAATCACTCTTTTCCTTTAATAGAATGCCTTTCTGGAAGGCCAATTCTGAGTTTATCTCAAGTTATTGTATTTATCTGGAAGCAATGAAACAGACTTTCTTTCAAAGTATTGTTGAATTCAGATTTTTAAACTGATTTAGGCAGTCTCTCATATTACCATTGCTTCTCATTAGTGCAGTTGAAGTTATAATTTTATATTATAGGTAAATGTAAAACATACCTAATTTGACAGCAGATTAAAAAAAATACTTCTCCTAAAAACCAAGAAATTGTAGCTAATGATGAGAAATTAAGGAGGTAAAATGCTTGTCCCAAATGGAAGAATGAATGTGCTCTGGTTTTCAGTTCCTCATTTGAAAAATGATGGAATTGGTTTAGTGGATTGATAAGGCATTTTATAGTTTTAAAATCCTAAGGTTCCTACAATTTTGTCATTTTAAGTGGGAAGCCTAGGGAAAGCAGAATGTTAGGAGATAATGGATCACAATTATTTTAATTACAACAAAGCACCTACTGAATGAAATCACCTCTTGGAAGTGATCTGATAATATTTAGATATAAAACCCAGAAACACATATGTTACTATTATACCCTACTAATAATTACAAGCTATCATCATCTTTGTCATGATTCCATTTCAACCTCATATCAAATAACATTTTTCTTTGCCTTGAACTAAAATCAATCATTGTCTGAAGCACTATTGTATGTGTTTCATGTCATGATATTAAGCACAGATGTCAAGTTGTATGGCACAAGGACATTGGAGAGTTCTGTCTTTGCCTCACATACAAATAATGTCTTCCTGGTAGAAAAAACAAATACACGGTTCACCTTGTACTAGTGGAAGATAATCTTTTAATTATGCAAAGTACCAGCAGATATCAAGGTGACTGGCACAATGCGAGTGCAGGATAATAAATAAGAACAATTAATAATGATTTGTTTTTATCTGGACAATTTCCCAGTAATTTTAGAGAGACACTAGATCATCTTGCTCTCTGTCTCTCACACATACACAGTTTGTTGTTTTGGGGATGCTCTAATATTTTGAGTAAGAAAAACACTTCATTCTTATAGGTTTCTGAGGGACTGGATAAGGGATGCTCATATTTATATAAAACACTGTTTATGATGCCATTTAAAGAAACTAACAAGTAAAATTTGACAACCAGAACCCTCTTTTCTCTTTCCTTAATTTCCATCAGTTCAAATTATTCTTTTAATGTACTAGGCCAATTTGTGTCTACATACTACATAGGTGAGGGAGGAACACTGGATATGGAGATAGAAGGCTTGGTTTGATACCTTGAAAACATTTGTTTTATTTTATAATTTATAAGAATATTTGCAAGGTATGTGACTTTGAGCAAATCACTTAATATTTTTCAGCTTCAGATTATGTAATTGGAAAAAAAAATTATTGGGTTTCATGTTAGGAGATGCCTGGGTGTAAATTCTGACTCCAAAAACAATGTGAGCAAGTTGTTTAGCCTTACAGTTTTCTCATCTGTAAGATGATAATACCTAGAATATTCACATCATAGAGTTGTTGTGAGGTTCAAGTGAAAAACTCTATGTAAAATTCTATTTAAAATTCTATTGAAGCAGCAGCTATTATAATTGGCCATATATGTATATATCAGTTCATTTGACATAGCTGTGAACCACTTTTGATGTTGTAAGTGCAAGAGGTGTGCTTTCTTAGTTCCATATATTCAATGAATAAATAGCACTTTATCTTGGTATTTTTGTTTTCTGAATCCCAGCACATGAATCTGAGTTATATGAACAAGTTTCATGACAAGAGCCAAGGACTTTATTATATAAGCACCAAACAGCTCATTGCCCTTGAATTCCCCAAGCTGGTTGGATCTCTTTGCTCATATCTGATAGCAAGGCTTAGCTCTAAGAACTGATAATTCTAAATCACCACTCCTCTTATAGCAGTTCACAGCAGAAGGAATGCTCCCCAGTCACTGCATTTTTGCCTTTTTCAGGAGAATCAATATTGTTCCCCAGCTTTTGAAAAGAAGAACATAAATAGAAGGAAAAGGAGAAAAGAATAATTTCCTTGAGACCAGGAAAAGTTTTCTTTCTATTTCAACAGGTGCTTTTTACACATTCCTTTGGAGGAACTTACTTCCCACATCCCTGATAGAATATATGTTATTTGTAGGTATTTTATATTCATTTTTCTATGTACATCATAGCATTATAGGTTTGTAGCTGAAAGAGACTTTGCAAGTTATTCATTTTGCAGATGGGGGCGACCAGTTAGCACAGAAGTTAGAACATTAGGAAGTCTCATCTCCTTGAGTTCAAATCTGGCCTCAGACACTAAATAGTTATGTGATCTTGGGCAAGTTACTTCTCCCTATTTGTCTCATTTTCCTCATATGGAAAATGAGCTGGGGATGGAAATTGCAAACTACTCCAGGATTTCTGCCAAGAAAATTCCAAATAGAAGTCATGGAGAGTCAGACACACACAACTGAAGTGACTCAACAACAACACTACCATTATCAATAGCAACCTTTTTGTAGCTATGTAATTCCCTCCCCAGTTTTCAGGTTAAGAGACTAAATTCCAGAAAGGTTAAGTGATTTTCCAGGGTCACACAATTAGTAAAGGTCCGAAGTGGGATTTTAATTCAAGCCCTTTTGACTCCTAATCCATTGACCTATCCATTATAGCATGCTGCCTCTTATTGCATTAGGTAGTACACAAAGAAAAATAGTGAATTTGTTCCTGATTTTAAGGAATTAATATTTCATTGGAGGAGGTAACAACATACATAGAAGATTAAATACATAATGTATATGCAGAGTAATTTCTGGCAGGGGAATATTAATCTGATCCATGATCAGAATGGGCTCCTGATAGCAGGTGGGCCCTGAGCTGAACTTTGAAAGAAGGTGGAGATTTGATAGGGTGGATCTAAGAAATGAATATATACCAAGCCTGGTGAGCAGCCTGTACCAAGCCACAAAGATGGGAAGTGGAATGTCCTATTCAGCAAACAGCAAAAGAATGTCAGTTTAATAAATGAACTTATAGGGAGGCACTTCATAAGTACTTGTTGACTTGAAGTTGTGGAACAGAGGGAGTCAAAGAACTCTGAAGTGTGTTGTAACCCTGACCAGTCATGATCAATCTTCTTTTCTGTAAAAAATTTCCAAAGAAATAGACTTACTTCTGAATTAAAAGCAGTTTCCCAAATCTCCACTACTTCAAATTATGTCGTCTATTATCCGATTTTATTTTTAGTAATGTAGAAAACTCCACTTATCTGGAAATTGGATTCCTAGCAACCTCAACCATTCAGAAAGGGAGCAATGATCCAGAAAGAAGAGACAAAAGTCACTAGGAAGCTCAAATATCCTGGTGAAGTGGTTTGTGAAAGGGACACAGAGAATCTTAGAAATAGAAGGGAACTAATCTTCTCATTTTAGGGAAGAGAATAAAGGAAATAAATAAGCATTTATCATATGATATACACTGTGTTAAGTGCTTAGTGCAAATATTTGCTCTTCACAACTCTGGAAGATAGGTGCTGTCTTCCTTTTATATTTGGGGAAACTGAGGCGAAGGGAAGTTAAGGATTTATACAGCTAGTAAGTGTCTTAGGCCAGAACTGAACTCAGATTTTCTGGACTCCAGGCCCAGAGTTCTATCCACTGCATCAGCAGCTGCCTGGAAAAGAGGAAATTGAGGGTCACAGTTACCAAGTCCCAATAACATACCTAAGACCACAGAGATGGTTAGTGGCTAAGGAGGGACAAAAATCTATTTGTTATAAATGCTGTGCACTAAAATTCTAATACTTTCATCTGCAGATGTTTTAGCGAAGTCAATTCATTCTTACCGACTGAACAATTCCAACAAATTTGTTTTTTGTTCCCTGGCTGGCAACAGATCGGAAACACAATTTGATATGTTTATGGAAACACCCACACAAGTTATAAAAATCAAATAAAAACATTTCTAAGACCATTTAATGGTCAGAGATATAGCCTCATAGATTTCCATAGTCCCTGGAAACATTGCTATACAGTATGATTTTTGTAGTTTATAATTATGACCTAGAGCCAATAAAAGCATAAATTAGACTCAATATTTTATCTTTAGGAAGAATGAGAAGTATGCAATATCCTTTATAAACATTTGCATCAATTTATATCCACTTTTGCATCAGAAGTGTAGAGAATTTTAAAAAGTTTTGTTTTTTTGCTTCAAGGATTAAGCAGCTGAAAAAATGGAAAAAAAGCAGAGCATCTCCTACCTTCATGATAGCAATTGAAATCAATGATGCTATATATTTTTAATTGTAAGAATATTTTTAAAATAAATTTGATATGCTATTTAAAAAACTTTTACCTGACAGTTCCCCATGCTTGAAATGTGCTCCCATTCCCACCCCTACTGGAGTAGTCTTTCCTTCGTGATTCAACTCTGGTACCAAGTCTTCCATGATACTTTCCCTGGTTCCTTTCTCTCAAGCTGATAGTGATTGCTTCTAGCAGTTTTCTTTGAAGAACTCCTTTGACTTGGCCTCATCCCATTCAGACTTGTACCATACTTACCTCCTCTTCTCCCACTAGACTCTACATTTCTAGAAGGAAGGGAATCCATTTCTTTTCCATCTATGTATTTCTAGCATATAGAACAACTTTCAAGAAATGGGCTTTAAAATCTTATTGAGTTTAATTGAATTTTTCTGTGCATCACTCTCAAGTCTTGGTTTTGAAACAAGTGTCATAGTTATAAACAGCCTAAGTTGTATCAGAATCATCTAAATTCCGATTTTTAACAATAATGCTTATATACCAGGTAAAAGGTAAACTCCTTGAGGGAGTCTCTATCAATTGAACTGGGGCATTATAGTTATTGGGTAGAAGTGAAGTAGGCTCATAGCTACACATGGAATGAGTGACTAAAATGCCTTCTTTATAAAACAAATTCCTGAATTTATACAGTGACAACATTGTAAAGAAATCCACCTTCATAAGAGTTAAGAACTTTGATTAATGCTATGACTAATCAGCATTCTAGAGGACTGATCGCGAAGCATACCCCTTTCCACCTTGACAGAAAGTTGTTGGACAGGAGAGTGGAATGAGACAGATGTTTTCAGATATGGCCCAATGTATGAATTTGTTCTATTTGAGTACTGATTTTAAGGGAGGGTTAGGATAATTGTGAAGACTAGAGATGTAGTTCTAGTGAAGCCTCACTCTCTCAAAAAGAAACCAGCAGCACATTTAAAAATACACAGAAGGGGCGGCTAGGTGGAGCAGTGTGGATAGAGCACCGGCCCTGGAGTCAGGAGTACCTGAGTTCAAATCTGACCTCAATCACTTAATAATTACCTAGCTGTGCAGCCTTGGGCAAGCTCTTAACCCTATTTGCCTTGCAAAAAGCTAAAAAAATACACAGAAGAGAAGAAAAGGAAATTGAGGAGATACAGACAGGAGGGACAGCTCTGGAACATTTGGAATTTATTATATACTTTAAAAAACTCCAACATTCTGTATGTAGTGGAGATTCATGTTTTCATGAACAATCTTTTTTTCTGTTCTTTTCGTAGAGAAATGCTTATGTCTACTGATGTTCATCAAGTTTAGAATACAAAGAAATTGAGATAAAAACGAAATGCCAAGATGGTTTTTATGATGCTGGTGTTTATATTACAGTCACTTAATATATTTGAATCCTGAACTTGACATTTATCCCCAAAGTGGTAAAATGGGGGATGTAGATGAGCAAACTCTCCATATTTGGCAAAGAGGAAGGCAAGTTAGAGGAGAAATTGATTTGACAGACTTAGGTATGCACGTCCTAAGTAATATTAAGCATTAATACATAACTTCAAACCTAAAGTCCTGCTATTATGGACTTGAGTGATTCTCTCAGTCAGAGAGCTGGAAGGGATTTTACAAGGGCAGTTTGATTTATTTTCTAAGATGTGGATCCTGAGGCCAGGGGACTCTAAATTCTTCAGGTCATATGGGTAGCAAGTAGTAGAGTCATTTACTTCAAATTTAGAGCTCTTTGTGAAAGCAATTTCAAAACAGATAAGACCTTTAATCTTAGGAAGAGCCTTTTGACCTTATTTGCTCAGAATTCATCATAATGATATTTAACAAGAATGGAAATCAGTTTTATCATGTTGTTGCTTTTAAAATATAGTTTAATAAGTATCATTCATCACTTAATATCTGCATTCATGAAAACCTTATATAATAGCTTTTAAATGTCTTATCTTAAGTCTTTACTTTTCTTTTTAGTTCTATGCATATAAGTGTCAGACCAGCTGCATCTTATTCTGGACAGTAGAGGAAATCAGTAGACATATCTTACCCTGAACCAAGGCTTGCTCATGGTGACAACCAAATACATTTGGGTCACCTGAAATGGACTCTTTTCTCTAATTCATCTGAGATTGACTTTTATGGACATGTTTAATAAAACCAAACATTGGTAATACATGAATGCATGTAAAAACAATATTAATGATTTTAGTTCTGTCATTTGTGAGTGGAAAATTTCTTTTAGATCTATATATGGACTGTTTCTTTTTGTTTAAAATGCTCTAATAATGATAATCTTTTTATTCACCTAGATCTTACAAATGATCTCATCTGATTTGTACAATGACCTTGAGAAGAAAAAAGGGACTGATAAAAATTTCTATTTTGATGGTTGAGTAAATTTATATTTATAATTTCCAGGTTACACAGCTAGTGTGACTGAACTTTGACTGAAAGGTCTGGCAACCTATTGGTTTTGGGAGAAATCATAGAAAAGTAACAATAAGGGTTCATAGTTTCTATGTGTATTCCAGAGAGTGGAAAGGAATCAGCTGAAAAATTAGCTGGTTTGATTTGTGTATTTCTTTATTGGAATGAAATCTAAATTTGGGTGGCTGTGTGTAGATGTTTACATGTACATGCATATAGGCATGTAATGAGTATCTTTATTTCTTACATTTTTTTTCTGCATTAAGAGGGATGAAAATTTGAGTTTTGGCTTTTTTCCCTCCCTATCTTGTGGGTAGATGATTGATACTTGCAAAAGAAGGGACACAAAGTAATTCATAGGACAGGATGGGGGTATAGGGTAACTCACAGATCTTAGGGATGTTTCCAAGTGGAGGTAAGGGTCTATTATGACTCAGAAACACACTTTGGAGATATTGTGACTGCCAGATGTGACTTTATGCAGAGATGCCTATATGGTATGATATGAGGGGCAAAAAAGGATCCACTTCTTCAAAATTATCTCTTTCAACCAGCCTAAAATTGTGACTAAAATCCCCATTATTGACTAATTCTTTTGGGCTAAAGCATTTTTTTTCTGGAAAGTTCCCTTTAAAGTGCAAATTCTAGGTAAGGATAGCTCAGCAAGACACTAATTATATATATGATTTTATCAATTGAGAAACAGACCTTAATTTAATGGGTGAACTAATAAATAGATTTTGGTGGGAGATGGGGAAAGAGGGAAAGGTATAGATTAGAACATGAGACACTGTTGTGAGGTAGGGTAGGTCCAGGAGCGGTCAGGGAGAGACATGAGGGTGATAAGGCCTTTGGCAAGAAGTTAAAGAACCTGAAAGGGGAATGAGGAATATTTCTTTTGTTTTTTGTTTTTTTAGGTTTTTGCAAGGCAAATGGGGTTAAGTGGCTTGCCCAAGGCCACACAGCTAGGTAATTATTAAGTGTCTGAGACTGGATTTGAACCGAGGTACTCCTGACTCCAAGGCCAGTGCTTTATCCACTACGCCACCTAGCTGCCCCTTGAGGAATATTTCAAAACAATCTTTATTTAGTTCATATTTTTTGTCAAGGATTGACCTTAACTGCAAGAATACTGAGAGTAGTATGATTACAATAAGTATAGGATCTCTCAAGGGGCAGAGGTTTAAATGCTGTCAATATATGGTCTAATCTTATTAAGTCTGCAACCTTTACACCTGCCTTCAGTGACTCCTGTGGTTTGAATTTTGCAATATAATAGAATTTTAAAACTGGAAGAGCCCAAATAATCACTTACATGTAACAGATAATAATATGTAGAGTCTTCGGGATTATTTAATGTTTTGGGTTTTGATGGTCGTCTTGGAGGTCTCAATATTTTTGGCTCTTCTTTAGAGACACCTACAACAAAGGTATTGAGGAATAAATATTCAGTTTTAAAGCTCTGTTATCAAAATAATTTTCATATTTCATACAGAAATGAATTTACACTACATATGAGGTTGGAGTGAGAAAGGAGGGAGTGGGATGGTTTACCTCAATCCCTTTAGATTTGAGAAGGGGAAGGAAGAGGAGAAGGCAACTGAAGAATAAAATAAAATTATAGGAGTAGGAGTAGGAAATTACCATATTTGAGCTTATAAAGAAATGAAACCGCTAGAACTCATTCTACTCAATATTTCATCACTGAAACCACTCACATCTTTTCTCCTCTTTTCTTCAATGCAATTTGTATCTATTTTCTCAATTTGTAAATTATATAGGGTGGCCCAAAAGTCTTAATATAGTTTTAAGGTATTAAAGCCTAAAACTGAATTGAATTTGAAGAAAATCTGTATATATATATATATATATATATATGCATATATATATATATATATATATAAATTTAGTAAGCATTTACTTTGGACCAAATGCTGGGGATTTATGTAATGAAAGTGGTAAATGTTGGACATACTGTGGGAAGATAGATAGCTTATTATATTGATGGTAAAGTTATAAATTAAACTACTTTGGAAAATAATTCAAATTATACAAAAAAATTCTCTAAGCTATACATATTCTTTGATCCATTTATGCAAATTATTAGACACGTATATATACCCTAAGAAGGTTGATCATTAAAAAGGTACAAATAAACAAAGGTATTTATAATAGCACTTTTTTTAGTTAAATTGGAAAGTAGGTGTCAAGTGATTAGGAATATATTTGGACAAATTATGATATATGGCTGTGCTGGACCATTATTGTTACATAAGAATTGATTGATACAAAAAAGTTTATAAAAATTCTGGAATACTTAAAAGAAGTGATGTAAAGTAAGCTGAATTGGGAGAACCATTTACAGCATTTTCACAAAATGTAAAGGAAAACAGCATGGAATGACTTCCAAATTCCTATCAATGAATTCCTATCACCAATTGTGAATTTAGATGACCTGACAATGAAGGATGCTTCCTTCCTCTCATCTGGACGTAGTAAAAACAATGATACAAAATGTGTTGATATATTTTTATTGTCTATTTCTTTTTTTATCCTCATAAAGGAGGGCTTTTATGGGGTAAGAGGCTTTTGCAAGGGATAGCAAAGTAGAAAATATCAATATTAAGGAAAAAATAGCAATTGTAGAAAACTATCAAGAAAAATAGCATAATTGGGGGCAGCTAGGTGGTGCAGTGGATAGAGCACCGGCCCTGGAGTCAGGAGTACCTGAGTTCAAATCTGACTTCAGACACTTAATAATTACCTAGCTGTGTGACCTTGGGCAAACCACTTATCCCTATTGCCTAGCAAAAATATTAAAAAACATAGCATAATTTAAATGATCCCATTTCCTTATTATCTAATTACCTCTTAGGTCCCAACCTCTTGAATCTATTCAAATTACCCCCTCAAAGTTACCATACCTTCATAGAATTTTAGGGACATCAAAGACCAATCTTTTGATATATGATAGTGTGATATTCAAAACATGAAAGCCCCTTACAAATAGTCACTTATTAAAATCTTTATTGCCATTAATATCATGCTGTGCCACCTCCAGTCTGGCCATCATTCCACCTTCTTCCATGCTGGAAGAATCTCGGGGATAATTCTGGGTTCTGATAACTAATATTTCACCTTATTTTTCCAGGACAAACTGTCCATCACATTTTTGGACACAAGTTCCAAACCATGAATCCAGGTAAGAAGGCCCCACTCATTTTCCAGCTTCCTCTAAAGTGTTGCCTTCCTCATTAGAATATAAACTTTAGCAGGGCAGGACTGTTTTGTTTGCTTAATTTGCATTTCAATCCTAGTTTCTGTCATATAATAAGCACTTAGTAAATGTTTTCATTTTTTCATTCCTACTGCATTTTAAATTCAATATGACTCACTATTTTAATCTCTTAATTTTTCTGTTTTGAGTTTCAATTTTTGTCTTCTAACATATTGGCTACTCTTTTTTAAAAATTTTATTTTATTTAAAGCAATAGGGTTAAGTGACTTGCCCAAGGTCACACAGCTAGGCAATTATTGTGCCTGAGGCTAGGTTTGAACTCAGGTCCTCCTGACTCCAGGGCTGGTGCGCTACGCACTGTGTCATCAAGCTGTCCCCACTGTGCCACCTAGATGCCCCTCACTGTGCCACCTAGATGCCCTCACTGTGCCACCTAGATGCCCCTTTTTTGGTTATTCTTGATATTACTAAGTATTGAGAACTAAGAACTTTTTGCAGGCTAATTAAAGATATTACAATTATTGTTATAAGCAATTTTGTTAACATTACTTATTTAGAGAGTTAACATGCCTAAACTATCAAATCACATTTGAGTATTCCCTCAGTTGGATTCAGTCTCAGACTGAAAAATAGTCAAATAAAAATGTTACTCCAGCTTTGCTCAACCATCACATCATCTAACAGTTGTACAGATTGTTGGTACAGAATTGGGTAAATTCAATCTGTTACCAGCTTTGGTGTTGTTTGTAAGTGATATCTGATGTAGGTTGGCAATGGGTAATGAATTCAAACAATGACTCAATGTGTGAAGGAGACACATATGCCAGGAAGCCATCAAACAAAATTGCTTACATATACATGGTACCTTTTGGAGAGGGATTAGATAGACTAGGCATCAATGCTAAAAAAAATTAACTTATGGATCCTTTTTATAATGTTTTATTGAGTCTGTCTCTGCTTTCCTATTGCCATCATTTTTAAGTTTAGTTACATTACTTTTATCATTTGTTACTTCAATAGTTACTTAGTACAAAATTGTTTCACTTAGCTGTCTAACAAAGACAGCCTCTGACTGTCTATGAAATAAAATCCAGACTCCTTGACTTAGAATTCAGGGTCCTCCACAAGGTGGTCCCATCCAACTTCTCCAGCATTATGTCTAACCTCTACCTCAGTTATTTTTATCTGTTTTCAAAGGAAAGAAGTCACATTTCTTCTTTCCCATTCATCTTCTAGATGGTATAATGGATAGAAGATGGGATTAGAGTTAGGAAAATCTGAGTTCAAATCAGGTCTTAGACACCTATTGAGTGTCCCTGGCTAAGTCTTTTAACCCTTTTGCCTCAGTTTCCTCATCTGTAAAATGAGTTAGAAAAGGAAATGGCAAATCATTCCAGTATCTTTGCTAAGAAAACCCCAAATGAGATCGCAAAGTGTTGGACATGATTGAAAAATGACTGAATAAAATCCCTTATACAGTGCAATTCACACAGTAGGCAGTCTCTGAAAATTCTGTTGACTGATTCCACCTCCTAAGTGACCCAACTCTGAGCATGCACATGGAGCTGAGCAAACAACAGTTGCCCAATAAATACTTGCATTTTTTTCTCATAATTGAATTTCTGATTTAGACATTTAGGTAAATGATGCAAAATTTTACTTTAAAAATTACAATTAATATTAATTTCATTAAACTGAGCAAAATGTGATGAAATATGCTTCAGCAGAAATATTGAGATTAACTGGAAGTAGCTTGCTTATTAACTAACTTAGGGATAGATAGAGAACAAGACTTTGGGTTCTTAAGATAGTGTCATTTATGATAGGAAATCCATCAGTGCTAAATATCAGTGAATGAACAGACAGTTGACAGTTCCCATTTTTGCATGCCAGACTCCTACTGTATATTTCACAGCACTCACAAATTTCAGAAGAAGCAGAAATTCATTCTGTCCTCTTATCTTTGTCTTTAGAGTCTTTGTTCCTTTGGGGGAAGTACAAAGTATGTCTACTCCCATCATTCTAATTCCTTAATTACAAAAATGACATAAACATTTATAATAATAAATTATCAGCAGTATATCAGTGTTGGCACTACAAAAATTAGCTGTATAATTTTTGTGTGTGATAAATAATAGCCTGTAAAGGGTACTGACATATTGAACTGCTGGAAGGTATGATATTAATTTAAATTGTAGTTGTGGTACTGATTACTTTTATTGTTTTAGCTGATAAGAAATTCATTCTTCCCCCTCTAGGGATGAGTGGACAATTATCTCTTCTCTCTGTTTTGCTTTTGAAAGGCCTGTGGTGATTTTCCAATGTTTGCTTTAATAAATTAAATTTTATCACATTTTGATCATTTTAATGAAGCTGATATTAATTGCAAAATTGTATTTAAGTATACATACTTTGTGTCATTTTGCTAAATGTCAAATATCTAAATCAAAAATTGGATTCCTAGATGAAAATCTGCTTGTTATACTTCTGTAATTCTGTCTTTAAAATTCCTAGTTTTTTTTCCTTTTGAAACTATTTCTTTTCCCTGAGATGAACTGCCCAATAGAATCGACTGTAAAAAGGGAGACTCACTGATTTTTGCGTTGATCAGAATACGTGACAATATTTGAACTCACTCTCATTTGCCAGAAGTTTTTATGCGTCTTTCTTTCCAGACATCTGAGTTTTCTTTAGCCAGGAATTTCAGATCATCAGCTATATTAATATTAAGGCTGACCATACTGGGATAAATTCTTTTTTTGGCAAGGCAATGCAGTTAAGTGACTTGCCCAAGGTCACACAGCTAAGTAAGTATTAAATGTCTGAGGTTGGATTTGAACTCAGGTTCTCCTGAATCCAGGGCTCTATATGGGATAAGTTCTTACATCAACAGTATCTACGGGGAAATTATGGACTGATATTTAGTGCTTTGACCTGAAACTTCAAGCTCCTAAGAATGACCTTGTTCTTACCTTGGACTTCTGTCTTATTACATTGCTCTGTTCCATGGTCTTTATGCTTGATTAGATAACCTGTTTTCTTGGTGTTCTGTCTCATGGCTACATATCCTAGCTGCCAGACTTTATTTCCCATGCCACAGAAATTGTTTCACCCTGGAAATTCATGCCATTCCTGTACTTCTTGTATTAGAAATACCATCTTGTTCCTGTGAAATCTTTTTCTGATTTTCTGATTGATTGATCCCTCCCAGAACCTCCATTTAAGGAAAATGTTCAGGTCAGCCTTGTCTTCATTTTTCTCTGGGCTCAACAACTTGTTCTCTGGATTTTCTTTGCCTCCTGCCTCCAATTACCTTTCCTTCTCCTCACTCTTCAGACTTCTTTTAGTGCAGTCCTCCTCTACTAGAATGTAAGGAACTTGAGGACAAGATCTGTCTTTCTTTCTCTGCTTATATTTGTAACCTCAGGACATAGTACAGTGCTTGGAACACACTAAGTGCTTAATGAATGATCATTGTTGGATTCTGATACTCAGCTCTCAACTTATCATTTGGTCCCAGATCCTGGGCAAATCAAAACATCTCATTTGCTTAGTTTCTTTCTCTGTAAAATGAGAGAGATGTATTCATTAACTTCTTTTTTCTCTTTCATCTCTAAATCTATGATCTCATGATTCAGTATCCATTCATCTTGCAAATATGTGCCCATTATAATGGAGGGGAAGATAGGTGGTGGTAGTGGGCAAAGCTTAAATCTTACTCTTATCAAAATTGGCTCAAAATGCAGATAACATACACAATCAGTTGAATATAGAAATTTATCTTAAAGGATATAAGGAAAGAAAAAGGGTTGGGCATAT
Source organism: Macrotis lagotis (assembly GCF_037893015.1). NCBI lineage: Eukaryota > Metazoa > Chordata > Mammalia > Peramelemorphia > Peramelidae > Macrotis > Macrotis lagotis. Next base: position 65,591,954 of record NC_133664.1, on the reverse strand, counting down.
TAAGGAGGAGAGGGACCTGATAAAAGGGAGGGTATATTGGGGAAGGCAAGATCAGAAGTAAAATACTTATAAAGAGAGGAAGGGTGGAAGAAAAGACACAGTTATTATAACTATAAATGCAAATAGGATGAACTCATCCATAAAAGTGGCAAGCAAAATGAGAGTTAAAAGCCAGAATTTTATAATATATTGTTTTAAAAAAAACATCTAAAGTAGAGAGATACACATAAGGTCAAAGTAAGGGGCTGAAGCAAAGAAGGCAGCATTCATGATCTCAGATAAAGCTAAAGCAAGGGGTGGCTAGGTGGCACAGTGGATAAAGCACTGGCCCAGGAGTCAGGAGTACCTGGGTTCAAATCTGGTCTCAGACAATAATTACCTAGCTTTGTGGCTTTGGGCAAGCCACTTAACCCCATTTGCCTTGCAAAAATCTAAAAAAAAAAAAAGCTAAAGCAAAAAAAGAAAGATCTAATTAAAAGAGAAAGAAGGAAACTATATCTTCCTGAAAGTCATGTCAATACTAAACATATAAACATCAAATAGTATGACATCAAAAATTGAATGAGTTAAAGGAAGAAATAGAAAATAAAGCTATTAATGGAGGATCTTGACTTTCCCTTCTCAGAATTAGATAAGTTTAAGTAAAAATAAACTAAACAAGAAAGAAGCTATGGAGGTGAATAAAATTCTGGAAAATTTAGTTATGATGGCTCTCTGGAGAAAACTGAATAGGAAGGAATATACATTTTTCTCAGCAGTATATGATACCCTCACAAAAACTGACCATGTATTAGGACATAAAAAATTTCACAACCAAATGGAGAAAAGCAGAAATAATAAATACATAATACATCCTTATTAGGTTATATTGAAATGAAAATTACATTCAATAACACACCATGGAAAGAAAGATTAAATAGTAATTGGAAATTAAATAATTTAATCCTAAAAACAAGTGAGTTAAAGAACAAATAATAGAAACATTAAAGAAAATGATAACATACTGAAATGTATAGGATGTAGTCAAATTGATTCTTAGGGGAAAATTTATGTCTTTAATTGCTTACATCACTAAAATAAAAAAAAGAAGATCAATGAATTGGGTATGCATCTAAAAAACTGTAAAAAGAAAAATAGAAATCATGAAAAATAATATTAGAAATACTGAAAAATCAAAGGGGAGATTAATACAAATTGAAAATAAACCACTGAATAAAGAAAACTAGAAACTAGTTTTTATGAAAAAACTCTACAAAACAGACAATCCATTGGCTAATTTGATTGAAAAAAGGAAAGAAAACCAAATTACTATTGGCAAAAATGAAAGGGATTAATTCACCAAGAATGAAGAGGAAATTTAAAAAAAATGATTAGGAGCTATTTTGCCCAAATAAATGCCAATAAACTTGATAATCTAAATGAAATGGTTGAATATCCTTAAAAATGCAAATTACCCAGATAAACAGAAGAAATAAAAAACTTAACCAATTTTAGACAAAGAAATTGAATAAACCATCAATGGACTTACTGAAAAATACTTCCCAGAACCAGATAGATTCATAAGTGAATTCTACCAGACATTTAAAGAACAATTAATCACAATATGATATGAAGTATTTGGTAAAATAGGTGAAGGAATCCTACCAACTCCTTTTTTATGACACAAATATAGTGCTGATACCCAACCAAGAAGAACCAAAACAGAGAAAGAAAATGAAAAACTAATTTTCCTAATGAATATTGATACAAACATTTTAAATAAAATATACAAAGAGAGTACAACAATATAGCACAAAAATCATACACTATGAGCAGGTGGGATTTATAGCAGGAATGCAGGGCTGGTTCAATATTAGGAAAACTATCAGCAAATTGACTATATAAATAAATAAACCAAGAGAAATCATATTATCATCTCCATAAATGTAGAAAAAGCCTTTAACAAAAAATAGTACCCATTCCTATTAAACATATAGAGCATAGGGATAAATGGAAATCACCTTAAAATGATAAGGAATATTTATCTAAAACCATCAGTCAGCATTATCTGTAATGGAAATAGGCTAGAAGCTTCCCAGTATAATTAGGGATGAAGCAAGGATGTCCATCATTACCTCTTTTATTTAATATTTTACTAGAAATGTTATCTATAGCAGCAAGAGAAGGAAAAAAAATAAAAAAGAATAGGCTTTGAGGAACTAAAACTCACTCTTAGACAATCCTATTGAATCAACTAAAAAACTCCTTGAAATTCTTAACAACTTCAGCAAAGCAGGATACAAAATAAACTCAAACAAGTCATCAGCATTTCTATAAATTACCAACTAAGTCCCGTAGTAGGAGATAGACAACATTAAATACTTGGGAATCTACCTTCCAAGACAAACTCAGCAATTAAATGAACACAACTGTAATTTTTTTCAAACAAATAAATTCAGTTCTAAATAATTGAAAAAAAAATTAATTGCTCATGAGTTGACCAAGTCAACATAATAAAAATGACATTCTACCCAAAATAAACTATTTAGTGCCATACCAATTAAACAATCAAAAGCCATTTTATAGAACTAGCAAACAATAACAAAATTAATCTGAAGAACAAAATCTCAAGGATATCAAAGGAATCAATGAAAAAAATTCAAAAGAGGATGGTCAAGCCTAAAAGATCTCAAACTGTATTATGAAATGGTGATTATCAAAAGACTCTGGTCCTGGCTGAGAAATAGAGTGGTGGTTAAGTGAAAGAGATTACATATAAATTATATCATCTCAAATGACCATAGTAATATAGCATATGATAAACCCAAAGATCCAAGTTTTTGGAACAAAAATTTCACTATTTGACAAAAACTGCTAGGAAAACTGGAAAACAATATTGCCGATACTAGTAGTGATCAACATCTCACACCATATACCAAGATTAGGCCAAAATTGGTACATGATTTACCCATAAAGGTAGATGATTTACACCATAAACAAATTAAGAAAGCATGAAAGAACTTATTTAATCAGATTTATGGATAATGGAGGAATTTAGGACCAAGGAAGACATAGAGAGCATTAAAAAATATGAAATAGATAATTTTGATAATATAAACTTAAAAAGTTTTTGCTTAAACAAAACCAGTGCAAACAAAATTATAAGAAAAGCAGAAGTTAGGAAAGAAATTTTGCAGCAATTATCTCTGATAAAGGCCTTATTTTTCAAACATCTAGAGAACTGAGTTAAATTTATAAATAATACAAGTCATTTTCCAGTAGATAAATGGTCAAAGGATATGAACAGTTTTCAGACAAAGAATTCTAAGTTATCTTTAGTCATGAAAAAATGCTCTAAATCACTTTTGATCAGAGAAGGGCAAATTAAAACAGTTCTGAGGTATTTATATCTAGCAGAGTAGTTAATGTGACAAAAGATGTTGGAGGGGACATGGGAATACTGAAACACTAATCACTGTTAGTGGAGCTGTAAACTGGTCCAACCATTCTGGAGTACACTTTGGAATTCTGCTCAAAGTACTATAAAATTATGTATATCATTTTTGATCCAGTAATATCAATACTAAGTCTATATCCCAAAGACATCCAAAAAAAAAAGAGAAAATGAATTATTTGTACAAAAATATTTATAGCAGTTCTTTTTGTACTGGCTCAAAATTGAAAATCAAAGAGATGTCCATCAATTGAGGAGTAGTTAAACAAGTTGTGGCATATGATTGTAATGAATGTTATTGTGCTATCAGAAATGACAAGCAGGATGATTTCAGAAAAAACTTGGAAATACTTACATGGACTGATGTATAGTGAAAGGAACAGTACCAGGAGAATATTGTATACTGTAACTATTAACAGAATGACTTAGGTATTTTCAGCAAAGCAATGATCAAAGACAATCTCAAAGGACTAATGATGAAGCATGCTATCCACCTCCAGGGAAAGAAGTGATATTTATTGAATACTACTTTCATTTTGTCTTTTTAATTCTTTCTTCTTTACAAAATGACTATTATGGAAATGTTTTACATAATTGAACAAATATAACCTATATCTGATTGCTTACTGTCTCAGGGAGGGGGGAAGGCAGAGAAGAGAAAGGGACAGTATAAAATGAAAACTTTAAATAAAAATGTTTAAAAATTGGGGGAAATGCATGCATTTGTCAAAATGAGTTCAATCTAAAAGACTGAGGAAGCACAGTTCAAAGTACACCAACTGCAAGTTATTTCCAAAAGCTAGTCATTGATATTAAATAGTGTTGGATCTGAAGTCAGGAAGACTTCAGTTGTGCTAATTTTTGAGGATAGAAAAAAAAACAGCAAAAAGACAGCCTTTGCCTTTAAAGAGCTCATAAAAGCATTGTTTTGAATCAGAAATTTGGAGGTTTTAATATAGATTTTGGGGTAAGGAACCTTAGATCACTCTAGTCCAACTCCTGTATTTTACAGATAGGGGATACAAGTCTGCTTTCAAATCCTGTCTCTTATACTTAATAGCTATGTGACCCTGGGCAAGTTACTTATCCTGCTGCAGTTTCCTTAATCGATAATAATAGCACCTACTATTTGTGATGGAAAATACCATCCACATCCAGAGAAGAAACTATGGATTCTGAATGCAGACAAAAGCTTACAATTTTTTTTTTTAGATTTTTCAAGGCAATGGGGTTAAGTGGCTTGCCCAAGGCCACAGGGCTAGGTAATTATTAAGTATCTGAGGTCAGATTTGAACCCAGGTTCTCCTGACTCCAAGGCTGGAGCTCTATCCACTGTACCACCTAGCCACCCCCAGAAGCTTACTATTTTCAATTTTTAAAATTTGTTTTATGTTTTATGGTCTTTCCCCCATCTCATGGTTCCCCCCCCCACTTTGTCCTGATTCTTCTTTCACAACATGAATAATATCAAATATGTTTGACTTATTTCCACATATATAACCTAGATTAGATTGCTCTCTGTCAGAGGGGAGGGAAAATGTAAAATTCAAAACCGTATATAAATGATTGTTGAAAACTATCCTTTCATGCTGTTGGTAGAACAAATAAATGATTAAAAATTAGCACCTACTTCCTGGGATTGTTGATAAAATGAGATCAAATTTTTGAAGTATTTAAGACATTAATAGAAGGTGCTTAATAAATTTGTTTCCCCTCTATTATTTTAAAACAATGTGTCATTGTTTTTGTTGCATTTAGGGATACCATTTAGCCTCTACTAAGGTCATACCATTTTGGAATATCCCTGTCTAGGAAAGAGGAAAATATGTAGTGATTTAAAAGAAATTCACCTTTTTTCTTGTAAAAAAATAAACTACAGAGGCCAGGATGTTAAAGTTTATTATTATTATTATTATTATTATTATTATTATTATTATTATTATTAAAGAGGAAACTATGGCAATCAGAGTTTAAGTGACTTGTACAGGGTCACAAAGTCAGTAAATATCTCAGGTGGTATTTTGCCAATTTGATGCCCAACAGGCTATCCACTGCACTACTTAATTGCACTTCAGAGTAACTTTGGCCCCAGATTTAGCTCTTAGGAATCACCTAATCTCAGTTTCCTCAGATCATATTTTTAAGTAACTTCTGTGAGTGACCTTACATTTACATGGCTAGATAAATTGCGGAAACATCTCATTGTTGTAGAAAGGTTACCCTTATTTTGAAATTTGAATCTTAATTTTTTAAAATGGATTTCATTCTGATTCAAATTATATGACTTTATTGTTAGGGTTACTTTTTTTTACTATCTATGATTAATTTTAATGCATTTGGTAATAATTTTGAATACTCAAATGTCATCTTGAGCTAATTTCTTGATAATGATAAAGCCAAAAAAAGAATAGCATTTATTAATGTAATACTAAGGAAAGCACATGATCAATAAGCACTCTATATTGGGAAATAATTACTAGTTTATTTGCCATGAAAAAAGAATTTTGTTGGTCTTCAGTTTGCATTGATGAATTACAAGACGCTAGATCACCTAGTCTAAGTCTGGCACTCATAATGTAATGAATGACTGAAAGGCTTCAGAATCTCACTGGGGACTGAAATTTGAAGGGTACAATGAGGTTCTTAAAGACATTCTCAAGGGCACTCATTTAATTGTTAAGTTCTGTTTAACAAAATTGCTTATCTGTGTACTAAATACTGCTGTAAAAGTAGTGAAATTTATAATGATATCCAGATTAAAAAAGTGGTTAATGCTTGTGTGGCAGGTTAGTCAGATTTTTTTTTTTAATTTTAGGCTTGGTAATGGCATGATGTAACCAAGGCATATCTGAATCTATGCAATAATGACTCATTAATGAGTTCTAATGAGGCAGGTAAATGGTGCTGAGTTTTGAATTATGAACACCAGGCCAAAAATCTTACCTTCAAAATTAATTAGTTCTGTGACCATGGACAATTACTTAATCTCTCTCAGCCTCAGTTTCCTCATCTATAAAATGAGATGATTGGATTTTGCATGAGGCCAGATTTATAGATCCTTATATATGATCCTTTGATTTAAGGGAGATCCATAGTGAACTTTTTTTAAATGAATATATTTTGTCAGAAACTTTGATAAATCTACAAAATGCTTCTGTTATAACTTTATTTAGTGATTTCCATCACTAGGTCAAATGCAATGGATGAATAATTTTATTTACTGAAACATGTTTAAGTTTCATCTTCCTAAAACATCAGAGATGTGAGTACTGATTTTAGGAAAGTGTTGAAGATAAGACATATGCAACTATATTAGTTCTAATCCTGTTTTTTCTTTAATATCCTCTCTAGCTCAGAATGAATGAATGAATGAAGAAACAAAGGTTTATTTTATGCAAAGTTACATCTCTGTTCTCAAGTTGCTAGTATTCTAAAGAGAGAGATAATACATATGAATAGGTAAGCACCTGGAAAAATGGGGAAAATTGGACAAATAAATAGTACTAAAAACAATAATTTTATTTGGAGGCAATGCTTTCAAAGCAATATATGGGTACCTTATTACAATTGAACCCAAAGCATTTAAGTCACTATGGAGCTTAATTGTGATTGCTTCTCAATTCAGAGAGTAAGAAGACACAGGGAAAGTAAAATTCACAACAGCAGTCATTGAAGAAATATATTATTTAAAAGTCTAATTTTGCCTAATAATTCCATACTTTGCTACACCAAATCCTGTAGTAGGAACAAAAAAAATATTTCCTAAATTCTCCTTTTCCATTATTCCTTCCCAAAAGGAAAGTAACAAAAGAGAAGAGGAAAAAAATGGAAAGGGCATTAGTAATTCATGAATTGGATTCTTAGTTCCAAATAATTGAAAGGCAATTAACCAGTTAAATTCTGTGAAAGATAATCTGGATCTCAATTTCTTGTTATAGTTGACCTTGCAACACAGTCAGCCAACTGTGAAAGACACTCTGTCCTGTTCAATTTTTCTAGTTATCTAGAAGTTAAGAGACTTTTTGAATCTATTGCTCCTCTTTCCAGTTTCTACCCTGGCCAAAAAAAAGGAAAAGATAAAACAAATAAAAAAGTACAAAGTATCTTTGACATATATCTAGAACACAAACTTTCACAAATTCTATTAAATTGTTTATACAATTACCTATTAGATTATACCTCATTATGTTAATGTTGTACTTATTTTAAAAATTGTATAAATTTGTCTGGTATATAGATATTCAGAAGCCGGAAGCTTCTAGAAGCCATTTGGACTGAATTTATCTATGAATTCAATTAAACTATTGAACAATCCAGCCAAACAATGGCTTATTTTAACTAATTTAAAAACATAGACAATAAAGTTACTTGACAGAAATGACTGCCATACAGTTGTTTTGATTTTATGTTTTTTTTTTAGGATTTTGCAAGGCAAATGGGGTTCAGTGGCTTGCCCAAGGCCACACAGCTAGGTAATTATTAAGTGTCTGAGGCCAGATTTGAACCCAGGTACTCCTGACTCCAGGGCCGGTGCTCTATCCACTGTGCCACCTAGCTGCCCTCTGTTTTGATTTTACACACACACACACACACACACACACACACACACACAATCAATAAATAAACATTTATTGAGTGATTCTGTTTATTTCTGTCCATGTCAGCAGTACCTGTTTTTAACTATAAATTCTTCAAATGCTGAGAATGGTTATCTCATTTTGAATAGCGCCTTGCACAGAAAGATACATGATAAAGGTTTTTGATGGTGATAATGAAGAGGAATCAGAAATGTATAGAGATATTTATTCCCTGGTTGAATTTTGGTAGTTAGCAAAAGAATTATTTTTCTTGCATTTCCATCTTTCTACTTGTTGGAGTTGTAGAGTAACTTCTCAGGGTAATGAGTGTGATCATTTATCTATGAGAAGAGGTACAGAATACTTAATGATTCTTGATGGCAGACCGCCTTGGATGAGTAATAATGCTTCAGATGCATGTTTGGTGCAAAGCAACATTATTTCTCCTCCAATTTCTTTGCTTTCTGTTGTTAATAAAAAAAAATCTTCCCCTAAAAATATAAAATCTAATATCTTTTAAGTTGTCAGATGAAGAATGTTAGTTTACTCCTGGATGAATATTGACAAGGCTTCTTGTTTGGTATTCAAAATACATTTTGAGATGCTTGCAGTACAACAGGAAGATGACACAGAAATCGAACAAGCCTAAGTACTTTCACAATTATCATTAAAATCATAGGCTACTATGTAAATTTAATATCACCTTAGAAAATGAACTACCGGAAAACAAAATGTCAATACTCATTGACTTTTGTAAGGCAACTAGCTGACATTGTGATTAGAACCAAATTTAGGATCAGGAAGACCTGAGATTGAAGTTGTTTTAGATGACTTCCCTGTTGGGTAATACTGGATAGGAAAGTTACTTGATAGCTCCCGGTTTCAATTTCCTTATCTACAGAATTGGAGAAAAAATAGCACCTGCTCTAAAGGATTGTTGTGAGGATAAAATGAGTTAGTATATGGGGAAAATACTTTGCAAACTTTAAAGTATTATGTAAAATTATTAATGCTATTGTTATAATTATTGCTATTGTCATACACATAGTTCTAGTGTGCAGCTTTGCTAAGAAGTCACCTAACTTCTCAGTCTCAGTTTTCTCATATTTAAATGGGGATAATCATAATATCTATCTTACAAGACTGATGTGAGGATTGAATGAGATACATAAAAAACTTTGTAACATGATTATATATATTATATATAATATATATATGTCAGCTATTATTATATTTTAGACTTTTTCCTCATTGGAAAGGGACATTAAAAATCTTATAGATTCTGATACTTAGGAAATTTAATTGTTTTAAATGAATGAAAAAGATGAAGCAAAGGACAATGGCCATCTTTGAGCACTATTTAAATCCTTTACGATATGCTAAATAATACAATACAGTAGAGTTATTAGTCATTGTTCAGTTGTTTCAGTCATGCCTCACTGCATGACTGCATTTTAAAGTTTTGCTACATCAAATCCTGTAGTAGGAACAAAAAACAATGTTTTTAAAAAATAATATTTCCTAAATTCTCCTTTTCCATTATCCCTTCCCAAAAGGAAAGTAACAAAAGAGAAGAGGGAAAAAAAGGAAAGGACATTAGTAATTCATGAATTGGATTTTTAGTTCCGAGTAATTGAAAGGCAATTAATTGGTTAAATTCTGTGAAAGATAATCTGGATCTCAATAGATGAGGAAAGTGAGGCAAGCGGGGTTAAGTAAATTGCCCAGGGTCACACATTTAATAATTGTCTGAAGCTAGATCTGAACTCATGAAGATGATTCTTCCTGAGTCTTCCAAACCCACTGTGCCACCTCACTGCTTAGTTATTCACTGTTATTCCTTTGGATAGTTGTATCTTCAAGAAGAGAAGCTAGGAACATATTCTCTTAACTCTTTACTCAAAAGGCTTATTTCCCCTAAAATTAAGCCTTTTCTTCTCCCAGGTGTAGCAATATTAAGAAGGGATAATAACAAGTAAAAGGAGCCCTCTGCACCATATCTGAGGACAAATAACGTAATGCAGGTAATGTCTTCTATGCACTTAGAATTAGGACAGCATTTGTCATTACATTAGTGGAAAATGGTTTTGTTTCTAGCTATGATGCAGAAGCACTTAACTCTTACCAGTTTAGATTAAATGCCAACATCAAAGCAAATAGAAAGATAGTAGTCAATGGATTGCTTTTGCATTAGGTCCCAGTTTCATAATTGGTAGAAAGCTTTCTCTTTTTATATTACAGAGAATTTGATTTTGTGATGAACAAACTTACACACATTAAACTTGTGATTGTGAAAAAAATAGCAATTCTCATATATAAGGTCATGGTTCACTCCAAGAAACTTGAAGCCTATTGAGTTGTAAGCATAAGTAATCTCTATTTTTCCATAGGTTTTTTTTTTTTACCAAACTGATGATATTTTCTCTCTCTCTCTCTCTCTCTCTCTCTCTCTCTCTCTCTCTCTCTCTCTCTATATATATATATATATATATATATATATATATATATATATATTTTTTTTTTTCTATATCTGTACTCAGGTAATTGTGTTTTTAAAGGTCCATAGCTTTGTGTATTCACTATGAATGTTTGAGGATTTACATCAGGAATCAAATCCTTAACATTTATAAATGATAGTTATCAGAATTGGAGTTAAAGGATCCATACAGAAACAACTTGTACAGTTACTGAGTGCAGTTCACCCAAAGTGACCATATGTAATAGAGTCCAATGGTTTGTGTGTTCCTTGACTTTGCTTTTTGATGAATGATAGTCAATGGGGAAACCTATTTTTGCCCCCTTGGTTAACAGAATATAAGAATTATAGAATATCATAATGGAAGGACATTTCAATGACTATCTAATTGAACTCATAATTGGAAAAGAATCATCTACTATATAACCAATAAACAGATACCCAGATTTTGTTTGTAGACCTCTAATATATGAAACAGCACATTATACTTTCAGACAGCTCTATTTCTTAGGAAGTTTTTTCCTGAATCAAACTTTAACTTACCTTTGTTACCTCTACCCCAAATTCCTTAGTTCCACCTTCTGTAGAAGTCTATTCTGATCCTCCTTAATATCAGTGCCTTTCTTCAGTTATCTCCACTTTGTCTTGTGTGTGTATGTATGTGCATGCATGTGTGTGTGTACACACAAGTGCATTATATATATATATATATATATATATATAATATGTATGAGATAATTCTGTAGAATAGACACACACAGAATTCTCTACCATTTCTCCCAATAGACTTACTTGAGGGCTGAAGATCATATCTTTCTTTTATATACTTACATATGTGTATATATATCTATATATATGTATATAGATATAGATATATATACACATATGTATGTATAGTAGTGACTCTGAATAGAAATAAGGCTCTTATACTATACATAAGGATCCCTATGGGTCACAGTCAGTGTGTTTAAAATGTAATATTTGGTGCAACTCCTTGAGAAAGGGGTCTTTGCCTTTTCAGCCCTTAAAAATATGATGGTTGCTTAAGAAATAGTTGATTGCCTGTTGAGTACTGCATTTATGCTCTGTAGGGTCAAAAATAACACCTCTCTGGAGATAATCCTTAAGCTACTTGAAAGTAATTATCAAGTTCCTGCTAACTCTTCTCTTTTTCAGGCTAATTATTCCTGGTTCCTTAATCCAACCTCACATGTCCTTTCACCATCCTGCTCTCTCTCTCTTTGTGTTATTGATTTTAAAAATGTCTTTCTGTAGGTACCAAAGCTGAAGAAATTTCAGATATGGCTTAACCAAAGTCAAGAAAAGATAGATTATTACCTCCTTATTCCTTGGTGATTTCTTTCTCTTATTGCTAAAAGATGTTCTTGGTGTCCTATCATACTCCTGAGCTCATAATGAGCTTATGGTCTTGTCCAGATATTTCCCACAAGAACTGTTCTTTAACTATGCCTTCCACTAGAACCCAAGTGTGAGATTTTTCATTTGTCAAGCAATTAGATTGACCAACCCTTCTTATATATATATATATTAGAAAATAAGCTCATTTGAGCAGCGACTGTCTGGTCACTAGGTGTAATGGTTGATCTCCTAAAGACCTGAGTTCAAAACCAGATTCAAATATTGACTATCTGTATGATGGTGGATGAGTCACTTAACATCTTAGCTTTAGTTTCCTCATCTCTAATTATTGGGGATAAAAAAACCAACTATCCTAAAGGGTTTCTGTGAGGATCAAATGAGACAATATGGTTGTGTTTTGCAAAACATGAAACATCTAAGTAGACTGCTATTATTATTTTCATTCATATCTCTAGCATGTAGCATAATGCTTGAAATTTAAACAATACATTTTTTGTTTATCCTTTTATCTTTTTGAAACTTTACTCTCTCATCTAGTGTGTTATTTTTCAAACACATGGTTTGCTCAGGCCACATGCAGCTCATAACATTCCCTACTGTAACCTAAAACAGATTAAAATGGAATTGGGAAAAATTTAACAAAATAAATAAAAATACAAAAATACTTAAGTAATATTACATTTTAAACAAGTCAGTATATGACCCATAGGGATCCTTATGTATAGAATAAAGGCCCTTTTTCTATTTTAGTTTAGAACTATTGCTATAGAGTATATAAAAGAAAGATATGATCTTCTGTCCTCACACTGCGTATGAAATGTGAAAAAAAGAAAAAAATAATTAAGGACTGAATAGGGTTAAAGTGACCTCTCCTATCTTCCACCCTCCCCTCCAACAAATGGAGACAAATATGGAGAATCATCAGAGTTGAAGGAATAGAAGAGAGATGTAGCAACAATTAGAACTCAAAGAAGAGATTTGCATTTCCCAGGAAAGATTTTAAAATTGTACCCTTTTGGTTTTGAAAATTATACATCTGTCTATTATTTTCCACTGAGATCAATTAATTCCTGCCAGCTCCAACATTCTAGAATTATGGAGGACAGCTCTCAATAAAGGAATCAAATTGTCTATCCTTTCCAGAGTTCATTCAGAATTCACATTTTGAAAATATCTAGAAATAGACTTTTCAGAAGCTTGGTGAAAGAGTATTGAAAGTAAGAGTTATGAGATCTGAGTTTGCATTCTGGTGCAGTCAGTTACTATATGTCCTTGAGTAAGTTAACTTATCATAACTGAATCTCATTTTCCTCATCTGTGAAATTAGGGGGTTGGGCTAGATGTTCTCCCAGGACCCTTACCACTCATGATCTGTCATAATGATGATGATGCTTATCAAAAATATTACCACATGTATCATAGAAATGGAAATTTTTCAGCACCAAGGATATATGTCTTTAAAATATTTTTCATTGTGTTTTCAGGGTATTGTGCCCTGGAAAACTTTCCATTCCCTGGCCCTAGATCTGCCTGGAGATAACCATAAAGTGCTATTTTGAAGAAATAGGGAAATTAGAGATGTCATCTAGTGAGACATCATTGCATTTAAAATGCTTTTCAAAATCTCAGAGTTGAACTGTTATTCCTCCCTGCCCCGCTCCCTCCAAACATTTTGACATATGTATATTATGGTTCATGTAGCAAATAATTAGTATCTTGTATAGGGTCCCAAAACAGTGTCTGAGAAAGGATTAGAAGCCAGGTCTCTCTGACTTCAAGTCTAGTGCCCTATCCACAGAAGACATGTTGCTTCTCTTGCTCAACTATTTTTTCCTATTACAAATCCTTTTTGTGCTCGCTTAACACACTGCCTGTATGGTATGTTGGGAGGACTACTGCTTAGGGTTTGAAGCTTGCAAAAAGGAACTTTCCCTTGATCCTGTCTTTCTCTATGTTCCCCCAACCACATGGAGACTTTCCTACCTGACGGTTGGAATAAAACTTTGTGCTAGAATCAAACTAATAAAGGAAAAGAAGAAAAAATAAGGAGGCATAATAAATTCTAGTTGATAAGACTTGTACAGAGATTTGTGAAGCAGTTTTCTTCTCAAAAGAAGTGGCACAAAATTAGGGTTCCTCTTCCCAAACAACTGGAATGTTAGCTCCTATATTCTTTCTAACCTCTAGCCTCTGACTTCCAAATTTTACCTGATATACAGTGTTGAGAAGGAACACTTCTATTAATTGACTTGATTGGTGGATGGACCCTAAGGAAAACAGGCTTCAACTGGTGCAACAAAATAATTTCATTCAGTTTTTTCTGCAAAATGAAATAGTCTTCTGATAACCTTGATATCTAAAAAGAAAATCATGTTTCAGGTTACATCAAGAAAAAAAAAAGAACCGGTATCCTATGTACCTAGGAGTAGTTTGATTAAATTGCTCATTGCCAGTTTTCCCTGACACAATCATCTGTCACTTAATGTACTCTAGGAGCCTAATAGCAAAGTTATCACTATTACATTTCCTGTCTTTCTTTTTTGGCCATCTATAATAAAGGTATTTTCTCATCTCTGTTTCTGAAGTGTTTCTTTCAGTCTTACCTTTTAACTTAAGCTCACTTAGGGAGAATTGTACACTCCTTGAGGGCAAGGACTATTTTATTTTTGCATCTTTAGTACCTAGCCAAGTGCCTGTCATGGGGTCTCTACTTAATCAGTGCTTGCTGAATTGAATTGAAATTCTAGCTAAATCTTTTTCTGTTCACATTTCTGTTGTTTTGTTGACTCCGCCCTCTGCGACACTGCTAACCATTTTTTCCCTTCTGGACACTCTTAAATTTGGCCCTATTGATCATTCCTTTTTGTTCTTCTTTTTACCAGAGTTATCAAGTCTCTCTCCCTAGGTTAGATCTCTTAGGAATGTTCCCTCACAAATAATGAGATGAAGTTTTCCTACCAGGTGATTTGTCATCTCTTCAATGAATGCATTTTTCTCTAGGCTCTCCTTTACCGTCTCAAAACAACTAAGTTTGAACTTTGACTACCATCACATAATGACTGAAATTTAGCTTTTTGTTTGTTAAAATGTCATCTTAAGGATGTTATGAAATCACATAGGTGAGGCATTAAGGTCCCTTGGTTCTAAATCAAAGTCTGTTTTTTAGTAATAATAATAGTAATAATAATAATAATAATAATAATAATAATAATAATAATAATAATATTCCTAATAATAATCCCAAAACATGAAAACAGTTTATACCATCAGATATTAGCATTGTATTTATTATTAGGAATAAAACATTAATATTATTACTATATAATATTCCTTTTTGACCCTAAATAATTGTTTTAGTTGGATTATAAAGTGGATATTCATTTGAACAATCTCGTTCTTCTTTTTCCATTTAACTATTTGGTTTCTTTTTTTAAAAAAGATAACAAAGTGGACAAATCACTTGATCCATCAGAATTTCCTCACCTTTAAAATGATATTAAGAATACTTGCACTACCAGGAGGGCAGCTAGGTGGTGCAGTGGATAGAGAAATGGCTCTGGAATCAGGAGGACCTGAGTTCAAATCCGTCCTCAGACATTTAATAATTACCTAGCTGTGTGACCTTGGGCAAGTCACTTAACCCCATTGCTTAAATAAATAAAATAAAATAAATACGTGTTCTACCCACCTTCCTCAGATTGTAGTGTGAAACTGAAATGAGAAAATATAAGTAAAATGCTGTGAAGATCTTTGCAATCTATATAAATGGTGGCTAACACCAGTATCTCCATGAACTCCATGAATACTGTTTTTTAAATTAATTTTATGGATAACATATTTCCTAGGAAAGAAATGAAACTATCAACTCACCTGCTTTGAAAAAACAGTCAAGTCATAGGCTTCTTTCTCTGAAATTGTCTTTAAATCTTTCTCATCCCTGGCTTTGCTATTAAAACTTCCCTTGTGTTTCATTGAATAGGAATAAGTATCACAAGAGTGTCTTCCTATGTCTGGTTTTCCTGTGGCAAGCTCTTGGTTTTTAATAGAAGGGAGCTTTCCATCCCTGAATTGTTGCCTTCTTCTATAGCCTCGATATTTGCTCTGTATGAACACAGCAGCTTTATCTTCTTCCGAGTCTTGTCTCTTTTGCTCAGCTTGTTTCTCTTTCTCTCTAACAGACTCTTGTTTTAATTCTGTCTTCCTTCCTCTGGGCATTATCCCTTCATGCTTCCCATGGCCTTTCTCCTGGCTACGCTTTGAATTATTCTGGATAAAGGAAGATGTTCTCCTTTCTTTCTTTTTATTGTCTTCACTTTGATATCTTAAACTGAGACTAGCTTCCAATGGTCTTTTAAATGAACCCTGGTGAGGACCATGCTCAAGGAATTGATATCCCATATAGTTTGGCTTTTCTGACATGCTTTTTCTTTCAGAATAGATCATTTTTAGTTCTTCAAATTTATTTTCTTCATTGTAAGCCTGGTGGTTCCTCTGGATTACAGTAGTGTCTTTTTCAGTGGTCTCTACCTTAGTGATATTTTCCTTCTCCTTTCTACCATTTGGTTCCAGGATTACTTCTGACTGAAAATCTTCCATTGGCATCAATTCTTGCTGAAGTTCTTTGCCATCAATATGGTTTATTTGATATTCTCTGTAGTTATTTGGAATGCCATTGATGGTGTCCTCTTTAGCTTTAAAACTAGATGCTCTCATAATCGATATACTTCCTTTATTATTGAAAGATTGATCGAATGCTTCATTAGCAGGAACCACACTTTCAGAGTATTCTTTTTCCACAATGAAGTCCCTGTACAAATTATATTACATCTGAGTATGCACCCAATAAATAAGAAACAAACTTCTCATGGAAATATGTAGGTACTAAATAAGAAGTATTTTATTAGGTAGAAAAGGGAAGAGGATGGAAAGGAATAAGTACTTCTTTTTTTTTTTAGGTTTTTGCAAGGCAAACAGGGTTAAGTGGCTTGCCCAAGGCCACACAGCTAGGTAATTATTAAGTGTCTGAGACCAGATTTGAACCCAGGTACTCCTGACTCCAGGGCCGGTGCTTTATCCATTAAGCCACCTAGCCACCCCAAGAATAAATACTTCTTAAGTACCTCTGGGATCTTATATAGTATATATGTATTGTGATTTCCTTCCCCTTATGCCCCCCAAAGCAATATATATATATATATACATATATATATATATATACATGTATGTATCCATATAGTACATAGACACTACGTTAGCCCATTAAAAAGATGAAAAAGATCTCATTTGATTCTTGTGAAAAGTAGCTGCTATTATTAAGCCCATTTTAGAACTGAGGAAGCAGAGGCAGAAAGAGGTTAAGTTACTTACTCAGCATTATACAGTTATTGAGAGGCTGAGTTCGAAGTTTGAACTCAGACCTTTTTGACTCCACGTCTGGAACTCTATCCCCTATATGATCTAACTACTTCAACGAACAAACTTAGGGAGTCGCATTAACTAAATATTTCTCCAAATACTTGTTTTCCAGATGGCTTAAGTAGGATAGGTAGAAAGAATTCTGGATGTGGAGTCAACAGAGAGAATTGCATTTAAATTTCAGCAATGCACTTACTAATAGTGTATAGGCAGGCAACAATACATGTTGTAAAAACCTCTCAGAGCTGTTGTGAAGATTAAACAATATATTATCTGTAAAGTGCTTTGTAAATCTTAAATTCCTAAATAGGTGTCAGTTTTAAAGAAAACCAAAAGAATCATTAGATAAAGTGTCAAATCAATTGACAGGTACATTAGAAAGTTAATCCCCTTTTGAATGTTAGTACATATCTGTATTTTATTGAGGTCTTCCTGTTCCAGTTCATTTCCTTCAATATGGGTTTCCCTAGATAAGAAGATACCTATAAAAAGGGATGTAACACTAATAATATAAATATGCGTTTATGTGTGTGTGTGTATGTGTGTGATAAAAAAGTAGACTGTATACATCCTTCAACCCCTCTAAGTTGTCTGTCCATGTAACCAGAGTGCACTGATTATCAGAACATTTTAGAAAATGAAGGAACAATAATATAAGCTCCAGACCTTCCTATTCTATGCATTCTTCACACTATTTTAGTTGTCCTTACTTTATGCTGAATTTTTTTCCAATTTGAAGAACTTACCCCTAGCAAGAGGATTCACAAGTGAGATTTTGGAAAGACAACTATGGAAGGGTTCAGCACCTATGTTTTACTTGCCCAAGGTCACATAGGTAAGTAAATAGAGGAGAAAGATCCAGATCTATGTCCTCTTATTATAAGCCCAGCACGCTTACATTATATCATATTGCTTCATCGAGCAGCACTACTAGAATCAGACAGGAACCAACAAACATTTATAATTTTTATACATTTTGTCAGCAATTTGGATCCTTCCAAAAATAACTGATAGTTATATTTGCCAACACCTGACAATGCCATTGATATGGCATTAAAAGATGATAACAATCTAAGATGAACCTATGGGACCAGGGTCAGCGAGGCAATGTGGTATAGAGGAAAGAGTCCTGAGTCTGAAGGCAGAGGAGTTTTTTTTTTCAAATTCTGCCTCTGATACTTACTGCCTGAGTGACCCTGGGCAAATTCCTTAACCTCCAAGGACTTCCATTTTCTAATCTGTATATGGGAGAACAGAAGGATCAGATTAGATGGTTTCTAAGGTCCTTTCATCTTTAGATTTTTCATTTTGTGATCACCCCCCCAAAAAGCAATACAAATAAATAGCCACAGAGATAGAAATGGATTCCTAAATTTTCAGTAGTTTAGCAAGGGGTGGAAAGGAGTTTTAGAAGATGTGGTTTCACTGATGTCAAGTGCTCCCAGTGTTGAACCCTTCTCCACTAATGTAGATGGTAACTCACTCGCATCTTCTAGCTTCATAGAATTGTTTAGGAGGCACTGACAAGATAAATAATTGGTTACACAGCTATATGTGTCAGAAGCAGTAATTGAAAGTAGGTATAGCTAATATTTGATCCTCTATGCCATGCTGCTTACAGTTCATTAATTTTAGATGTAATGACATGGATAATAAATATTTGTAGAAAAAAATCATTCTTTTTTTGCACATTAATGGATTTTTCTAAATGGGAAGTTTTCTATTCAAATCTTTCTTTGATATCTCTTGATGACACTGAAGTGTGAAGATCCTACCAAGACAGGAAGATTTCAAATACTGGTCTCCACCAGCTTGTATATCTGTCCTCTAAGGACTGTCTTTGCTCAGTTTGGAGAATCTGATCACTTAAAGGTTTATGATGAATTTCTTTTCAGCTGTTATAGCTCAAGGGAGTTGTTTATGGAAGGTAGAGGGATTAAGGCTTTTACCCACATCGAGGAAATTTTGAAACTTTTTGTATATTTTTAGGGACGCATAATAATGGGAGAGGTTTACTATACCTTTTCCTTTCAAAACTGAACTTTCTTTCAAATTCTTGGTCACGAATCTGAAGAGTATCTACTTTTTCCATCTTTTGGGCCATCTCTTTTCTTTGTTTCCTAACCAGATGTCCTCGTGCAACTGATGTAAATGAAAAGACATATGGAATTTTAAGAATTATTATTGCTTAGAAAAACAAAACTTTAACTGTGTTTTCATTGACCACATGGTCACAAAATTGAACACCAGCAGAAGGAATTGAAATTGAGGACCCCGATAAAGACAGAAGAGTCTGTAGGTGATGGTGATAATGGAGAATTATCACTGAGACTTTCCAGGGGACAAATTATGAAAGAGAATTAGTATGTACATAGTTAAAGGGAGACTTAATTACAAAGGCAAAAAAGTATCTTGTATCCCAAACCAAAAAAGATCTGAAATATCATTGGTAGGCAGGATGATATTTGTGGGTTGAACTGATTCAAAAAAGAAGGAAAATAATACTTATTTATCAAATTTCTGGCAATAAATATATGAAGTAATATTTGATATACTCAAATTATTTATGGAAAGATGGCACTTAAAAGTTGATCTCTTAGAACCTTAAAATGCTAAGGTGTCCTTAGGAGGTATCCTTAAAATTGGGTGAATTATTTTTACTTATGATGAATCTTATGGTTAAACATCTTAGAGGTTTTTTTTTGGTACCTGATAGAGGTAGGAAATTACACAGCAATGAGCTATTAGTACTGAGGTAGAAATTTGAATTTCTTTATTATTTTACTGTTCTATTTATGTAACAATATAAATTATTAAAGAAAAATGAAAATCAAGAAAATAACCATTTATGATAGGAATTAAAAGTAAATGGGATGTCTACATTTCCCCTGAAGTTAATAGAAAAAGAATGCCCTTTACAAAGGTGAGATTTGATTAACTTGTCAAAAATAATAGAAGTATAGTAATGCCTACAGAAACAGAATCCCAGTTGTCTATTGAGTTTAGACTATTGTGAAGCTTGAGGCTATGCAATTAATGAATTTCATCAATTATTCTGCCTTCTATGTTAAGTAAATTACATTTCATTGAGATACTATTGAGTCCATAGAATTGGGAGCTGTTATAAGGTAGCAGGTAAAAAGCCTCTTATATTTTAAACAGTCTACCATTAAGTCAACCCAATTCAGAATAACTAATGCATCAGATCAAACTATGTAGAAAAGCATGGCTATGTTATGGTTGGTATCAAGATGGTCCAGCAGTTTCAATTGTCCATCCATATCCAAGTCAATTAACTTTTCTATTGAATAATCAAAGAACTCTTATGTGTTTACCTGATTGTATCTTAGTAGCACTCTCTTTCCTTTTTTCCTGTAATTTTTTATACCTCTTTGAACCCAAGAATCCTCTGACACAAGCCTGTATCAATATGATCTTGTCAACTTTTTCCTTTCTCATTAAATTCAACTCTTCCACATGATAATATTTAAGGAACACCTTAAAAGAATTTTAAAAAATACACATAACAATTATGATGTCTGTAAGCAAAAGAATCAAGTTTTCAATTCCATAACATGCTTATGTGCATAAATTTTCTTCAAGTGGCAGAAAGGATAACTGAATATTAATTGCATACTTTAATATTTATCAAAACTACTGTAAAACTGCTACATTGGACCTTCTAATAGTACTATTTAAAATTCTGCTAAATATAATTTTGAATTTGGAAAAAAATAGGCTGTGATAGTTGCTTTTTCAATTGTTAAGGCTACTGAAAACCTATGTTTGGCAGGATATAGTCTAGGAGTTGGCAAAGTATACCCTGAGGATCAATTTTGGACCAAGCTTACAGAGTTCAAGAGTTAAGAATGGTTTTGTAATTTTAAATGCAGATTTGGCCTACAGCTCTAGTTTTCTGATACAGTCTTAAGAAGTGAAAGGGACTTTTAAGGATCATCTAATCCAGCCCACTCCTCTTATAGATAATGGAACTGAGGTCCAGTGTGATTAAATGATTTTTTCCCAGGTCACATAAATTACAAGCAGCAAAAAAAGGGGAGATTTGAATTCAATAGCTCTGACTCTAAATATAGTACTCTCTTTCCATTATACTCCTCTTTCAGGAATCAGTTCTTTCAGTGAAAATTAGTAACAATAGATGTTTTAGAATGGACCAGTGGCAATACTGGAGGACATGGAGATCTCTAAAGCTTTCAGGCTAAAACCTTTCAATATAAAATTAACTGAAGCTAATTAAAAAAAATAAGATGAAATTACATCCTAAAGTCTAATTTCCAAGTTGGGGAAAATTAGGACATTCATTTCTGAGATGGGCAAAGAGAGGCATAAGTTGGTTCACAGACCCACCAAAAAAGTCATTTGTTGGAAGTCATGACCATGTATTCTTTTTGGATATAGTTTTGACTTTAAACACACACCTAGACTGGCATTTCAAAATTGTAAATACAAAAAGAAGATAGTTTTCCATTCCACAAATAATAGGTGCCTGGAGGATTGAATCTTCTGAATAGGAAGAACTAATAGCCTTTTGGGAACAAGGTAGCATATTTTCTCCCACTGAAAGGTTAAACATTTATTAATAGCTCATTGCAAAGAAACATTTTATTTCAGTTGCCAAAAAGTAGCTTTTATAATTTAAACTTGACAACCGAGACATGAGACCCATGTAACCTTTTATGACAGATTTGTCTCAGTTTTGCTCAAGGTCACACAGGTAGTAGGTATCAGAAGCTACTTTTGCATGAGAATTCTATTGCATGAAAAGTGTCTCTATGGACAAGCAAATTAGCACTATACTTTTTACACAGATCTAGCTTTTAATTTCTATGTAACTTTGAAGCTGATAAATTTAGTCCATGCCACTGCTGACAATTCATTTCAAATTCAATCTGTTTAAAAAGGTCATCATTCCTCCCCCCCCCCACAGTATTAGAAATGTCCTTATGTTAAATACTTTTATCCATCTTAATGAGTTGGAAAAGGTGAAATGGAAAAATACAAACAGTTTTAAAATGCTACACAAATATCATGAGGACTCAGCCTTTTTTATGAGTTAAAACTCCATTTGCAGTTAAGAATAGTTTTCTGGCCAGGAGGTTGAACTTTTTTCCTTTCTATTTGTATTTGTATTCCCAGTCCTTGTGTCTAGGACATAGTAGGAATTTAATCAATGTATATTAATTAAACTGGATATCTTTTGGGTTCTAAAGAGAAAATTGTTATTAAATTATGTATCTCTGCATATTACACGCTTGCTACCTGTTCTATTTTTATAGGTTCCTGGTGTAGATTAAAGGATCAGATTGGGTCTTTGTCCTGAGATGATTTTCCATTCCATAATAATGGCTTGGGACAAACCAGCTCTTCCCTAGAACAGCTTCTTTGACAATAGCTTGATATGAAGCACTGTGAAAATCTGCAATATTCCATCAAATGCCACTTACTTTTAGTCACAATGATTGGATTAGACTTGTGCCTATGAATTTGTAAAGGGGAAGGATCTGCTTGAAATATGATTTTCAGTGCTATATTCCCCCCACCCCATTGATCTGGACTTGTGATTTCATGATGGGGAACTCACAATGTGGAAATCGCCTTCTTTGATGCTTTCCAACAATTCATACACCCAGAGAGGTGTTGAGAAGCCAGGCACTGATTTGTCCATGTTCATATAACTATTATGCATTAGAGTGATTGAATCCAAGTTTTTTTAATATCAAAGGATTCTTAGTGTTACATCAATTTTGGAGAGTTTCTCTAAAGGTGAAAGCAACTATTCTTAGACTTGAGTGCTAGGGGTAGGCTCCAGTTTGGAGTCTACAATGTTGAGTTTAACACTCCTGCAGGACTTGGGATTTTTTTCTTTTTTTCCTCTCCTTGATAAGATACAGACTGAGACATACATTGTAATGTATCTTTTCCCAAGAGTCTTCTAATTCCAAAGACCGTACACTGCTTATCAAGGTTTACATCTTTCTCTAAGGGCTTAAATTAACAATCATCTGAACTATGACACACGGAGTATACTAAAAAGGATATTAATATTAGAGAATTTAGCTTCGATCCTGATTCTTACTACTTGTAAAACCACTTGTACAGGTCACTTAATCACCAAGACCTCAATCTTCTCAAAAGTAAATTAAGGGAGTGGAATTGGGTAGCGTCTGAGGTTGTTCTTCCAGTGCTTTATCTATGAACATATGAAATATGTGAATGTATATATCATTATATTTTTATTTTTTATATTTATTATTTTCTAAATGAGGAAACTGAGGCAGGTAGCAGTTAGGTGTCTATACAAATATACAATTTATGTTTGGTAATAATAGGAGGAATGGAATTCAATTGATACAGAGTAAATTACGTCACTACTGTGCCAGACTAGGATTAAGGACTAGTTCATTGGATAGCAAATTCCTAGGAGAGGAAATTTCCTTTAAAAATGTAGGTTTAGTGCAACTTAAAACCTTCAAAAGTTGTCTAAAGCACGGAGAAGTCATGATTTGACCAGGATCACAAAGCTAGTGTGGCTTAGAAGTGGGATTTGAATCTTGGGCAGACTAAATATTATAAAATAATCAAAATATTTCAATTTGACCAGTACAATTAGTTATGGATTCTTCACTGCTCATTTTGGGGAATTACAAAGTAGAAATAAAGAAACCAAAAAAAAAGCCTTTATGTTGGATCATCAGTAGGGCTTTGAAAGAGAATTTCTTTTTGATTCTGAGCTAGCATCTCAGCTAGCCTCCTTCTCAGGGGCACAGTGAACAGAGTCAGGAGGACCTGAGTTTAAATCTGTCTTCAGATATCAATTAACTTTGTGAATCTGGCAATGTCATCCAATCAGAGTTGCCTTAAAAAAGAGAAAAAAATAGAGCTGTCATTAAATAGGAATGAAAGCATTTCTTTATCTTATTCCCACTTTCATGGCACGAGCCCTACAGTTAAACATAATTTCATAAACCTCAAAAGAAGAGAGTCTATAATGTCTAATGGTATACACATATTATAACATTACTTTGGTTTTTCCAAGAGCCCAGTTATCAAGACCAGCTTGTTCTAAGATGGCAGCACAGGTTTCAGGGCTTACTGGAGGTTCCTCACTTGATTTGTAGCAGAGGATATAGTACCTAAAGCCAGAAACAGGTTTTATTAGCACAGTAAAAGTGGAGTAAATGTAGACTTATTTTTCTCCAGTTCTAGCTGACACTAGACTGCTGGGGATAGAGTGGAAGAGAGTTGCTCTGGAATCTTTGGAAATTCTTTTTCTCTTATATTCCCTGAATTTAGCATAGGACCTGGCTTAATAATATTAAGTATATAATAATATAAGCTTAATAAATGTTTATTTCTTGATTGTTATTTGGGGCATTCTTCAGACAAAGGATAATGTAGGGCTGAGAAAGAAATCCTTAGAGCAGCTCTGGAAGAGATTCAAGGTTTTTCTAACTCAGATGATTCAACATTAGATGACCCAGAATCAAATTGGTTTCAAGGTGAGAATCCAAAGAAAGTAATTTATTCCAGAGCTCACTGGTCAGCATATAAATCTTGATATTTTGCTACAAGGGGATCAAAGGAAGGAGTTGGGGATATTTAGTTTAGAGAAGATAAGAATTAGGAGTTCCAAGGCAGTTACCTTCAATTTAATGACAGGCTTTTGTGGGGAGAGTTTAAATGCTTTTTGTTGGACTCCAAGAGCAATGAGTGAACACTGCAAGGGAGCAGATTTTGACTGGACATAAGGATAAGCCTTTCTAATAGTAGGGATAATGCAAAAGTAAAATGGGTTTCTACTGGGTGATAGAGGTCTCCATCCCTTGAAGTCTTGAAAGGAAGTTGGATGGTCATCTGTTGGAGAAGTTATTTCAAGAATTCCTGTTCAGGTGGATTGGAGACATTTGAGGTTCCTTTGAACCCTTATATTATGGGATTGCATGAAATTGCATAGTTGACATATACTCAGATTTAGCCTTTTATGCAAAGTGTCATTTAGAATTTGTTTCTTTGCAACAACACAGTATTATCAAACTGGAAATCACCAACCAAAGGGTATAACTAATTTAAGCATTTTATTTAGAAACTCAGTCAAAGCCTAACACCATATACACTACACACCTGGGAGGGTTATTTGGTCCTATTATCACCACCACAGGACTTTAGCAAAACATTCCATCTCAGGTTCATTGCCAATTTGGAGGAGAGTTTTAAAATAGCAAAGCAAAACATTTAGCAACTGACTTATTATAATAAATGACCTGAGGTCAGGTCACCTTGCCACTTAGCTTTTCCACTTTCAAAGACTCCTTTTACAACCCAAGTTTTTCCCTGACTTCTCAATAATTTAACATTTCTGAATTAATTTAAAATTCATTGGAGTTTCTGACCCACCAAAATGAATGATCATCAGCTCCAGCTTAGAAAAGTGGAAAAGGGAAAGTTTATTTTAGTGTCAAATTAGCAAAATGTTGGATACTTTGACAACCATATATGTTAATGTTACTTTCAAGGATATCTTTAATCAACTATATTCCAATTTGAGCCAACCTTAGTCTTAAATCTCTCTCTCTCTCTCTCTCTCTCTCTCTCTCTCTCTCTCTCTCTCTCTCTCTCTCTCTCTCTCTCTCCCTCTATACCAATTCTTTACTTTAGCCAAACTGGTAAATTCACAAGATATATACTTTGTGCTTCCATTTCTTAATAGATTTTTTGGTCTATGCTTTTCCACATTCCCATGGCTAGAATTCCTACTATCATCTTCCCAGTATATATAAATGCTACCTGTCACACTTCTGGACCCTACTAGGGACACCCTATTGGTTGAACAAGCCCCAGTTCAGAAAATTGTAAAATTCATCTCAAATGGCTCTAGTAGGTACAAAACTTCTATCCACCCTCCTCTGTTTAGCTTTCAAAGACCTTAATATTCTAGTGCCACCTTAAGTTCCTAGACTATTATATATCATTCCCACTCCAAGACTCATCTTCTTGCCTTTTCATTGTCTACCTCTAGCACCCCTTCCCTGTGGATTTAGCCACTTCCTTCAAGATGTAACTCGAATACTACCTTCTGCATGAAGATTTTCCTGATCCCCTCAATTGTCAGTGTCTTTGGACCAGACATGTCAAATGATGCAAATTTTAAAAGTAATTTTTTGCAAGAATTTGCTATAGTTTTTCTTATCTGTGCAAATGTACTTTAGTTATAAATAGCTATATATATGTATTATAATTTTACTTTAAAATAAAAAAAAATTACCTTACTATCTCTATTTTCTTTTCCTAATGGATAAAGAAATGAACTGTATCAATTGACAACCTTGTTCTTTCAAGTATTCTTAATTCTAGTCCTAGCTTAATTACTTATGTTTATAACATTTATTCTATATATGCATATATATTTTATACCTATATGTACAAATATCTATATTTATTTTATCTATTAGATTATAAGCTCTTCAAAAGCAGAACTTTTCAGTCTTTGATTTTTATAACTTCAGCATCTATCATAGTTCTTGGATCATATTAGGTCCATAATTGATTTTGTTTGTCCTTCATTTTGGAAGAGGATCAATGATATCACAAACTCATAAAATATATTTAAGTGAGGCAGAGTTCCATATGTCATCAATTCTCACTCTTTCTTCTAGAGTCATTGAAATCCAGTGGCAAGACAAAAGCCAAGATGGTGGTGATAGCTTGGGATGCAGTGGATAACCTCAGGTTCTTCAAAGACTGACAAAGCCTTCTCTAACCTCCTTCATAGCTACTAGAATAAATTGTTCTCATTTTCCCATTCTTTTTGTAAAATGTTACTTCATTTTATTTTTTCCAATTGCATGCAAAAATAGTTTTCAGCATTCATTTTTTACAAAGATTTTCAGTTCCACATTTTCCTCCCTCCTTTCCTTCTCCTTTCTACACAACAGTGAGTAATCTGGTATAGACTGCACATATATAATAATGTTTAACATATTTCCATATTAGTCATGTTGTGAAAGAAGAATAAGAATTAAGAGAAAGAACAAAAACATAAAATAAATTTTAAAAGTGAAAAAAATATTGCACTACACTCCAGTTTTTTCTCTGGATGTGGATGACATTTTCTATCACAAATCTTTTAGGATTGTCCTTGATCACTGAACTGCTGAAAGAAGCTAAGCCCAGCATAGCTGATCATCACACAGTGCTACTGTAAATGTGTACAATGTTCTCCTGGTTCTGCCTTCACTCCACTCAGCATCAGTTCATGCAAGTCTTTCCAGGCTTTTCTGAAGTCTGCCTGGTCACGATGTTTTACAGAACAACGTCTTCACATTCATATACTACAATTTGTTTAGCCATTCCCCAGTTGATGGGTATCCCTTCAATGTCCAATTATTTGCTACTACAAAATGAGCTGCTACAAGTTTTTGTATATGTGGGTTATTTTTGGTCATCTTCCCATTCTGCTGAGGGAACTATTCATATGGATAGGCATCCCACTAACTCACTAATGGGTTTGAGTTCTGTCAGTTACCCCCAACTTGGTTTAGTTCATCTACTTTATGGATTTACTGGGGTGTGGCCTCTATACATGCTATAGCTTCTTGGAGCCATAGGATATGATAGGGACCTAGGAAGGGCTAATCAAATACCAAGTATTTATCCAACACCTCCTACCACCCAGAAACTGGGGATATAAGTACAAAGAATGAAACACTCCATTAGCATTAGGATCACAGTGACTGATGCTAACTTCAACTGGTCACCAAAATGGTGATCAACTCAAACAGAGCTACCTGAGACAGCCTGGGGAGGGTGAACACACTACTAATAAATTTCCTAAGTTCTTTCCTATAAAGACTGGCCAATCAACAGAACACAGGGACAATTAGCCAAAACTAAAAATTTTATTAATTTCATACTATGTGCTAGGCATTGTCCTAAGCCATTTGACAATACAATGCAAGGTGAAAACACTGAACCTTCCCCTTAGCCTTTTCCCAACATATTTGTCTCTGCACCAGGAAGAATCACTTGAAAAAATGACTCTTTAGACAAAACTTGAATCTTTCAGCTACTTGGCTAAATCTTGACTCTTCTTTTCAGGAAAAAAAGAAAAATAAAACTTCCCAATAATGTAGATGGAGGACTTTCCAAGTATGTATAAGAATCTATGAATCATTTACATACCATATGCAATTTAAAGATTTTCTGAAGCATTCTTACTGTCAAGTCATACCTTAATATCTTTGAAGTACCCAAGGGTATTTTATGCTGGACAATTCCTTTTGAACTCAGGTTTGATATCATATTTGGGGTAGAATTTATCTTTAGAGTTGTTTTGGTTTATATACTCATAGGACTAGTCATATTATTAAATCTTAGTAACAGGAGGAAAGTGAGTCAATCAGCTAGGATTTATTGTCTATTACTAAACTACTACAACTGTAATAACTACTATAACTATTGCTACCACAACTACTGCCAGTCACTGTATTAAATGCTGGGGTTTCAAAGAAAGGAAAAAGAAAATCAGTCCCTGGGCGGCTAGGTGGCCTAGTGGATAAAGCACCGGCCCTGCAGTCAGGAGTACCTGGGTTCAAATCTGGGCTCAGACACTTAATAGTTACCTAGCTGTGTGGCCTTGGGCAAGCCACTTAACCCTGTTCCTCTTGCAAAAACCTAAACCAAACAAACAAACAAACAAAAACCAAACAAACAAGAAAATGAGTCTCTGCTCTCAAGGAGCTGATTATTTAATGAGGAGACAACATTGCAGAGAACAAGATATATAGAGGATAAATTGGATTTAGATTCAAAGGGAAGGTACTAAGTGTGAGGAAAGTTGAGAGACTTCTAGAGAATGGGTCTTGAATGGTACAGTAAATTAAAAAGAACACTGAGACCTGCATTTTAGTCTCAACTCTGATGTAAACAAGTCAACTAAACTCTCTGGACCTTGGTTTATTTGCACATAAAATCAAGGGAATACATAAATTCAATTCTCCCTTCTGGCTCTATGAATCTATACATTCTCTTAATATTAAAAATGAATCAATATGAAATTATTTCTTATTTTAAATAATATTTTTATATAGGATATATTTTACTTATATAACATCAATTTAAAAGTGTGGTTATGATGTACATTATATTTTGTCATACGGATACTTCCTTTTAACTACTGGGAAAATAAATCCTACTCATTCTTCAAACTGGGACATCCCATGATGGTAGAATATGACAATAAATGTTAATAAAGGCTTTTCTTTTTAAAACCATAGAGCAGTTTGTGAGAATAAAAGTGGATTGGTATAAAAACAACACTATTTCTTACTTTGCTTTCTCTTGAACTGGCATTTTACTCACAGATGAAGATTAGTACTCATAGCAGGGATAAATGCACCTTTCAGATCTAAGATAAGGGAAGAATTTATGACCAAACAAGAGATAGAGAGAATCACAGCAAATGAAATAAATAATTTTGATTACATGAAGTTAAAAAGGTTTTGCACAAACAAAACTGATGAAGCAAAATTAGAATATTGGAAATTTGGGAAAAATTTATAACTTTCTCTGATAAAGTTCTTAGTTCTCAAATATATATATATATCTATATATATATATCTATATATACATATATATCTATATATACATATATAACTGGGTTAAATGTATAAGAATGTATCATTTCCCAACTGACAAATTTTCAAAGAATATGAAGAGGAAGTTTTTTAGAAGAAAAAAATCAAAACTATCAGTAATCCTAGAAAGATATTCTAAATTACTATTGTTTAGAGAAATGCAAATTTAAGATTGAATAACATGCCTATAAAGGAAAATAACAAATGTTGGAAGGGATGGGACACTGATGTATTCTTTTTTTTTTTTTTTAGGTTTTTGCAAGGCAAATGGGGTTAAGTGGATTGCCCAAGACCATACAGCTAGGTAATTATTAAGTGTCTGAGACTGGATTTGAATCCAGGTACTCCTGACTCCAAGGCTGGTGCTCTATCCACTACGCCACCTAGCCGCCCCTCACTGATGTATTCTTGGTAGAGTTGTGAACTGGCTCAACCATTTTAGAGATCAGTTTGAAACTAGACCTAAATGACTATAAAACTGTGCCTACCCTTCGACCCACCACTATATCTGTATCCCTAAGGAAAAAAAGAAAGGAACTACATGCACAAAAATATTTCTAGAAGCTCTTTTTTGGTGGGGGGGGTGGCAAAGAATAGGAAATTCAGGGGATTACCAATCAACTGAGGAATGATTAAACAAGTTGTGGTATATGATTATGATGGAATATTACTATGCTATTTGAACTGATATGCAGGATGGTTTCAGATAAACCTGAGAAATCTTATATCAAAGTGAAGTGAGTAGATCTGGAAAACATTGTACACAATAATAGTAGTATTGGAAGGATGATCAACTGTGACTTAGCTACTTTGTTCAGGACTATGATCCAAGACATTTAAAGGACTCAGTATGGAAAATGTTATTCACCTCCAGAGAAAGAATTGGTGAATTCTGAGTGCAGATTGAAGCATACTTTAAAAAATTTTCTTTCAATTTCTTGCTTTTTTGTGTTTTATTTGCAACATAGCTAATATGGAAATTTTTTTGCATAACTTCATACATATAAACAGTGTCATATTTCTTGTCAACTTCAGGAGCAGGGGATGGATGGGAGGGAGTGAATATAGAACTAAAATTTAAAAACAAAAGAATGTTAAGAAATTTTACATGTAATTGGAAAATATTTAAAGAAATATAAATATATTTAAAAAGAGAAAGATCAATACTTATAGGATATGAATATTTATGAAGAAGCCACATACCTCTTTATGAAGTTAGCAAAAAGTATACGATGGGAATAACCCTGTCTCCGAATCCTTGCTGTTTCCAGAATTCCTGTGTAGCGCAACTGTGTCATAACTTTCTCTTTATCAAATTTTCTGGCCTGGCGATCATTATTTGGCTTGATGCAACGAACAAAGTGAGGCTGGCCAACCACCATCTTTGATAATAGATCCATCAAGGAGTACTATAAGACATGATGACATATACTTTATAGTTTAGTTTAATTAATCCTTTCTTATCATTATAAAAATATTTTTCAGAAAGGAAGTGTCATTATAACTCATTAAGTTAGATAAAAGAAATTAATGAGAAGATTGACTCAGACTTTTTTAAAAAAAGAAATACAGTTTTACTATTTTCAGGTTCATTTAGTAAGTAGAAGGAGTCATGAGAATGTTGCATAGCAGGGGTCTTTGGTAGACCATTTTTAGTGAATGATTGAATTATTTAAATATATTATTTGCTAAAGTTTCTTAAAATGCATCTTTGCACACAAAATGCTCATTTAAAGAATTTATAGGCTATTTAGATGATTTTGTTTATATTATTAATTTGATTATTAAAATATTTATTGAAAATGTCAAGGTAAACCAGATTGGCCCTCCAGAATGAAAAAATTAATTTTCAGTGGTGAAATTCCAGTGGATGTTGTTACATTGATTTGTTTGAATTAATGAAATTTGAGTCTATATTACATTGACAGAGAAATAAGCAAAGTAAAACCCATGTGCATGCCATATAGCACCCACAATGTTTTTTTTTAAACAAATATTATCTCATTTGATCCACAATAACAAACCTGGGAAGTAAGTGTCATTTTTATTCCTATTTTATAATTTAGGAAACTTAGGGAAACAGTAACTTTCCCAGTGTTATGCAGCTCATAATTTTTTGTGGCTGGACTCATCTGACTCCAAGTTTAGTGCTCTATCCATTGTCGTACTAGACAATGTATCTTCCCCAAACTAGTGTATATGTGAACTTCAAAGCTAGCACATGCATTAAAATATTTAGGATATCCCACATTGTTAAGGGCTTTGTCACTTAATTAATCAATACAAAATTTTGAAGCTTCTATTTATAGAAACTTGTCTTAGCAAAGTAAGAATTATTGCTTATTGCTGAGATATTACAGAGACTGACCATTTATGGGTACATCGCTTCTGGTATGTGGAGAACCTAATCCATATCTGTAAAGGCACAAATACATGCCACATGGGGGCTTTGCCATTCCTAGAATATCTGCCTTGTTTATTTCTTTATATCCCTTTGACATACATTACATACATTCTTTAATTACATGGATTTGGATATTTCCCAAACAACTTAGGGTATCCAAACCCATGGAGATGTTTCTCATATTTTCTAGATCATTTTCTCATCCTGGTACTTTTCTTCTATTCTTTGAACACTTTCTTACCTTTATGGCCAATGCCTTCCATTCTCCAATTACCTTATGTCTAGTCTTTAAATATCTTAGTTGTCTTCCCCATTAGAATATAAGTTCCTTGAAGACAGGGGCTGTTTCACTCTCCTTTGTATTCCTAGTGCTTAGCACAATGACTGGAAACAAAGGGAAATCAGGCAATGCTTCTTGTATATTTAACTGAGTCCTGGAGAAAGCTAGGGAAGAAGTCATGGGTCTAGTCTCTATTCCCATGACTTTTCAGTGGTTGGCTCCTATTTGGGGCCTTCTCAGTGAAAACTTATGGCATGGGGCCTAGATCCATGACTGTTTTAGTCATAGAATATAGGAATACCAGGAAACTATCAATGCAGGTTAGGACCTTTTCTGCGATCAAGTCCTCAGAGAACTATCTAGAGTACTGAGAGATTACAGGGCCATAGAGTAGATATGTATCAGAAGTGGACTTGAACCTAGATCCTTCTGGTTTTCTGGCTAGCTCTCAGGCATTCATTGCACCATGCTGCCTCTCATGTGCTAAACAGAGACAACTCATTTGACAGCTTTTCCTGACATATAATTATAAGGCAACCCTGTTGGGCAAGGGACAAATTGGAAGTAATAATTACCTACTTGGGACATTGGTGACATCAAGTAATATGCCAAAAGCAATATATTGTGGAGAATGAGAACATTTTTAATAAAAGGGAGTAGAAAGGAGGAATAACTATTGGATGTTGAACTGAATGTTGATGACTTCAACAAAATGTTTGTGTGTGTGTGTGTGTGTGTGTGTGTGTGTGTGTGTGTGTAAAGTCAATAAAAGACACAGGGAAATGAAACTTGAAGCTATGAAAAAAATCAGTATTGACTTCTGAAAAGTGACTCAAATAGGAAAAAATCATGTAATCTCTAAGACCAAGGAAGGGATAATAGATGGAAAAGAATTCTCAAAAACAAGGACTGCTGCTTTGTCCTTGTCAAAAATCGACTTACTTCTTAACAACTACTGTGTGTGTGTGTGTGTGTGTGTGTGTGTGTGTGTTTATGTGTGCATTTTAAAGAAAGCATTTTAAGTTATGGTATAACCATGGGTGAATAGGAATAGTCAGTTACAGGTCCTCCAGTAGCACCCCTAAATACAAAGTATAGCATAGTGTATCATCACCTAGCAAGTTGATTAGACATTTATTTTCCACAGTCAGAAAGTTAAGAATATTAATAAATCAAAGCAGAAAGGTAAAAAGATATATGACTTCCATTATATGATTGACAAGTGAAATTCTTTACACTTATAGCCACAGTAGTATTAGTCATAGTATTAGTAGTATCACATAGTGGAGAGAACACTATATTTGTCAACAAGAAGACTGGGTTCAAATTTTGCTTCTAATACGTACTGGCTGTGTGACCATGGCCAAATTCCTAAACTCAAATTTCAGTTATTTTATTTATGAAATGGGCATAACATCAGTAGCATTCACATCACATGATTGTTGTTAGGCTTGAATAAAATATATATGTATATGTTTCACAGAAATATATAATATATCTCTACCCATTTACTTGTATCTATTGTCTATAGCTATCTAAATGGTGTATACATATGCATATAAAACATATGTGCATGTATATACATGTATTAATATAGTATGTGCATATCTTTAGCAAGCATACTCAAAATTGTTATGTGCAATACCAATATTTTATTCAACTCTCTCTTTGTTCTCCAAATTTTATCTTTATTCCACTTAGCTAATTAATAGCTAATTCATTTCAATTGGATAGAAAAATAGGAATCTTAAAAGTCAGAATGTACATTTTTATAGTCCAACTTTCTCAGTTTTCTCATTTACTTATCATTGAAGAAACTGATGACCAAATTAGTTAAGTATCTTGCTCACAACCATACTTATTGCATAATAATTTGGCAGGACCAAAGTCCAGGTTTTCTTGATTGCAGTCCTGTGTTATTTCTTTTATACCACACTACCTCATAAGCAGTTGGTTTTTCCTCTAATATACCCTTTCTGCCCTTTTCTCTTCTTGCAACATTTCTTCATTTAGAGATTTTTAACTATAGGAACATCTGCATTTATCTGCATGTGGGACCAATGTGATCAGTGGAAGTGATGAATGACGGGATGAAGGGAGATTTTGGCTCCTTTCCTCATCTTTAACACTGGTCAGGAATAAGAAGAAATAACCATGATTACTATTTCAACATATAGTTTGTTACCAGCACGTTTTTTATTCTTTTGATTCTGTGAGCTGCTTTAAGGGCAAGATATTTGGCAAAATAATTATGTTGATTAATTACCTTGTAGGTAAATCCTCATAATGTACTAAATTCACTTATTTTTTACTTCATTCTCTAGCCTGGGCTGCATAAACTGAATTTTACACATGGCAATGATAATGAAACCATTCTTCTTTGCTAATGACCCTCTGAGGTTTGTCACTAGCTCCTGGCCTGCAATTCTTTATTAGACTGAGCTACTAACCCTACCCCTCCCTTAATCACAGGAAACAAATTTATATCTTACTCTGAAATAGGATGCAACAGTCTGTGTTTTCATGTTGGTCGTCTCCCTTGTAAGATACATTGACTCTCCATTTTCTCCCTATATAAATTAGAGAATAAAAATGACACTTTAAGTACTCATAAACTGCTTCATTAATCAAGATTAGGAGGCCAATAATTTCCCCATAGATTGTGCTATATAGTTGGTATCCTGAAGATATAACTAGATGCTCAGACCCATATAACTATCGCCAGGGGTGTGACTTTCTTAGAAATGAACAGGTGCTGGCCTATAGTATTTTGCCAACATGATGGTGGCCTTGGTTGGTCTCACATATATAACCAACTTCTAAAAGTTCTATGTCTTATGTATTTGTGTGGCAAAATCTTAACCTTGATGGATTTATAGCAAGATGGAAAGCATGAATTAAATGTCTTTGGTGGAAACAATAGACTCAGTCACCCCAGCTCCCAAATGGAGGATATAGAGAAAAGTCAGACCAGGGGCAAGTCCTGAGATCAGAGATGGGGTGGGGTAGTTAAAGAGAGAAGATTCTGGAAGGAGACATAATGTTTGGAAAGTACAAGAACCTAGAGAGAAGGTCAATAATGTACTGGGTTATGGTTGAAGCAAGGGAGAACTTTGGTCAGAGCAGAAAGTAGAGGCAGTTGATGAAACCATCCTGGATCCTCCTAACTGAAAGTGATTCTATTGCTCATCTACCTGTCATTGCCTGGACTAATCTCTCCTTTGTTCTTATATATTAATTTGGTGGGAAAAGGTCAAGTCTTTAAGTCCAGAGACTTTGGTTGAAATCAAGCAGATGTCTCTCAGCAAATACCAAGTCATGCAACATCCCCAAGTCTGTTGCCTTCTCTGTATGCCAGGGACAACATTTTTAGTCTACCTCACAGAGTTGTGGTGGAGAAAGTGCTTTTTAATCTATTGTTCTATATAAATGTTATATAAATATAAACTATTGCCAGAGCAAAGTATAAAACAAAATAAAAAAGACAGCATATCGAAGTGGAAGGTGTGAGGTGGGCCAAATCACTTAAGCTTTCTGGGTCTCAGTTTTCTCCAATTTAAAATGTGTAAAATAGATGATCCTCAAGGGATCTTTCTAGTCTACATCCTAAAATTCTATGATTCTTGGAGAGTTCAGTTTTAGAAGTGGTACATGGGTAGCCTTGATGAGCCTAAAGGATTAAGAGTGGGGGGTTGGGTTTGGGAACGTTTTTAATAAAAATAAACTTTTGATACTTGTATTTCAATATAATTAATTTCTTTTGTAATTCTTTTATTCTATGCATACAAAATGTTATCCTGAGAAGGTGTCCATCAGATTGCCAAAGGAGCTCTAATCTGCTCTCTCTGATGGTCAAGTTTTTAAAAACTGAAATCAGTAAATAGCACAAATCAGGTATTTGTTTATTGTTTTTTGGGCTAGATTTAAGGAAGTATTGATAATGCCAATTATACTTAAAATATGTCAAGCTTACTTTTGGAGAAAAGGATCAATCATTAAATAATTTACTATCACATCCCTGTTCATTGACAGAAAAATGTTAAGACTCAGTACCTTAGCAGATCCTTTACCAGTGGCTTTGAAATTGCGACTCCCAAAAGAGAGTGTGAACTTGGAAGCTATAGTAAGTCATTTGTGGGATTTTTTCCTTTAATTCAATGAATTTGAGTTTATTACTATTTTTAAATAAAAATAACTGGTATTTATTTTAGCACATTAAGGTTAGGAAAGTGCTATACATATGTTATTTCATTTGATCTTGACCATGACTCTATGAGGTAGGTACTATTATTGTTCTCATTTTGAGGAAATTATCATTCCCATTTAAGGTGGCTAGATGGCACAGTGATTAGAGTGCTGGACTCTAATCCAGAAAATCAGGAAGACCCGAGTTCATATTTTTCCTCAGAAAGTTACTAGTTGTGTGATACTGGGCAACTGCTTCAGTTTTACTATTTGTAAATGGAGATTAATAATAACACCTACTTCTCAGGGTTCTTGTGAGGACCAAAGGAGATTCACTAATGCAAGGTTTTTGGCAAATTTGAAAGGTTATACAAATGCTATTATGATTAAGATATTGCAATTGAGGGAATGGGAGCTGAGAGATTAAAAGATTTGCTCAGGATCATACATTAAGACAGTGTATGAAGAAGGATTTACACTCAGTTCTTCCTGCCTCCAGGTCCAGCATTATCCACTGCTACATTTAGCTATTAAGTACAAAAGTACTAGACACTGTGATTGGGGTGCAGTGAAACAGCTGCTGACCTTCCCTATATATACATATACATATACATATACATATACATATACATATACATATACATATACATATACATATACATATACATACACATACACATACACATATACATATACATATACATATACATATACATATACATATACATATACATATACATATATATGTTTGTATAAACTCCTTAATATATGTCACACATATAAAACAAAATGAATACAAGCCATTTTTAGGGGAAAAGGTACTAGCAATTAGGGAGAATCATGCTCTTTGTATTTTTTTGCGTAAAATAAGTTGCTTTTGGTATCTTTGGTGAGCATATTTGTAAAGACAGAATGGGGTTGTTCAGTAATAAGATTTTGTCCAGAAATCTGTGTGAACTTTGTGAGTCAAGAAGCAGAGAAGCTTCTCCTAAAGATGACCACAGATAGGACATGTAAATCTCATATACTAACCAAAATACATTTAATTTGTCTTACAGATGAATCAAAACATAATTATAAAAATAAATGATACATTTAGTCTTTTAAAACACTTCCTAGAGGGGATTCTATAATGCAAAGATATCTTTGAAATATGAAATGAAACATCAGGTTCATAAATGAAATGCTTGTATTTAGTGGCAATGCACATATTGCCATCTTAAAGGTTAGTTCTACTATCATAAAAATACATTTTCCTACCTTTGACAGGTTGATTGATCTTTGTGAGGTCCTAAGTTGATAGTTTATTAGATTTTTATTTTTAGAATATGGCAGATTACCTGTGGAAAAGTAAATAAATTAAAATATCTTCTAGAATTCTAAGACTATTTTGTTCTTAAAAACCAATATTTCACTTCTTCCCCCTTGTTAAAAAGTGTTTGGTAGTTGAATTGGATAAATATCCAATGCCCATGACCAGATTGAGCCAATAGAATAAAAAGAGTGATGCAATACCAAATTAATTTATCCCACTCAAAATGCTAATGATAATTCATAGAGTTAGATAAAGTGGCAGCCAAATTAATATGGAAGAACAAACCGACAAGAACAGCAAAAGTAGAACCATGCCCAAAAGATTATAAAACCTTACAAAACCTTTGACCAAACAATATCACCATTAGGTTTGTCACCCAAAGAGATAAATAACGAAAAGGAAAATAACCTATGTGTACACTAATATTTAAGATACTGTTGGGGAATGGAAGCAGGGCAGAGTTGGGCATAGGGGGACCATTCCTGTGACATGATTGTGGGGAAATAGGGATGGAAAGAAAACACCACCTGATTGGTTGAATTATTCTCGCTAATTAGTTGAGTTGAGTCAGCTATTTCTACTTGCTGAAAGTAAGCACCCCCTAAATTTCAGTGCACAGAGACCAAGCCACAATCACACAATCCTAGTTATAGTCCAACGCCTGCAACTTTTCTATCCTGCAAGTCTAACCAAGCACTGATTCAGAATATGATTCATATGCTGAGATTTACTGGATATTTTTTGGAAGAATGTGGGTTATGTTATGAATTATAGGTATTCACTTGGAGATATGATCAGACATGTTCACTAAAGAAAGAGGATTCTTACTATCCCAAAATGACATTCTTTGAGATGAAAAATGGAAGGACAAATGAATTTTCATCTATCTTTAATAGTGAGAGAGAAGTTGGAGATAGTTTTGGAAAATTTCTTTTTTCCAAAGGAATTGGAATCAAGTCTTGATAATCAAAGTCTCCAAAAATTATTATACAAATTGATACTTTCACTAAAATGCTACAATTTTAGTTTCTTGGAGGTTAGTAAATTCTTTTGTTTCAAATTAAATTTTTTAAACCAAAAATCCAACTTTTTCTCCCCACTATTATAAGAGCAAACATAATTATGCCCCCAACAAAAATATAAAAACCTCCTGAGAAATAAAGTTAAATAAAGAAGAAAAAAATGTGTTTCAATCTGTGTTCTGATACCATCAGCTCTGTCTCGGGGGGGATCACATTCTTTATATAAGTCCATCAGAGAAGTTACTTCCACATTTTTCCACAGTTGCTGTTGCTGATTGTAATCCTTTCCATCCATTCCTCCCCACTACCATATACTATATTCTCTCTCTCCCTTCACCACGTCCCTCTTCAAAAATATGCTGTGGGGCAGCCAAGTGCACAGTGGGCAGAGCACCTGCCCTGGGGCCAAGAGGCCCCAAACCCACATCCCACCCCAGAGACCCAGCAACCACTTGGCCCCGTGGTCCCGGACAGGCCACCCAATCTCACCATCTTGAAAAAAAAGCAAGAAAAGAAAATGTGCTATATCTGACTATCCTTTCCTATGCTGTACCCTCTCCTCTATCACCCACATCCCACCTCCACTCCCCCTGTCTCCCTTCTCTCCTGTTTCTTTTAGATTTCTATACACCATTGAGTATGTATGCTTCCTATATGAGCCATTTCCAATGAGAGTGAAGGCTCCGTCATTTCCCCTCACCTTCCCCCACTTCCATACCATTGCAAAAGCTATTTCTTAACTCTTTTACATGAAATATCTTAGTGTAGTCTACCTCTCCTTTCCTTTTCCCAGTATATTTCCTTTTCACCCAATGACTCCATTTTTACAATATATCATACCTTCAAATTTAGTTCCCTCCTTTGCTTTGTGTGTGTGTAAATATATATATATATATATACATATATATATATATATATATATATATATATATATATTTTCTCCTTCCAGCTGCTCTATTAAATGAGAAGGTTCATATGAGTTATCAATACCATCTTCCCATGTAGTAATACAAACAGTTCAGTATCATTATGTTCCTCATAATTAGTCATTCTCCTTCACCCCTGAGTGTACCTGGTGGTCAAACTTTCTGTTCAGCTGTGGTCATTTCAATAGGAAAGTTTGAAAATCCCGTTTCATTGAAAGTCCATCTTTTCCCCTGGAAGAGGATGGTCAATTTTGCTGGGTAGTTGATTCACTGTTGCATTCCAAGATCTTTTACCTTCTGGAATAATATATTCCAAGCCCTATGAGCCCTTAATGCAGATGCTGCTAAATCCTTTGTGATCCTGACTGTAGCTCCATGCTATTGTTTCCTTCTGCCTGCTTTGTAATATTTTCACTTTGACTTGGGAGTTCTGACACTTGGCTATAATATTCCTGGGGGTTGTTCTTTTTGGGATCTCTTTCAGTAGGAGATCAGTGGATTCTCTTAATTTCTATTTTACCCTCTACTTCTAGGATAACAGGGCAATTTTCCTGTAGAAATTCTTTAAAAATGAAATCAAGGCCCTTTTCCTGATCATGAATTTCAGGTAGCCCAATAATTTTTGAACAATATCTTCTGGATCTGTTTTCCAGATCAGTTATTTTTTCCAATGAGATATTTCACATTTTTTTTTCTATTTTTTTCAGTCTTCTGGTATTGAATTATTGTGTCTGGATTTCTTGCAAAAGTCATCAGCTTCCTTTAGTTCCACATTTGAAGGATTTGTTTTCTTCAGAGAGAGCTTTCTTATCTGCTTTGACATCTGACCAATTCTGCTTTTTAAAATATTCTTCTCCTCAATAACTTTTTGAACTGTTTTATCCATTTAACCTAAACTAGTTTTTAACATGCTATTTTCTTCAGCATTTTTGGATCTCTTTGACTAAGCTGCTGACTTGGTTTTCATCTTTTTCCTGCATCTCTCTCATTTCCTTTCTCAGTTTTTTCTTCTACCTTCTTTACTTGATTTTCAAAATCTTTTTTGAGCTCTGTCACAGCCTGAGCCCAGCTGCTGTATTTCTTGGAGTCTTTAGATATAGAAGCTTGGACTTTCTCATCTTCAGAGTGTGTATTTTGGTCTTCCATGGGACTTAAGTAATTGTCTGTGGTCAGGTTCCTTTTTATTCCTATTTACTCATTTTCCCAGCCTGAGCCTGGATTTGGGGTGTTTCCTGAGTTTTTGAGTGTTATTAAGCTACCCCTGCAGGACCTCAGTATGTGAGGCTCTGACTGTTCTCCTGGTCTGTTGAATGGCCACAAGCTCACCCCTCTGGTTCTCCAGACTGTGACCAGGATCTGAATGTAGTCAAAGCCCCAGAGTCCTGTCCCAGGGACAGAGGACAGACTTTGCCAGTCTCCCTCTATTCCCTTACCTTCAGTGGGCTGAGCAATCAGGGTGGCTCCTGCTGCGTGGCTCCACTGGCCTGTTTCTTTTTTTTGGGGGGGGGGGAGATCTGGACTGTGCTGAGGGCCATGGCTGTGCTGAGGAGGGTCACACTGGCCTGGGCTTTGTGCTTACTCTGGCAGAGATCTCCCTGCTGATCTTCCAAGTGCTCACTGGGATGGCAGGTCAGGAAACTACTTCTGCTGCCAGGTGCTCTGGGGCTATTTCAGGAAGTCTGAAACTCCT
The DNA here is from genome assembly GCF_037893015.1 of Macrotis lagotis. NCBI lineage: Eukaryota > Metazoa > Chordata > Mammalia > Peramelemorphia > Peramelidae > Macrotis > Macrotis lagotis. Next base: position 65,550,198 of record NC_133664.1, on the reverse strand, counting down.
CTCCAGTGCACTGCTGCCCCTCCATCATCATGGAACAAACCTTCCCACTATTTTCCAGGTTACCTTGGGCTGGAGAATTGCCTCACTGGATGTTTCTGTGGGTTCTGTCTCTCAAAAATTTTGTTAGAGTAATAATTTTAAGGTTTTTGAAATATTTTGGAGAGAGCTTCTGGGAAAGCCTGTTCTCATGCTGCAATCTTGGCTCTGCCCCTGAGGTTAGTAAATTCTAGGGATGTTATCATATTATCTGGAGAAATGGAGTATCCTTCAAAGAAGCTGTAAGTTGTATTTCTTAACATTTTTGGTGTCAGTGACCCATGTGCCAGTCTAGTAAAACCTAGACATATCTTCTCTGAATAATGTTTTTAAATACATAAAACAGATAAGATTATCAAAGAAACTATCTACATTTAAATATAGTTATCAAAATATTTAAAAAAGAACACAAATTCACAGATCCCATTTTAAGAACTAATCTCTGCTTTAAAAGATCTAGGGGGCAGATGAAGAGGGAAAAAAGGGAAGAGGCAATCAATGCATACTTAGTGAACTGAAAAGAGATAACTAATTAAATGACAGACAATATTAGAAAATTCAATATAAGCAAAAGACAGATGCTTTACCTGTTTTGGAAAGAGGATGATTTACGAGCTGTCGAATGACATGGTTTTCTGATGATCTCAGGAGCAGCACAATGTCAGTTGGAAGGGTGTCCCTGTTTTTAGCTAAGAATCCACTTGCATTATAAAGGACCTGTTGATAGAACACATCATCATAATTATCCATTATAAGAGATATCTACACAGCTTTAGGTGCTAAGAAGACAAAGAAAGAAAGAGATCCTTGTATATACATCCTTGTTATGATGTTTTCTATCTTATGAGCACAGTTTGTACTAAGATACTATGAAATTTGGAGATTTTCTAAATGTCATTGTGGACTCAGGAATGCTCCAGTACAGTTTCTGAAAAGAAGTGGAAATTATCCCCAGAGATTCTTTGACATAAGGGGAAAAATGAATTATTAGGAAGCTTAGTTAGAATTGTATGAGAATTTAAATGTATTTTTGTACAATCTTGGGTAAATCTCTCTGAACTTCAATTTCTTCATTAAATAAAGAGAGTCTAAAGTCCCTTGAAGCTCTAAATCTCATGAACTTATGACCTTATAAAATACCTTTTCAGGAAAAGCAGCTTGCTTCCCATCAGAGAGAAAGGACATGGTTTGGTGAATGCCGGAGGGCTTGGGATTTACTTCAATATGATAACAAATCATCAGGGGTGATAACCTGGAGGATTAATTGAGTTCCCATGCAAATGTTTCTCCCACTACTTGGTGGAAAACTATGTCAAAGGAAGGAATAGGAGGGGGAAAGCATAAAATACATGGTGCTCTTCAGATAGGAGCTTGAAATCAAGAGAATGAGCCAGGCATTTAACTCCTTCATAAGTTATATCATGCATGGATGTCTCAGCCATGTATAACTAGAATTTAATTAGATAGGTATCAGAATCCATACTTTTTGAAATTCACCCTTTTTTGTGGCTTTGCTTCTCCAACTACTGTTCTCAATTTCCCCTCTCCTTTCTTCCCATTTCCCTGTAGTTTTTCAGCAAAATTCATTTATAAAACTCCAGGCCCTGCTGAGAACATATTTTTGTTTAGATATGCCTGCTGGGATCTTGTTTGCTTGCTGGATTCTCTTCCCCCTTTTCATTCCTTCCCTTGAGGTTAAAAAAAGGAACTGTATACTTCTTTAGATTAGCTATAGTGGAGACTGTAACAGGTAGTAGTGGGGCCTAGAAGGATAGGAATCCAGAGGAGATGGAATATGACTCAATTCTTGATGATAGCCTAGGTCATCTCTAGTGACAGCCTCATAAAGCTGGTCTCTTTCTCTCTACAAGATTTTTAATGCATAGGATAACAAATGAAATATACTTTATGAAAATAATTTTCAAAACACTTTCAAAAATGAAAACAGATACATAGGTTTAGGTTATGAACCTTTTAATCATGGAGATCAAGTTTATTGCTGTATATTTTCATTTCTATTCTTTCAGTATTTTTAGAGATGAATTAAAACATGAAGTTAATTTTTAGGTTGTCTTACCTTTCCTGCATAATGATGAATTCCAAAAGTAAGTTCCAATCTTTTGGCCCTCCAGAAGTACTTTGATTTCAAGTTATCTTCAAATTTTTCTGTACAAAACATACCATGGGTCTTAATATTGTGGGGGCAACATGGTGTCTTTTCAGGGCTCATATAGTTGTACAATGTAGGTATAAATTTATTATCAAAAGAAGGCACATAGATAACATTGGACTGAGATTAGATTTGTGATGCTTGGTTCCTTTAGGGTTCATTAGGGCCTATAAGGTACATATAGATAGGAAAAAGGGTAGGTATGGCATAAAGGTAGATTTGAAGCTTCACATCTGATGACAAGGAGAGCTATTCAAAAATGAGCTGATGGGCTACTATGAAAAGTAATGACTTCTCCATCACTATAGGTCTTCAGGTGGGGCTAGACGCATTTTTATCAGGGATGTTGAAGAAGGGATTCTCATTCAGATGATAATAATAATAATAATAATAAGGATAATAATATCCAATGTTTGTATAATATCTTAAGGCAGTAGTCTTCAAGGTAGAGATCCTGACTTCATCCCAAGGGGCATATCAATAACTAGTGGGAAGATAGGGTGCATATATTATCTCCTTGATAACCAAATGGAGATTGTTTCCAACACAATCAGACCTTTATTTATCATAGCCCAATATTCTCTCACTTTTCCCCTTTTGATAAAACTCAAGTTTCCAACCTTTCTACTTCTGCCCTGGAGATGAACTCTCATGTAATAACATAATTGAGTACCTCAGTAACCTGAAACTTCAGCACAAAGTACTCATTACTCAGGTATAATTGGGAGCACTTCTTCCAAACAGTCCCCAAATCCTTGTCCTTAGTTCCACAGATCATCTCACGGATTGGGGGAGCATGTTCAAGTTTTTTTTTTTTTTTTGATAAAGGATATATAATCAAAAACATTGGAAAATAAGGAAGGCTAAATACTTTACTTAATCATTTTATTTGATCCTCCCAACAACCCTGGGACATTATTGCTATTCTGCCCATTTTTTACAGATTAGGAAACTAAGGCTAAATAAGATCAATGACTTGCCTTTGGTCACATAAACTAATAAGTATCAGAGGCTGGATGTAAGTCTGGGACTTCTGTTCAAGTTCCAGGATCTTTCTAATACGCCATACTGCCTCTCTATGTGCCCACAGAGTTTTCTTTCAGATTTGAGATTTTATGATTCAAAGACAATAGTAATCAAAGGCAGGATAACTACACAGATCTCTTTAGATATTAAGTGACTAATCAAAACTGGAGATCTTTGACTTTGAAGTTTCATAGACATTCCATCCCATGGCTATTCCCTACAGAAAAATGCTAGAAAATTATTTTGAATTCTTAGAAGGAAGAAATTAGATTTCATAATAAAAATGATTTACATTTATATTGTCATTTAAATGTTACAGAATATTTTCCTCACAATAGATCTGTGAGATATACAGTTCAGGAATCTTCATTTTACAGATGGGAAACTGTTTTGTACATGTTCACATAGCTAAAAAGTATTGATGCTGGGATTTAATTCCAAATTTCTTGATTTAAACCCACAATTCTTTGCACTGAAGTATGAAATTGACCCTACATGTTTAATAGTAATGAGGGTGTCTTTTCTGTTTTTAGTCTCTTTGACAGTCTGATGAAGCTTAGATATCCTTTCTCAGAATGTTGTTGCTGTTGCAGTTTTTGAGGCAATCGAGGTTAAGTCACTTGTCTAGGATCACACAGTTAGTAAGTATCTGAGGTCCTCTTGACTCCCGGGCCAGTACTCTACCCACTAGATATATCTAACTACCCACTGAATAATGTTTTAAATGTATAAAATAAAATTAAAAAGAAGCCAAATATATTGTACTAACAATTATCAAAATATTAAGAATTCTATCCTAAAGATTCCAGTTAGAGAGCCTTTATTGTAGACATACTGCTGATGCAGGCTGATTGGGAAATTTTTATTTTAAAAAATTAATAAAATTTTATTCATATTCAGAAAACTTAAGGTTCATATCAGTCTAGAAACTTTACTTTTATGGAGGTTGGGGGGTGTAGTGTAAAAAAAATGCTAGGGGAAGAGATTAGCAAAATTTCCATAGTACTGAGCCATAGAATCATTGAGGAAGCATCATTAAAGAAGGAGGTATTCATAACAGAGACATTTTGACAGGATAACTAAAACTTATTCCTTACATCATTGAAATGAAAAAAAAAGAACACACACTAAGACAAAGAACTTACTTCCATACTTTCTAGAAGCGGCCACTCTATTTAGAGCTTGAAGCTCCTTTGTTCAACCTCAGATGACTGGGAAGGTATGCTCTTTTTCTTTTCACATTTAGTCTTATTAGTCAGCCACAGAAGCTTCCAGCTGAGACTTAAAGAGACAGACTGAGCTAAGACTCCAGGTGTGGAGTTAGAAAAACTGACTTTAAATTCTGTTTCTACTGCCAATAGCCTTGGTATCTTTCTCATCTTTAAAATGGTATAATACTTGTATTACCTACCTTACAGGGTTTTTGAGAGGGAAATTCTTTGCAGAGTTCTATGCAAATGTGAATTACAATAATTAATACTGTATTTCAAATTGTACTATTAAAAGTTGATGAAAGTAAGACTTTTGAGGTGGAGCCAAGACAGTGGCATGAAGCTAGTATGCTCCCAGAGCAGTTCCCTACACAATGCTAAATGAAACTCTATACAAACATTTAAAGCTACAGATCCCACTAAAAAAAGAAAAGATAGAAACAAGCTTTCAATTGTAGTCATCATGGAGGATCTTCAGTGAAGATCTATCACTTTGGGGGAAGAGGGGAAGCATAGCCCAGATAGGCAGGAGAACAGGAAAGTCAGCGGGAGGTTGTTAGTCTCAATCCAGTCTAGGTCCCAGCAGCTAGACAACAGCACAGGTCCTGGCAACTAGATAGCAAAGCAGGAGGGAGGGTCTCAACTGCAGACAAAAGTCTGAGCCTTAGGAACACTGGGGCAACAGATAGGACTGGGTTGAGAACAAACCACTTCATAGGCAGAGTCTGCACAGGAGGAAACAAACCTCTGCATAGTAATGCCTGGGATGCACAGGCAACATCTTGGCCAGCAATAAGCCAAGGATCATCACAAAAACTTGGAGTCTTTAATCCCTAAACTTCAGCATCACAGTTCAAACAATCAAAATACACTTCTAAAGGAATGTAGCCATAGAAAGCTACCATGCAGATAGAGATGATAAAAATGCCATCTCAGAAGAAAACAGTGACAAATGGCCTACATGGGAAATTTCAAAGGAGTCTGAATTGGACTCAAATTGAAACCTCATAGATCAAAAAAGAACCTGTAAGATATCAAAGAAAACTGTTCTAAAATACTATAACAAGAAGACAAAATAGCCCTTAAAAGAATACACAGACACCTCCACAAAGAGACCCTGGGATAAAAATTCCAAAGACTATCATAGCCAAATTTCAGAATTCTCAAATAAAGGAGAAAATACTGCAGGTGGTCTAAAAGAAGTAATTTAAATACAAAGGAAGCCCAATCAGAATTACACAGGATTTAACAGCTTTAACATTAAAGAATTGGAGGTCTGGAATATGATATTTTTACCTTGGATTACAACCAAGAATTTACTACCTTGAAAAATTCAGCATATTCTGTCAGGGGAAAAGATGGATGTTTAGTGAAATAGAGGACTTCGAAAATTTCCTGATAAAAAGACCACAACTGAATAGAGAATTCAATTTTTGAATATAAGATTCAAGAGAACTGTAAAAAGGTAAATGGAAAGGAGACCAAAAAATATTATTCAAGAATATTAAATTGAATACAACCCTACAAGGGAAGATAACACTTTTAACTCTTGAGAATTGTAGTTCTCTTAGGATAGTTAAAGGATTGAATATAGTTGAAGGGATTGTACTTAGAGGATATGGCACTTGTCCTTTAATGAAGAAGACTAAAATGAAATCATTGTGTCACTGATCAGAGCAATATGAGTTCAGAATGCTCTATGTCAAATAGTCCAAATCAACACTAAATATTTCTTTTGAACTACTTTAATTCTGCCTTGCTCATAGAGCTCAGCACTTTCCCTCATGAGGTCACCCTATACTGTGTGATCCTGGGTCAGTGTCACTCATACTTTATAATTAATTTTGAAGTTGTTAAGAGAGTCCTTCAGAGTGTGCCAGTACTTAATTAAATCAGAAGTGACTTTACATTACTAGATGATTATTGGTTTGTAGTACCAAAGGGAAAGAGGGAGAGAAAGTACTTAGAAGAGCTGGACATGAAGAGATTAGGAAATGATCTTATCCAAAACCATACTTTAGTTAATGAGGGCTTAAGTACCATAGTGGGGTGCTAAAGGGACAGTGGGAAAGATTGGACCAGATATTTTGGTTGGGGAGGGTTGTAGGACTGTGATTGGAGTACTATAGAGATGGAAGAGAAAGTATACTTAGAGGGACTGGACAGGAAAACATATAAAGAAATATGCTTTGCTTGATTCTTCGGCCCCATTTGGAGGAAGTATGCATGGGGGGATATGCTACAAATTGTTCATGAAATGATTTGGCTTGACATGATGTTTTGACTCATGAATATTGTGTGTCCATGGAGGGTACTTGAAAAGGGGTAAAGTATAAAGTGTTTATGATTTGATGTGATTCATGACTCTTGAAAAGTGTATTTCTAGTAAGACAGAAGAGGGGAGGGTACTTAGTGATTCTGAGGCAATGCTGCTTATCAATCAATCAATCTTTGAGGATAGTACTTTTATCAGGTCAGATAAAAGGAGTATATTTTGACAAAGGGGATATAAATACAAGACATGGTGACAACAATGAAAACAAAAAAGAAGGCTAGGCATTAGTGGATAAATAACAGAGAAGCACAAAGAGGGGTAAACACTGAGTAAATCCTATTCAATAGATTTGGCCCAGAGAAGAAATAATATACATTCCCAATTAGGTTTAACAATCTATCCCTCCCTACAGGGAAGTGGTGGTGGTGGGCAGTGAAAGAGAAAGAAAAGGTGAAGGTATAAACTTAAAGTTTATTAAGGATATTTAACTTAAATTTAAAATTTAAAAAAAAGTTAAAGGTGAAAGGGAGCAAAACATAGGATGAGGGATAAGAGGAAAGGAAAGAGAAAAGTACAAATGGGGAGAGAAAATATGGAGAAAAAGACAGAATTAATAATCTTAATCATAAATGTGAATGGGATGAAATCTATAAAGTGGACAGTACATTGGATTAAAAACCATAATCCTACAATATGTTGTTTACAAGAACATTTGGAAGCAGAGAGATACACACAGGGTAAAGGTGAAAGGTAGGAGCAAAATATATTATGCTTCAGCCTAAGTAAAAATATCAGGTGTAGTGATCCTGATTTCAGATAAAGTAAATGCAAAAATAGATCTCATGAAAAGGGATAAGACAGGAAACTACATCTTCTTAAAAGGTACCATAAACAATGTAATTATATCTTTAAACACATATACACCTAGTGGTATAGCATCCAAATTTTTAGAGGAGAAGCTGAATGAATTCAAGGAGATATATAAGCAAAACTATAATAATGGGGAAACCTCAACTTCGCTTGCTCAGAATTAGATAACTCTAACCACAAAATAAACAAGAAAGAAGTTAAAAAATTAAATGGAATCTTAGAAAACTTAGATATCATAGACTTCTGGAGAAAACTGAAGAGGGGATAGAAAAGAATATACCTTTTTCTCTGCCATACGTGGCACCTATACCAAAATTGATCATGAATTAGGGCATAAAAATCTTACAAAGAAATGCAGAAAGGCAGAAATAATAAATGCATACTTTTCAGATCATGATACAATAAAAACTACATGTAATAAAGGACCATGGAAAGATAAACCAAATATTAATTGGAAATTAAATAATGTAATTTTAAAGAACAAATGGATCATACAACAAATCATAGAAATAATCAATCATTTCATACAAGAAAATAACAATGAGATATCATACCAAAATTTATGGGATGCCACCAAAGAAGTTTTGAGGGGAAATTTTATATCTCTAAATGCTTATATGAAAAAAATAGAGAAAGAGATCAGTGAATTGGGAATAAACTAAAAAAGCTAGAAAAAGACTAAATTAATGAACCCCAATTAAATACTAAATTAGAAATTCTGAAAATTAAAGGAGAGATTAATGAAATTGAAAGCAAGAAAACTATTGTTCTAAAAAATAAAATCAAGTGTTGATTTTATTAAAAAACAATAAAATAGGGGTGGCTAGGTGGCATAGTCGATAGAGCACTGGCCTTGGAGTCAAGAGTGCCTGAGTTCAAATCTGGCCTCAGACACTTAATAATTACCTAGCTGTGTGGCCTTGGGCAAGCCACTTAACCCCATTGCCTTGCAAAAACTAAAAAAACCACAAAAAACCCCAATAAAATAGATTAACCTTTGGTTATTTTGATTAAAAAAATAAAGAAGAAAACCTAATTATCAGTATCAGAAATTAAAATTGTGAATTCACCCCCATAAGGAGGAAATTAAAGAGGTAATTTGGAGCTATTTTGTCCAACTTTATGCCAATAATAAAATAAATGAAATGTATGACTATTTACAAAAATATAACCTACCCAGATTAACCAGAGGAAATAAAATACTTAGACAACCCCATTACAGAAAAAGAAATTGAAGAAACCATCAATAAATCACTAAGCAAAAGTCTCCAAGTCCAGATGAATTTATAAGTGAATTCTACCAACATTTAAGGAACAATTAATTACAATTTTACATAAACTATTTTAAAAAATAAGAGAAGAACGAGTTCTACTAAATTCCTTTTATGACACCAATATGGTGCTGATACCTAAACTGGGAAGAACTAAAACAGTAAAAGAAAATTATAGACTAATCTCCCTAAAGACCATTGATGCACAAAACTTAAATAAAATTTTAGAGGAGATTACATGAAGTTATTCCTTGGATAATATACCATGATCAGGTAGGATATATACCAGGTAGACTGGGATGGTTCAATATCAGGAAAATACTCAACATAACTGAACATATCAATAATGATATGATAATCCCAATAAGCCTAAAAGGACTTTGACAAAGGACAATGTTTATTCCTATTTAAAAAAAAACTTGGGAGTATAGGAATAAATGAAGTTTTCCTTAAAATGATAACCAGTATATATCTAAAACCGCCAACAAATATTATATGTAATGGGGATAAAATTGGAGCATTTCCAATTAGATCAGGGGTGAAACAAAGATGTCCGTTATCATCATTGCTATTCAATATTGTATTAGAAATGTTAGCTTTAGCAATTATAGAAAAAAGATTGACAATGAGGAAGCAAATCTTTCACTATTTGCAGATGATATGTTGGTATACTTAGGGAACTCAAGAAAATCATCGTTTTTGCTTTTCTTCCTCTGAATGGGGATAATATAGTTCATAACTAGTCAAATACAGTTGTAATAGCTATTTGGATGAATGTTGAAAAACTTCCATAACATGTAATTGGAAAAATGAAATAAGAAACAAATTGATAAAAAAATTGATAAAAAAGAAAAAGAAAAAAAAAGTTAATGAGAGGAAAAAAAAACCCCTAGATTTTAACCATGTAGAATGTAAGTGGAATATAAGTCTACCCCAACATCACTTATCTGACATCATTAAAGAAATCCATGATGTTTTTTGAGAAGATAACTAAAGCTTTTCCATTTCAACACTGAAATTAAAAAGAAATCACATTTGGTGGAATGCTTTCAAAATTTATTTCACACTTCACCTACCTATTAAGCAGAGTATGCCAAATGTACTTTAATCATTTCTTAATGTCCCAGGGTTTTCATTTTGAAAATGTCTGATTATATTGTGGTATATGTGATATCAAAATGCTTTCATTGGGCCACGGACTTGTATAAGGTTGTTTGAATCTACTCTAAATGACCCAAGGTTATTATAGAATATGTTTTTTTTAATTTCTTTTCTTCTATGTATCTTTTTATCAAAATGTCTGGTATAAAGGTAGACATTTAATAAATATTTATTGACTGCTACCAGTGTCATCTTTCACTCAGTTATCAATTTCCTGAATTTTTGACTTCTTTCAGTGCTCTATCCCTTTGCTTATTGCTTCTAATTTTGGATTAGATAAGTTCTCAGGACCTAGGAAAGTTCTACTTGAAAGCAGCCATGGCACTCCCATGGCAGGGGAAGGTGGAGGAGGTAAAGCAAAGATAGAGAAATATAGGCAGTAACTCAGAAGAATTCTCCCAACATTCTCCTCCAACCAACTTAAAAATAACATTGAATTCTGAAGTGGAAGAACCAACAAAAGGTCAAGGTGAGAAATTTTTCAAGTCCATGACAGTTTAGAAAGTCTAGGAGGTAGGCAGAAGTAGTCTGTGACACTGGGGCATGCAGCAGCAGCAGCAGCAGCAGCAGCAGTAGCAGCAGCAGCAGCAGCAGCAACACCACCAAGTAAGGATCTTGGAGGTAGTAATATAACATCAATAATAGCTTCAGGATATGACAATTGGTCAGAAAGAGATTATATAAGGTTCCTTTGCTGACACTACTAAGTGCAGGATCTGCCAGTGTCTGGCAACTCCATTACCCATATGCAGCTTTGGGATGAAGTTCATACGGGTAGAGAGGAGTGCTTGTGGTTGGGTGTAGGGGAGAGGGGCCCTGGTCACCATTCTAGGCCAGAGTGGAATACTAGTGCTTGAACTACATAAAATTGGATATTCCTAATGAAAGATCAGAGTGCAGACTAGGAAAACAGTGACTATAATACTTTAATGTGTTACAGGGAAGATTAAAAATTAAATTTATAAGACAGCAACATGAAAACAGTTATAACCAAGTCATAAGAAAATACAGTTTGGATCCAAATCCAACAAGAATTTCTTAGACATTAAAGAAAGAGATTACAGTGGCAGAAGAAAAATTGGGGACAGAAATGAAAGTGATTAAAGAAAATTGAAAAAAAAAGAAAACATTGGTAAAAGAAGCACAAAAATTTGAAGAAAATAATTATCTTAAGAAACAAAAATTATACTAATGGAAAAAGATGAAAATTACTGAAGAAAAGAACTCCTTAAAAATCTGAATAGACCAAATGGAAAAATGTCAAATGCTCACTGAAGAAAATTATTCCTTAAAAAATTAGAAATTAAGAAATAATAACACAAAATCAAAAGAACGTAAAGCAAAGAAGAAAATGTGAACTATACAAGTAGAAAAACAACCAATTTGGAAATTAGATCAGAGAGATAATTTATAAATTATTAGACTACCTGAAAGGCATGATTACAAAATGAATCTAGAAATCTTATATCAAGGAATTATAAAGGAAAACTACCCTATTATCTTAAATTCAGAGAGTTAGAGGGGGCAGCCTGGTGACAGTGGATACAGCACTTGCCATGAAGTCAGGAGAACCTGAGATCAAATTTGACCTCAGACACATAATAATTACCTAGCTGTGTGACCCTGGGCAAGTCACTTAACCCCATTGCCTTGTAAAAAACCTAAATAAATAAATATATACATAAATAAATAAATTCACACAGTAGAATAGAATTGAAAGAACTCACTGGATATAAAATTCCCAGAAATATTATAGTTAAAATTCAGGTCAAGGAGGAAAATATTGCAAACAGCCAGAAAGAAACCATGTCAATACTTTAAAGTTATAGTTAGGATCATATAAGATTTAGCATCTTCCAATTAAAGGAGCAGGAAAGCTTGGGATATGATATTTCAGAGGGCAAAGGAGCTAGGATTAAAAATCAAGAATTACCTGCTCAGAAAAACTGAGTATAATCCTTCATGGGAAGAAATGGACCTTTTCTTTAAATTAGGGACTTTCAAGCTTCTTGATTAAAAGGGTAGAATTGTATAGAAAACTTGATTTCAAATAATACAAGATTTAAGAGAAGCATAAAAAAGTGAACAGGAAAGAGAAATTGTAAAACATTTAACAAGATTGAATTGTTTATAATCCTATATAGGAAGATGATTCATGTAACTCTTAAAAACTTTCACTATTAGGGCAGTTAGAAGAATTCTACAAAGATGACATGAGTGTAAGTCTGTTATGTTGGGATGATCTAAAAAAAATGAGTGAAAAATCAGAATATACTAGAAGAAGGGGGAAGGGAGAAAAAGAATGGGAAAAATTATCTCACATAAAAGAGACACCCAAGGAAAAGATTTTGTAAGAGAAAGTAACACAAATACACACGCACACACATACTTGGGTATAGAAATCTATCTTACCCTATAGGGAAGTAAGGGGGAGGGGATAAAAGATAAAAGAAAGGGAGATATGATAATTTGGAGAACAGATGGGTAGAAGCCATTGTCAGAAGCAAAACAGACTTTTGAGGAGAGAGAGAGAGAGAGAGAGAGAGAGAGAGAGAGAGAGAAGAAGAAGAAGAAGAAGAAGAAGAAGAAGAAGAAGAAGAAGAAGAAGAAGAAGAAGAAGAAGAAGAAGAAGAAGAAGAAAACACATATGATGGAGAGACATATATAGTTAGGAATCATAACTGAGTATGTGAATGGAATGAATTCACCCAAAAAAGTAGATGTAGATGGCAGACTAGATTAGAAACCAGAGCCCAACAGTATATTGTTAACAAGAAACACATTAAATAGAAAGATACACACAGAGTTAAAATAAGATGCAGGAGCAGAATATATTATGATTCATCTGAAGTAAAAAAGAGTAGAGTAGAAATCATGATTTTAGACAAAGCAAAAATAAGCCCAATTAAAAGAGATAATTTGGTAAATACATTTTGCTAAAAGATACCATAGACAGCATAGTATTAAAAATATTTAGAGCAGGTTTCTGTGATAAAGTCTTCATTTCTCAAGAAAATGGGGCACTAAGTTAAATTTATAAAAGTAAAAACCATTTCCCAATGAATAAATGGTCAAAGGATATTAAAAGACAGTTTTGAGAAGAAATCAACATTAACTTTGGTCACATAAAAATGCTCTAAAGCACTATTGGTAATAGAAATGGAAATTAAGACTGGGTTTCCACCTCACACTTGTTAGAAATGACAAATGCTAGAGGGGATATGGGAAAATAGGGACATTAATTCACTACTAATCAAAGCTATCAATAGTCACATGAAAAATGTATTTAATTTCTTATGATTAGAGAAATGCACATTAAAATAATTTACACCTAACAGAGTGTGAACTTAATGTAGCAAAATAAGAAAATGCTAAAATGCTGGAGGGGATATGGGAAAATAGGGATACTAATGCATTGTTGGTAAAGTTATAAACTGATTCAACAATTCTGGAGAATAATTCAGAACTATGTTCAAAGGGCTATAAAACTATATATATATATATATTCTTTGACCTAGCAATACCAGCACTATGTCTAGATCATCAAAGAAAATGGAAAAGGATCCATTTGTCAGAAATATTTAGAGTAACTCATCTTGTGAAAAAAAATTGAAAATTGAGGATATGCCACTCAATTGGGAAATGGTCGAACTAGTTGTGGTGCCTGATTAAGATGAAATACTATAGTGTTAAAAGAAACGGTGAGAAGGATGACTTCAGCAGAACCTGGGAATAATTATATAAACTGATTCAAAATAAGGTGAGCTGTTCCAGGAGGTCATTACACACAAGAACAGGAATATTGTAATGATCCACTGTGAAATATTTAGCTATTCTTATCAAGACCTTGATCCAACACAATTCTGAAGAATTCATAATGAAAAATGCTATTCACTTTCAGAGAGAGAGAGAGAGAGAGAGAGAGAGAGAGAGAATTTATCAACTCGAATACAAATTAAAGTTTTAATTTTCTCACTTTATTTTCCTTGCTTATTTGTAATATAGTTAATCTGCAAAAATGTTTGTATGATTTCACATGTATAATTGATACATTGCTTGCCTTCTCAGTAGCTAGCATGGGTAAGAGTGAGGTTAAGAACTAAAAATTAAAGGACAAAAGGAAAACATTAAAAAACCAAATAAAAACATTAAAAAAAGTGGCCACGGCCATGATTAAAGTACATTGACCTTGTATCAGCTATCTTCTTGTTTCCAGAATGAATGAGATTGTTAGAAATCTCATTGTTGGAAAAGTATAGAATTAGTGGCTTAATTGTAACATAGGGTCATAATATTTTAGAATTAGAATGCATTTTAGAGGGATATACTGTTGAAAGGAAAGGGGTTTTAATCTGATTAAAAGTTCACTGTGCAAAATTCACTTACCAACAAGGGTCTGATCAGTGGCTCTAGGGAATCGACTCTCTTCATCAAGTAGAGAGAGTAAACCCATTGGTTTCTCCAGAAACATATCTAAGATAGGCCGATTGTCTTCATATTCAATAACTCTAGCATCAACCTCTTCATTTAGATATTCATTCTGTAATAGGTAGATACATAGAAAAAAATCATTTAGTTACTTTCTCTTGGAAAATTATTTTTAGCCACTTAATTAGTGGATAAGAGAATACTCAATAGTCATTTTTTTTTAAAATTCCATGTGTTCCTATTATAATAAAATTCCTTTTCTATACAATATTTGTAATCTAACAGCATCATTTTATTTTCCCCCACAGTGCTAGCAGCTTTCTTTAGATAGAATGTTTAATACAGTAATAAATGGAAGTCTAATTTTTATGCAAAGAAATACAGATATCTCAAAGTCTTTTAGAATGAAGATGAGGCATGACAATGCTTAAATGCTTCATAAACTATACTCCAAGAATTTATAGAATTTTCTTCTGATCAGGGATAAAGAAGGTTTCATCAAAATTAAATCCATTATCCAAACATGAAATGTCATTTGACATCTCCAGAAATAGTTATTTTCATAAATTTTCAATCAAGAAGGTGACAGCTGCAATGTGAATTTCATTAATGACAATATTAGAATCATCATGCCCCAAACTCAACTTGAATCATTTCCTGCAAACCTGCTCAACTTTCTGATCTCTTTATTTTCAAAGCATTTATTCAGTAACCTTTTTTAAAGCATGTGAAGTCAATGAGCTTGATTTTGAACTCTAACCTTCAAATTGCTATTTGTATGACCTTTATTTGTCACTTAACCTGTCTGGGTCTCAATTTTAATCATCTGTAAAATAAAGGCAATTAGACCAGATAGACTCAAAGTCTCTTCAAGCTCTAAATTCTATGAAAATTAAATTTGTTTTTGATTTTTTTCTCTCCAACTCCCATATCCAACCAGTCATGATATATAATTGTTTTTACCTCTGAAATAATGCTTAGACTTAACCCCTCCTCTTTGAGCTCATTGTTATTATCCTTAGGTCTTCATTATTACTCACCAGAAATATTTAAGTAGCTTCCTTACTGGGTTTCTTGCCTCTGATAATTGTTCCTTTCCATCCCATATTACATATAATGCTATTAGATATACAAAGTTGTGTTTACATCACTCTTCTGTTCAGAATAGTTTCCTGGTTTTCTAGTCTCTTTCTATTCTATTCTATTTCTACCCAACTCCACAACTTGGCATTCAGACCTTTCTAGCCTCATTGTATACTACTACCCGTCTGTAAAATACTATAGCCTATCAATGCTTAACAAGTGTCTCCCCATTGCTATCTGGGTGACCAACAATTTTGGGTCATTAGAGACCACTGACATTGTATTTCATGATTTGTAGCCTTATGGTACCATCGGATTACTATGAGTATTAAATTTGTGTGTGTGTGTGCCAGCAAAAAAGAAAAGAATCATTTTTTCCCCAAATGCCATCCAATTTACTTACTTTCTCTAATAAAAGTCTAAGCTCTGTTCATCTGAAGTGCTTATTCAAAATAAATAACCTAAAAGTGGAATTCTGGAGTTCAGAGGTGGTTAAGAGTATTTCTGGCTACAATTATCAGAGAAGGCTTTATGGAGGAAGTAACAATTGAGCTGGGCCAGAAAGGATGAATAGAATTTCAATAAGTCTTAAAGGGATGTGTGTGTGTGTGTGTGTGTTTATGTGTGTGTATATATGTTTGTGTGTGTATGTATGTGCATTACAGGCAAAAAAAAAGTTGTAAGATTAAAGACATGGTGGTAGAAAAACCCCAGGATATACTTGTGAAATCCTGAATTCTATAATTTGATTATGAGGGTATTGGAACAACAAGTGGTGGTGGAAAATGAGTGAACCACACTGACTCTATCTTATAACTCAATTCTGGAGCTAGCTTGTGTTCCTTTCAAATCAATTATCTTGTGAGAAAATGATTCAATTTTAGAAACTACAAGAAAACTTTATAACATTGTTTGAACTTTGAATGGGAAGCTGTGTTTACCTCTACCTGCTGCTTAGAGTCACTTAACTATGAATCTAGGCTACGCTAACCAGAAACCAAGTCAGACCCAAGGACTGCTGCAAGGAATTTCCTTACAATTATGCATCTCAGCCAATCAATGACTTTGAAAAACTTGCCCTCTGCTAGTCAATCAGTTATTGTTTTCATGTTCCATTGATTGAATATAGGCATGAGGGAAGAGGGGCACCTTTTTTGATTTTAGCGAATTTCACCTGTTCACTTTATCCCTCCCAACTTGAAAAGTTTCTAATCTTTCCTCTAATTAGAAATCAAGTTTCCTAATTTTATATCCTGGTTCATTATTTTCTTTCAATTAATTGGTCTTATTTGATCAATTATTTTTAATATATAAAAATCTGTCTCCCTTTGTATATAGGATTCAGTGTCAAAATTGAGGAGACCTGAGCAATGGATTTTTTTGGAACTTGGTATATTTTGCTCAATAAATTGATATATTTGGAAACTTGAACATTTGTATCCTCTGTCTTTCATCTTTTACCTGCTATGTTTGGAGTCACAGGATAAGGGATTTAGAATTGGAAGAGACAATCAAGGTTATGTAGTGCAACTTCCTCATTTTATAAATGAGAAAACTAACTAAGCTCGAGAGGTGAAGTGGTCGGCCCAAAATCACATCGGTACTTAGTGGCAGAGCTAGAATGGGAATCCATGTCTTCGGATGTCAAATATAACAGTTCTTCTGCTATAACAGGATATTTTCCCATTATGATTACAATAGACAATAATAAAAGCTTATCTTTAAAGACAGAATGAGGCATCTCATTTTTTTGAGAAACTCCGGGGGACAAAAACATCTCACTTAAATAATTAAACACCTAATAATGATAGCTAGCATTCAGATAGAAATTTGAGATTTGTATAAAGCTTTACAAATGATTTCATTTTATCCTCACAACAACTGTGAGCTATTGGTGCTAAGATTATCCCTACTTACAGATAAAGAAACTGAGGCTGAAGGAGATTGAGTCCAGAGCTCTACCCTGTGTATCTTGTAGTTGCCTTTATCTGTTGTCTGATACTTCATTGTATTATTAGGGTGACACTGTGATCTCAAAGGCTATCCTTATGGATCACAAGCTTTACCAAATCATACTTAGTTTTAGCAAGTTGGAAAGGTTTCAAGAGCTGGGATGATGATAAAGTTTTTCAGTAAATAGTCAGCAAACATATTAAACACCTACTATATTGACAAGCTCTGTCCTGGGTGCTGGGGGTAGAAAAGAAGGCACAAAACCAATGAATATTCTCAAAGTGTTCTGCATCCAAGAGTTATAGTCAGAGAGGCTCATTATCAGAGGTTGAACAACAGAGAATGCATATTTTTTGGTCATAGCAACTAGCAAAGACTTTTGACTAAATAGAAGGGACTACCACCTGCATCGCACTGATGGAGCAAATACCCACACTGAGAAAATTACAAGTCCCTAAAGTGCTGAAGTAAGCTGTAGCCATTGTAAGAGCAAAAATAAGCAGAGTCCTTTGTCACTTCTTAAGAAGTACATAATAGACAATTCTGTTTACTAGGCACAAAAATTGGACCCTAAGCTTTATAAATTATAAAGCTTCTTCCTCTTCAAGGTTACCTTGGCAGACTTCTGCAGGCTTATGGTTTTTACTATTAGACAGGCCATGATGACAGCATATTACAGTTTAAATGGCAACAGAAAAGTTCAAAAGTGGTTTTTGTATATGACTTCCATTGAAACCACTGAAGGTTAAGGTCCAAACAAAAGCATTTGTCATTTCTATTTGCTTGTGTCAAATCCTACTAAAGTGCTTATGTGATAGGTCACATAGGGCAGAGATGAGTAACTTGAAACATCATAGGCTTCACTTCAAAATACTTGTTATTTGGGTTGACTCAATGCTGACAGAAAAGCAAAAAAGGACTATTATCAAGAATTTTCAAAACATGACTAGGGAAAAAGAGAGAATAACACTTGTATTTTAATACCTACAATAAGAAAACATTAGCAATGGAGATCCTTTAGTTCAAGCTTATTTAATCATATGAAGAATGGAGGCTTAGAGACAAAGACCATATTTGATTTTTGGTCTTGAAAAATGTTTGGAATTTCAATAGGTATAGATGGTAAAGATGGTGATTATGGTGATTTGGGGTGGCGGTGAAGCAGAGATGAAATTTATTTCAGGCAGAGGAAGCATTAGCAATAGCACTGAGGTTGGAATGTTGTAATTGTTTAAGAATAGCATTTGCCCTGGCTATGTTCTGAGGAAGGAGTGTGCTGGTAATGATGGAAATTAGGTTTGGTCCAGTAAATGGAGAAACTCAAAAGGTAGACTAAGACGGATGAATTTAATTCAGTAAATACTGGAAAAATATTGAGTCTTTATGAGCGACAGAATGACATGACTGGATTTGCCATTTATGAGGACTAATATCTCTGAAGTAGGGGAAAACGGACATACTGAAAAAAGAAACACTATTTCACTTTTGCAACATAACGATTCTTTCTGACTGGTAAAAACAGAAAAATCTTGAGAGCTGAAGTAGGTTAGTTATCACATTCTTCTCTTGGTGACTAAATAAGAAGAAGATATAGGAAAATAAAGAAGAAGATATAGGAAAGTCCAAAAGAGTGCACAAAAGGAAGAACTTTTCATAGAGATGGGGAAAATAGGAGGGTGGTGGGTAACACATTCATTTGAAAAAAAAGCTAGAAAAAGACCAAAGTAAAAAATCACCAGTTAGACACCAAACTGGAAAAATAAAAGGAGAAATTAATAAAATTAATAAAACCATTGAACTAATAAAGAAAACTAAGAGCAAGTTTTGTGAAAAAAATTAAAAAAGATAAACCATGGTTAATTTGATTTAAAAAAGAAGAAAGATAAATTACTGTATCAAAAATGAAAAGAATGAATTTACCACCAATCAATATGAAATTCAATCATTATTTTGCTCAATTTATTTATCAATAAATCTGATTATCTAAGTGAAATGGATAAATATTTACAAAAATATTAATTCCTTATATTTACACAAGTATTACCCTAAGGAAAAATTTCCCAGGACCAGATGAATTCATAAGAGAATTCTACCAAATATTTAAGGACTAAATAAATTCAACAAATTATTTAGAAAAATATTCAACAAAGGATGCCAATCAAATTCTTTTTATGACACAAATATGGTGCTGATCCCCAAAACAGGAAGAACAAAAATAGTGAAAGAAAAACTATAAACCAAATTTCCCTAACAAATACTGAAGGAAAATGTTTACATAAAATACTGGCAATGAGATTACAACAATACATCAAAATGCCTAGACCTTATTACCAGGTGGGATTTATATCAGAAATTAAGGACTAGTTCAATATTAGGAAAATTATTAGCATAATTGTCCACATAAGTAACAAAAACATAACAGTCTGATGATTATCTCAATAGATTCAGAAAAAGCTTTTGACAACATACAATATACATTCCTATTAAAAATACTAGAAAGTATAGGAATAGATAGAACTTTCCTTCTAATGATAAGTATCTAAAACCACCAAGAAAACATTATCTTTAATTGGACAAGTTAGAAGCCTTCCCAATAATATAGGGAGAAGCCTTACTATCACTTTTATTTAACACTGTTCTAGAAATGTTAGCTATTGAAATAAAAGAAGAAAACAAAATTGAAGGAATTAGAAGAGGCAATGAGGAAACAAAACTATCACTCTTTTCAGATGATACAATGGTAAACAAAGAATCCTAAAGAATAAACCAAAAAAATTCACTGAAATAATTTACAACTTCAAGATTGAAGATTATTAAATAAAGCTATAAAATACTTTAGATTTTCATTATATTAACAGCAAAATGCAGCAGAAAGAGATAGAAAGAGAAATTCAGTTTAAAATAACTACATGAGTCTACCTGACAAGACAAAATTCAGGAGTAATATGAACACATACTTTTCATACAGATAAAGTCAGATCAAAACAATTGGCGAAATATGAATTGTTCATGGGTAGGTCAAGTCAGTATAGTAAAAATAGCAATTCTGCCTAAATTAATTTAATTATTTAATGCTATTCCAATCAAACCATCCAGAATTATTTTATAGTGCTAGAAGAAATAATGACAATATTCATCTGGAATATTACAGGTGAAGAATATCAAGTTAATTAATAAAAATGTGAAGGAAGGTGGCCTAGCCATATTAGATTTTAAGCTATATTATAAAGTGCAATCATCAAAAAAATCAGGCTAAGAAATAGAATGGTGAATCAGTGGAACAGATCATGCCACCTACCCCTCTATTGCTCAACAAAATAGAACTTGAAACCTCTTATGCAACAGCAGAAGGAGGTGAGAACAAAGAGAGAAATAAAGTCAGACATAAGTTGCTGGGTATATGAGAAAAAGAGTGAAAGTTAAAAAACTAAAGGAGAAAGTCTGTACAATATTAGATTCTGAAGGAATAAACTGATTAATGAAGCTATTAAAGACAGAAGCTAAAATGATTAAATTTTCTTGTTACATATACACATTAAACAAGTATTAAACAATAAACATGAACTAAAAATTCCCAATTAAAGAAAATATCTCCCAGACCATAGAATCACAAAATTAGAACTGAAAGGAACCCTAATGTAGACAAGTCCAATTCCCTCTTTATTGAGACAAACTGAGACTCAGAGATCTTAAGTGATATGCTAAAGATCCCACAGACTCAAGAGCTATGAATTCAGACCATGTTTACTGACTCAAAACTCAATGCTCTTTCTAATGCATAAAATTGCCAGATCATGGAACAGTATTTAGGAATTTCAAAATGCTTTCAATAGAGAAACAGAGAAAATCAATAATGTCTTTTAAAAGCAGATGTTGAAAAAGAAATTAGGTTGGAAATCAGAGTTTTTAAAGACAAAGTAAGATGAGAGAAAAGAATTTATATACATAATGTAGAATCTCTCCCAAAAATGTAGAGGCTCTGATAAAGAAATTAACAAAATTGGAACTCAAAAACACAAAAGTGGAAGAATTTGGTAGAAGAAAAGTAAATTTCAAGGATACATGCATTTTATTTTTTATTAAAGATTTTATTTCAGTTTTACAATTTCCCCCCAATATTACTTCCCCCCCGAAAGCAATCTGTCAGTCTTTACTTTATTTCCAGAAACATTCATTTTAAACAAATGAAAGATACTGGTGTAGAAGATAGGATGCAGGAAATAACTTAAGGATCAAAAGTCAGAAACACATGATAAATTATCTAATTAGTTTGCTTTCTTTAAACAACAGGTAAAATTGCAATACCTTTGAAAGTTCAAAGATGATAATTTCTAATAATCAATTTTATAGAAACCTGAAGTATTATATTTTCTAAATTTATTTTAGAAATCTAAATGACTTTTCCAATGTCACAAAAGCATTAAGGGTCAGAGTCAGAATTAAAACAGATCTTTCAGTCTCAAATTCAATGTTCTCTTCAATAATATCATGTCTAAGAATGCTAGGTTTTTTTTTTTAGGTTTTTGCAAGGCAAATGGGGTTTAAGTGGCTTTCCCAAGGCCGCACAGCTAGGTAATTATTAAGTGTCTGAGGCTGGATTTGAACCCAGGTACTCCTGACTCCAGGGCTGGTGCTTTATCCACTGTGACACCTAGCTGCCCAGAATGCTAGTTTCAATGGAAAAACACAATAAAATTTCACCTGCATTGTAAAGTACTTCAAGGTACAATATCCATGAAGAAACAATATTAACAAAAAAGTCATGAATTCTTCTTTGGATGATGATTTTCTTATTTGTTTTACTCTTTTCTATGAGTTATTTTAAATTTTCAATGTCACATTTTAGGATAAAATACTAAAGCCATTCTTTAGGAGAGACATCTAATTCTATTATCTGCATTTGAGCATGCAAAGCTGTTTTCTTGTCAATGTACAGTGGATCAGAGCCAGAAACAAACTTCTCTTATTTTTCCTAAGAACTACTTACACAGAATGACTTTTACATGATCTATCTTATGTTGGTATAACATTTATGTTGGTATAACATATAGTGAGCCCATAGTTTAAGAAGATTCTAACCATGTAAAGAATTTCAGTGGCTGCCCTTTCTGAGTTCTTGGATCATAGAGAGTAGATGAAGCAATGTTAAGATTCATCACCATTTCAGACACGAACATATTTCTATTTTTGGTTTTAAATTGAACACAACCTTTTAATGATTTAATTCCTCCTTTGCTGTCCTATTTCTTTCTGTAGAAGATTGGACTAATACTAAAGGATGAGTTTAATCATACAGTCAGTTCTATTATTTTGCTTGTTAGCAGAAAACATGCTTTATCATATGATGGTTTGGCTTGCTTCTTTAGAAATGCCTTGCATATTTAAGAATACATTATTGAGGGACAGGCAATTTATACTATGCATAGTAGGCAAAGCAATACGATATTCATTAAGCACTTGTTATGTGCCATGTGACAAGCACTGAGATTACAAATACAAGCAAAAAGAGACAAACCCTGCCATCAAGGAGCTTACACTCTAAAAGGGAACTGAAACGAGTTTGTGTGTATTTGTTTGTTTGTGTGTGTGTGTGTGTGTGTGTGTGTGTGTGTGTGTGTATGAAGATAGGATGAAGACATTTGTTCTGAGTATGAGGTGATGAAGTTCAGAAAGTCAGAAGAATATCTGGGAGGAGAATGAAGATTAATTTGTTTGGGTCCCTCAAAATGGAGACTTTAGTTGGAACTCGTGAATGGACGAAGGCTAGCAGAGAAGGGGGATATCTTCTGCTTACAACCTGGAAGAAATGGGATGCTAGGAACTAGGTATCCTTCCATGTTTCAGAAATATTTTATCTTCTATATTTTATATGGTTCTGTTTCCACTGTTGATACCTTTCATTATTGCTAATTTGTGCTATTTCTTTTTTCTTCATTTCTTCTTTTGAGTGTTCTGAATCTTCTCCCACATTTCTTAGGTATAACAATAAAAGATAGACCTATCATAGTCATTCCCAAATAATAAATGTTTTCCTTCCATGAGGTAGACTAATTATCTCAGCAGGTTGTGTCAAGTATGGCTCTTCTCAATTGTATCTGTATTTTATTTTGTTCTAAGAAACTACTAAAGTTTCTGGTAAAGTTATTTATTGTTTTTCTCATTCCTTTATCTAAGATATCCTGGTCTTAGTGCCATTATGGAAATTAGAGAATTTCAGAAGTATGGGGGGTTTTAGAATGATGGTCTCTGGTTAATGAAGTTATAATAATAGTAATTTGAGGAAACGTATTTAGGAATCAGAGTCTTTGGGTTGGGGGGCCTTCAGATGCCATTTAGAACAGAAGATAGGTAAGGACTATATCTTTTTCCCCTTTTTTATAGAATAATGAACATAGAGGCAACTTAATGAACACTTGTTAAATTGAATAAAAACCCCAAAGATTTTTAATTACTAAAGAATCTTGGTTCTTAATGTAATGTTCTTTTCAAATGATATTGTGCTCATCTGGTCTGTTCTACTAAAATATTTTCTTTTCTTCAACACATGGAAATATATCACTGAAAACTCTATATTTTAACTGATGAGACACTGGTCTATGTTGCCTAATAAAAGGACTGTCATTTAGTTTTTGTCCTGTTTCTGTGGTGGGTCTATGAACATCCTGAAAGTATGATTTTCTTCCCAGCGCCTCACACTTTACTGAATTCATAGGCATTCAATACCTGTTGATATGAAGAAGTTATATTGCCTTCCAATCCTGCTCAGGCACCTCAGAAGTTATGACTAATTAATGTAATTTTCTAGTGATAGTGATCCCATTGAAAGACATTCAGAAGAGCCCACTGAGATCAACTGAATACTTTGACTTTTAAAACATTGTTAAGGAGGCTGCATCTCCCAAGTAGGCTTAAAGTATTGCAATAATGGAGAATTCTAATTGGACAGTTAGTTGATTAGAAAATTTTAATTGATCTTACATGTACAATCTGCTTCTTTATAATCTTCACCTTTAGTTTTCCCCTCTGAAGTCAAGAACAAATCAATCTGCTTTCACAGAATAACCTTAAGATATTTGAAAACAATCATTATATTCTTCAAATGTCTTTTTTTCTCCTCCAGGCAAATATCCAGAGTTTCTTCATTTGGTCCTTATATGGCAATGTTTCTTGTTCTCTCTCTATTCTGATTAACCTTCTGGATATATCCAAGTTTTCAAAGTACTTTCTAAATTGTGATGGTGAGAATTCCTCAAGTAGGACAGAGTATTGCACGACAATCACCAACTTTATTCTGGAAACCAGTCCTCCATTAATCTAGCTTAAGATAATTGAATTTTTCTGATTTCCATTTTGTACTACTTTCTAAACTCTCAGATATATTTTTCTATTTCCTTTTATGACTAAAATGTATTTATTTTTTCATTATGTTTCCCTCCCAATTAAAAAGAAAAAAAGAACAACAAACTCCCTGTAACAAATATGATACTCAAGCATCAATTCCTATACTGATCAAGTTCAAAAATATTTGTTTCATTTTGTATCATTAGTCCCTACTCTCTTTATCAGGAAGTGAGTAGTATTCATCACCAGTTGGTGGCTCTAGAAACAGCTGATCATTGCATTAATTAGTGAACTTCAGTCTTTCAAAGTTATTTGAATTTCCAGTGTTACTATGGAAAATATTTTCTGGTTTCAGTTCATTTTGCTATTTGTAAAACTAATATTTTTCTAATTCATCCACAGGGATATGATTTTTTTTCAAATATCATGCTAATTTATACTATTACCAGAATATTTCACAAGAATAGAAAGTGCTTTGCAAACTTTAAATTTTAGGTAAAGTAGTAGAAAGAGTGATTGGAATGGAGTCAGAAAGAGCTGGATTCCAATGCTGTGACAGTTCTATGAACCTGGGGAAAGTCAACTAAACCTTTATATAGCTCAGGATAAAATGAGATAACTTGTTTTTAATTGGAGAATTTTATTTTGTTCTTTTTTCTGGAGCTTTTGGTTTCCTGCCTAATTCATTGATCTCTTCTTTCTGTAATTTATTCATATAAATTTTAGAGACACAAAATTTCCCCTAATAACTTATTGCTTTGGCTAAATCTCACAAATTTTGGTAGCTGTCTCATTGTTATCATTTTCTTGGATGAAATCTTTGATTATTTCTATGACTTCTTGATTGATCAGCTTATTCTTTAATATTAGGTAATTTAGCTTTTGCTTAACTTTTAGCTTATTTTTATGGTCTATTAAATGAAATTTTTATTGTGTCATGATCTGAAAAGAAAACATTTACTATTTCTGTATTTTTTCAGAAATGTCCTAAACATGATCGATTTTTGTGAAGGTGCCTTGTGTTGCAGAAGGAAAATGTATATTTCATTCTATCCTTATTCAAATTTTCTCCAGAGGTCTATCATCTCCAAATTTTCTAAAATTCTATTCACCTCCTTAGTTTCCTTCTCTTTTTAATTTTATGGTTAGATTTCTCTAATTCTTAGAGAGGGAGTTTGAGGTCTCCCACTAATATGGCTTTGCTGTCTATATATTTCTGTAAGCCCTTTAAGTTTCTCCTCTATGAATTTGAATGCCAAACCACTTAGTGCTTTTTTTTGGTTTAATATTGATACTACTTCATTAGGAAGTCATAATTTCCTTTTTAATTTGAACTATTTTTGTTTTTCCTTTGTTCCAGATAAAGATTGCTATTCCTAATTATATATTTTTTTACTTCAGCTGATGCATAATATGTTCTTCTCTAACCTTTTACATTTACTCTGTAACATTCTGCTTCTTGTTTCCTGTAAATGATATATTGTAAGATTCTGGTTTTTTAATCTATTCAACTATCCACTTCTATTTTATGGGAGAATTCATTCTGTTCATACCCACATTGATCTTTATCCTTTCTTTTCCCAATTGAACTTTTCTCTCTCCTTTTCTCTTATTTTTCCTCAACAGTGTTTTGCTTTTGACTACTGCCTTCCTCAATTTATTCTCCTTTTTATCAATCCACCTCCTCTTCTTTTTAGGATTTTTCAAGGCAATGGGGTTAAGTGGCTTGCCTGAGGCCACACAGCTAGATAATTATTAAGTATCTGAGGCTGGATTTGAACTTGACTCTTGACTCCAGAGTAGGTGTTCTATCCACTGTGCCACCTAGCTTCCCCCAATCCACCTCCCTTTTCTTTTACAATTCCCATTTTATTCATTTTTATGTTTTACTTTTCCTCCCTTTTATCACCCCCTTCTTCCTTTTTCTTTCCCCTTTTCTACTTCTGCTTCTCTTTAGGGGAGGAAAAATTTCTAAACCCAGCTGGGAATATATATTATTTCATCTTTGAGCCAAATATGTTGAGATAGATTTACTTAGTGTTCACACCTTCCTTTCTTTCCCTCTACCATAATAGATCCTTTGTGTCTCTTTATATGGTATTATTTGTTCTCTGATTCCCCTGCCTTCTTATTAAAGCATAATCCTTTTTTCTTTTCCAATGTTCTAATACTTCTATAGCTGTCTTGTATCCACTCTATCAAAATATATGCATTTCAGCTGTCCTGATAGAAGTACAGATCTCAAGAGCCATTAGTATCCTTATATCATAATCAATTTATACTGACATCCTCTTTTCAAGAACAATCCCTCCAACTGTACCTATGTGTGTATGTATGTATATATGAGTGTGTGTGTGTGTGTGTGTGTGTGTAGAGAGAGAGCTGAGTTTGATCACATCAAAATCAATTTATAGCCCCACCCCTTTTCCAAGTACCCTTCCTTTCACTGTCCCAATAGGACTACAATTCTTAAGAGCCAAAAGTTTGATCACATCATAGTTATTTCAAAACAAGTATCCTTCTTTCTGTTGACCCAATTGAAATACAATTCTCAAGAATTACAAGTATTATCTTCTCATGTAGGGATATATCCCTAATACATCCATAATAAGAAATTCATTCTTATTAATTAATATTTCCCCCTTCTATTTACCTTTTTATCCATCTCCTGAGTCTTAGAAATGAAAATCCAATATTCTATTCACTTCTTATCTTTTATCAGATATGTTTGAAAGTCCTTTATTTCACTGAAAACCATCTTCCCCTGTAAAGAGTATGCTGAATTTTGCAGGAAACTTGATTCTTGGTTGTAATCCAAGCTCCTTTGTCCTCCAGAATATCATATTCCAAACCCTCTGATTCTTTAATTTTGAAGTTGATAAATTCAATGTAATCCTGACTATGGTTCCCTGGTATTTAAACTGCTTGTTTTGGGCTGCTTTAGCTGAGAATTCTGAAATTTGTCTAAAATATTCCTTGGAGTTTTTATTTTGGATCTCTTTCTGGGACTGATCAATGGATGCTTTCAAGGGCCATTTTATCTTCTTTTTTAAGGATATTATCAAAGTTTTACATGATAATTTCCTGAATGATATTGTCCAGGCTCTCTTTTTTTGTTATTGTGGCTTTCATGTAGACCAATAATTTGTAAATGATCTCTTCAAAATCTATTTTTCGGGCTGGTCATTTTTCCACAGAGGTACTTTATATTTTCTTCTAATTTTTCAGACTTTTGTTTTTGTGTGATAGAATCTTGGTATCCCTGAGTTAATCTTTTCCATAGGTCCAATTCTGGTTTTTAAGGTTTTATTTTCTTCAGTTAACTTTTTTTTTCTTTTTCAATTGATTAATTTTATTTTTCAGTTGGTCAATTTTTCTTTTAAAATTATTACTTTCTTCAGTTTATTTTTCATAATTTTTATGCATGACTCATTTCTTTTCTCCATTTTTCTTCCTGTCTCTTTTTTTTGGTTTTTAAAAGCCTTTTAGAGCTCTTCCATGAAGTCTTTTGGGATTTGAGAACAATTCATCATAAACTCCTTTGAGGCTTTTTACATGGAGGCATTTTGTTACTGCTCTCCTCTTCTGAGATGGTGTTTTTTATTGTCATATCAGAATAGTATCTGACAATGGTTAGTTTTTTTAACTCATTCTGATGGGTGAGCTCTGTTACTGGGGTATAGGGTGTTTGGTTCCAAACTTTTTTTCCTAGGGGCCAGAGATCTGCTCCCTGGCTTTTTTGCACTGCCATTTTCCAATGTTCATAGTCTGCTCCCTGTATTAGGAGAGCCCATCATCACACCAGTATTGCAGGGCTTGAAACCTGCTCTCCAAGCAGAGGTTGGGACCCTCATAGCTGGTGGAGCTGTGCTGAGACCTCAGCTGTCCTGGGGCTAAGAGTCTCATGTTGGTTTCCCAGCTCTCCCACCTACATCAGGCTATATTCTTGTTTTATCTGCAAAACAGACTTTTTCTTGAAGTTCCTCCAATGTATCTTGTTGAAAAGTTGTTTCACTGTTTTCAGTTTTGTTTTTGGGTGCTCTGTCATTTTAGGATCTGTTTACAGGTTTTATTCAAAGTTGTTTTGGGCAAAGCTCCAGGAGCTCCCTAACTTCACATCACCATTTTGGCTCTGCTGGGGAAGTCCCCAAATTGAGATAACTTGTAAAGTGCTTTGCAAACCTTAAAGCATTATATGTTACCTATTATTATTGCTATCATTAAGCATTACCAGTCTAGTAATCCTGTTTTAAAAAGTGGAAAATTAATTTGGTCTAGACTACCAGTTTTTGCTGAATCCCTGTTAATGCATAGTGTTAGCTACTTTGTTTTCTAAATGTTCACAAACCATCCCCTTACCAATGTATTCTAGAATTTTCTTGGGCATTAAAGTGAATTTCACTAGTTTGTAGAATCTGTGATTGTTCTTTTTTGAAAACTGGGACATATGCCTTTCTCTAGGATTGTGGCACTTCTTTCATTCTCAACAATTTTTTACAGGTCATTGAAAATGATCAGTCATCATAGATATTGAATTCTTTAGAATGCTAGAAGGTCATTTGTCCAGGCTTTGTGATTTGAGCTTTTTTGCTGTTTACTTATCTCAGATTTCAGCATTTTAAATCCTTTTTATTTCCTATTTCTCAGTCTAAAAATTGTTCTCTTTGATAGAGGAAAACCACTGCTTTTTTCTATTATCATTCTATTTCTTCCAACATACTCTCTTTCCAACTTCACCTTAATAACATTTCTATTTCACATATATTCATTAGAGAACAGGGAGGACTACTGTTCAAATACGGTGGCTTATCTTTGTTTAGTGATTAAAAGAGAACAATATGGAAATTTTGACAAAGTTGTTCCTATTTATTTATTGTTCCAACAGCTTCATTTCTAGATATTTGGGGGATATTGTTGTTGTCTTTTGTTTTCAACGAGGATACACCAGGGCTGTGATGTTGTGAAACGCAAGCGACCTGGATTTAAGTGAGGGAGGTCTGTGCAAAGTCATCAGTCTCACTTTCTCCTCTGGCCACACAAGTGGCCAGATATGGATCAGGACAACTGAAGATAACTCTGGATGCATTGGGAGTCATTGGTCTTTTCAAGCTAAGGTCTTTAATGGGTCTCAGTCTGACTAAGGCAATGTCCATTCAATGAATAAGGCTAGTTAAGAAAGAAATGAGGCAAAGTGGCCACTTTTACCAAGTCAAAGAAATCATTCTAAGAGTGGAAGACTTTCAGTATTTCTGTACAAAATAGAAACAATTGCTTTTTGCATTCAGTTTGAGTCAATCAGGACCTGAATATGACCAAATAGGCCTTGTCCTAGAACCTATTGTTGACCACTCAATGAGAGCAAGAGGAATTTGGGTTTAAAAGATGATCCTTAAATCTAGTCAATAAACTTCAGGGCAGTTTTTAAAAAGGAAATGGAGTTAAGTGACTTGCCTAAGGTCACATTGACAATTAGTAAGTGTCTGAGGTTGGATTGAACTCAGGTCCTTCTGACTCCAGGGCCTGTGCTCTATCCACTCTGCCACCCAAACCCCAGCTGCCCAAGCCCCAGGACATCTTGAATAGTCTCAGAACAAAATTTTCATTCCTTTGGACAGAACACTCTCAGGTATTGGCAAGATATCCTATCTGGACAAAGAAATAGAAGGGAAAGAATTTCCTTGTACATATTGGACACTTTATAAATGCTTGTTGAATGATAGACCTGAAAAATTTCCCTCTTTGCTGCTTTTTTGTTATCTTATCAAGAAATGTTTAATATATGGTCACATATTTTGAGCTGGAAGGGACGGACATTAGTCAGCTAATTCATTCCTTCCTTTTACAAATGAGGAAACTAAGCTTTGGTGAAATTAAATGGCTTGTCTATTATTATAAAGTTAGTTTTAGAAATTAGGATAGATCACAGATTTCCCTGACTCTAAATTAAGCACCTAATTCAATGTATCAGGTAATCTCAATGTTATGTTCTTTGTCTCCAAATCCATATTGCCCCTGGATTCCATATTTTTCTGATTAGCAAGGAAATAAATGATGTATTATCTCATTTGGAAACTCTTTTGGTCTCATTGTTATGAATGTTCTATGTTAGTTAAAATTTTGCAGGAAATGGTAATAAACAATACCATATCTTTGCTTGTTCAATCATTTATCATTTCTTAGAACTGACAGTTTGTTTGAATCGCTCAGATATAAACCATTACAACTATTTGAAGGGTCTTGTCTTTGAGTTTATTTTTTCCTTCTGATTGGATAATGAGTTTTACTTTTACTTGAACAGACAGCTGATTCTGATATGACTTCTATATCAGTCATCAATAGTTGATTACCATTGATTAATGTAGTCACTTTCAGTTTTGACAATGTTGTTCCATGGCATTATAACTGATGCCATGGAACTTCTTGGGGAAATAGTGTTCATAACATACATGTGTGAGACTTCAAAGCAATCCTCTCTCATTCCTTAAAAAAGTCATATCTTTCAGTATATTTTTGTCATCCTTCTTTATACCCATTTGTGTCAAGTATCAAAGCCCATTTTCACTTGGCTAGGAGGAGCCCATCAAAGTTTTTAAGAACATTTTCATCTTTTGCAATAGATTTTTGGGCACTTAAGATAAAATTAGTTAGGGGATACTTTTTTCTTATACTCATCTTTAGTACTGTAAGATAATATGATCCAGTGTAGTATGAAATTATATCTTGGTAACAGGTCATAGGATGAAACCAAATGAACTAACTTTTTTGTTTGCTTTTGCAAGGAAGATTATCAGTAAAGAGCTTGAAGAAACCAGAAAGAAGGAACATTGGTCCATTTTCCCAATGGCAAATAAATTAGGTATGAATTTATTAAATTATATATCTAAAGCATTTATCAAATTACAGATTTAAGGAGGACAACTGAAAGCCAGGGAAATTCATTGCTTATCAGTCTTACACAAGAAAGACAAGGATTTGGAATAAATGTTTTAAATATAGTAATCCTACCTAGTCTTTTTTGTTCATGATTCCTCAATCATTTCATTTATATGGAAAACTAGAGGATTCTGGAAATGATGTTGACTTCTAATCCCAAGTTCCACACAGCTTCTGTGTGCATGTGTGTGTGTGTGTGTGTGTGTGTGTGTGTGTGTGTGTGTGTGTGTGTTTTCTCACAGAGCTGTCTGAAATGGGTTTGGGGGCACAAGATCCCCCATAGTAAGTTAAGAAGTTATTAGGAGGAGTTTCTAACCCTAAGTTAATACTCTGGAATAAAGGATTGTGATTCCATCCCCAGATATGGGCAGTTAGAAAAGAAGATAAATATTAGTTTAGGAGGACTTTGCCTTACTTTTGTTCCATGCCCTTAAGAGAATGTGATGGCTCATATCACAGCCATAGACTAAAGAGATGTCAGCCTTCTCTCATCAAAGAGACCTAGTCATTGCATTTTAGTAGACAAATTGAAATGGTTTGTAGCTGACCCTGAAAAGATGCAGCCTTTAGGGCAGAGAAAAGCAACACAACCACATGCTCAGAAAAGATATAAAACAATGACTATGAGATCAGTAGAACAATAGCCAACATTATCTAGATGGCAGTAATGATCATGATGCTAATGTACTTATACTAAACAGAGATAATGTACAGAACAAAAGTATTATTAAAGGGTATCAGTAGTTCTGCAATGTTATAGATATGAGAGACAATGAACCCTTCTGTGATTTACTCACACATGTTCCTTATGTGTAAAGTGTATATGTGTAAGCACATGAGTTTTTGGCTCATGCACCTTTACACATTCCCTGGTCCCCATTTTACCAACATACATACTCTTCATGTGTAATAGATGACAATATGTTGTGTGTGTGTTATGGCCACATGTATATTACTTACATGTTTATCTATCAATACACTTTACCTAAGCATAGAATTGTGTATGGAAATTTCTGCTCTTATATCTATAGAAAAAATGAGCTAACATAACTTTGCTTACTGAAACATTTTATTAAATGTCTTTGCTTTGAATTATTATTACCCCTGATTGACTATTAAGAGTAAACTCAATGGTGGGACTCTTGTGCTATAGTTTTTTAATGGACACAGATCAACAACCTTGTATAGTTTTTATGGAATTTTCAAGTGCCAGAAGGCTAGGGGAGGAATCCAGTTACTACACTTAATAAATATGATATTACATATATTTTAAAGGTTATTATATCAATCACTATATTCACTTACTTTTTATATTTATAAGCCCATTTTCTTACAGATCTAAAATTGCACACTTGAAAATGCCCATCTATTGAAAAATGAAGATTGACTAAGGCATGGATTTAGTTTTAAATGTATTTGGGTACTTTAAAACATATCAGTCATAAATGATCTTTACCATTTGGGGACCCAACATGCTTGATTTGATTTTAAATTGCCTTATTTATTCATTAATTTTTTTGAACATTATAAATAGGATGGTTTGTAGAACAGTTGTGATTAACTCCATTATCATGTCATTTGTCAGTGTGAGGGAAAATATGAAAGTTTCAAGTAAAATATAAAATCATATTTTCTAAGCAAAGCAACATGAATGCATTTTAAGGATTTAATATGATACACCTACACAACCTGAGTCTGAGGACTACTTTAAATGTAAAATAGCTGAAAGTCCAGGTATTTTCAAAATAATAGAATGAACTTTATTATTATTAGTTTTGGTAACAACTACACATTAAGTTCTGGAACCCATACTCAGAGTCTCAAAAGCCTTAAGCTTGAGGATATGAACAGCTGGAAATGAAAACCATACACATCACTTTTCAGGAGAGAAACCAGAGGAATAATAGCTGCTATTGGTTCCATTCTATCCTGCAAATAGTTCCCTATGGACAAAATGACTTCTGATGTTCCTTTTCAAATCCAAGTGTGCAAATGTATAAACTGAATATGTAGAAACAAATCTTTATATAAAACCCAGAAACAAATAGTTATGAACTTCAGAAAATTTGGTAGATAGATAAAGAGTTTGCTCTAATGGATGTGCCTACTATCTATATTCTAGATTTAAATAAGAAATTTTACAAAGGAGATTAACTCCTCAGATTGCAAGAGAAGCAGTTGTTTTATATGACCAAAATAATTTAATAGATTCATTGAGGCATTTATAAAAATAATGAGCTTCCACCAAAGAGTAAACTACCTATAGCTGGCATGAGTGATACTTCTCTAACTTATAATGTAAACTCTGAGAAGGTAAGGTTCATTTTTAGCATGGTTTTTTATCATGTTTAGCATAATGCTTAGCACATTGTTTTTTTTTATCATGTTTATCCCAATTAGAATAGTAAAATAAGGATCAACATTCTTTCCTCTCCCCAAGGAAAGAGTGATATCCAGGAAACAAATTTCAAAGGAATATGAGTTGCAAGACCTTCATTATTTACATGAACTCAGAACTTTCATCCTATAGTGAAAAAAGATCAGAAAAATATTTCTGCTAAAAAAACTCCTTGTAGATGATTCATTGCTTGGGTGGTAATTGCAAAATTTGTCTTCCATGCAGAAAACTGTACCAGTGGCTGCCATCTGAATTGTTCAGTAATATTAGCATTTGGAAAACTGAAAAATCAAATCATGTGCCACATTTCTGTCATAGGAAATACTTAAATATGAACAAATCCTTTTGCAAAGTTGAGAAATATGAAGGGGAAAAGATAATCTTTTCCACTGCCACTACTTTAGGGGAATATGGTTTACATTTCCAAGTTTGCATTTTTAGAAGATTACTACTGCTACTGATGTCTGGCTATGTCTCCATATTTGCCATGTAGAAAGCTGAATTCCTACCTATCTTGCAAATAAACTTAAAAATACAGTTATCTCTCATTCTCAATAATAAGAAAATTTTTGATCTTACAGAATTGATAATATGGAGAACCCATTTGTATATGGCATGGAAGTTTACGAACTATTCAGATGATGTCATCTATTGTCATATATTTATAATAGTATAGCCCTGTTTTATCAGATGTAGTTTAAATAATGAGAGGGGAAGAAGGAAGGAAACAAAGTTTTACATGCTATAAATATATGTTCAAGTGATTTCCAAACATGGCAGAAATGCCACTAGGCTGGGTAGATACAACTTGGAATGTACAAAAAAAAGACAATGGAGCAGAGATCTTATGGTTAAGGGTGATCTGAAATCTGGAAAAATATGTCACTGGCAAAATCAAGTTCCAGGTAGAGAATGAAATTTCCAGATAATACTCCATAGAGCTGGTTACAATTTTTTCTTTATCAGAAATTTTCAACTTTATAGGGACATTTTTATAATGATGGTAAAAAGGAAAACAGGATTCCATTTTTCACAGTGGACTGATAATCATCTTGACTAGAATTGCATCAAATTTTTCTCAATAAGAAAATTTTCTCAATTTCTTCTCTTCCCCCCCACCCCATGTACATAAAGCAACTAAGGACTGAACTTGGCCAAATGTCCCTGAAGAGGAAGGAGTTTTTCAGCACATTCATTAAATAAGCCTATTTGAAGTTACACTTGTTAGTTTGTTAGATCAGAAAGATATATAAAAATGTTGTCTCATAGTTCTTGGGGAATTTAAGGCTCTGATCGCCCTCACATACTGGTGAAGTTCATTGCTTTTTGTTGATAAACAATAGTGGCTGTGATTATAGTTGTTAAGTGAAAATTAATGGATTTGCAGATAAACTGGTTCCCTGTTTATGTAAAAGTAACAAGAAAATAGTAAAGTTTATTCCTTTCTTATCATATGCAACAATGAGAAGAAAATAGCCTTATGTATCCATTCAAACATGATGGATCCTGGGGATTATGGGGCTAAAAGGGCATCTTTCTGTCAACAATTCAGCTGATAGAAAGGCCACCAAACCTGATGCCCATTTGTTGAAGATGTAGAGATTCCAAGTTTGCCATTTTGGAAAAATCACCGAGAATTATAATGATAAAGTTATTTGTTTTTCATAATCCTGAGCAGGGGTAGATTTTTTTCCCATGCCAATTTGTTTAACTATTTGTCTTTGGGATGTTTGCCTTTGAAATATCCTAGAAATCTTCACCCGCCCTTTCATAGGCTTTTATTGTTTAACAGACACAAGAATAAAAGACTGATTCAAAAGTACAATAGAATCTATAAAGATCTAAGATAAACAAATTAGTTATTTGAACAAAACAGAATAATTGACTGATATCTGTCTTTGAAATATGATATACCATCATCAATCAAATGGGAGGCATCCATGCATGGCTGAAAACAAAACTTACTTGAGGGCACCCAAATGGGCAATTTGTGCAACAGTTCAAATGAAAGAAAACTTACTTAGAATAGCAATGGTCAAAACTATAAGGGACTTTAGTGATCACCTAGTTCAATCTCTGAATTTTACAGATGAGAAAATTGTGGCTCAAAGATGCTTTTTAAAAAACTGCCCAATGTTACATGAATGATTAAAAAACAGAAACAGCTTTTGAATTTAGAACTAATTATCAAACCAGCACTATTTCCATGTTGCCTTCAGTCAACTGATACTAGTTCATTCAGAGGTTGAAGTCATAGATTTAGAGTTGGAAAGAGCCTCAGAGATTATGTAGTCTAGGGGTTGTTAACTTGAAGTCTTCAAACTTGTTTTAAAATCTTAATTTACTTTTAAAATCAAAATGAAAACTTTTGATAACCATTTCTGTGAATTCATTTCCTTTGTAATCTTATGTATTTTATTTATTTAAAACATTATTTTGAGAAGGGTCCAAAAGTTTTTAATCATATTCCCAAAGGGATTCATAACACATGAAAAAAGGTTAAAAACCAATGATATAGTCCAACCCTCTTATTTTATAGATAAAGAAATGAAGGTTTGAATGGTAAAATGATTTGCTCAAAGTCAATTGGAAATTAAATAAAATTCAATCCCAGACTCTTTAAAATACAACAGTCCTTTCATTACTTATTTTTTCTTATACACATTACTGTTTATTTTGATAGCCTTTTTAAATATCCAATCTTTATAATTCCTTAAACCCAACTCCAATGACCTTCATCACCAGGATCCTTGATTGAGTCATTATTGTATACCATTTACAAATGAGCTGACTCTTTTTGTTTCTAAAAATAGAGACCTTTTTATTACTGGTCATCCTCCTAAGTAGTATCCTCAAACAATGAGCATAGGTACCACATCTTAGGGACAAGAAGTGATATTTATAATTACAGTCCGGAGACACAGAAAATTGCTGAAGTACCTTCTGAATCATCACAGAAAAATTCAATTATTCTCAGCAGAATTTTATTGTTGAGTATTTAATTGAATTTCAGTTCCTTAAAAAAAAGAATAATCCATGCATGACATATGTAGTAACATTTATTAACAGAATATTTGATGATAGAACATCCCATTCCAAGGCTATGCTACATATCAGAGAGCTTAATTTATCTCTTCATTATAGCAAGGACATGATTTTAGATTTGTCCATAATTTTAGATTTGTACATAATGTTTGGGAGTCAAAATATATAACACAATTCAAAATTTCTTTTTCCTGAATTCTCCTACTCAATACGAAATGTACAATTCTTAAAACCAAGATGTTTCCAACTCAAAGACAACTATTCACCTTTAATCTATCACAAAATTGCCAAATACAAAACCAATTTAGTAATGCTTGAGGGAAATAAAAGAATTTACTGAAAGATATAAACAAATATCAGATTCTAGACTATGCCTTTCTTGTGGTCATGGTAAAGACAATTTCAATGGTATTGCTTTAGCCAATGCAATTTAAGGAAGTATATATTAAGCTATTAAGGAAGTCACTAAGTTCTCTTTAAAACAGTATTTTTTTAGGTTGAATCATAAATTATATATTGTACCTTGTTCAGTGACAGGATCAGTATTGTACTGCATTTGCATCAAACCCATTATCAGCGTGTTCTGTTGCCTAGCTACTGCAAATGTGAAGTTTAATGCACTTTTGATGGATATTTAAATTGTAACAGTCATTCAGCTATGCAAGTTTATAGAAAATGAAATAGTTGGTCTTATTCAAATCAAAATGAACTCCTATTTTTAGCAAAGGTTCAGCCTTCCTAGATTTTATAGAAAGGCATAGTACTTGCTGCATAAGGGGAGAGTTGGCCAACAAATCATAAATATGTATCCTTTAGATTATTACAAGAAACATTATTAATACCAGATTTTAGGACAGATTGAAAGAAAGAACATTTAGGTTCCTCCATTTAAGATATTCTTCAGCACTTATGGGAAATTATGGACAAGAGTTGCATAAAGATGGTCAGATATAGGAAGGTTGCTATCTATATATCACTGTGGGGATTACTCACATTCCTGA
This sequence comes from Macrotis lagotis, assembly GCF_037893015.1. Taxonomy (NCBI): domain Eukaryota; kingdom Metazoa; phylum Chordata; class Mammalia; order Peramelemorphia; family Peramelidae; genus Macrotis; species Macrotis lagotis. Next base: position 65,511,996 of record NC_133664.1, on the reverse strand, counting down.
GGGCATAGATTAATTGTGGCATCAATGTTTGCCTCCCCTATGAGATTATCTCCATTTTATCCTGCATCTTTTTTTTTTTAATATCTATTTGCACACTGAACCCACTATTATTGCGATTTCCTTGAGGGCAGGATTGATTTTTGTATTTTTTGTACCTCTAACCCTTAGCACAATGCCTAACACATGGTAGGTATTTTGATGGCTTGATTTTGCATATATATGTGTATATATATATATATATATATATTTATATATATGTGTGTATGATTGTGTTTATGATATAGATTTATATTGTTTCTCTGTGTGTAACTTTCTTGAATGCTACAAGATCTTAATGCCAGTTTAAACTTTTCAAACTGAACTCATGTTTTGGTTTGTGTTTCTATAAAACACATACATACAAAGTTGCCTTTTCACTCTGGGGACTGGGTAGGATTTGTTTTTCTCCTAACCTTATTCAAAGTAACAAAATCCACTTCCTGGTCTTACCTGTTCCCATGCAAACACATGTTGATTGAAATAGAATTGAATCTGTTCATTTGCAATATTTATGCATAGCTGCTCAAAGGAGTTTTTTCTGAAGTTTTCAAAACCAAAGATGTCCAGGATGCCAATGTTCAGCTCACCATCAGTCCCACTGAAAGAATTAAGCAGGCATTAAGTTGTTTTCAGTTATTTTGTTGAGGGAGATAAATATTAATCAATAAAGGATATAAAACAAACCATCTTAGGAAAATTCTCAGTTAAGCTTTTGTAAATGCTGAACTGTGGTTAAGCTTAAGAAATCACAACTGGGACATACATTTAAATGGCTGCCTTTTTTAACTGCAAATTTCATTCCAGAGAACATGGAGAAGAAGAAGGCTTCACCAACATTAGCATTTCAATGGCATGGTATTTTTGCTGCATTATGGAAACCTCTTGATTCTGCATGACCTATTTAAGGGATGGTATCTGCTACTTTCTAAGTCACTTAGATTTTAAGTCAATTTTGTGAAGGATTTAAAACTTGGGTAAAATCTGGTCAGTGCCAACCAATGACAAAACAAAACATAATAATCAAGGACAGAATGGTGCAGTGGGAAGATTACTGAATCTGTCAACAGAGGATAGGTTTAATTTATTAATTTAATTAATCCCAGTTTAACCATAGGTAAATCACTTTATTCCATTAGTCCAAGGATTTTTTATCCATAAGGTGAAAGATGGTCTGTAAGATCTCTTCCAGCTCTAAATTTGTGATTATAGTACTATATACTTGTTTATTCAATAAATACCCTATTATAAAAGCACCAGCTTATACATAAATAGTATATTTATCCCCGTTTTGCTTTAAGTTAACCAAAAAAGATTTAAAAAATTGACTTGCACAGATTGCAGTTCTTATGAAAAGGTATACTGTATCTCCAGATGTGTTGTGAAATTTTGGATGTTATGATACTGCAGTGAAAAGAAAATTTAAAAAGAACTTTACTTAAAATAAATTTTACTTAATCAGAAGTTTGATGAAATTTATTATTTATAAACTAAAAGGAATCATATGTACTAGCCCTCAAAATATGTTAGATTTCTTCATGAAACACAACAAAATGACTGCTCTCATGGAAGAGAAATTTCATGCTCACATCTTCTGACTCTACCAAAGGACTGGCAACTCAAACATTAAATTTGCCACAACATTTCACAAAAAAATATGCATAAGCAAAACCCCTAAAAAAATAGAAACACTCTCTCCAAATCAAGAAACAATGGGATAATGTATTCATGGTTTAGTAGACTATGTCCTTGTATGATTTGCCTATAATGGTAATTCTTACCTAATTTAGCATAGTCATAATAGAAAATTCTGATTATGTATTTGGAGAGAGTCTTAGAATGAGGAATTCATTAGAAAGGGGCATAACAATGTTGAGGGACAGAGGAAATATTAAATAAAGGAAGAATATTTCATCTTAGTCTTAACCAACATATCTAGTTGGACAATATTGATATTTTAGTTTCACAGAGATATTTTGGGAGAAAATTAGCTTAATTAAATGTGATGTTTTAAAATAATTTAGTTATTTTGTTAGGGATATAAAGGTCGTTTTCATATTGTAACCATTTGCTTAGCTTACAGCAATTGCATAAAATGTCTTCAGAATTTATAATCCTATTAGAAAAAAATGTACTATCATATCATCTATTACTTGCATAGGGAGCAATTTGTGGTAATAATAGCATACAAATTTGGACATTTATTTAATTTGCTACTTTATTCAAAAATCTGTACATGAAACATAAATACACAGTAGGACCTGTTTTAAATATTTCTGGGCATCTTTAGATAATGGAAAACACTGATTTTTTTTTATTTAGGGATTTTTTGGGTAAGGCAATAGGGTTAAGTAACTTGCCCAAGATCACACAGCTAGGTAATTATTAAGGGTCTGAGATGGGATTTGAACTCAAGTCCTCTTGACTCCAGGGTTGGTGCTCTCTTCACTGCAGTTACTTAGCTTCCCTTACTCTGAAATTTTTAAAAAAATCAACTAAATCTAGGATTTATAGACCATTTAAATCAACAAAGCAGTTTGATTTCATGCTGAATCCAGAAGATGCTATAGAATTTGATTGTCCACCAAATTCTCCTCTCCCTCGACCCTCTGAAGATAGGATTCAACTAACCAGTGGCCAAATCTCCCTGTGACCCTCACCTCATCCCTATCATTATTTAGTATATGATTTTATATATATGGATCTAATATATGAATAAATATCTCTATTTTTAGGTTTTCTCTTTGAGTGATTAGAAAAGTATCCTAAAGCATAAAACAATGTTTCACTATCCCTCTTTTTATTACTGAGTATTCTCCTCCCTTTGTAGAATCATAGAACAGTAAGATTATAAGGAATTTTTGACACATTTAATCTAACTCCTTGATTTTAAAATTGAGGAAACTGAAGTCCAGAGAGGTGAAGAGTCACTTACTTGTCCAAGGAAAGCCAATCCGAATGAGATATTTTTCTGAATCTATTAGAATCTGAATACCCTAAATAAATCTGATTCTATTAGAAATTACCCTAAATTGGAGCAGCTAGGTGGCGCAGTGGATAGAGTACCAGTCCTGGAGTCAGGAGTACCTGGGCTCAAATCTGGCCTCAGACACTTAATAATTACCTAACTGTGTGGCCTTGGGCAAGACACTTAACCCCATTGCCTTGCAATAAAGACCTGAAAAAAAATAGAAATTACCCTAAAATAAAAGATGAATCATATTTGGTTATCTTGATTTGAATATAAAGAAATTCAATATATGCTAATAAAAATCTCAAATATTTTAAACCTACAGATTAATGACCTGTGCCTCTTATGCTTATTTTCTTCATACCTAAATATGCATATACACACACACACACATATATATATATATACCCGCATACATATATAAAATATGTATATATCACAAAGGAATATTGAAAAAATGGTCTTTCTCTGAAGTACTACTAAGATACTTTAGTATTTCTATTCAGTAAAATTGCTGGTAGGTACTATGGAATTGGAAATGCTTTGAATACACACTATATAATTGCCACATGAGGAATAGCCTAGTCAGTCAGTCGATAAACATTAATTTAGCAATCACTATATGCCAGACAAGTGGTAGCTATGTGGTTCCATGGATAGAGTGCTGGGCCTAAATAAGAAAGATCTGAGTTCAAATCTAATCTCAGACACTTACTAGCTATGTGAGACCCTGAGAAAGTCATTTAACCTCTATTTGCCTTAATCCACTACAGATTAAAAAGGCGTCTTTGCCAAGAAAACCCTATGGATAGTGTGAGTTGGACAAGATTGAATCAGTGAACAACAGATATGTCAGGTGCTAGTGATACAAAAAGGGACAAAGGACAGTCTTTGACTTCTAGGAACTCACAGACTAATAGCTAAGGATAGAGAAATATAATCACTAGAAAGTTGGCCACTTGGAGATGGCATGGTAATTCATGAAAAATGGAGAGGTGGCAAGGGGTAGGTAGTATTATCAAAGAGGAGTGTAATATGGAGAACTAGAAAGTGCCCTGGACTTGCCATGGAGAGACAGCTGAATGTGAATTCTAGTTTGGACACAAATTCATGGGATCAAAAATCTAGGACTGGAATGGGTGAATCTAATCCCATTCAGTTTACAAATGAGATCACTGAGGTACAAAGAACTAAAAGGGACTTGCTGAAATTTATGAAAGTGGTAAGAGATAGGTTTTGAATTTAGATTTTTTGACTGCAAAACCCATTCCATGACACCATATTGTTTTTGATTATGCACACTGAATCATCCGTTTTCTTATCTTTAAAACATAAATATGGTATTATATACCTCATGGATTGTTTGGATGAAAATATTTTGCAAAGCACTATAGGAATGTGAATTATCTACCTATTTATGATGCTGCTGCCATTGATGATGAAAGACAGTAGAGCATAATGGACACAGAGACTGCCTTGTCTTCAGGAAGATCTCTGTTCCAGTGTTGCCCCTGACCCATTTCAGAGGTGTGGCCTTGGCTAAGTCACTTAAGTTTTTAGTGTCCTGAAAATCCAATAAGATAGTAGATTATTTGAGTCCATTGTGTGGGTTGATCTATTTCTGTCCTGGGCCTCTTCTCTTTTTATATTCTCTCTACTTTGCAGCTGTTGCTTTGCCTGGTGTCATCACCATGGAACATGATGTCCCTCCCAAATTAAATTCATCACTTCTAAATCTTGCTTCCATGCTGCTGACTTAAGTCTTGTTTGACATCACCTCCCTCAACCTCCTCTGCCCTCCGATTGGAGGACAAGCAGAGGGCAGAGGATGGGAAGGTAGAGTACCAAACTCATACTAAACCCCTTCCTTATAAAGGATAGTAATTTGGCTTGGTTTGCTTTTTTGCTTGGTTTCTCTTCCATGGAATAAAATGAGAATACCACCCCCCCAGGTGTCCTGGGTATCCCCTCTACTTTCCAAACTCCTTGAGGGTAGGGACTGTCTTTAATTTTATGAATTGTACCCTCAGTTTTTAGCAATGTGTTCAGCACATGGTGAATAATTAATACAGGTTTATTGGATTGGACTATTGGTGGCCCTAATGTGCTCCTATGCATTTAATAATCATCTCTGTGTAGATGAGTACCACATCTAATACTCAGCCCTAGTTTTCTCCGGTTTTCTAACTCCAATTGCCTATAAACCATTTTAAGCTACTTATTCCAAAGACATCTTAAATATTCAATATGTCCAACACAGAAATCACTATAACTTCACTATTTCTATAAAAAATTCTTCAATAAGATACTAAGGCTCCTTACCTCAGGGTATTCTTTGATTCCTCACTCTGCCTCACCTTACATATCCAATAAGTTACTTAAACTTGCCATTTCTTCCTCCATAACATCTCTCCCACACTCTCCATCAGTACTACCTTAGATCAGGCTCTCATTACTTCTAATCAGGACTAGTGCAATGATTTCTTTTTTTTTTTTAAGTTTTTTGCAAGGCAAATGGGATTAAATGTCTTGCCCAAGGCCACACAGCTAGGTAATTATTAAGTGTCTGAGACCGGATTTGAACCCAGGTATTCCTGACTCCAAGGCCAGTGCTTTATCCACTACACCACCTAGCCGCCACCTAGCCGCCCCCTATGTGCAATGATTTCTTAATTGATTTCTCTGACCTCAAGTCCCTCTCCACTCCCACTCATCCTTCACATGGTTGCCAAAATGATTTTTCCTTGATCACATATTTGATGATATTCCCCTGTCCAATAAACTTCAATGGTTCCCATTTGTCTCTAGGATCACATTACTCTTTTTTGATTTTTGAGGCCCTTAACAACTTGGTCACAGCTTATCTTACAGGTCTTATTATATATTACTCTCTATCTCCACCCCCAACACCAACATAATTTTTTTTTATTTTCAAAACTTTATTAGGGGCAGGTGGCACAGTAGATAGAGCACCGACCCTGGAGTCAGAAGGACCTGCATTCAAATCTGACCTCAGTCACTTAATAATTATCTAGCTGTGTGATCTTGAGCAAGTCACTTAACCCCATTGCCTTGCAAAGATAAAAAAAAAGAAAAAACTTCATTGATTCACCATCTGATTAAAGCATGGAATATTTTGACAGTATTCTATATAATATTCTTAGAAAATTTGTACAGCATTTTAAATTATAAAATTCTCATTTCAAAAAATGTATACATCTATTAGATAAAGAATGCTTTTCATTTAATTTTCAATATAAAATGTAATTAATTATAGCATTAGATTACATCAAAGTAACCATTTAACTAATTTTAGGCATTTTAAGTAGGCAAATCATATTGGTTGCAGTATGTAGAGAAAATTATTTGAAAATTAAAACATTGAGAAAACACCATTGATTTGTATTGAATTTTTTTGACCAAGGGTTGCTAGCCACAGTCTTCCTTTAAAATGCTCAGTTTTTATTTCTAAACAAAGTTTCTAATGGAAAAAAAACAGATTTGAATTTTAAAAGATTATGTTAAAATATTAAAGGAAAATACATATTTACAATTCAGTTCAAATTTAAAACTTACATTCAATTGCATCAAAACAACCACTAGAAATGAGAGATGAACACTCTCAGCCAACACTTTTAAATAAAATTTAAATTACAAGTAAAGACAGCTTTCAACTTTCATTTTTTTATAAAAATTTGAGTTCCACATTTTTCTCCCTTCCTCCCTTCCCTTGCCCTCCCCTTGACAGTTCCTAATCTGTCTAATCTAAGTAAATATGTTTTCATATTATTCATGTTATAAATTAGGAAAAAATAAAATAAATAAATTTAAGCAAAAATAGTATACTTTGGACTGCATTCACTCTCCATAGTTCTTTCTCTGGATGTGGAGGGTAATTTCCATCACAAGTCTTTTAGAATTGTCTTTGATCACTGAATTACTGAGGAGAACTAAGTCTATCATAGTTGATAATCCCACAGTGTTGCTGTTAACAATGTTCCCCTTCATTCAAACTAGCCTACTCTCTGTTCCACACAAATGATACTGCATCCTCCATCTATATTCCTTTTTACTGGCTATCCATCATGTCTGAAAGATATTCTCTTACTCATATCTACCTGAGAGAATTACTCCTTGCCTTTCAAGATGCAGTTTAAATAGCAATTTCAACCCAAATCCTTAACTGATTTCATCTTCAGCTATTTATTCCCTCCCTTCACAACTATCTTATATTTATATTGCATTCAGGCTCTTCATTTAAGTCTGTCTTTAATTACCCACATATATAGAGTTTCCTAAAAGTCTTAGTTTAGTTTTAAATCAATAAATCTTACAGCTATTTCAATTAATAGTTTTATTAGAACTTAATACTTTGTTGACTTTTGAAACACCCTGTATAAATGCACACTGATTTTAAATAAATAAGATATATATTATATATTATATATATATATCGTCTTTGTACATATACCTATATTTACATGCACATATACATCTAAATATACATCTATACATATATCTATCTCTATATTTGTGCATGTATACACAGAAATATTATTCCCCCTAAGAGGATATAAGTTCCTTGCATTCTGAGATTTTTTGGTTTTTGTTTTTGTGTTCCTGTCACCTAGAATAATGTCTCACATATATTAAATATTTAATAAAGGGTTAATTAATTGATTGATCTTTTCTGGTAGAGGGAGGTTCCTCACCAGGAACCCTCACCCTCTACTAGTGAAATTGCATATTGAGTAAAAAAATATTTCAGTGTTGAAATTATGGAGTTTTCAAAACATCATGGTAAGGAAGGCAAAGTAAAGATATCAATATAGTAAGCAGTGGACCTACTGAGCCCTGTGTTTGAGAATTAAATAGGACCAGTTAGAAATTCAGTTTCATGCGGGGACTAAATAAAAAGAAAAGTGCACACGCAGGTCTGCGTAGGTTGTGGGTAAATTTTTCTCTATTCCTTTTACCTTTGTGATGCATCATGCTTCAGTAAACTGTTAATTCGATTGACGATCCAACTGAAGAGTCGACCGTAGAGTGTCTTTGCCATAGCATCTCTGACGTCATTAGCCTTTTCCATGGTATTAGGACGAATAATTGTTTCTCCCCGAGTCACCACACAGTGGGAGGTGAGAGCTTCTTGTAGTTCATCTGCCTGAATGAAAAGCAAGGCAGCAGCTAAAAAAAATAAACAGATGATCTGTTATGAGAAATGTCAGAAATGGGGAGAATCATAATAACAATGAAAACGGTTGACACATCTAGCTCTTTATTGTTGATAAAATGCTTTTCTTAGGATAGCCCTGTGAGATACATAGTCCAGGCATCATTTCCTCCATTTTATAGATAAGGAAAGTAAGGCTGAGGGAGGTTATGGGACTTGCTCAGAATCACATATCTAGTAAGTTGAAGGGCTGATTTTTAAACCCAGGTCCTTTTATTTCAAAGTCAATATTCTTTTACTTCATCAAATCCCCCGGTAGGGAAGTATGGGTCTTTTCCCCGCTGGAATAATAACCATAAAAACACTAGCACCACTTACTATACAACTACCATCAGTCATTACATTTATACTGCATTTCCCTCAAATCTAAAAGGAGTAATATATGTCTTATATAACCCCTATTTTACAGATGAAAAAAACAGACTCTAGGAGATGTTTTTGTTGCTGTTTGTCCTTCATTCTTGAAGAAGACCATGCAGGACATCCAGGGAGGTGATGCCGTGACAAGCACATGATTTGGATTTGAGTGAGGGGGCTGTGCTATGTCACCAGCCCCACTTCTCCTCCAGAGCCATCTGGGTCCAGTGGCCAGATATGGATCAGGACAACTGGAGATGGCCCTGGATTTAAGGCAATTTTTAAGTGACTTGCCCAAAGTCACCAGCTAGAATGTGACTGAGGTTGGATTTGAACCCAGGCAATCTTGACTCCAGGGTCAGTGCTCTATACACTGTGCCACTTAGTTGTCCCAAGGCAGTGATTCATTTTTACATAGTAACTAAGTATCTGAGGCAGAATTTGAATTCAAGGGTATCGACTTGAAGCCCTACAGCATTAAAAAAAAATTTATCTTCTTTGGAGTACATGATATGACATAATAATGAAATTAAAACATATGAAGAAGTGAATGTGAAGATGATTTCTATTTTTAAAAAATATTGTAATTTTTAATTGATTCATTTGGCTTTTATATCGCATTTCTTTCCAAATATTTCCCTCTTCTCCCCCCTCCTTGAAAGTCATCCCTTTAAAAAAAGGGGGAAAAGTATGTCAGCAATATTAACTAATGTATTGGTCATATCTGATAGTATATGTATGCAATATATCCCATCCAAAACCTTACAGACAAAGATAGTTTTAAGACAGATACATAACTCTGGTTGGTCATTTGTCTCTCTCCATTCATAAACATCTTGGTGGATTTTGTACTTACAGTCTTGTCTATACTGGCCAAATGGGGAGTTTATGTATGCAAAATCAAAATGAGACCTAAAGTGAGCATTTGATCTACCAGATGGCTAATTTTCTCTGAACAAAGCCAGGCAACTGAATTCTGACAGAATTTTTCACTGAAGTGACAAAAATGACCAGCTATTTTGTTGTCATGGAGACACAGCTGTATGTGGTTGGTGTTTTCCAACCTTAGCTTTGCTTTTTATAAAAATGGGAAAATCTTCAGGCATTTTACATCCAGTATTTGAGGATTTTTAAAAAAATATCTCTATCTCTATGTATAGTTATGTTCATCCAGTATATATAATTTTAACACAATCAATTGCTGTAGTTTCTGGACCTCAGATATTTAAAAAAGGAGATAAGAGTGGAAAAGAGCAAAAGGATGTGTGCATGCATATATTTGTATATGTGTATATATATATTATTTTAAATAAATATGCTTTGTAGTTCAACTAGTAACACATATTCTGACATTTACATTTCAAACTTCAGAGTATTTTCTGATTTAATTATTGTCTTTTTCTGGAGAACTGCTATATCCTGAATAAATATTTAAATGTCACAGGGCACCTGAAATTATTAGCAATGAAACTCAATGAACCAAGTTAATAGGAATTGGTTTTTCTCCATGAATATAATCAAAATACCTTTCCATGATTATTATCAAGTTAATATTTAGGTTAGTTGTCAGAATGTTTTAATATTTTTTTATTTTTCTTTAAGCATTTAGGATAAAGGAGATCCAGTTATTTTGTTAAATTTGTTGAACCCCTTCTAAATGTATTTTTATATTAATGCTAAAGTAGCACATTTTTCATGGGGGGCAAGAGAGCATTCATTTTTATTGGTTCCTTCCTGCTGTTGTTTAACTATATCAATGTTGTTAATGATTGTTAGAATATATTCCCTTCTTTCTATATTTACTTAGATGTGATTTATACATGTGAAACCTAGTTGGTTTTGGTACATATTATCCAAATATGTACTCCCCAGGGTGCATCTCTTAGAAAATTATTCTACAGCTTACTTGCAATATGTCCTTGTTCTCATGGTAGTATATGTTTTAGACTATCTTTTAATTTATTTCTCCATATTGGGCAAGATCTGATATCTTGGTGGATCAGAGGGTCCATTAGTGTTTTTAGAATCATTAGAAGGGGACAACTATAAGACCCTTAAGTATGTTCTTATTTCCATATCTTAATCAAAGAGTCACTTTAGTTGTTCAAGTTTGAGATAGTCTTGGAATTTTGGGGTAATCCAGCAATAAAGTCATACGACAAAGGATCTCTGAACTATTCCCTCTTTAGAGGTGAAATACCCTGACAGATGAATTCATCTTGGCACAAGCTTCTTTGAACTTTCATAAAGCCAGGAAAATTGGGTTTGAGGCATATATACAAACTGGATTTGGATTGAGGAGGGGAAATCCAGGGTAAATAGACATGTATTTCATACCCATTTATTTTGGGTAGAAAATATATGTATTATATGCATAATTCAGCAACCTTGCCTTTTAGCTTTGCAATTTATTTTAATCCAATTAATTAAACTCATTATAGAATTGTGAAAAGTACAGTAGATTTGAAGTCAGGGTTTCTATTTAATACTTCTTAAACTTTCAGTAGGCTATAATCTCACAGAGCCTGCTTTCTTAATCTATAAAATAAAGGGGTTAGACTGGATTGGGGTTCTTACTTTTTTTTTCATTTCAGGGATCCCTTTAGAAGTCTTATTAAGCCTAAGCCTACCTCTTATTAGAATAATATTTTCTGTGCGTAGATTCATAATTGAAAGAGACACTAAAATTGAAAGGTTCACAGTTTTTGAAATCTATCCACTGACATTAGCTGAAGAACCTTTAGACTTAATGATCAACTCTTTCAAGTGAATTTATAATATTTTTGATTTATGACCTAGAGGCAAAACCTAGCTTACAAATGTTAACTGTTACATAGTATGACCTTTGGATTGAAATGTTCAATTTCATGGTAGATGGCTGCTGAGGTACCTTCCAACACTTTAATTCTGTGATTACATGAAAAAAATAGATTCAGAGATGGAAAGCATCTTAGAGAAAAACCTATTCCAAACCCCATCTATAAGGAAGTTGCCATTGCTGAGCCATTTTGGTCTTGTCCGACTTTTTGTGACCCCTTTTGGAGTTTTCTTGGCAAAGATTCTTGCCGTTTCCTTCTCCAAATAAGGAAGTTGAGACCCAGAGAAAGGTAGTGACTTTCCAAAGGTCATAGGGATAATCATTAGCTAAGCCAGGATTCCAACTCAAGTACGTGGACTCTCAATTATAACAATTATAGCCAAACTGCATCTCTCATTGATTGTAAACTCACTAACAAACCAAAGAAATAACTTCTTAATAGGGGGTGGAGCCAACATGGCGGTATGAAGGTAGCATTTCCCTGACAACTCCGACCCCTCAACCCCCTGAAAAAAGCATATGATGACTAGCCAAAATTTAGAGGGGCAGAACCCACAGAAAGACTGAGTAATATATTTTCCCATTCCAAGATAACTTAGAACCTCCACAGGAAAGGTGTGCTTCACCAGGACCTGGGGTGGGAAAAAAAGCCACTGCTCAGCCCAGCCCAGCTCAGCAAAGCCCAGTTCAGCCCAGAGATCACCAGCAACAGCTTGAAGGGGAGAGGAGAGAACTCTGTTGCTCCTGGGTGAGTGTGGAGTGAGGAGCACCAACGGGAGAAAGCAGCCTGAACCCCCAGAGAAGGTAAGGGAAGTCTGCAGAGATCTCTCTGCTCTTCCTGGGGCAGGACTCTGCTGTTTCCCTACACTCAGACTCTGGGTGCAGTTTAGGCTTCCCTACTAAGATAGTTGGATCCTGCCTTATAGCCCCAGGGCAGAGGGCAGTGCTGTGGTCATCTACATATCAAAGCGCAGGGTAGAGAGCTTAAGACCTTGGAAGAATAAAAGTCCCAGTGGGGTGTCCCCCCCCCAAAAAAAAAACCCCAAAGCCTTGGAAGTGCTGTAAATTAGCCTTGAGCTGAGGAAATGAGTAAACAACAGAAAAAGAAGGATCTGACCATAGAGAATTACTTCAGTCCTATGGAAGGTCAAAACACATACTCTGATGATGACAATATCAAAGCTTCTGTATCCAAAACCTCCAAGAGAAATAGAGAATGGGCTCAGACTGTGGATGAGCTCAAAAAAGACTTTGAAAAGCAATTCAGGGAGGTGGAGGAAAAATTGGGAGGAGAAATGAGACCAATGTGGAAAAATCATGAAAACCAAATCAAAAGCTTGGTGAAAGAAATGCAAAAAAAATACTGAAGAAAATAATATGTTAAAAACCAGTTTAGGCGTAATGGAAAAAGGAAAATGAGGAGAAGAATGTCTTAAAAAATAGAATTGGCCAGCTGGAAAAGGAGATTAAAAAGCTCTCTGAAGAAAGTAACTCCTTCAAATGCAAAATGAAACTAAAGGAAGCTGATGATTTTGCAAGAAATCAGGAAGAAATAAAACTCTTCCAAAAAAAGCCAAAAATTAGAAGAAAATGTGAAATATCTCATTGGAAAAACAACTGACCTTGAAAACAGATCCAGAAGAAATAATTTGAAAATTATTGGACTATATGAAAGCCATGACCAGGAAAAGAGCCTAAACTTCATTTTTCAAAAAATAATACAGCAAAATTGCCCTGAGATCCTAGAAGCTGAGGGTAAAACAGAAATTGAGAGAATTCACCAGTCACCCCCTGAAAGGGATCCCAAAAGAAAAACTTCCAGCAATATTATAGCCAAATTCCAAAACTCCCAAATCAAAAAGAAAATGCTAAAAGCTGCCAGAAATAGACAATTTAACTACCGAGGCTCCATAGTCAGTATTACACAGGATCTGGCAGCATCTACATTAAGGGTATGTAGGGATTGGAATATGATATTCCAGAAGGCAAAAGATCTTGGTTCACAACTGAGAATCAATTACCCAGCAAAACTGAACTTCCTCTTTCAGAGGAAAAGATGGATTTTCAATGAAATAGGGGAGTTTCAAACTTTCCTAATGAGACGACCAGAGCTGAACAGAAAGTTTGATTTCCAAGTACAGGACTCTGGTGAACCATAGAGGGAGTGGAAGAGAGGGACTAACTATGAGGAACTTGATGTTGAACTATTTGTATTCCTGCATGGGAAGAAGATATTGATAACTCATATGAACTTTCTCATTTATAAGAGCAGTTAGAAGGGGTATATATATATATACATATATATATATATATATATATTTATATTCTGCTCCTTCCTATGTCATATGACATAGGAAGGAGCAGAATTTAATGGTATGATGTGGTAAAGGGATGGAGTCAATGGGTGATGGGGGAAAGTACTGGAAGGAAGGAAAAGGAGATGAAGAAGCTGTGAGATTTCACATAAGAGTATTAAAAAAAAGCTTTTTTTCCATGGAGGGGAGGAGGGAAGGCAAGGGGGAAGGAGTGAGCCTTCATTCTCATTGGAAATGGCTCAGGGAGGAAATGGCATACACACTTAATAGGGTGAGGAAATTTGTCTTGCCTGGAGAAGGATGGGAGGAAAGGGACATGATGAGGGGAAATGGGGGGAGGGAAGGGGGGAATAGGTGATAGAAGAGAGGGAGGATCGAGGGAGAGGGTACTCAGATGCAACACAGTTTTGAACAGGGCCAGGATGAAAGGAGAGAAAGGAGAAATAGAATGGAGGTACAGCTAGTGATAGCAACTGTAGGGGAAATATAGAAGCAACTTCTCTGGTGGACTTATGATAAAGAAAGGAACTCACCCCAGAGACAGAGCCATTGGAATCTGAACACAGACTGAAGTACGATTTTTTTTTTCCTTTCTGTTCTTGAGATTTCCCATCTTCTTGGGGAGGAGGGGGTTTATGTTTATTCTCAATGTATGGCATGGGAACAATGTAGAGACTGTCAGACAGCCTTTGGGAGGGGAGGGAAGGGAGGAGGGGGGGAAAACTGTAGAATTCAGAGCCTTGAGAAAAATGATGGGTATAATTTATTATTGTATATAATTGGAAAACAAATAAAATGTTTAAAAAAAGAAATAACTTCTTAATAGTATTTCATATGATTTAAAGTTTTTTTAATTCATATATGAATTGAATCTGGCTATTGTTTTAAAGTTTCTCTCTATATAAATGACCATTATATGATTCATATGCTCCACTAAGATATAGAAGAGGAAAAAAGATAGTCATGATAGCAAAACAATAACTCACAGTTCTCAAGTGCAGTTGGGTTGGCAATGTTACTTTTGTCAATCTGGTGTTCAGTTGCCACAGAAAAAAATTTGATATTGCCCACATTTAAAATGGCAGCTAGAAGGCTGTATACACTTCCAAGTTCCTAGGAGAAAAAAAAAAGAAAGAAGTATTGATGTTCATCAGTCTCATCCATGTCTATATTTTAGGAAGATTAGTCACTAAGGAGGAAAAGGGAAGGCATACTATTGGGCTGCCCCGCTCCATGCTTTGAAGTACAGAGTACAGATGAAATATGGTACCTATCTTCTGACAGAGGGGTGATGAACCCAAGGTATAGGAAGAAACCCAAATTTTGGAACATGACAACTGTTAACTTGTTACAATTGTTTTTAATTTTTTATGAAGGGATTTGTAGGGAGAGAGAGAGGAGTTAACAATAGAGTTGAAGAAAGGGGGGAATAACAGAAATAAAAGAAGTTAATTTAAGTATCTTAAAAATTCACAGATTACAGAAGGCAGTTCAGAGGGAAACAGAGAAGTTGGATGAATATAGTATTTTATATATTTATTTATATATAATATTTTACATAATGCAGATTTATGGTTTTACATATAACACTTTTCCTGTTCTACTTTGTATAAGGAGATAATATTTTTTTTTGTTTTTTATATGTTCTTTTGCATTTGCATTATGCATTTCTGTATTTTATTTGTAAATTTAAAACTTAAATAAAGAAAAATTATATTGTTAACTTTAGATTGTAAACTCCTTGAAAGTAGAGACTCTATTTTACCTCTCTTTTGAATTTCCAGCACTTGGTACATAGTAGGTACTTAATACATATTTATTAACTTGTTGTTTATAGATAGATTACAAAGAGGACAAGATAAATGAAAATAATTATTCAATCAAACCATTCTTGTCTTGTACTCATTCCATCCCTACTCTATGTGCAAATGGATATCATCTATGCCTTCTTTGGTGTTTTTTGGGAAAAAAAGCCCAATGAAAATTTAAGCAGGGGTGAATGGGGAAAAAATGTTGCACTTGAGCAGAAGCGTTGAGAAAAAAATTTCTTTTTCACTTTTCTTAGTACATCTTTAAATTTTCCTTTTCACTTTTCTTAGTACATCTTTCCTAGTCAGCAGGAGGTCTTCCTTCCCTGGGGCTAGATTGACCTCCCTCCACTCCAAGGCTGGGATTCCATCTCCCTCCTCCATAGAATTCTCATCATTCATTATCTTCAGTCATAGTACCAATGTTCCTACTCGGTAGACCATCAAACTCCTAGAGTTCAGTTGCAAGACTTGCTTAGCATCAGAAAATACTAGTAATTATCTGAGGTGGAATTTGAACTCATGTCTTCCTTATTTTAAGTCCAATGTGCTATCTTTTGTGTAACACTGTCTCAAGCACTGGCATATAATATGACCCATGTTTCTTTTATTTACTCTGTTTTCAGCATTTAATTTAGCACAGATCTCATAGTTAATAGAAATGACTTACTGAAGCTATATCAAGCCAAGCAGAAACTTTCAATATGAAAACAACCTGTGGGATGACTAACTCCCAGTATGCATGCTTATAAAATGATTTCTATGAACACATATTTCTATCAATAAATCCTGATCTATAAATTTGACAAATGTCAGAAAAAAACCAAATAGAAGTGTTTTCTTCTCCATCAGGTGGATTATACACAGTAGCTGACATATAAATGATTTTTTCATGTAGATGTTAAATGTGAATATGGACCACTGTAAGAAAAATTATGGGAAACCAAAAAAATAGTGCAAAAATTATGGCCTATTCTAGAGATAATGCAAATGCTTTTTCATAACCTAATTGAATTCAACAAGAATTTATTGAGTGACTAAAACTTGCTAGGCATTGGGGATTAAGGACAAATAGGAAAGAATCCTACCCTTGGGGAGCTTACAGTCTACTTTCATGTTATAATGAAACAAAAATAAAAATCTAAAATGATGTAAAAATAATCCCTCCCCCCCCAAATCTTTAGATTATATGAACACTAGTTATTTACATTCAACTTCCAAGGCATTTTCAGATAATTAGATAAAAGGTTTTAGAGCTCTCCATTTGGAGAGTGATTCACATTTGTCCAACATTCTTTTTGAGTTTGCTTAACCACAAGCATTAAAGAACAATATGATCCCATGACATATATGACAACAAATTTCTGCTTAGTCCTTTGAGCAAATAATATGCAGTGAAAATCAACACAATTATTTATTATCAAAACTAGCAAGGAAAAACAATTTTCCATATTTGGAGGATTCCAAGAAGTCAGATCTTTAGTAAACCTTGAAGTCAAAATATAGAAACAAAGAATACAGAAATAATATAGTAAATGTTAAATCAACTTTAGAAAATTAAAACCATTCTACTGGACTGATCTATAGGGAGCCAGGACAGAGATGGGAATAAAGAAAAAAGGGTCAATTTATTATTTGAATCCTTTAGCCTACCTTCTTGGAAAGAAAATAAGAAAAGTGCAGGTCAAAATTCAAAGACTGCGAAGGAATCCTTTTAGTATATTTTAATGTAATAATAATTTATTTAGCATAATAGATTTAGCATAATAATAATACTTAGATTCATATAATACAAATAAATACATACATATAATTGCATACATTCAGATTCATATAATACATTCATGTTATTACATTCCTTTACAGATTCAGATAATATTTTACAGTTTACATTCCTTCCGCATAATATTCCAGTGAAGCAGGTAATACACTTGTCGCCATTTTGCAGAGATGGAAATTGAGGATTGGAGAGGTTAAATAATTTGTCCATGCTAATACAGCTAGTCAGTTTTAGAGGTGACAACTGAGGTATAGAACCTCTGACTTTAAACTCCATCTTTGTGTTACAGCATGCTGCTTCATCTATGCTGAGGCAGCTTCTGAAAAGCTTTGATTACATAAGTAAGTGAGGCTAACATTACAAGAAAATAACAAAAAAATCTGCATACCTCTAAATGAATAGGATTGCTATCTTCACAACCAACATTTTGAGTAATTTTATGGTGCATTTCTATCTATGATTGTTTAGGTATGCCCAGCTAATAAAACTTTCTAAATTTATGGAATGGCATAAATTGTTTTGTAAACCTAAGCTATTTTTACATAAGGGAGTAAATTGAATCTCTTATAAAACAAATGTTTTTAAGGGAATATATTAACCCTTTATGGCTTCAAGGGAATCTCTTAGGAAATGGAAGTTAAAACTCAATGACTGTCCTCATCAATGATCTGAGGAAGTAATGTGTCTATCTTAAGTCCAATAAATACTCAGTGAATAAATTTATCTTTTCATACAAACCGATGCAATGCATGAAAATAGTGCAAGAAGGAGCAGTTGTTTAGAAGTAAAAAATAACTAAAAGAAATCTGAATACCATATGAAAACATAGATCAAGTCCATGACCATTTGATATGTGTCATTATTAATGAATAAGTATTTATTAAGAGCTTACAAATCCGTAGTTCAGTTCTGGTGCTATACACGTGTTTACTCATTCCTGATTAAAAAAGAGACTTGATCATCATTAAAACTCACCTCCATTGTAAAACCTATCACTTTGAAGCATTGTTCAATTAATTCAAATTGGGACTTATAGAAACTGTTGTTCAGCAAGTCTTGCTGCATTCTGAGATGTTCATTTTCGAGGTATCTGAAAAAATGTATGAATGAAAAATTATAACAAAAAGTCATCAGAAAACAAAATTATTTCATCTCTCAAAGAGTAGTTCTTTATGTTACCTGGGAGGTCTATTTTCAGGCAATTTGTAATGGGCCAGTTTTTTCTTTTCAGCTAAACCTGCATAGATGTAATAAAAAATATGGAAATTTTTCTCTCCTCTGAAACAATAAAAAAAGAGATGTTAGTAAGAAAGGAAAGGTAGTTACTACTTATTAAACTAGTTTAGTCAAATTTGTATTAAAATGTTGGTTCCAACCCTCTCTCATGGATCTTGGTATTAGTGGTACAATTGGCTTACTATTCAGAAAAAAATCTTTGTTAAGAACAACCTTAAAACATTAATATACTCTTGTATATGAATAAAAATAATACTTAAACCCATAAATTCTATATTTTGATAAGAAGGAATTTATATGTATATAAATATATGAACATATATAATGTATCTACATATATTCACAATGTATATAAATATATACATGTATGCATTTAAATGTATATGTATATTTATAAATGTATATATGTAAATATATATTGTAGCTGCACCTTAAGAGAATAATCTTTTTTACTTCTGATCTCATTTTATCCTACTTAAAAGATTTTTAGTTGCTTCTTGTTGCCTCCAGGATAAAATATAAACTCCTCAGCTTAGCATTAAAATTCCCTTCTCACATCCCTTTTTACTTCCTTCCTTCCTTCCTTCCTTCCTTCCTTCCTTCCTTCCTTCCTTCCTTCCTTCCTTCCCTTGATCCCTTCCCATCTTCCTTCCTTCCTTCCTTAACTGTTAAGGTGTTCTTTTTTTTGCATCACTGGCTCTTCTCAATAATCCTCTCCTCCCACCCCTCATCAATATAACAATCCCCTCTAGCAAACAAATCAGCAAGCAAAACAAATAACACATTTGTCATTTCTGAAAATGTTTGTCTTCTGAGACCACAATCTACCATGTCTCTAACAAGAAAGAAAGACATATGGAAAGAAGGAAAGTCTCATGGTTCTCTGAAACCATAACTGGCTCAATTTTCCTTTTCAGTAGTATTTCACTTTGCTTCCTTTCACCCAAACTAGCCAATCTGTGGCTCTCCAAACTTGGAATTCCATTCCCTATTTAACTGTATACAGAAAGGCTGTATCCCACACACATGGTGTACTCTCTCCTCACTGCCATTTCTAGGTTTTCTTGAAGGCTCAACTCAGAAGTCATCTCTGATGGGAGCCTTTCCTAATTAATTATTGGTCTCTTTCCCCTTCAGAAATAGACATTTATTTATTAATTTATTATGTTTATTTATTTGCATTGATTATACATTGACCCTATGATAACATAAGAAACTTAAGGGTAAAGACTATTTGCCATTTTGTCTTTGTATTATCTGGGCATAGCAGAATGTCTTTTATATAATAGGTGCTTAATAAATCTTTGTTGAATTGAACTGAATATGTGAATTGATCTTGCACCTTTTGGGTCTTATTTTCTCCTTAGTTTTCTTATATGTCTCCATAGTAAGCAATTATATTTTGCTAGTGAAATAATTTTACATCCCAGTTTTCTTCACTCTGAAGTCTAAAATTTTTGTTTTATTGACTTTTAGTTGTCACCTTTCATTCATATATCTTTTCATGGAGCTCCAAAATGAACATGTTAGGATAGCAGGCTTGGTGAATGTAGTTTCTATTACACTGAATGAGTAATACTGCACCTGCTTTGCCATAGACTTTCAGACTTTTTTTTGGCGGGGGTTAGTGTGATTTTATTTAATTCAATTAAAGGTGAAATGCAATTTGCTAATTTTCTTCAACTCTACAGTTTAACATGTGAATGCATGATTTTGATGGCAACTGAACTGCTCCAAAATGACTAAAATTTTTAGAGAAAATATTGTTTATTTGTATATAATTTCAAAATAATCTGCATAAATATACATTTTGATATATAAAGAACAGAAGAAGAGGGGTATATATGAAACCATGAATCTAGTCCATAAAGCATTTTTAAACTATGCTAAATTTGATATAGTATTACAACAATGAGAAGGAAATTAATGTAAGAATTCAGAAACAATTTGCTTAACTGTATGCCAATAAATTTGATAATCTAAGTGGAATGGAGAGATATTCACAAAAATATAAATTTCCCAGGTTAAAAGAAGAAGAAATTAAATACTTAAATAACCCTGTCTTAGAAAAAGAAATTCAACAAGCCACCAATTAACTCTCTAAGAAAAAATCTCCAGGTTCAGTTCACATCTATCAAACATTCAGGTAACAATTCTATAAATAATAATTCTATATAAACTATTTGAAAAATAGGTGAAGATAGAACTCTGCCTAATTTCTTCTATGACACACATATGGTGCTGATACCTAAACCAGAGTCAAAACAGATAAAGAAAATTATAGACCAATTCCCTAATGAATATTGATATAAATATTATAAATAAAATATTAGCAAAGTGATTACAGCAAGTTATCACTAGGCTAATAAACTCTGATCAAGCAGGATTTATGATAGGAGTGTAGAGTTGGTTCAATATAAGGAAAACTGTCACTACAATTGATTATATCAATAACAAATCTAAAAGAAATCATATGATTAGCTCAATATATGTTGAAAAAGCCTTTGACAAAATACAGCACCCATTTCTACTAAAAACACTTGAAAGTGTAGAAATAAATGGATTGTTCCTTAAAATGATAAGCAGTATCTATCTGAAACCATCAACAAGCATAATATGCATTGGGGATAAGGTTAGAAACATTCCCAATAACTTCGGGGTGAAACAAAGATGCCTGTTATCACCACTATTATTCAATATTGTATTAGAAATGTTAGCTCTAGCAATGAGAAGAAAAAGAAATTGAAGGAATTTGAAGGGGAATTAGAATCCCACCCTTTACAGATGATCTGATGGTATAACTAGAGAACCCTAGAAAATCATCTTAAAAAACTACTGGAAACAATTAGTAACTTTATTTATTTATTTTTTGACAATTAGTAACTTTAGCAAAGTTACAGGATAGAAAATAAACACATTAATCCTCAGCATTTCTATATATTATTAACAAGATACAGTAGAAGAGATAGACGCTATCCCATTTAAATAGTTTCAGACAACATAAGATACTTGTGAGTTTACCTGTCAAGATAGACTCAGAAACTTTATGAAAACAACTATAAACACTTTTCACACAAATAAAATCAGGTCTAAATAATTAAGCAAATATTAGTCACTCAAGGGCTGAGCTAAGATAATAAAAATGACAATTCCACCTAAATTAAATTACTTATTTAGTGCCATACCAATCAAGCTTCCAAAAAAATTACTTTAGTGAACTGCGAAAAAAATAGAAATAAATTCATATGAAGAACACAAGGTCAAGAATATCAAGGGGAATTAATGGAAAAATGCAAAAGAAAGTAGCCTAGGCATACCGGATATTATGAAGCAGCAGTTATCAAAACTATCTGGTAGAATGGTGGATCAGTGGAATAGATCAGGTGCAAAAGAGACAGCAGGAAACTATAGGAATCTACATTTGATAAACCCAAAACATCCTGGGATAAGAACTCATTCTTTGATAAAAACTGATGGGAAAATTGGAAGACAGTATGGCAGAAACTAGGATTAGACCATTGTCTCAGATCTCATATACCAAGATAAGATCAAAATGGGTGCAAGATTTAGACATAAAGTATAATATTATAAGCAAATTAGGAGAACAAAGAATAGTTTATCTGTCAGATCAATGGAAAGGGGAATAGTTCATGACCAAAGAAGAGAGACAGAATACCATAAAAAAACCAAATAATTTTAATTACATTAAACTGAAAAGTTTTTGCACAAATAAAACCACTGTAACCAAGATCAAAAGGAATGCAGTAAATTGGGAAACAATTTTTACAACTAGTGTTTCTGACAAAGGACTCATTTCTAAACTATATAGAGATCTGAGTCAAATCTATTAAGAACCAAGTTATTCCCCAATTGACAAGTGGCCAAAGGATAGGCAAAGAATTCTCAAAGAAATCAAAGCTATTTATAGACATATGAAAAATTTCTCTAAATCATTATTAATTAGAAAGATGCAAATTAAAGCATCTCTGAGGTACCACCTAATACCTCAATATGACCAGAAAGGATGATGATCAATGTTGAAGGGGATGTGGGTAATCTGGGACACTAATGCATTGTTGGTGAAGCTATGAACTGATCCAATCTTTCTGGAGAGCAATATGGTATTATGCCAAAGGGCAATAAAAATGTACACACCCTTTTATCCAGCAATATTTCTAGTGGACCTATACCCTTAAGAGATTATGAAAAAGGGTAAATATTCCACATATACAAAACTATTCATAGCAGCCCTTTCTGTATTGGCAAAGAATTGGAAATTGAGGGGATGCCCATCAATTGGGGAATGTTTAAACAAATTTCTGTATATGTATGTGATGGAACACTGTTGTTCTATAAGCAATCATGAAGGAAGGAATTTCAGAAAAACCTGGAAACACATTCGTGGATTGATGCTTAGTGAAATGATCAGGTCCAGAACATTTTATATATGTATAACCAACAACATGGGGTGATGATCAACCATTTTGGACTTGATCATTCCATCAGTGCAATAATCAGGGACAATTTTAGGGGATTTATGATGGAGAATATCTTCTGTATCCAGAGAAGTAACTACAGAATTTCAACAATGACAAAAGCTTATTATCTTCAATTTTTAAATGTCATCTTCTATGTTATGTATTTTTACTATCTCAAATGTTTTGTGTCTTCCTTTTGGATTTGATTCTTCTCTTACAACACATTCAATTTCGATCTATGCTTATCATGGTTGCAAATGTTAAAGCCTAATTCAGATTGCCTTCTATTGGTGGGGAGAGTGGAAGGGAAGGGAGGGAGGGAGGGAGGGAGGGAGAAATATTATAAAATTCAAAACCTTGTAAAAATGACTGGTAGAAACTACCATTGTTTGTAGTTGAAAAACAAATAAAATATTTATATGATAAATAAATAAATATTTATATTCAACAAAATAAATTTGTTGCACTGGTCATATCTGAAAAATGTATTCCCTGTTCTATACCTACGATTTGCTACCTCTCTACCAAAAAGTGAGAAGCATTCTTTATCTTCATTTTTCTGGAATCATTCATGATCATTGAATTGATCAGAATTCTTAAAATTTATCAATGCTGTATTATTTTATTATTTCATATTCTATATAGCTATATTTTTCTGATTTCTGTTAATTTCACTATCCATCAATCATATAAGTTCCCCAAGGTTTCTCTGGAATTGTTCCTTTAATAAATTATTTGGACTTCTGTGACAAGATAGCGGAATGATGAAGGAGCCCTTTTACACCCTCCCAAATTCCCCTCCAAATAAAACTGGAAAAGTACTTCAGAATTGATCTAGGAACAGCGAAGCAGCTTATGAACCCTATAGTAAAGGTATATCTTTAAGGATAATTAAAGTAATTAGAATAGGCAATGAGGAAACAAAACAATCACTTTTTTGCAAATAAAATGATGGTATACTCAGAAAAACCTAGAGAATCAACTAAAACCCAATTAACAATTTTAACAATGTCGCAGGACACAAAATAAACCCAAATAAATCATAAGCATTTCTCTACATTACCAACAAAATGCTGCAGCAAGAGATAGAGAAATTCTATTTAAAATAATTATAGACATCATAAAATATTGGGAGTTTACCAGCAAAGACAAACTCAGAAACTACATAAACACAATTATGAAACACTTTTCACACAAATAAAGTCAGATCTACACAATTAGAAAACTGTTAATTGATCATGAGTAGACTGAGTCAAAATAATCAAAATGACAATCTTAACCTAAAAAATGATTTTGGGGAACTAGAAAAAATAGTAACAAAATTCATGTGGAAGAACAAAAACTCAAGATTATCAAAGGAATCAATTAAAACTACAAAAGAAATAGGTGTACTAGATATCAAATTGAATTATAAAGTGGAAATTTACTAAAATTAGTGCTGGTTAGGAAATAGTGTGGTGGATCAATGGAATAGATTAGGTGCTAATAACCTAGTCATGATAAATCCACATATACACAATTTTGTAACAAAAACTCTATTTGACAAAAAGTGCTGGGTAAACTGAAGTGACTAATATGATGAAAAAAAGGAAAATGCTTAGATGTTAGAGTAATGGGGAAACTGGGACACTAAAGGATTGTTGGTGGACATGTGAACTGATGAATTTTGGAGATCAATTTGGAATTCTGTCCAAAGGGCTATAAAACTTGCACATACCTTTTGAACCAGCAATACCACTGCTAGAACTATATTTCAAAGATATCTAGAAAATGGAAAAGGACTTATTTGTACAAAAATATTTATAGCAGCAATTTTTGTGGCTAAGAATTGGAAATCAAAAGGATGTCCATCAAATGACAAGCTGGATAATTTCAGAAAAACCTTGACAAACTCACATGAAATGATGCATAATGAAGTAAATAGAATCAGGAGAATGTACACAGTATCAGCAGTATTATTCTATGAAGAATTGTGAATGACTTAGCTATTCTCAGCAATACAATGAGCCAAGACAATTCCAGAGGATTAATGAAGCAGCCTATCCATCTTCAGAGAAGGAACTAATATTGATTGAATACAGAATGAATCATGCTATTTTTCACTTTCTTTCATTTTTCTTTTTAGTCTTCTTATACAAAATTATTAAAATGAAAACTTTTTTGCCTATATCTCAGGGAGGCAGGAGGATATAGAAAGAGGCACCATAGAATTTGTAACTCAAAACTAAACTTTAAATAAAATTGCTACAATTTTTTTTAGTTTTTTTTGCAAGGCAAATGGGGTTAAGTGGCTTGCCCAAGGCCACACAGCTAGGTAATTATTAAGTGTTTGAAGCTAGATTTGAACTCAGGTACTCCTGACTCCAGGGCTGGTGCTCTATCCACTGCACTACTTAGCTGCCCCCAAATGTTTTTTAAAAAATTAATTCTTATAGTACAATAATATTCCAATATATTTAGATGACCATAATTTGTTTCAGTAATTTCCTAATTAATGGACATACTCTTTGTTTCTAGTCTTTTGCTGTAAGAAAACATGCTACCATGAATATTTTTTACATATATGGTTCCTTTCCCTCTGTTTTTTATGGTAAAATTCTAATAATGATATCATTATATCAACAGGCATGTACAATTAATGACATTTTAAGTATACTTACAAATTGCTTCCATAATAGTTGGGCAACTTTTAGCTCAAACAAAAGTTACCAAAGTTTACCTTTTGTTTCATAGCTTGTCCAACAATTCCATTTTTTAGTCATGTTTGCTGATATGATGAATATAGGATAGAACCTCAGATTTCTTTTTGACATGCATTTATCTTATTTTTAGTGAGTTGGAACATATTTTTACATGTCTTTTAATAACTTTTATTTCTTCTTTTGAGTGTAGTGGGAATATCATTTAATTTGGAGTCAGGAAAACCTGAGTTTAAATTCTGCCTGAGATGTTTTCTGATTGTATGATTCTGGACAGGCAATACAATCTCTGTCTGCCTCAGTACAAATGAGGATAATAATGATACCTAAAAACCAGGATAATAGTGAAAATAAAAAAGATAACTTTTTAGTCTTTGCAAACTTTGTCACTACATAATTGTTCACTATTCTACTCATAACTATTAACATTAATTATTTTTATATTCATTGACCACATATCTGTCATTGAGACATTTTGAATTTTTTCAAGGATAAAGTATAAGGTATTGGTCTAAAATGTTAGAATCAGATTTCACAATAGTTTTTCTGGAACAATGCTTTATATTTTTCCCCATATCTTGGGTCGCCCTTGTTTATAGTAGGCCATTTCCATTTCATAGGTGAAGCTACTTTCATTCTGAGAAGTTAAATGATGGATCAAAATTATTCAGCACTGAATCACAACATTTCTGAATTAGAAGGAAAACTTCAAGGTCACCTAGCAGTATTCATGACATATTTGGTAAGTAGGAAGGGTATATGTAAATCTGCTTTCTTTCGAGTCATTATAAAAAGTCCATTACTAAGATACTACAATTTAACCAAGTTTCAGTAAAACTCTGTTCATCTTAAAATAATATATATTACCATTTTACTATAGAGTAGTATAAAACAATATACAATAGAATAAAATAGAGATTATTAAATATAAAGTAGTAACTCTAAAAAACATGGATACCATTCATCTTTCCCAATGAGATTAAATACAGGAAGGATATATTTATCTATATCTATATTAAAGCATCCATAGTAGTGCTTTTTATGTTAGTATTATCGTTGTTTAGTTATTATCAATCATGTCCAACTCTGTGATCCCTTTAGAGGTTTTCTTGGCAAAGATAATGGAGCTGTTTTCCATTTCCTTCTGCAGTTCATTTTACTGATGAGGAAACTGAGGCAGTCAGGATTAAGTGACTGTCAAATCTTCCTGACTCCATGCCCCAGGACTCTACCTGTGCTACCTAACTACTGTTTAGCAGAGAAAGGGAAACAGATAGGTGACCACAAACTTTGGAAGTGGCTAACCCAATGCCAGTATATGAATATAATGGAATAGTAATATACAATAATAAACTATGAATTTGAAGAGTTCAGAGATATTTGAGAACACTTCAGAGTGAAATAGGCAGAATCAAGAAAAGTATATACATTGACAATAATAATAATAAATTGATGATAATAATAATAATAATAATGATAATAATGTAATTCAGATGAATTTTTAAAATAGAACTATTCTGTGTGATTTTAATGCCTGAGCAGCTTTAGAGAAGAATTATGAGAAGAGGCTATTGCTATAGAATGCTGCATAAACTGGCAGATATAATTGATGTGCTAGTTTTGTTGAACCATTTTTTTATTTAAAAAAGTATGTTACAATTGATTTCTTGAGTAGAAGAGAAATGTGTTCATAAATGATGTCAAGTAAAAACCAAGATAACAATAAAAAGTTTTTTAAAAGATGTTATTTAAAAACTTATAATTAAAATATTTTACTGCCATGGTTCTCTATAAATTTAGTACAACATATTATAGTCAAATAGAGCTTTACATCAAAAATAAATGGTATAGAGAAGACAGTACTGGGTAATAGAAGACAGTTTAAAACTTCACCGATTATTGTCCATGTTATTCTGAGCATATTATTTAACCAATCTGTGCCTCATTTTCTCCTTTGTAAAATGAGATTGATACTTCTTAGACTCCCTTGCCCCAGAAATGGTTACAACGTGACCTCTGGAGGTTAACTATATTCTAAAAGAATGCATTCATATTTAACATGGCAATTTTTATCTTGGACTTGACCATATGAAATATTACTATGATAAATCACATTTTTTTTAACCAAGATCTAAAATAGAGTTGAAAAGCTGTATCGTGTCACATTTTGGCATAACACACCAACATAAGAAATGCAATGACATGAGTAGTTTTCCTAAAGTAGCTTGGGAATCAATTAGCAAGAGAAAAATTTTGCTTAAAAAAAGTAAATAAAAAAACCAACTCTACCATATCCAATCCATCCAGCTTATCAGAAAACTACAACAAAGACACTATAGCTAGATTATATGTCTGCCTATACTTAGTCTCCAGTGCCTAAGCATCAAATTCAATTTAATTCAACATTTATTATGTACCTATGTTAATTACTATGATGAACAGAATACAAAGCTAGGACAGAGCAGATAAAAATTTCAGACAAGACATATTCCCAAATCCCAAATTACAGAATAAAGGTTATAGATCCACAGACATAGAGGGGTCCTCGGTGATCATGTTTTCCAACCTATAACTTTAAAGGAATCTCAACTAAAATACACTTGAAAGTCATCTTCCAGTCTTTGCTTTTGTCAAGAATGAAAGGCAGCCCATTACTTCCTGAAGTAGCCTATTTCATTTTGGGATATTTTTAATTGTATAGAATTTTTTCATTTGGTCCCTTCATCAAGTCCAATTTGCCTTTGCAGTCAATTTGACCTTCAATCATCCCAGCTACAGGACTGAGCAAATCAAAGTGGCTTATGATTTCTCCAATGTCCACATTTGAAATTCTGTCTTGTTGATCAATTGATCAAATCACAGAGTTTTATTCTCTGTGGTGTTTGAGAGAGAGAGAGAGAGAGAGAGAGAGAGAGAGAGAGAGAGAGACAGACAGACAGACAGACACTGGAGAGACAGAGACACAGAGAGAGACAGAGACAAAGAGAAAAGAGAGAGAAGAACAAGAAGAAAAAGGAGAAAATAGAAGTAGGTAGTAGAAGAAGAGGAAGATGATGATGATGATGAAGAGGAGGAGGAAGAGTAACAAGAAAGAAAAATGGAAGGAGAGAAAAAAGGAAAGAAAAAATTGGATGGATAATGAATTGAACTTGAAATAAATGGAAAAGCAAACTAGGTTGACTTAATGAATATGACCAACACTTTTAATGACCTCAAGTTTCTCTCTAAGAGGCCCATCTTTTAAACATCAATATTTTTCCAAAGGAATTTTATAGAAACAAGTCATGAAATACCAGTACCTGAAGAATTAAAATCAGAGATCACCTAAGGACAATGAAAAAAGGCACATGGTGGGAGTGAGTCAGCTATAACAAATGGCCAATGATGTATTGAGTAAAAGCAGTGGCACAAAGCGGGTATGACTGGAAATGGTATAAGGGCAGTCAGGTAGTAAGAGACTAAGAGATCGCCTTTCTATTTCACTGGTACCCATGCTTATAGTTCACAAACTCTGTGCTTATTTTCTATACACTTACATAGCTTGGTGGATAACTCTGGACTTTTCAAGTAAGTATTCTGAAATCTGAGCTCCTATCACAACTCCAGTGGAGGTGAAACTCATTTCTAAATATTTTCCAAAACGACTTGAATTATCATTAATAATAGTGCAGGCATTGCCAAAAGCTTCCACCAGATTATTCACTTGGAGAATCTTCTCCTGTAGAGTTCTGTTGTTAGCCTGGATAAAAGAAAGCATAAAACAGAGAGGAAGTTTTAATAATATGTGCATGTATACAAAAATATGTAGATGTGTATAACACCTGCACTAAATAAATTTAAATCTTTTTGATATACAAATTATTATTTTTTCATATTTTATTCATGAGCTTGAAAACTGTTCAACCTAAATGTAAAATGTATATTATATATATATCAAATCACCAGAATGCAAGGAAATGGCATTGCATTTGGACATAGAATGTTGAGTCATTAATTGTGTCTGACTCTTTGTGATTTCATTTGGGTTTTGCTTCTGAAAAAATTCTAAAATGGTTTACAGTTTTCTGAGACTCTTGTTAAGTGATTTGTCCAGAGTTACAAAGCTAGTAAGTTTCTGAGACTGAATTTGAATTCAGGTCTTTCTAACTCTAGGCTAACACTCTATCTGCTGTGCCACTTAGCTGCCTGTCAGAATATATGTTCAAATATTAATCTCACAGAATTTTGGATTTGGAAAGGACCTCACCAGTCATGGAGTTAGCCTTCAGCCCCCCCACCAACCTCCAACAGCGTGTAGCATATCTGACAAGTGGAAACTCAGGACCCTTTCCCAGATAATGAGCTTTGGGATCTCAACCAAAGTATTTGGCCTCTCTACACTGCTTCTTCCTTGAATAATAGTGAAAATAATATTTGATTTGCCTACCTCTTAGATTCATAGGAACAAAAAACTGAAAGAGATGTTCAAGAAAATCAAGTAACTAAACAATAACCCCTGTTACATGTTACCCCTTCCCTCCCCCAGGTGTCATCTAGTTTTTGCTTAAAGACATTCAGTGATTGGGGAACCATGATCTCCTTTGGCAGCCCCTCTCATAGCTCTCCATCTAATGATCTATCCCCCTTGAACTGGTCAGGTTGATGGTATGATAGATACTTTCAAAACAAGGACACATCTAGCTCAGTCTGTCCTTGCTATTTCCTGACTGTGACTCTGGGCAGGTCACATAATCTTCCATGGTTCCAAAGAAACTCTCAACCACCAAGTTTGAGAGGGAGCTGGTCAGTGTTGGTAAAAAGCAGTCTCCTTACCTGCCAGTTCTGTGAACCAGAGAAGTCACTTATTCAGTCCCTACCTCTACAAGAGTGTGTGTGTGTGTGTGTGTGTGTGTGTGTGTGTGTGTGTGTGTGTGTGTGTGTGTGTGTATGTGAAGCAGCTTACCTTTCCAAGAACAGTTAACTGCTGCACTAAGAGATGGGCACTTTCAGTCTTTCCAGCCCCACTTTCTCCAGAAATGACAATACACTGCATGGTTAAAAGAGAAAGAGAGAGAGAGAGAGAGAGAGAGAGAGAAGAGAAGAGAAGAGAAGAAAGGGAGCTGAAATCTATATTTTCAATGAGTTTTAATCTGGCACCTGTTCGCTATAATAATAGCTAACATTTAAATAGTGCTTATGATGGGCCAGGCACAGTGCTAGCACTTTAGGATTATTATCTCATTTGAACCTTGCAATAATCCTGGGAGGTAGATGTATGCTTATTCCTCTTTTGCAGGAGATGAAACTAAGAGTAAATATCTGAGGTCACATTTGAACTCAAGACTTCTTGACTCTGACCTATGCTCTATCCTCTGAAACACATGAAATCAATGCCAACTGAGAAGAGAATAGCCTTACCTGATCTGAATTATATGTTACCATGGACTGATAGCCTAAGTCTGCCACTGCAAAGATGTGGGGAGGGTTGGCAGTTCGCTTTGCTCCAATATAGAGTTTTGAATGCTAGAGGGGAAAGAAGACAAAACAAATCAGAATGCACCTTTACTTGTGGGTTAGGTTTTTTAAGTAGATCTCCTGAATTATTCACAATTATACCTTGAAATTTAAAAGCAAGAGAAAATCTTGACTATCCTATGTATGACTGGACCTGTAATTTCATCAGTATGTGGTACACCCAGATGTGGAAAGTCCCTCTACCAATGCAGCTTGGCATCCTTTTGAAATTTAAGAGTTTTACTGAGTTGCCTAGAATACTGATTTGCCCAGAGGGAGCACAACCAATATGTGTCAGAGGCAGAAGTTGTACCTAGATCTTCCTGTGTTCAAAGCTGACTCTGCATCACAATAATATCTTGAATAAAGAGTGTTTTTTCTTTCAATATGCTGATTGAAATGATCATAGGCAGTATTTCTAAAGGCAGTTTGCATAATGCATAGAAAACTTGTCCTTCCTGGAGCAAGGAAGGGTTGGATTCGAATCCTGCCTCTCATACATACTGAACTGATTGACCTTAAGTAAATTCCCTAATCTTTTAGTGCTCTGGGTGATCATTTAAAATTTAAACTCTATGAGGGCTAAGGTTTTACACTAGGAGTTTCCTATATTTTAATAAAATCAAAGATTCAGAACCCTCTGTCCACCAAAAAAAAGGGTTACAAAGAACATTTGATCAAAATGAGAGAATACAAGTCATTTTTTCATACCTTTGTGGAATAAAGGTCCAAATTCTGAAATGGATTAATTGCAATGAGTATATCTCCAACATAGATGTAGATCTGATCATGGGAATAGCATTTCTGAAGCTGTTCTGACACTGTTTTCTGTAAAAACAAAAGGAGGATGCTTTAGCTCTTTTGTCCCTTATGATTGAGTAAAATGAAAGAATTAAAGAAATGAATCTCCTTCTAACTAAGTAATTCTACTATCTAAAAAATCCTATCTTGAATTAGAGAAAAAACCCCAGAAAGGAGGAAAATGGTACCTCATATTCCTGTCCAGAGGCACGATAGTGATGTGACTGTAAGGATCCTTCCTCATCACAGACACAGCTGAGGCTATTTGTCTTCATTTTAAAAGCTAAGATGTGCCATGAAAGATTGTGGCTAGATGCTATTTTCTAACTAAAATTACTGATATTAAACATATAAAGAATTGTAGAGAAAAGGAATGGGACCAACTATAAAATTTCATCATCTGCTAAGAGGCAGAGTGAGACAGGTGAAAAGATAAGAGTAGAATGGAAAAGAGAGGGAAGGTGGCTTTCAGAGGCATTTGGATCATGATGTGATTCCAATCACTTCATTTTATTATGTGAACCTACAGTCTAGTCCATCATTTAATTTAGAAATCCATGGGTAAAATCTTATTAAGGAAGCTTTTTATTTTTGAAAGATCACAAGACTACATAAAATCAGTATTAACCATGTGCCCAAGATCAGCATTTAATTTAAAAAAAATTTTTTTTAGGTTTTTTGGCAAGGCAATGGGGTTAAGTGGCTTGCCCAAGGCCACACAGCTAGGTAATTATTAAGTTTTTGAGGCTGGATTTGAACTCAGGTACTCCTGACTCCAGGGCCAGTGCTCTATCTACTGTGCCACCTAGCTGTCCCCAAGATCAGCATTTATGAGAACTGATTTGTTATATGAAGCAAAGTTAAAAAGCAAAAGAAGTTTTTGGTTTATACACTATAACAGATTTTGGGTATGGGCAGTGACTAGAAGCAAAATGGCAAGAGTTGAAACATTTGTAGAATTATATACCATCTCTGTGCTAAATTTAAGCCTCCATGGACTGTCAAGTTAAACCCAAAGCACAGTGGATTTCTCATATTCCGTTAACAATAATGTACAGCCATTTATATAGTCAAAAATTACATGCACAGAATTATTAGTGAATTCAGAAATGCTGCTATAAAACATAATGGAAACAATAACCTGTACCAATGAAAACAGTTATAGTAACATACCATGCTAAACAAAAATTATCTTGGGTCTATGTTGCACTTTTGTTCCTCAAATGAGGTTCAAGATAAAGGGATTTTCTTCCTGCTCTCACCTCCTAAAGGTCCTATGTCCATCAACAAGCTGATTGTGATGCTCCTCTGATTCTATTTATGCTCTCTGATAGCAGCCCATCAGGACAAGTAAAAGAGGGATAGAAAAGGTAGAAAGACAGAGAAGACAGATTATTCATTAATTTTTTCTCTTCCTTTAGTTTAATTATTTGCCTTTTCTTTTTTTAAATTTGTTTTTTTATTCTCATTTTGTACAAATGTTTTTTTTACATTAATAAAATAGTCTTGTTTACAAGTAAACAAAATACCCCCCCCCCCCCATGAATATAGATAGACTTGCTTGGGTGAAAAAAAGTAAAGGGGAGAGAAAAAAAATAATAGTAATAATTGAAGTTAGGGCCAGGTGGCACAATGGAATTAGCACCAGCCCTGGAGCCATGAGCACCAGAGTCCATATCCAGCCTAGTAAGCCCAACAATCACCCAGCCATGTGACATGCAAGCCACCTGATCCCCACTGCCCTGCAAAAACCAAAAAGAAGGAAAAAAAAGACCCAAAATAAAATAAAATAGTAATAATAGTAGGGGTGGCTGGGTGGCAGACAGAGCATTGGCCCTTGAGCCAGGAGCACCTGGGTCCAAATCCGGCCCCAGACACCCAAATATTACCCTGCTATGTGGCCCCAGGCAGGCCACCCAGCCCCACTTGCCCTGCACCCTCCCCCAAACAATAATAACAAAAAATGTGCTTGAGTCTGTGTTCCAACACCAACAACTCTGTCATGGGTGGATCGCATTCTTTATGATAAGTCCATCACAAAAGTTACTTCCATAGTTTTCCAATGTTGCCATTGCTGATCGCAACTCCCTCCTTTCTTATTTCTCCACTACTGTGTACTATATTTTCTCTCTCCTTTCACTCTGACTCTGCTGTAGGGTTGCTGAGTGGCGCAGCAGACAGATCCCTGGTCCTGGGGCCAAGAAGCCCTGAGCCCCCATGCCACCCGTTAGGCCCAGAATCCACCTGGCCCTATGGTCCTGGACAGGCCTTCCAATCCCAGCCCCTTGCAAGAAGTAAAAAAGAAAATGTGATATATCTGACCACTGTCCCCCCCATGGTCCATCCTCTCCTTTATTCACCCCCCCTTCCCCCTGCTCCCCCCTCCTTCTTACTACAGGTGTCTATAACCCATTGAGTATATTTGCTGTTTTCTCTCCTAGCCATCTCTGATGAGAGCAAAGGTTCCCTCATTCCCCCTTGCCTCCCCCCTTCCATATCATTGTAATAAAAAAAATCTTATTATGTGAAATATCTTGGACTATTCCCCCTCTCCTTTTTCTTTCTCCCATTCCATTTCCCTTTTT
The DNA here is from genome assembly GCF_037893015.1 of Macrotis lagotis. Lineage (NCBI taxonomy): Eukaryota > Metazoa > Chordata > Mammalia > Peramelemorphia > Peramelidae > Macrotis > Macrotis lagotis. Next base: position 65,477,386 of record NC_133664.1, on the reverse strand, counting down.
TCCTATTGACTTCATTTTTATACCATATTTTATCTTTGAATTCAGCTTTCTCCTGTGCTTCAACTATAAAAGCTCCCTCTACCTGCTCTATTAAATGAGGTTCATATGAATATTATCAGTATCATTTTTCTATACATGCATTTCATCCTCATTAAGTCCCTCATATTGCCCCCCTCTCCTTCAATCTCCATGCTTCACCTGAGTCCTGTATCTGAAGATCAAACCTTCTGTTCAGCTCTGGCTATTCCAAAAGGAACATTTGAAATTCCCCTGGTTCACTGAAAGTCCATCTTTTTCCCTGGAAGAGGACATTCAGCCTTGCTGGGTAGTTCATTCTTGGCTGCATTCTAAGCTCTTTTGCCTTCCAGTATATTGTATTCCAAGCCCTAGCAGCTTCCAATGTAGTTGCTGCTAAGTCCTGTGTGATTCTGACTGCAGCTCCATGATATTTGAATTGTGTCTTTCTGGCTGCTTGTAATATTTTCTCTTTGACTTGGGAGTTCTGGGACTTGGCTATAATATTCCTAGGGGTTGGTTTTTTAGGATCTCTTTCTCCGGGGGGGGGGGGGATCGGTGGACTCTTTCCATTTCTATTTTGCCCTCTGCTTCTAGAATATCAGGGTAATTTTCCTGTAGTAATTCTTTGAAAATGATGTCAAGGCTTTTTTCCTGATCATGACTTTCAGGTAGTCCAATAATTTTTAAATTATCTTTTCTAAGTCTGTTTTCCATATCAGTTGTTTTTTCAGTGAGGTATTCCACATTTTCTTCTAATTTTTCATTTTTTTGGTTTTGAAGTATTGATTCCTGATTTCTGGTAAATTCATCAATCTCTCTGAGTTCTATTCTTTGTCTGAAGAATTTGTTCTCCTCAGAGAGTTTTCTTATCTCTTTTTCCATCTGGCCAGTTTTGCTTTTTAAAGAATTCTTCTCCTCAATAACTTTTTGAACTGTTTTGTCCATGTGACCTAAGCTGGTTTTTAGCATGCTATTTTCTTCAGCATTTTTTTGGATTTCCTTGACTAAGCTGCTGACTTCATTTTCATGTTTTTCCTGCATCTCTCTCCTTTCTTTTCCCAGTTTTTCTTCTAACTCCCTCATTTGATTTTCAAAGTCTTTTTTGAGCTCTATCATAGCCTGAGCCCGATTTCTGCTTTTCTTGGAGTCTTTAGATGCAGGAGCTTGTGCTTCCTCATCTTCAGACTGAGTGTTTTGATCCTCCTTCTTGGGCTCATTTTAAAATATTTCTCAATAGTCTTCCTCTTATTTCTCTGCTTGCTCATTTGCCCAGCCTGGGCCTGGTTTTGGGGTGCTTCCTGAGCTTTTGGGACACTCCCACAAGGGTTTCAGTGTGTGAGGCTCTGTCCTCCCTCCTGGTCTGTGAATGACCATAAGTGCCCCCTTCTCTGCCATGCAGCCGAGGTGGGGGGGCCGCTGCTGCTCTATGGGCGGCCTATACTGTGATCAGGATCTGAATGTGGTCAGATCCCCAGAGTCATGTTCCTGGGGCTGAGGACAGAGCTCTGCAGTCTCTCTCTCTCTTCATTCCCCTCCCTCAGCTCAATGGGCTCATGCCCTGGGGGCTCCTGCTTACTGGCTCCACCTGCTTCTGTTTCCAGGTCTAGGCTGCAGAAAGACCAAGCTGCTGGCTGTGTGCCCTGAGGGCTGGGCTCCTTGTGCTGGCTCTGGCAGAGGTCCCCCGCTGTTCCCCCACTTTGTGCCGGTGCTCCCTGGGGTGCAGCTCAGGAGACTCCCCCGTATCTGTGAGCCACAGCTCCCAGCGCCCTGGGGCTGCCTCCGGGAGGCTGAACTTCTTTGGCTCTGGTGGGCCACCCCTCTGGTGGGCCACCCCTCCGACCCTGGGGAGCAGAGCCTTTTTGCTCTTTTCCAGGTTAACTTGAGTAGGAGAAATGCCTCACTGGGTCCCTTTGTGGTTTCTGTCTCTCGAAAGTTTATTTAGAGTCCTTAGCTTATGAGTTTTATCAGAGAGCTCCTAAGACTAGATCTCTTCTTGTCGCCATCTTGGCTCCACCCCCCACCCCAATTATCCAATTATTTGCCTTTTCCAAAAAACAGAAGTGAAATCTAGAGTCAACTTTACTGACATTACTGACCTATGAAATAAATTGATGAAATACTTTACTTTAATTTTCATTTTGTTCAACCAAATAATAGAAATCTGATCAATCTAAACTTTCTCTTTTATAGCTTAATACCATAAAATAACAAAGTATGCTTCTCAAAAGTTCTAATTTTCACAGTTGGGGGGAAGTTAGGACCTGAATTTAAAGCTGATATCAGACACTCGCTGTGTGATACTGGACAAGTCTCAACTCTGTTTGCCTTAGTTTCCCTATCTGTAAAATGAGCTGAAAAAGGAAATGATATCTTTGCCAAGAAAACCCCAAATAAGGACATAAAGTCAGACATGTTTGAAACAACCCAAGACCAAACTTTCACAGTGACTAAAAATATCTCTGTAAGATTCAGGTTTAAATTTTGTTACTACTAAACTCAGAAAATGAATTAGATCTTTAAATATTTAACATATTATAAAATAATTATATTGCTGTTCTTTAAATACCTAAAATCAAGTCTAGCACTGGACATTATTCCATTTATCCATCCATCCATCCATCCATCCATCCATCCATTTCTTTCTGTCTCTGTTTCTGTCTTTCTGTCTATCTGTTTCTCTGTCTCTGTCTCTCTCATCTATTTTTTTTTCCTTTCTCCCAATCTTTTCCATCCACTAATTGAACAAAAGGAATACAGAAAGAATTACATAATACACTCAAAAGCAGAGACGCATAAAATAAATGACCACATTGGTCATATTCAAAAATCTATTTCTTAATCTGCATATTAGCCTATCATATTTTTGTCCTGAGGTAGACAGCATTCTTCATTATCAGTCATTTGAATCATAGTTGATAATTAAATTAATCAGTTATTAAGACTTCTAGAACTGTTTTTATTATATTTAGTTTAAAGTATAAATTATTTCTTTAGCTTTCCCTTCACCTCTTTACAAATAGAACAGTAGTAATTTACTAAATTCACATATTGTATTTCATGCTGCTAAGTACTTAATATAAAATGTAAGATGAGTTTGAAATGTAATTTTAACAAAGCACTCTCTTCCTCATGTTTGAAAAATGATAAAATCATCATTTTACATTAATATGATATTGAATATTGATTTGTAATCCCTTTCATGATGTATTTTATCTACTGATGAAGGATATAAGAATTTTACAGAATCTATTATTATTATTGCAATTTTGTAGGGGTGAGGTTGTGGACCAAAGAGTTTTATCTGTTTTCCTTCAATGATAAAAAGGTATATGGGGAGTAAATCTGTGATTTCATTGGTTCAGAGCACTGGTGATGAAACATCTACCAATGTAGGTCTGTACTTTCTCTGAAACATAGTCTTAAAGAGCTGCATAGAGTAAAAAGAGGTTAAATGACTTGTCCAGAGTCACATAAACTTGTTATGTTGCACAGGTAAAATCTAAACCCAGACCTTCCTGGCTTTGAGGTCAGTTCTCTATTAATTGCACCAATTTGTCATTTCTGAACACTTTCAAAATCTAACTGGTCAGTTTGTCATTTGTTTCTATTCAAACTTGCAACATTTAATGTTATTTTGCCAGAGGCATACTTAGTGCCAATTTTTCTCCGTCCTCTTTGGGGAGTATCTGGAAAATTTAATATCTGGAATTTTAAACGATATCTGGAAAATTTAATCTATAGGATTTTAAAATGTTGTCAATGAGTTATGCTGATAAAACCTTCCTTTATTTCAGGATGGTTGGTGCTTGCAAAAAGAACTGTAGTATTTTTTAAAATAAAGCTTTAAAACATGAAACTTGAATGAGCCAAATGTCAATTTCTGTTTACGGAACATTAGAGTTAACCCAATTTATTTCTAAGCAAAATTAACTTAGCTGTCAAAGGTATGGGGTCTCATTTTTTGCTGAGGAGGGGCTATTTTGGATTTCTCTGAAGTCTAATGATTAGTTCTGGAGACATGAGAAGGTGAATGTTGAGACTGCAAGCTACTACCTTGTGGTTCACTTGCCCAAGGGATAGTTGTGAGAAGAATTTATTGTCTCTGCTGAGAATTCTCAGAAAACATGGATTAGGGATTAAAGGATAGAGGAGAAGCTCGGTTGTGTCACATACTTTCTTCTCCCTCTGGGGAACTTCCAAAAGCTTGGAAAATCAGTATGGCTAGAGCGACAAACTAGTTTGCAAAGGCTAAGAATGATAGAAAGGATCTCAGAGGTTATCCAATTCAGCCTATAATGAACAAAGATCTTTGCTTCAGTGTGTCTGCTAAATTACCATCTAGCCTCTCTATAGAAAATCTCTAGGAATTGTGAATGGTGAACCCATTCCATTTGGGGGCATTTCTAATCAGGAAGAAGCTCTTTAAAAAAAGTTCAACTGAAATCTTCCATTGTCTCTCTGGCTCCAAGGAAATTCTTCTGTGAGACAAAACAAGTATTACATGTATTTCTCCCCCACTCCTTGCCACCTTCAGACTTCAAAGTCAACTGTTAGATCATCATCTATTTCTTGGAAAAGCCTAATATTTTTAAGGGGGGATTATAAACATTATTGTAGCTAAAGGTAAAGTTTGAACAATTTCTATGTTTCTAGTATTACATAGGGATTGGAAGAAGGAGGGTCAAGTGCTTTATGGTGAAGTTGAACATCTGGGTTTATCACACTTATATTTACTAGATTATATCGATACTAACTAGGAAGCTCAGGGATAGATCATTAGATGATAAGAACCATGTGATGGAGCTACTCCAGGATATGTTTTCAATAAAATACCATTTGAGTAACATGTCTAAATTGACTTTCTTACCTCATCCAAGACTTCAAGGGTAGCTAAATCATCCACATCCTTTGGAGATGACATGGAAGTTTTACTGTAGTTACTTTTCTTGGTATGAATACGCTCATGTCTACAAAATAAAACAAAAAATGGAAAAAACCTGCTAAGAGAGCATTACTGACATATAAGTAGCAGCAACTCATAGACACTTTACTAGGCAGACTTTCCAATGTGGCAGTTCAAAAATAAACCAACACTAATTTAGATCTACATAGGTTATCCCTAAATGTCATTTATCCCCAAACATTATTTAGTTATAATTGATAAGCTTTGGAATTAAAAATTCATATAGATTTCATTTTTTATGGAGTCTACTTGAGGCTGGTATTATTCATAGAACACAAAGGGGACTATTTCTCTTTGTCCAGTAAACTTCCATTGGATTCTGAAAAAAAATTCCATATATCTTCAAAAGATATCAAATCAGGGGAAAAACTAATGTCAGAAGCAATAAAAAATTATTTTCTGGTTCAGAAGGTAAACCACTTGTTTATAGAAAACTTGAGGATGAAAAGGAAGGAAAAAGAGTTGGAACTGTTATGGTTAAATTCAAATTTCATGGTTTATTAGCAACAGCAGTTCACACTGACAAAATTATTTCAGATTTACAAAGCACTTTTAACTTTATAGTTGATGAAATTAATTTTTATTTTAATATTCTTAACATCCATTTCCTTGGATGAATGAAACCTTTGTAAGGAAGGTGACATAAGAGATAACGATGACGCAATGATGAATATGGGCAGGTTCCAATTAGTGCGAATAAAGAATTCTTCTGGAAGTGGTCTTGTATTCAAAACTGTATAACTTGAAGTTAGAATTATGTAAAATATGGTGACCAATTGTTGCCTAAATATATAATGTGGATGAAAATGTATCATTTGTTCTAATTGGGATCTAGTCGTGTAGCCTATGGAATGCATCCTGGACCTGGGTTCTGCTGCATAGTAACAATGACCAAAACTCATTGGGTGCTCATTTTCCTAATCTTTAAAATGATAGTAGAATAGACCAAATGACCTTAAAGTTTCCATTTAGCTTTCCTATCCAAAGAGGCTATCAGCCAAGTATACTCCAACAAAAGCTTGTTTATTATTGCTGCAGATAGGAAGTTAGGAGTCTCCTAGAATTTGGAGGAAACAATTTTACTATCCTATAATATGTTATTGAATACAGCAAGGATCTGTAACTTCATTGATCTGTTTCCTGACAGTAATCCCTCTATGATTTTATTAATGGTCTTTGACAGTGTTGCCATCAAAAACATTTATCATTCTGCAGTATATATACACAAATTAGCATATATGTATGCATATAGATCTAATGTACATATAGTACATGCCTACACATATGTATATGTATCCCTAAACACACCTACATGTCCATACATAAATACACATAGATGTATATATACACACACTCTCTTCTCATGCCCATATTTGATGCTTTGGAAGAAAATGCTTAAACTGATGTTCTGCAAAGCATAACCTTCAAGAATCCAATGTGTCCTCCAAGTCAACTCCAATGTGAACCAGAGTGAGATTCAATGAAGGTGATGCCATAAAACTACTTTAAAGGAAGTCTGGAAAGAAAAGTGGGGCAAAGGGAGACTGCTACTCCATTTTGACTTTATATGTTCATGGGATCATTGCTCTAGAGTTTGAAAGGAATTTCAGAGACTATGGAGTCCAACCTCTTTTTTTTTTTTAAAGAAAGATTTTTATTTATTTTGAGTTTTGCAATTTTCCCCTCATGCTTGCTTCCCCACCCCCCCTCCACAGAAGGCATTCTGTTAATATTTACATTGTTCAACTTCTGTTTTTCACAGCCGTGGAAGTGATTTAGTCAGGGTCAGAGATGGACTAAGTGCTAGAGGTAAAATCTGAACACAGATCCTTTGACTCAACTGCACTTCATTTTACCTAGGTGGTTCAGTTTATCCTAGCCTCCCTTTAATATGGAAAAGAACAACAGAAAGAAGCTTGTTACATAAATTCCTCATATAATTTAATCTTAATGTCATCTAGATAATAGTCTAGATTGTCAATTGTCAATCAGTCAACAAACATATATTAAATGTTTATTATGTACAAACAATGAAATGCAAAAATACATTCTCAGCCCCTTCTGTTGGGGTAGACAACAGGTGAATAAGTATATACAGGTTTGAAGTGATGAGGGTGATGAAGTGATAAGAGAGTGACTAGGGGACTGGGAAAAAAAAGGCATCTCATCTGAGAAATGTTGTCAAGGCAGAATAGACAAACAAGAAATGACCTGGAAGAGAATGATTTCTTTTGACCACAGTAACTTATGAAGACTGCATGCTAAGCAGTAGAGGAATCCTTAATAATAGAGGATGTTTTCCTAATAGGAAGGAATCATGTTTTTTGAGATCTGGCCCTCATCACTTTTCACCTGGATTATTGTTACAGTTTCCTAACTGTTCTCCATTGCTCTACTGTCTATTATCTCTAGGTCACACTTTACACAGATGCATACATCTAAAGTAAAGTGGATAGAGTACAGTCTGGAAGACTCATCTTCCTGAGATTAAATCTAACCTTAGATACTTCCTAGTTGTGTGACCCTGGGCAAGTCACTTAATCTTATTTGCCTCAATTTCCTCAAATAAGCTGGAGAAGGAAATGAGAAAACCACTTGTGTCTTTGCCAAGAAAACCCCGAATTAGGTTACAAAGAGTCAATCAGGACTAAAAATGACTGAACAAAAGCACAAGTTGTTGTTCCCTTATCAAAGAGTTCCTTATTACCTCTGAAAAAAAGACAAACTTCTTTAAAACCTTTCACAATCTATTTTCAACCTATCACTCCAGAAGGAATTTAATATTAATTGGTAATAGCTAATATTTATATACCACTTATCATTGGCCAGGCAATTTACAATGAGAATCTCATTTGATCCTGACAACTACCTGAGAGGCAGGTATAATAATTAATCCCATTTCACAGATGAGGAAACTAAGGTAGACAAGGTTAAGTGACTAGCCCAGGCTCCTACAGTAGACAGCTTCTGAGGACAGATTTGAATTTTAGTGCTTTCTGCTTTCAGGTCTAGTATTCTATTAAATTGCCTGTCAAATTGAACTGGCTCATAGTTTTAGAACAAAATAGTTCTATTTTCTTTAATTTAATTATTTTTTTTTAATTTTAGAAAGGTTTTATTTAGTTTGATTTTTACAATTTCCCCCCCCCAATCCTGCTTCTCTCCCCCCCCACCCCCACAGTAGGCAGTTTGTTAGTCTTTACATCATTCCCATAGTATGCATTGATGTGCATTGAATATGATGAGAGAGAAATTATATCGTTAAGGAAGAAACATAAATTAATCTATTTTTAAATATTTTCTAATTACATGAAAATTTTTTTATCATTCCTTGTTATTATTTTGAATTCTAAATTCTCTTCTTCCTTCTTCCTGTTGTGAAGGCAAACAATTTGACATAGGTTATATTTGTATAGTCATATAAAAGTCATTTCCATCTTACATTTTCTTTCACTTAGCAGAAAACAATCTAAATACTCCAGAATCATTTAGTAACCATATCACTTAGTGACAATGAGAATCAGGGACAGAATATGGATGGATTAATGTAAATTCATTACCACTAAAGGTAAAACATCCAAAATACATATCCTACTCATGGTGGATCAATAGCACATTTCATATATGCAAAAGAGTAATATGTGTATTATAAATTCAGTTTGTATATATATATATATATATATATGCATATGTATAGACACATATTCAATCTGCTAACCAATGTTCATATATCAGTTTGAACTGAGGCTGATGGAGGAGTGAGACAAAGGGGAAAAATCTCCCTTCTCATTCTTATTGCTTTCCCTCCACTTTTAAAAGCAATGTAATTGAGACTCCACTAAGGTATTGCAAATGCACAGAGAAAGGTAAATGGTTGTCTAGACCATCTCTGCTAGAATAAACTCTCTCTTCCTCCTTCTCCCTTCGCTCAGTGTCCAGTGTTCTGGACTTGCCACTTCTGTTTAAAGATAAGGCTTCAGGGCTTAAGAATTGTGCATCTGTATCTTGATCTCTGTGTTCATATATCACCATTGCGGATGATTACTGAGGAGTGAATCTGTCAGATAAATTGACCTAGAATAGAAGAGTCAGCAATTCTGAGATTCTGTTTGGTTCCAATCATTAGCAACACTGTCAGGAAAATAGAATCTAAGAACCAATTGCTCCTACTACCAATTGCTCCACTTTTTTTTAACCTTTTATGCTATGTAATCAATATTATTTCTCAAATTTCTAGAAAATCTATCTAAGTCCAAAAACCATTATGAATGATATGATAATAGCATAATTAGCATATATAGTATTTTGAAGTTTTCAAAATACTTTATATATTTTAAGTCACTTGATCTTCATAACAACGCTATGAAGTGGATGGTATCATCCCCATTTTAGAGGTAACTGAAGATGAAATAGGTTAAAGACTTTGCCATGGCCAACTAACAGATATTTGATTCAGGATTCCACCTCAAGTTTTCCTGATTCCAGGTCCAATTCCTTGTTCATAGTGCCACATACATAACAGTCATGAGATGAAGAATTATAGAAATTTACAACTATTTCAAACCCCACAAGGAGATCAAGAAACTGTCATCCAAAAAACATTCTATCACTTGTTCAAAAGGTAACATAATTGGGGGCAGTTAGGTGGCTCAGTGGATAGAGCACCGGCCCTGGAGTCAGGAGGACCTGAGTTCAAAACCAGCCTAAGACACTTAATAATTGCCTAGTTGTGTGGCCTTGGGCCAGTCACTTAACCCCATTGCCTTAAATAAAAAAAAATTAAAGGTGACATAATTAGTTAGGAGAAGAATTCAAATTCAATTCCATCCTTGCCTACAAGGAGTCAATCAACATTTATTAAACACTTACTATGAATTCACACTATACTTGGTGCTAGGGATACCAAAAAGAGGCAAAAGATAATCCTTGTCCTGATTACCACACTACTACTCCAGATGGTTAATATGCAAAGTCTATTAACTTCCAAGGTATATTGAATTTTAAAAAATATTTTATGCTACTTTTTAGAGAGAATTCTAATATGTAATACTTTATTTTGTGAGTGATTCATTTAGCATACACTGTAATTAATTATCTATATTTCTATCTTTAATCTTACTAAACTCTAAAATCCATGAAGACAGGGACTAAAGAATAGAATAATATAATCCATATTTAGAACTGGAAAGCAATTCAGGTTCCAACCCTCTCATATCATATATGAGCGAAAACTCAGAACCAGGGCAACTCAAGGGGACAGATAATGTGTATCAAAGATGAAGTTTGATTCCAGTTTCTCTACAAAGCCAGTACTCATTCCCACTACATCAGGGACTCTTGCATAAACCTCACCTTTTCCCTAAATGCTTTAAATTGAGTCACCCTTGCACTGACACTTAGCCATTGTCCATTGTCGTCTTTTTTTTTTAGTTTTTGCAAGGCAATGGGGTTAAGGTGTCTTGCCCAAGGCTGCCACACAGCTAGGTAATTATTAAGTGTCTGAGTCTGGATTTGAACTCAGGTACTCTTGACTCCAGGGCTGGTGCTCTATCCACTGCATGACCCAGCTGCCTAGCCATTGTCTTCTGATTAGCCTTTGGGTGTTTTCTACTGTTCAGATTCAATGTTTGTGATTTTATTTCTTAGCATTTTAATGTCTCAAAGTTTTTGGATATGGTACATTTCAGAACTTACATCATAAATCTTTAAAGCATTCTAAAATATTTCATGCATTCTGTACCACTGTTTTCCAGTGACTCTTGCCAATTCCCATGACCTTTCCTTCATATTTTTTTTCTGCTCAGAGGCAAACATCTGGAGTATGAAATTTTAGGCAATTATAAAAGATGGGTAAAAATAAGATGAAAGAGATGGTTCAAGAACTTATTTTGAGGGTAGTGATGATAATTTAACTTGAAGTTTTCCTGGAAAAATTTGTGACAGAACAGGAAAATTATGTGCAAGAAAATATATATTTTATATACTTAGGAACTGATCTTAGGGAGATTTTTGGGGAAGACCACCATTTCAAGAGATTGGAAATCATTATAAAACAAGATAAATTAAGTTCTAATCTGAATATTTTTCATGTTGCTATATCATTTTTCAAACCTCCTTCTTTTCAAAAACACCATAGCATTGTTTCCAGTTTTGAACACATTATATAAAAAGTACCCCAAGGAGGAGCCTGTGCCAGAAAGAAAAATCTTACATTGAGGATGGTAACAGGAATATTCTGGGATGGAGCTAAGATGGCAAAGTGAAACTAGGAAGCCCTTGGAGTTTCTTCTGAAACAATTTAAATGAAGCCTTTACACAGACCCAAAAGTCTTAGATCTCACAAAAAAAGACTGAAATAAGTTCTCAATTCAAGATATCATGGAGAAACTTCAGTAAAGATCTGTCACTTCTGGTTAAAAGGGGAATATAGCCCAGTGTAGGCAGGAGAGGTGGAAAGCCAGAGGGAAGCTCTTAGTCAAAGCACAGCTCAGGTCTAGTCTCAACAAGCCAGTATGGTAGCAGGTCAACAGGGAAGGTCCCATGCACAACTCACAGGACAAATTTTGAACCCCAGGAACACTGGTGCAACAGATGAACTATTCAAATACAGGGTAGAAACCACTAAATAGGCAACATAATAGGAAAGTGGTAAGGAATCAGGAATTAATCCCTTGGTTCCAGCACAAAAAAACTTGGGCCTATACCTCTTGTGTCTCAGGAGCAAAGCTCAAGTATCAAAATAAGCAAAACTCCCCCCACCAAATTGCTAAACCTAGAAAGTTATTATTCTCAGAGGAATGATAAAAATGCCATCTCAGGAGAAGAAAGCAGTGATAAAATATCTTTGTGTGAAACCTCAAAGGAGCTTATGGATTGACCTCCAATCTTAAAAGATCTCATGGAAGAAGTCAAAAGGATTTGAAAAACCAAAGAAGAGAGGGAAAAGAAAAATGGGGAAAAGAAATGAGAGTCATGAAGGGGAATTACGAAAAATTAACTACAGAAACTAATTCCTTTCAAAGTAAAAATGACCAACTGGAAAAAAAAAACAACTCATCAAAAAGTAAAATTACCATTGGAAAAGGAAACACAAAAGAAAACTGAAGAAAATAAAAACCTAAAAATTAGAATTGGAAAATGGAAACAAATGATTCCATGAGATACCAAGATTCCATCAAAGAAAATATAAAGTATCTCTTAGGGAAAATGACCCAATAGATCCAGAAAAGATAATTTATGAATTATTTGTCTACCTGAAATCCTTGATTAAAAAAAGAGCCTGGAAAATATCTTTCATGAGATTATCATGAAAAAGTATTCTAATACCCTAGTACAAGAAAACAAAATAGTCCTTGAAAGAATCCATGATCACCTTCAAAAAGAGATCCCAGGATTAAAACCTCCAAATAATATTGTAGTCAAATTTCAGAATTCTCACATAAAGGAGAATATACTGCAAGCAATAAATAAAGCAATTTAAATACCAAGGAATTGGTCAATTGATCAATCAATTGATCAATCAACCAACCTTGAGAATTGTACTTTTATCAAAACAGAGGTTGTGGTTCCAAGATAGGTTTAAAACTATTAAGGCATGAAAAGAAGGCTTATATTAGGAGAAGAAGCATTGGAGGATAAATAATACTACATGAAGACCTATTAGGAATGAAGGGAAGAATGAACTGAGTAAATCTTACTCTCAACAAATTTGGTCCAAAATAAGAATAACATACATTTTCAACTGAGTTTTAAAATTTATCCTACCCTAGAGAGAAGTAGGGTTGGGAAGGGAAAAACAGGGGGAAAATGGACTAATAAAAATGACACTGAAGCTAAAAGTAGTGGTAAAATTAAAGTTAAAAGGAAAAGGAAAAGAGGAAAAGGAGAAGGAAAGACCTGGTGGAAAGAAGAACTGTTCAAGAGACAGCAGTCAGAAGCAAAACACTGGTGAGGATAGATAAGGGGAAAGTAAAGAGAAAAGTACAAATGGGTGAAGGTAGCATGAAAGTAAATACAGAGTTAGTAATCAAAATTGTAAATGTGAATGGGATGAACTCTCCCATGAAATGGAAGCAGATAGCAGAGTGGATTAAAATTGAGAATCTTGCAATTTATTTTTTACAGGAGACACATTTGAAGTAGAGAGACACACATAAGGTAAATGGAGCATAATGTATTATGCTTGAGCTGAAGTAAAAAAGCATAAGCAGGGGGATAGCAATCCTTATCTTAGACAAAGCAAAAGCAAAAATAGGTCTCAATAAAAGCCATAAGGAAGGAAATTATATCTTATTAAAATATACTATAGGCAATTAAGTAATATCATTATTAAACATATATATATATACTAAGTGTTTTAGCTTCCAAAATCTTAGAAAAGATGCTAAATAAGTAACAGGAGGTTTAGAAAGCAAAACTGTAATTATTGGGAATCTCAATCTCCCTCTATCAGAATTAAATATTTAGCCTCAAAATAAACAAGAAGGAAGTTGAGAAGGTAAATAGATTTTTAGAAAACTTAAATAAGATAGAGCTCTGGAGAAAATTCAGTGGAGATAGAAAGGAATATCCTTTTTTCTCTGTATTACATGACATCTATGCAAAATTTGACCTTATAATAGGGCATTAAAACCTTACAATAAAGTGCAGAAAGGGAGAAATATTAATTGCATCCTTTTCAGATTATGATGTAATAAAATTGCATTAATAAAGGGTCATGAAAAATTAAAAAATGTACATTAAATAGCCTAATTTTAAACAACAAATCATATAAATAATCAACAAGTTTAGCCAAGATAATGACAATGATGAGATATCATACCTAAACTTATGAGATGCAGCCAAAAGCAGTTATTAAGGAAAATTTTATATCTCTAAATGTTTATATGAATAAAATAGAGTTGCTCATGCAACTCAAAACATTAGAACAAATTAAAAATTCCCCAATAAATACAAAATTAGAAATTCTGAAAAATCAATAGAGAAATTAATGAAATTGAAAGTAAGAAAACTATTGAACTAATAAATAAAACTAAATTGGTTTAATGAAAAACCAATAAAATAGATAAATCTTTGTTTAATTTGATTGAATAAAAAGAAAACCTAATTACCAGTATCAAAAATGAAAATGGTAAACTCAATACCAATAAGGAGGAAATTAAAGGAATAATTTAGAACTATTTTACCTACCTGTTCACCAACAAATCTAACATATAAATGAAATGGAAGAATTTTTACAAGGAATAAACTACCCAGATTAACAGAAGAGGAAATAAAATATTCAAATAACCCATTTTAGGAAAAGAAATTAAAGAAACCATCAATAAACTCCCTAAGAAAAAATATCTCCAGCGTCAGATGGATTTATTCATGAATTCTACCAAACATTTAAGAAACAATACTAATTCTATATGAATTATTTTAAAAAATAGGTGAAGTAGTTACATCAAATTATTTTTACGACACCAAGACTCTGCTAGGCATAGACCCACATCTCTTATCCTATTAAAAAAAGATCAAAATGGGTACAAGAGTTAGGCACAAATGGTGCTACTATCAACCAGTGAAGAGATCAAGAAATACTCTGTCCAATCTATGAAAAGGGAATAAATTTATGACCAACCCAGAAATAGAGAACATTATAAATTGCAAAATGTGATTTTGACTATATATAAATAAATTTTTTTGTACAATTAAAACCAAAGCAGTCACAATTGGAAGGAATGCAGGAAGCTAGGAAACCATTGTCACAGTTAGCATTTCTGATAAAGACCTCCTTAAAAATATAGAGAGAATTGAGTAAAATTTATAAAATTACAAGTCATTGTCTAATTGATAAATGGTCAAATGATATGAATAGACAGTTTTCAGATGAAGAAATTAAAGTTATGGTCATATGAAAAAATGCTCCATATCATTATTGATTAGAGAATTGCAAATTAACACAACTCTGAGGTACTAGATACAACTATCAGACTGACTAAGATGATAAAAAGGAGAAATGACTAATATTGGCAAGGAAGTGAGAAAATTGGAACACTAATGCTCTGTTGCTGGAGTTGTGGGAACAATTTAGAACTATGTTTGAGGGGCAATCAAATTGTGTATTTCCTTTGATTCAGCAATATCTTTACTTGGTCTATATCCCAAGGAGTTCATAAAAAATTGGAAAAGATCCACATGTACAAAAAATATTTATAGAATCTCTTTTTGTAGCGGCAAAGAATTAGAAATTGAGGGACTCCCCATTAATTAGGGAATGGTTAAATAAGTTATGGTCTATGAATTATTTGAAATACTATGTTCTGTAAGAAATCATGAGTGGCTAGACCTAAAGACTCATATGAACTGATGCTGAGTGAAGTGAGTAGCACCAAGACAATGTTGTACACATTAACAGCACCATGTGAGATAATTAGCATTGATAGATGCAATTCCTCTTAACAATTCAGTGTTCAAGGACAATACTGAAAGCCCAGTTTTGGAAAATGCCATCCACATAGAAAATACTATAGAGTCTGAATGCAGAGTGAATCATACCATGTTTATGTCTTAAAACTTCTTTTATGTTTTTTTCTTTCTTAAACTTTTCCCCCTTAGTTTCAATTCCTCTTTCAAAACATACGCAATATGGAAAGATGTTAAAAATGATTGTAAATGTACAACTTTTACCAGATTGTTCCCCACCATAGGGAAAGGGGAGTAAAGAGAAGGTGGTAGAAAAAATGATGAATGTTGAAAACTATGTATGTAATTGGAAAATAAAATAATAGAGACATAAAAAGGAGATAACAATTATTAGATTCTAAGGTAGTAACTTTTTTCTATACTAAGTTAACAGAACTGCAAAAAGACATGGATAATGACATAATTGTAGGAAATCTTAATGTTCTTCTCCTTCCTCACTTCACCTCACCTTCCAAATAGAACCTGAAATGGCCATGAGAGGAAGCTATTAGATTTGCTCTGTATGGGTCCATAGCAAAGAATCAGGAACAGTGGATGGAAGTTGCCATGAAATCACTATATGTTCAATGTTAGGGAAAACTTCCTAACAATTTGAGCTACCCAGCTTCCTTAGAGGTATTCAAAAAGATGGTGAATATCTAGATGTTCATTAAGGTCTCTTCTGATTCTCAGTTGAAAGTGGAGGTATTTTTGTCTAGCTTATCTAAACATTATTTTATTAAAAAGATGACCAGGTCCTGAACTAAAGTAAATAAAGAAACTCTAAAAGCAGGGAGAGATAGTTTCTTTTTTACACAAGATTAATGCATTAGTTCCATGATTGCTGAATTACTTCATGGCCTTGACTACAGGGTTTGATATATATTAGAAATTTGTTTCCTTCAGCAAAAGTAAATAAAGCTTTTTCCAATCTAATAATACAACTTCCTAGTAAGGCTGAAAATTTGGTATAGAGGAAGCAATTATTTTTCATGTGGTGGGTCTTTTCTAAGTGTCTGAGGTTTGAAATAGAAGTGTTATTAGAACTGCACCTCAGGGCATGTGTGCCCTTTTGATGGCAAGGCAAGAAAACAATTTTTTATTATTCTGCAAATCTGTCTCTTTAGCAAATATAATAAATGAAAAAACATAATTTGTTTAACAATGCCAGTTGCCTGCAAGAGAAGAGTGAAGGGGAATGTATAGGAAATTAGACTCATTTATGTCTTGTGAAGACTGTGCATCTCCCAAAATGACAAATATAAAAACCTATTTTCCAAAAGATGAGTAAATCAAAAGCAAAATATTGAAGCAGTTTAAAACTGCTTTATAACCAACCCTTGTCTTTTTTAAAGCAATGCACTTGCTCATTTTACAACCAGAGAAAGAGAATGGAAACAAATCTACTGATGCTTCATTATATATTTACTTAGGAAAAGAAAGACATTGCACCAGAATGTGAAAAAATTGCATCATAGGGAAAGAAATAAATATCATTCAGTTGCCAGCAATCACAATTAAAAAAAATCTTGCTCATTTAATACTTTTCCATATTTTTATTATCTGATGGGTGTGAAAAGACTTCATTTCTTTATAGTAGCATTATTATTAATTAAAATTGTATTTTAAATTAAAATTTAATCAATAATTCTTTGATTATTTCAAAAATTGTCAAGTATATCTAGGATTTCATCTCCATGAAAAAGAGTAACTTAAAATTCAATTAATTTTAAAAGAAATTTTAAGAAGCTCAAGCCTAGAGATTTGACCACACACACACACACACACACACACACACACAAACATATATATTAGAGATAGAAAGGAAAAACAGAAACAACAGTTCCTGACCTTGAGGAATTTCTATTCCATTGGCAGGGGTGTATAAGAAGTACACTGATAAAAGTGTATAAAATAAATGCAAAGTAAATTTTGGATGTAGAGTATCAACAATTAAAATTTAGATTTTTTTTAGTACAGATTTTAAATAAAATCTTAATTACAGGGCTATTGGTCAAAAAACATTTTTGTGTGTGAAAAAATCTTAGTTATCCTGGAAGATCATATTGTTCAACCAGTTAGTTAACAGACATTTATTAAGGGTCTATTATTGTCAGGAACTATTGTAGATACCGTTCTTTAAAAGGACATCATTCATGAAATTTAAGAAATTCTTTAAAGGGGGGGGGAAATGTTTATCCATTAGGAATTTTAATATTTTCATACATTATTTAAATATTTTGTAATGGGAGCCTAAATTTGACTTCTAAGAGTAACATCAAGTATATTCGTGATCAAGGTAATTGTGGGTGGTATGTGCATGTTTGTGTATGAATAAATACAAACTTTTATACATAAAAATGTATGTATATGTATATATATATATATATATATATATATATATATATCATATGTATAAATACATATAGGCAATCAAATGGTGCCATTGTATATAGAGTGCTGACCCTGAAGACACATCTTCCTGAGTTCAAATCTGGTGTCAAACACTTTGTAGCTGTAAGACATTGGGCCTCAAGTAGCCTTACCTTATTTGCCTCAGTTTCCTTATTGTAAAATGAGATAGAGAAGGAAATGGGAGACCAGTGATAAAGCAGTTTGTTTACCAAGAAAATTTCAAATGGGTTCACAAAAAATCAGACACGATTGAAAAATGATTGAACTACAACACACATTTATACCCAGTTTTATAAATACATAGTTTTTTATATGTGTATATATGTAAATCTCTGCTTGTTTTGTCATAGTCATTGTTTCCATTATAGTTTTTTTTAAATTTTGCTTACTTTACTTTGTGTAAATTTAGCTTATCTCGTCTTAGACAAATCAATAAAAGATGGAGCGTACCTAAGTATTCTATACTAAAAAAGGTAATGGACTTAGGGTAAAGAGAAACCTGAGTTATAATGTCATTGTCTCCACTTATGAGTTGTATGATGATAAATATATCACTTGAAATTTTTATGTCTCAATCTTCTCATCATCAAAATGGAGGTAATAATAGAATTTACCTCATAGATATTTAATTGTGCATAATTTTGAATTTGTCTAAGCTGATTACTCTTCCCATGGATTACTTAAGTGTAATTTGAGATCTACTTAAAATGAAAGTTCATACAATTATAGTTAACATTTCTAAAGTTCTTTAAGATTTGCAAAATGCTCTATAAATGTCATCTCATGTGTAATGAAAAGTGAATAAGGTTTGAAATTAAAATTTCTTAAAATTGAGATGTTAGTACAGAAGATCACAGAATTCTAGGAAATTACTAGAGAGAAAAAATGTTTTTCATGTTAACAATTTTATTTTGTGTACTGTATTTTATGGTTTATTTCATGGCTATTGTGTTAGGAAAAGTATATATTTTCAGAATTCATTTTTTAAAGAATTATATGCAAGAAAAGTGTATTTTCAGCAAAACCTAACTTCCTATTGCCCTTGGATTAAATGCATAAACATTTGCAGTTTTGTCTTTTATGTTGTTTTCTAGGAATGCTACTCCCATGAAAGTTGAATATTGATTATTGTGGGCTGTAGGCTGCTATCCCTTTGTTTCTCTCATTTGATTTTGTTTTCTTTGCTTTCTATCAGTTCATAAATATTTTCCATGGCTTTTAATTCTTTTTTTTCAATCGATGGATACCTATTATTTTTAATTCTACAGAAAATATGGTTATTCACATTTTAGTGTCTATGGATCTCCCTCCCTTTTAAACTTTATTAGGGTCTTTTCCTAACTAGACTCTGGATTTAAAAAATATGGCTCTTTTAGTCGATTAAAAAACATTTATAATTTCAAATTACTTTCAAGAATCCCTTTCCTTCATTTTATAGATGAGAAGTCTGCCCAGAGTAGGAAAGTGATGAGCTCCCAATTACATTGGTATGGATAGCAAAGCCAGTATTTAAACTTAGGTCTGATTCTATTCTTCTGTAGATATTTTGGCTACACAGTTTTCAGAAATGGTACATTTAAAATATTCTCATGAACAGATCTTTTTCTGATATCAACTTATAGAGGTACCTGAGTTCCTTTGATTCCTCCAGTCTTGATAACTGTGATTCATATGGATAAATATTGAACCTGTGATTTCCTTAGCATAAGGAATTATCCAATGAGGAAGTTCCCTTGACCAATTCAACTTATGATCTAGAATAGTGTTGTTAAACATATGGATAAGACTGACCCAGAACATTATTGGGAATGTTTATTTGAGAAATGTTTAGCAAATGAAGTAGAAAATAAAATAAAACATAGAAAATAGAAATATATGGTTTTCTAATATAACAAGCATAATACATGTAAGACAATATGTATCCTGCAGGAATTCTTATGTATGGTTTAGTGGCCCCCTTTTCTTCTTGAGTTTGGCATCACTGACCAAAGGATTGAGGGTTTGTCAATTATTCAGGGTTGTCCAGTCTGTATGTATCAGAGGCAAGACTTGAACTCAGCATTCCTAGCTTAAGATCAGTTCTCTATCCATATTACCATGCTATGTCTTTGATGCAAGCACATCAAAGTTATATTTTAAAATCTCATTAAATTTTCTTTTTAAAATGCTATTTAAAAATCATGTTCTGGTAAAAGCTGGATTTATACTAAGGAGCACCCTGAATCAGAAAGCAGATTTGATTCTGCATATGAATAGTCTGCTTCTTCTAAAGGGAAAGATTATTTGATTTAAATGACTAATAAATTTCAAGCAATCCATAGCAGCTGACAATTCTCACTGGGATACTTCTTTTTTAAGAGTAGAATGGAAAATTACAGCTAACTGGCTACAGAATCACAGAATGTTCAAGTAGGAAAGGGGGGTGAAAGATCAGCTTGTTCAATATTCATTTTAGAGATAAGGACACTGAGGGACAGAAAAATGAAATGACTTTCTCAAGGTCATATGGGTTATGGTGGAAGCAAGACTAGAATCCAGCCCTCTTCATTAATCCAGTATTTTTTCCCATTTCTAAAGTTAGGTAGTCACAAATAGGCTCATGGAAAGATACAGAAAAACACATTTATGACTGTAATCTCTCCTCTTGTTTCAGTCACTGGAAGAGGAGGATAGAGGAATCAGAAGTTAGTGACAAAATCTTTACGTATTTCAGAGACTGGAGGTGCAAAGCAGGAGAAACCTTTTGATTAGTTTTATCAATCTAACTTGGGAATATTTTACTTATGGCCAAGACTGAAGAAAAGTCAATTTGAGGAGAAATTGCCAAAAGTCTTTTTGACAACTAAGCTTGTCTGAAATTCAAGACAAAAGAGGTCTGACTCTAAGATAAGGGTACAAGATTAGTGGGAGAAATTCTCTAATCAAGGCAATCAGGGGTAAAGCAGCATTAAATTATGCAGTGATTGATAACAGTGATTGAAAATTAAGGAGTTATTATTTAATTGTTTCTATGTATGTCTACTGAGAGAGGCAAAGTTTTCTATAAATAGTTAGAATTTATATAATGCTTTAAGGTTTGCAGAGCACTTTACTCATGTTATCTCTGTTGATACTCCAAAATTTTCTCTATCTTCCAGATGAAGAAACTGAAGCTTTTGAAAAATAAAGTGATTTTTCCAGGTTTAGATGGCACGAGGCAGCTAGGAGGTACAGAGGACAGTGGCACAGTAGATAGAGTGTAAGGCTTGGAATGAGGGAAACTATTCCTCCTAAGTTCAAATCTGACTTCAGATACTTACTAGTTGTGTGACCCTGGGCAAGTTACTTAACTGGGTTTGCCATACTTTCTTCATTTATAAAATGAACTGGAGGATGAAATGGCAAATCACTCCATTATCTTTGCCAAGAAAATCCTTTATGGGGTCATAAAAAATTAGATATGACTGAAATGCCCTACCAGGATTTGAATTCAAATGTTCCTATCTCCAATTCCAGTACTCTACTCACTGTCCCACTTAGCAGCTCCAAGCATCTGAATTAAAGAATAGGTGCAGTTATGAATTAGCAAATGGAATTATCTCATTGAGAGTTCCCCTGGGTCAAAGAAATCACAAAGGCAGTCCAAACTTGGACTACTTGAATATGTTAAATACACATACACATCCATGCACACATATATGCTATATAAAATATGTATTTTATATAAATTAGGATGATGGCATTTTGACAGTGAAAGGGAAGTTGGAGGATGAAGAAACTAAAGTTCAATGAAATTCAGGGAAATGTCCAAGGTTGCAAAGTAATAATAATTATTATTATACTTAACATTTGTATAATAATGTATGCTAAGCACTTTTATAATTAGAGTCTCATTTGACCTTCACAAAAAATAGGTGATTTTATTATCGATATTTTACAGATGAGGAAACTGAAGCAGAAGTAGAATGACTGGGCCAGGGATATACAATTATTATGTGTCTAAAGCTGAATTTGTATTCAAGTCTTTCTGACACCAAGCTGGGCATTCTAGCTACTGGGATTCAAATCCAGAGTAACTGAATATGGTACTTTTCCTTCTTGGCCACTCAGATTTGTTTTGACTAAGCTCTCTGGGACTTAAATCTCAGAACTAGCAACCTCTTTCTTCTTGCTTGCAGCATGTTCAAATTGCAGATTTAAGTCTCAAGTGATACCTCAACCTTGAAAACTGGATGGACAAACTTTAACCTAGAGCTGGGAAGAATCCTTAGAAGTTGTCTGGTCCAGCCACCTTTTTTTTACAAATGAGAAAATGTCAGGCACAGAAAGTGACTTGTCCAAGGTCACAGAGTCAGAAAGTTACAGCTCTAACTTTAAAACTAGTGCTATTTCTTTGGTACCCATGCTGCCTGAAGCTCTATTTGAATATGGGCTAATATTCGGTCTAACTTAATTCTTTCTTGCTTCAATATAAATTCATCACTATTCATTTTATACTCTGTGAAAAGGGAGAATAGCTAAATTTTGCTTTTGTTTTTATTAAATAATAATTAAATAAGCAAAATAATCCAAACCCATTAAAATTTCTTCAGAAGAATTTCTTATCTATTAAAATATGAATTATTTGGAATTTGGAAATTTTTTTCCAGGGGATTATTTGACTCTTCAGTTCCTAGGACAGTATTTGACACTTTATAGTTACTAAATAAATATTTGTTGATTTCTTTATTTCTTTTGGGCCTTCCCCAATTTATTTTCTCATTTAAAATCTGGCAGGGGTCAGAGATGAAAACTTTATTAATGTTTAGTATAGTAGAAGTATTTCTTCTTGTTTCTTACATATCGTATTCCTTTTATTACATCATTCTATCATTTCTTTTTCAACAGTTCTATTTTGTTTCCCTGATACCACTTGAGGCTCATCTCCTTACCTTCCTCAGTTAATCTAACCAATTTTTCATTTAAGATTAATATGGGTTTCCTATTTAATTATATGTGACCCTGTTTAAGCAAAATCATACAAATGGAAACTTGTGAAATTGGTAAAATGATTCACAGTATACACATACCTTCCATTCCATTGTATTTAAAAAAGTTGTTTTTAAAATTCAGAATACCTTTTGTACATCAAAACAACTATTGCATATAACATTTTCTTCCAGAAACATAATTTTAGGTAAAAATCAATTCCAGATGTGGGAGCATTTTGCTATAATCCTATATATTTCCTTCTAGCAAATGCCTGCCATCATATCATCTGTTCCAATAATGTTTGAAAGACCAGCATATAGTTTGCAGGTTTGTATGTTCAGCAGAGGCTCACTCTTCTAATTAACTCTTTTAAGGAACATTTAATTTTGAAAACCATCTTATTACTACTTATATAAAATGTGCATTAATTTAGGGCTTTTACAAGAAGATATAAAAGGAAAAGCTTTATCTACTGGGAAACCTTGTCAGTATTAAGCTGAAATGTGTCTGGCATTTTAGATGGAGTGACCTGAATTTATGTTTTGGAAGGTACTGACACCTGCTTTTTTCAACACTGTTTGAATTTTGTTCTATTTTTCATCTTATCTGACCAGCATTCCTAACAGCCTTCTTCCATTCACTCTTATCTTGGCAGCCAGTAACTTGATGGGAGACGGAACCACAACTCCTGTATGCAGAATTTTCTGCAAAATGGGAATAGTATCATTCTCTTCAGAGCCTAAAACCACAACTCTCCACAAAAAGTGGTATGTGTCAGCAAGGTCAAATCATGTTGCAGGAAAAACAGCAGCCATAACTTTGGGGAGAACTGCTAATTGATTTTTTAAAAATGAAAATATTATTAGGATGATTAGATGTAGGGTGAGCATTATTCTTTCATTCTGTTAACTTCTGACACCTCTGTAGGAATGGCTTATCTTTACATCATTTATTACAAAGAAGATCACTAGATATATTGTATTTCTTACCAATATCTGTTGAGGGCTCTATTTTAGTCACCCAGGTTTGGAACTACAGAGTCAACCTTGACAATTCATTCTCCCTCACCTCCCTGTATGGGATCAATTGTCAAGTATCAAAAATTTCCACTTCTGCAACATCTCTCTGCACCTTTTTCTCCATTCATGCTGCCATCCTTCTCATCTGATTGATCACAATAGTCTCTTCATTGATCTCCTTTTCTCGAGTCTCCCTCCTCTCTAATCTGTTTTTCACAGAGTTACCAAAATCATCTTTCTAAAGCTCAGGTCTGACCATGTCCCTTTCCTCTCTATGTAGCACCAATGGTTCTCTCTTATCTTAAGGGATTAAACATAAACTCAGTGGTTTGGTGTTTAAAACTCTTCCCAAACCAGTTACAACTTGCTTTATAAACTTATTATACTTTACTGTCCATCATGGATTCTAGTTTCCAACCCAACTAGCTTGTACATCTTTCTCATGGGGGACATTCTAATTTCCATTGATATGCCTTTGTATAGTAGACCGCCCCTGATATCTGGCATGCTCTGCCTCCTCATTCCTGGCTCTTAGAATTCTTGGCTGCCTTCCAAGCTTAGTTTAAGCACCTCCTCCTACATGAGACCTTTCTTCATCTCCTCCACTCATACCAAATTGATTTGTTCACATCATATATATGCACATTTGCATCAACATACACAAATACTACTTACAGATATTTTCTCCTGATAGAATATAAGCTCTTTGAGGGCAGTGATTGCTTCACTTTTATCTTTGTATCCTCAGGATTTAGAATGACTGCTGGTTCAAAGGAGGTTATGCAATGTGTATTATTGCATTTGATCCTCACAACAGTCATGTGAGGCAAGTTTGGATGGGTATTATTATTATTAACCCTGTTTTACAGATGGGATATACTGCCTCAGTCATTCATCAGCTGTGGAATCCCAAATCACTGTGACTCTCTCATTTTCAATCTCTTCATTTGAAAAATGGAGATTATAATCTCACCTATCTCCCATGATTATTGTGAGAATATGTGCCTTGCAGACGTTAAAGTACTGTATTCATCGTAGTTCTTGTTATCTCGATAATCTCATTTTCTCTTATGCTTCAACTACATAGACAACTTTCAGATCTATCTCCAGTCCTGACGTCTCAGCACTTCAGACAATACCCTTGGACGTTCCACCATTATCTCAAGTTCAACATGTCCAAATAACTTACTTCTTTTTGTCCATCACTACCACCACCTCCATCACCACCACCACTACCATCACCACATCATCAGCGTCATCATCATCATCATCATCATCATGTCAATAACAAGTCCATAGTATCAATTGCTTAAGGTACATCAGCAACTATACTAAGTGTTAGGGAATTCATAGAAAGGCATTTGCATTCTTATGGGGGAGACATGTAGGAATAATTAGGTACAGATATGATATAATGTAATCTGAGAAGGAAAAGTAATATCATCTTGGGACTTAGGCAAAATGAGACAGAGGAGAAGAGGTAAAAATGGGAACTGATCTAGAAATAGGAGAAGAATCTTTTAGAGTTTAACCTTCAAGGCAACCCTGTGATAATACGAATTATTCCAAAGAGTCTTAGAAAAATATATACAAATCTGTATAATTAAAAGCCTCTCTCAACTATAGTTTCCAACCTCATTACTCTCATTGTTGAGGGTGAGATAGTTTATCTCCTTTTTCCTTTTTGATGTAGCCCTGTGCATTTGACTCTAAGTTTTCACTTTTAAAAAAGTGGCAATTTATACAAGTGTACAAAAATCTGCTCTGTGACTCATTCCAAAATGAATCACAAAGTCAAAAAAAGTCACCATCCACCCTACTAAATATGGTGTATTTCTGCAGTGAATACAAAAGTAAACGTGAAATCCAACAGGATTAGGACAGCTGAACAGCCAGAGATAAAGCCTTCTGGGCCTGGCTGTCACAGTGAAAGGGGCATGCCATTTTGAATTCTGTATCAAAAGCAGGGAAACTGCCTTAAAGCATAGGTATGCCATCTTTGAAAAATGCTTCTCTCTCTCTCCCCACCCAAAAGAGGTGGCCAAAAGTTCTATTTATTTTATGAGACATATTCTCCATTAAGTCACTATTACTAAATTTATCTTGAAGGCTCTAGTTATGACAGCAAAAATGTATCTTTATGATTTAAAATGTGATGACATCCAGGGCAAACAGTTGCTCTGTTCCCTAGCATCAGGCCCTACTGAGCTGTTGTAAATCAGTATAATCCACTGTATAATACCCCACCACCCTGCAGTGTGCCACAGAATACAGTCTCAAAAACAATTCTGAGGAATCTTAACAACTCATCAGACCTTCTAGCACCTACCCTAGACCCATCATTTCCACTTTAAATAAAAGAATGATGTGGTGAAATGATTCTGTTTGTTAGTTTCTCCTATCCCAATGCAGATCAAGACCTTTAACAATGCATAATTAACCAAAGACCATTTTTTAAGAGAAGAAAAAATAAGGCAAACCTTGAGAACTGTTTCAAGATATCTAGCTCCTTTTGGTCAAATAGAGGCATCCTGTAATTTTTTTTTTGCTCTTTATGAACATAGTATAACCATCTTTCCCCTACACCTATTAAGGTTTGGGTAGTATTTAATTAGTTGCAATAAAGTTGATATTAATAAATGGACTAAATAATATAATTGTGGAACTGAAATCATTGTTTCTATGACTCCACTTGGTGGTTTCTTACCAAAGATACTGAATGGTTTGCTATTTCCTTCTCCATCTCATTTTATGGATGAGGAAACTGAGACAAACAGGGTTATGTGACTTGCCCAGAATAATACAATTAGTAAGTGAGTGAGACTGGTTTTGGACTTCTTGACTCCAGGTCAGGCACTTTATCTACTGTACACCCAAGTGTTCTTAAAGAAAATGCATAATTTCATTTTTTGCAAGGTAATAGGGTTAAATGCCTTGCCCAAGGTCACACAGCTAGTAAGTATGAAGTATCTGAGGTTGGATTTGAATTCAGATCTTCCTGACTTCAGGGTTGGTGATCTATCACCATACCACTTAGCAGCCCCTACAAAACTGCATTTTTAAAAAGTCTTTGACCAGACAAGAAAAATGATGATCTGAGTTAATGATATTTTTAAGAGGCAGTTCTTTTAAAAATTATTACTCACATTTAATAAAGAGTTCATGATTCCAAAATGTCATCGGGAACATTCAAAGGCTGAAAAATATCACCAAGGCTTTTATAGTTTGTAAGATGATAATGAATAGTTAAAAATGGACTCCCACCAATTATCGTTATGGTGATTTCTTAAAAAATACTGAATGCTTCATGGGAAAAAACAATACTTGCTGATTGATTGACTTTATAGCCACAGAACACCTTGCCTCACTTGTTTTTATATCTTGATTCTCTATTGTCTATCAGTTAGAATCCAAATGCCTCATCCTGCCACAAGAGCTGTTTTACAATCTGGCCCCATACTACTCATCCAATAATATTCTATCCTTCTTACAAGACAGTGATTTTCCTTAGGAAAGAGACCATGCTTTAATTCATCTTTGAATGAATTAGAAAAATGCCTATATACTGGGCCTTCATATGCAATCAGTAAGCATTTATTAAATAAAATAATCCCTGTTCTCAAAAGCTTACATTCTAATAGAAGAGTAAAAATGATCACATCTAAGTTTAAAGAAAGCAAACTAAGTGAATGAAAGAAAATTGAGAAAAGAAAAAGCAAGAAGTTTTAGGATTACCCAGAAAAGTCTTCACATAGAAAGTAGATCTTGAGCTAAGTCTTAAAAGGTAGACATTTTAGGAGGGGATGATGATGATGAGCAAAGAATGCTTTCTGGTCCTGGAAGACAGTCAAGGCAAAACTATGAAGGTAGCAGATGGAGCTATTATTATAGTATATTAGAAGTGTAGGAAAAAGAAATGTACTATCAATCTCCCCACCTAAAGTTGTTTGTTATACTACCATTCCCCCCACCTAAAGTTGTTTCTTTTATTGATACTATGCCAGTTGTATGTAAAAAGTACACAGAGCTGGGAAGCCAGACTTGAGTTTGGATTCCAACTCTAGTACTAACTAACTGTACTTGACTTGAGACCATTAAATTCTCTTCTTTTATTCTCAGCTTCTTTCTAAGTTATAGGCTCCTATATTTTGTTTTATTTTATTTAGGTTTTTTGCAAGGCAATGGGGTTAAGTGGCTTGCCCAAGGCCACACAGCTAGGTAATTATTAAGTGTCTGAGACCAGATTTGAACCATGATTCCAAGGCCGGTGCTTTATCCACTACATCACCTAGCTGCCCCGGCTCCTATATTTTAAACAAGAAAAAATGAATTAAAGATTGATAAATAGGTGCTTGAATATATCATATCTCCTAAATAAGCTTTCTATGGGTCAAAACAACTTCAATTCCCCAAAAGTTCCAAATAGGGAATATTCTTGGCCTCACCTTATGCCATTACTAGGACTATATCCCAAATAAATCAAAGAAAGAGGAAAAGAATCCATATGTACCAAAATATTTAAGCAGTTCCTTTTTGTAGTTGCCTTAATCTAGAAACGAAAGGCGTGTACTTCCATTAAGAGAAGCCTAAACAAATTATGGTATATTTGTGTGTGATGGAATTGTATTGTTCCATAAGAAATGACAAAATGAACAATTTCAGAGGAAACTGGGAAGAACTTTATGAACTGATACAGAGTGAATAATTTACATAATGACAATTGTTTAAGAAAAACACAACTTTGAAAGAACATATTTTGATTAAGGCAATAATAAATAAGGGCTGAAGATGAATCATGCCACCCACCTCCTGCCAGAGAAGTTGAAATCATTCATTTTTACGATGTGATCAATATAACATTTTGCTTTGCTGAACCATGTAAGTTTATTGTGAGTTTTTAAGATTGTTCAAATGTGGGCTGGGGGAGAGAGTAGCAACAAGAGAGAGAATAATTTTTTAAAAGTTAAAAGTTTTTCCCTAAGGCCTCAGTCTTAAGAAAAGAAAATATAGGACAACATAGGCTAAATCAATCTGCAACTTCTGAATAAGTTGATCAGTGATGTCAACTGCAAATGCTGCACCATAAAGCAATGAAATTATACTGAAAGGACTGGTAGATGATTCTTACAGTGTAAGCAAACAAATTTTAAACTCATGGGTCATAACCTAGTAACTCTTGCTACTGGTGATGAATTCAGAAAATGAGAAAGCAATTTGGAAGAGAATAATTAGCTTCTGTAATTGGAGGTCATATCTAGAAGGAGATGACGTCTCCAACTGCTGATATTACTCACTGTACTCTCACATCTATCCACAGATTACAAAAGTTGTCTTAGTCCTTGATGTTACAATGCAGATATGGCTCACACAGAACTCTAACTCTCCTCTTCAAAGTCCAGATTTTAATGTCTAGATTAATGTCAAATGACCAGAAAGGCTTATATTTTTCTTCCAGTAGCCATTATGAGGGGGGACAACAAAAAAACTAAACTTATTGTTAAGACTGTGATAGAAGGGTAAAATGTTTAATAACACTTCACAGAACTATAATGTTGCATATTTAAAAGTGAAAGGGATCTGAGAATTGACTTGAATCCGGACTTCTTATTTGACAGATGAGGAAACTGAGGGACAGAGATTTTTAAGTTATTTTCTTGAGTTCATGTAAAGTATGAGAAGCAGAATTTAGAATGAGATCTTACTCTTCCCTGGTTCAGTGCTCTTTTTATTTTATTTTTTATTTTATCTAAGGCAAAAGAGTTAAGTGACTTATTCAAGGTCACACAGCTAGGCACTTATTAAGTGTCTGAGGCTGGATTTGAACTCAGGTCTTTCTGACTCCAGGGCAAGTGCTCTATTCACTGGGCCACCTAGCTGCCTGCTGACCCCCCTTCAGTGCTCTATTCAGAATGCCTTGGCAACCATTTAGGGTATGTGCTATTCTATAGGAAATAGGTTTCTCTAAAATGAAAACACCAAAGGATAAAGGAATCATTCTTGATCAGTTTTATTCTTTGGTCATTCAACAAGGAGAACTGAAGAAAGGTTCTTGACTTTGAGAAATTGATGTTCATGTTACTCTTCTCTCCACCATTCTAAAGAACCAAAGTGACTTTTATGAAACATCAATAGGTCTTTAGCTCATGATGCTTTGGCAGCTAGCTACCCCTTCTGTTTCTCTTTTCTTATCTTCTCAGTGATAGGTTGGGGTAGAAAAACTCAGTAGCAAGATTCTTAATTGAATGGTTATTCAGTCTCTGGTTCTATTGCAATTCTTTTAAAGAAAGGATTGGCATGATGCCTTATCTAACTCTGGGAAATGCTAGTAACCTATGGAAAGGAAGGAGGTATTTTAAATAATGAGTAGTACTCATCTGGGAGTCTGATAATCACTAATTTTGGGTTCTTGGGGCAAGAAGAGAGAAAGGTTTGTTTCCAGATATATTATCCCAATGTAACAGTATAATCCTAGGAGAAAAAAATATGAATACTAATTGAGAGAAAGGAACTGATCTTTGAAAAATGTCCTGTGCTAGCAGTATTTGTTCCCAAAAGTGCCCCCTGTTTGAAGGTGCAGGGTGAGAGTGCTCACTTGGGAAATAAACATTTATTAAGGATCAATCAACTGTGCTAAGTGCTCAGGATACCAAAAGAGTCAAAGGAAATTACCTGCCCTCATCAAATTTGCAATCTAATGGGTAGATCAGTAAACACAGGTGGAGCCTTTACCTCTGTTGTTTTTCTGGTACAGTCTGGGATATCCTGGGAGAAGGAAGACATTATGTTAAATTCCCCAAGAAGGATCTAGGGAATGTTCATTTTACTTCAGCCTAGAATTTCTGAGAGGCTAGGACTAGTGGATTAGGAATCAAAGTGATATAGGGAAAAGATGAAGAGAATTGTGAATGTAACTGAAAGAAATTGGGTAGATATGTAAATTGACTAGAAGTAGAGAATTATGATTGTGAGAGAAACAATTGCAGTCTTAAATGCTCTCAAATTGGGTGGAGATCCCCACTCTTGATGTACCATTGATTGGTTAATGTAAAATTTGGCTTCACCCTCTACCTAATTCTTGGTCCAGTAAGAGAAAGGGAGTTCTCTGGATGAGAGGTAAGACATAAAAACCTGGGTTGGAATGCAGTCCAGGGCCAACATCTTCTCTACCAACCTGTGGCCCAGCGAGGTCTCTCTCTCTCCCCTTCTCTCTCTCTACCTATCCCTTCCTACATCTTGTAACCTTTTAATAAATTTTTGTTTTATTTCCACCCTTGCTTTCCCGACTCTAAATAATGATTCCTCATAGGCAGAATGGAACTCAAGTAGCCAGTGGCTACTTAATAGTGACTAAATTACTCTCATTTAGCTCTTTTGTTGAGTTTGAGATGAATAATTTTGCATCTAACAGCAAATATTTACATTAGATTTTCAGTGGCTATCTTTTGCTTTATTGGTATCTCCAGTGGTTGGCACAGTGCTTGGAGGTAGGAATTTAATAAATGCTTATGATTGGGTACCTAGAAAATATAAATAGAAAAGAATGTGGGTTGGTTAAAGCTAATAGATTCATGTTGTCCTGATTTCCATATGATGTCAAAATATATTAGAGTAAGAGTTTTGAACCCTTTCTGTATCATGGATATCTCAAAGCCTATGGATCCCTTTTCAGAATGATGTTTGTAAAAGTAATAAAATGAAATCTATATATATATTCATATAATTATATTACATTGAAATATTGTTGGTAAAATGTTAAAAAAAATTCACTCCAGATTAAGACCTTTTCATCCATTGGAACACTGAAATAAAGAATGCAAATTATTCCAAGTGCTGTCATACTTCTTTTGATCAGGAGGAAAGATAGCATTTACATTCTTGTAGTCTAAATCAAAGTGAATCAGATAAAAAATTATTTTAGATTCAGAGGCAGAAGAGATTATTTTTTTCCCCTTTGTGGCTGGAAGAAGGCTTCATAGAGGTACAGCATTGAAACTAGGCTTATATCCCACCTTCCCCCATCAAAGCCTCAATTAAGATGCCCAAGTATAAAAAGTACTAAGGTTTAATTATTTAATGATAATGACCAAGTTGAGCCCTAGAGAAAAATTAATCTTTAAATTAAAAAAAATTATTTCTCCACCCCACTAGTCCTTTGTTCCTCCACCCAAATGAGTAGGATTTCAGTTAGCTCATAGGATCTTGAATTTTGAACTGAAAGAGATCATGAAAGGAATCAAGTCCAATCTTTTCATTTTCCAAATGAGAAAATTAAAGATTAGGGACCTTAAATAACTTCCTCAAAGTGACAGAGGTAGAAGTCAAGCCAATGTCCTCTGCCTTCAAATCCTTTAAGAAGAAGGCACTGAGTATTTCAAATGTATATTTTATTAAAAGTGAAGGATAGGGTGACTAGGTGGCACAGTGGATAGAGCACCAGCCCTGGAGTTCAGGAGTACCTGAGTTCAAATCCAGCCTTAGACACTTAATAATTACCTAGATGTGTGACCTTGGGCAAGCCATTTAATCCCATTTGCCTTGCAAAAACCTAAAAAAAAGTGAAGGATAGTGCTAAAGAATAAAGTTTAGCAGTAAAATCATTCTAACAATCCCAACTCACACTTATTAAGTGCCTATTGTATGAAGGGCCCTTTGTAAAGTGTTAGGAGTGATACAAAATTTAGATAAGGCATGGCCCCTCTTTCTCTCTGTCTGAAATTTACAGCCCTGTAAGGGGATTATGACATACAAATAATTATAATTCAGAGTGTTTTTGTTAGTGGATTATAGGGATGCTAAACATAATTGTATGTAAGGTTTAATGAAGAAATAGTTGTTGTTCACTGAGGAGAACAGGCAAATCTTCATAGAGAAGGTAGCATTTGAGTTGACCTTAAAAGACTTAGTTGAGGATATTTTATGCTTATGAGATAGTGTTAGCAAAGGCCCAGAGGTAGGAAACCATGCAACAGTTTAAGGAGACAGAGGCTAGTCCCATTTGGTTGCAACTAAGCTATTAAAATGAAAGCTGTCCATTTGGCAAATGGGAGGCAAAATGGAGCTATTTGTTTGATGACAGAAAAGTGGAAAGGACTGCTGCTCCTTCTATCCAGTTATTACTGCCTATTGATCTTTTGCTTTCTTTCACCATTGTACTGCTTTGGTAATGAGACTCAAGTACATCAAAGTCCCATCACCAGGAACTTAAATTATATTAAACTCCTACACCTAGGTAAAGGAACTCACAACATAAGCCAAGTAGTCATAAGACATAATGGAAAGGGAACTAAAGTGAGTTTGTCCTTTATTTCTTCATGTTTTGAGATATGTTTGAAAGAGTTTCATTGATGTCCATTAGTCTTCTTAGCATATATGCCTGAATAATGAAACTGGCTCAACTAAGGTCCACAGGTAGAATTTTTGAAATGAAGAAAATTTCATATATATAAATATATATACATACAAGTATATATATATATATATATATAAAAACATATATATGATATATCTAAATGTAACAATATAAATATCACAGATCATATGCATGAACAAATATAAACAAATAAATTATAACACATATTTAGAAATATACATAATTTAAAAGGTATTATAAAAGCCATTAAATACCAGTCTTCAAAGTATTAATAGACTATTTCTTTTCACAAAATTTAAAGTGCAAACTTAAAAATGCAACTATAATATGGCAAAAACTACTGTTTTGGGTTCTGAATGTACGGTCATTTAGATGTCCCTGAGTTTAGAAAAAATCTTAATAGTATAAATAAGATTTTTTTTTGTTTGGATGTAAAAAATGCTGAAGGAAAAATTATTCTCAGGAATCTGGCATTATATAGCAATGGACTGAACTGTCAGTTCTAGTATTTGAATACTTAACTTCTTAGGACTTGTTACCACTTATATTTTTAGCCTTTGACAGTCCATGGTCCCTCTATCATGAAGCATCAGAGGAAAACTTTAGCAGCAAAGTATTTGAGTATACCACAGAATTAGAATGACATATTTCAGTTTTTACTATGTAGGAAAGGGCTTTTTCTTTACTGACATCCCCATTTGCCTTCCCAATGTGGGTTCAACAAAAATAGATTTATAATGTTACATTCTCCTTTGAAGCTGCCTGGAGTTGGGCTTCATCCTGCTAAACACACATGCATCCAATTCAATCCCAAAGCTGAATTTTTCAATAGAAGTGTCACTTTTAGGTTTCTGGTGCCAACTCAGCACAGCTGGACTTTGAATCAATTTCAATCAACTTCTGGTATTGCAATCGGGAAAATAATAAGACAATCCAATGTTTCTGATTAGCTTTTAAAAACCTTCCGAATTTTTCCAAGATACAGTCAGTGACATAGGAAGCCCTTTTTCTTTTGCTTGGGAGACCTCAGTCCTTAGGAGTAGTAGGGGGAATAATGATGGGCAGTGGAATGTACTTGAGGAAAGCTTTCCCTTGACTCTTGGCATGGGACCAGGAGGTGATAAGCTGAGATCAGAGTTTTACATATGATAGGGACTCAATAAATATTTATTGAATATAGTTGGATTTTGAATCCCCATAACACAGCAAAGTGCTGAAATCATAACAGGCACTCAATGAATCTTCACTGGATTATTCCTATTATTAATTCTCATGGCAATAATACTTCATATTTCTGGAAAGTGAACTTTCCAGGTGAGAAAACTTCTTTTATATCTCTTATTAGATAGTCACAACTTGGATGGAGTAGTAGGAAATAGGTAGCAGAGATTAAGGTAGCAGGGTAGCAGAGTATTGGGATTTCTATTTTTTTGGATAAGAAAACTGACTATCCATAATGATAAACGGACTGACCCAAGGTTACAGCATTGTGAGGTGGCAGAACTAGGACTTTCTTCTACATGATACTATATTTTCTTTCTTGAATTAAACTGATTATGTATGTTCTGCTTTAAGTATGGTAACTCAGTGTTACAATTTCTCCCGCCAATTCTCCCCACATTGCTTTATTTCTCTCATTCCATTCTCATTTTTTCTTAATTATGCATATGGAATAAATGAAACAATCTTTGACTTAGATTGAATAGAATTCTAGAGATATGGATTGGATTTGTAACTTTATTGGTACAAAGAACCCCCCCAGGTAAAGAAACACTCTTTACTAATGCAAGTCAGCATCTTCCCTGATGATATTCTTAGAGAATTGCCTAAGGCATTAAGTTAAGTGACTTGCCCAAGATAATTATTCCTATGGCAGAGTCTATATTTGAATCCATATTATTTTGACTGAATTCAAAAGCAGCTCTCTACCCACAACGCTATCATTCTAAAATAATAACTTTAAATCCCAAAAGGAGAAATCATCAGAAACAATCAAGAAGATCATAATTGACACTGCATAAAGATACTCAGCGCTAGTGAAGCCAGGTGACAAGATGATGCTAATAGATAATACTATCAAAGAGATTTTAAGGTATTGGGTTCTAAAAGTGGCAGATAGTCAACTCTTAAAGAAACCACTAAGAATCCTTCAGAATCCTTCAGGAGGCCCGTGAGGTCAAAACTATTTCCATAATGATGTTGTTTTAATTTATAATATGTAAATATCAATGGATATAACCCACATATAGATGTTGTCCCTCAGTAATTTTTAAGGATATAAGGGATCCCTGAGATCAAATAGTTTGAAGGTTATTGCTTTAAGCTCTTTCAACTCTTCTGTCTTCCTTTTCTCCCAACTCTATTATTTCTTATCTTTAAGTAGAGCAGAAAATACAATAAAATGTTCATCAATATGAAACATCTATTGAAATTCACATTCAGAGTATTGTTCTAATGCAGTTGTTTGGAAATTCTGAGTTCAGCTAAAATTCTTCCAAGAAGTTTGCAAAATTCATTTCATTCCTAATGCATACAAACACCAACCCAGGAAGCAGAAATCTTAAAGACTAAAACAATCCTTTAAAAAAAAAAAA
This sequence comes from Macrotis lagotis, assembly GCF_037893015.1. Taxonomy (NCBI): domain Eukaryota; kingdom Metazoa; phylum Chordata; class Mammalia; order Peramelemorphia; family Peramelidae; genus Macrotis; species Macrotis lagotis. The sequence continues at coordinate 65,441,611 of NC_133664.1, read as the reverse complement.
AACTAACTACTTGTATGTCATAAAATGCTGAAGACTTCCAGAAATATTCTAGAAATTCAATCTGTCTATGTCAGGAACTCTTTGTTTACCTGGCCCTTTCAGTGACTCCTAGTTGCTGGTGAGCTTCAATGAGTTCTGTAAGTTGTTTCTGTAACATCACGTCTCTGCCCTCAATTTGGGTAATGAATTCATGCTTCAAGAGATCAGACACGGTTGGCCGCTTCTCATAATCTTTAGTCAAGCACCTGTGCTGACAGAAAAGAATATGTAATTATCAGATAAATAACACATAGTCTTCAAACTATCATATAGGCTCTTTAATTTTTTTTATAATTACTTTGACTTGCTATGGCAGTGTGTATTTTCCAAATGCTAAACCCAAACAAGTAGCTCAGAAACATCAGAGTTGCATGTTAAGATGGAGACTTGTGGAAATGAAGGAATCTGTGAGTCACTATGTTGTAGGAATGCCGTCTTTCCAATGAAATACCAACTTCCTATTCCCCTTTTGTAGCTACAGTGAATATTCTCTTTCACAAGTCTGCAGCGAAAGATAAAATAAACCAACCATAAAGACAATTAAGTTTTGATAGTTATTTAAAATTAAAATAAACTTTATAGTTTCTTTTCATGATGTTTTACTCATCTCAATTAATCCTCTATCTCCTTCTTTTTCCAAGACTCATCATTATCTTGAAGAGATCAAAGAATGGGATGTTTGATTCCAATGTACATTTTAATGCTAATTTTGAAATACAGAAATTTCCAACCTTCATTTTTTTTAGGTTTTTGCAAGGCAAATGGGGTTAAGTGGCTTGCCCAAGGACACACAGTTAGGTAATTATTAAGTGTCTGAGACCGGATTTGAACCCAGGTACTCCTGACCCCAGGGCCGGTGTTTTATCCACTATGCCACCTAGCCACCCCTCAACCTTCATTTTCATTAGGATTAAAGAATATAGATCAGGAGCTAGAAGGAATCTCTGAGGTCATTTTATCTATTCTCCTAATTTTTACAGATAAAGAAACTAAGGTTCAAGGGGTTTGAGTGACTTGCCCAAAGTCATACAGGTAGTAATAGATGTGAGATTTGAATTCAGGCCCTTTGACTTTAGAGAAAGTACTTTATATATTAAGGTTTAGAAATCATTCTAGTACAAGGGATAGTTATGTTCATCTTCCATAAAGATTGCTTGGTGACCAGCAGCATCATTTGCATCATCTTTCTTAAAAACGCAAAGAACAGCTAGATGGTACAATGGATAGTTCTGGGATCAGGAAGATGAGTTCAAATGTGACCTCAGATACTTTTGAGCTGCATGACTCTGGGTAAGTCCTTTAACTCCATTTGTTTCAGTTGCCTCATCTGTTAAATGAATTTGAAAAGGAAATGGCAAGCCATTGGATCATGAAGGGTTGGGTGCATCTAATTAACTAAATAGTAGCAATAGCACAGATCTTTGAGATGATTGGCCAATATTATTTTTAGGTTTTTTTCGTAGGCAATGGGGTTAAATGGCTTGCCCAAGACCACACAGCTAGGTAATTATTAAGTGTCTGAGACCAGATTTGAACCCAGGTACTCCTGACTCCAGGGCCGGTGCTCTATCCACTGTGCCACCTAGCTGCCTCGTGATTGGCCATATTAAGGTGTCATTCATGCTCATAGATCAGAATAGTGCTTTAGTCCTCTTAGTGCCATTTTCTAAGCAAGTGTCCTTATCAATCCATGATATAGAGTCCAAAAATTCCTAATCAATTGTATCTTTCTCAGGGGAATCAGAATACCCTGAATGACTGACTCTTTAAAAATAATAATTATTGATGTTATTCTATTTTTTGTGGGATAGGAAAGGAACAAATAAAAAAAGTCAAAGAATTTAAGAGGATTGCACATTTCTGATGATATAATAATAATTTAGTTCTGTATCCGTGTGTGTGTGTGTGTGTGTGTGTGTGTGTGTGTGTGTGTGTTTAAAAGTATCCACAGGGGAGGCTAGATGGTGCAGTGGATAGAGCACTGGCCCTGGAGTCAGGAGTACCTGGGTTCAAATCTGGCCTCAGATACTTAATAATTACCTAGGTGTGGCCATGGGAAAGCCCCTTAACCCCATTGCCTTGCAAAAAACTAAAAAAAAAAGTATCCCCCAATGTCCAACTCTTCTTTATAGCTAAAAAACTATCACTTTGATGTCCATAGATTTAGATTAATAGGTTGTTTCAGTCAAACTGTGAAAATGGGTTTGAAATTGTCAAATTTACCTTTTATACACAGTCAATCAAGTCTTCTAAAAGATCACTAAGATATGAGTGAAATATCAATTTAAATTTTACATTTTCTGCTTATAAATATTTCTATTTGTCTCAAGTTCTTTGCAATAATATTTGAGTTTTAATAAATTCCTTTTAACAAATTAATAGGAAATTTAATAGTAGAATACTTTCATCTTTCTTTAAAAGTCCTAAAATATTTAGACCCTAGATGACCTTTTATACAACAGTAAATTGATGCTTTGGAAGGAGTGAAATAACATCCTGGATGTCTAGTTGGCATGGCTAAATGCTGGACTTGGAGTTGGGAGGAACTGACTTTGAATATGGTATCAGATACTTGCTATCAGTCCCTGTGCAATTCATTTACCCTATGCCTATCATACTCATTTGTAAAATGCACTTACTTATAATGATTACTTTCCAGGGTTAATATGAGGTCAAAAGAGATATTTGTAAAGCATCTGGCACATAGTAGGCACAATATAAATGCTTATTGACTAGTTAACATCAGTACATGTAATTTATACATTAGTTTTCCACTATTTCCCATCATTTTTGTGAAGGGTCTTTTACAGTTCAAATTCTTCTGAACTGGTCATCAAAAGTCTATGTTTGTAATTTATTTAAAGTGAGAAGAGTTAGTAGAGGTGGATGTATAGGAAGTATTTATTCACATCATGGAAAGAATGCTCGGTTTTGAATCAAAAACTTGGGTTCAAATTTCAGCTCTGCTCCTATATAATGACACCATTACATAGACCTTTTAATCATTTATTAAGTTTTATACTCAAAAGGGCAGCTGAATAAAAACCAATAAGTAATTGTACCTTGCATTTATATACCACTTTATAGACTAAAACGGAATTTCAGGAACATCATTGTTCTTGTTCTTCACAAGAATTTTCTGAGTTAGCCTTAACAGGTATGCCTCTTCAATTTACAGAAGAGTAAATGGAGGCTAAGTGATTTGCTCATGGTCACAAATTTAACATGTGTTAGAGAACTCAGATCTGACTCAATCCACTGTTCTTCCCTTTAGGTTAGGCTCAGAAGATAGCTCCCACAAAAACAAGTATTATGTAGTAATTATAGGGGCTCAAGTAGCCTGTCAATGAATATAAGGTACATGATGTAAAGTTTATTTTTAAAATTTTTAACATTTTTAATATTTTTAAATTTATTTACACATTACTAAAATATTCTTGTTGTAAGAGGTAAACATAATACCCCCTCCCCCAACAAAAAATATAAAAACCTTATGAGAAATAAAGTGAAAGAAAGAGAAAAAAATGTGTTTCAGTCTGTGTTCTGATACCTTCAGCTCTGTCTTGGGTGGATCACTTTCTTTATCATAAATCCATCATAGAAGTTATTTCCATATTTTTCCACAGTTGCTTTTCTGATTGTAATTCCCTTCAACCATTCCTCCCCACTACCACCTATTATATTTTCTTTCTCCTTTCACTTTTTTCCCTCTTCAAAAATGTGTTGTGAGGCAGCCAAATTGCACAGTGGACAAAGCACTGGCCTTGGGTCCAAGAGGCCCCAAGTCTATATCCCATCCTAGAGATCCAGCAACCACCTGGTCCCATGGTCCCGGACAGGCCAACCAATCTTCCCACTTTACAAAAAGGAAAAAAGAAAATGTGTTATATCTGACTATCCTCTCCTATGATTTACCCTATCACCCACACCCCCACCCCTCCCCTATCCCCCTTCTCTCTTTTTTCTTCTAGATTCCTGTACCCTATTGAGTGTGTATGCTGTTTTCTTTTGAGCTGTTTTCAATGAGAATGAATGCTCCCTCATTTCCTTTCATCTTTCCCCTGTCCATGCTATTGCAAAAGCTATTTCTTGACTCTTTTACATGAAATATCTTAGGCTATTCAACTTCTCCTTTCCTTTCTTTCAGTACATTTCCTTTTCACCAATTGACTCCATTTTTTATACTATATTATACCTTAAAATTCAGCTCCCTTCTGTGCCTTCTCTACAATTGCTCCTTCCAACTTCTCTATTAAATGAGAAGGTTTATATGAGTAATATCAGCATCATTTTTCAATGCAGGAATACATGCAACTCATCATCATTAAATCCCTCATAATTTACCCTTCTTATTCACCCTTTCTATGATTCACCTGAGTCCTGTATTTGAAGATCAAACTTTCTGTTAAGTTCTGGCCACTTCAACAGGAAAATTTGAAACCCCCCTGGTTCACTGAATGTCTATCTTTTCCCCTGGAAGAGGATTTCAGTTTTTCTGGGGAGTTGATTCTCAATTACATTCCAAGCTCTTTTGCTTTCTGGAATATTATACTCCAAGCCCTACGAGCCCTTAATGTGGATGCTGCTAAATCCAGTGTGATCCTAACTGTAGTTCCATGATATTTGAATTGTTTCCTTCTGGCTGCTTGTAATATTTTCTCCTTGACTTGAGGGTTCTGGGACTTGGCTATAATATTCATGGGAGTCATTTTTTGGATCTCTTTTAGGAGGAGATTGGTGGATTCTCTCAATTTCTATTTTACCCTCTGCTTCTAGGATATCAGGGCAATTTTCCTATAAGAATTATTTAAAAATGAATTCAAAGGGCTTCTCCTGATCATGAATTTCAGGTAGCCCAATAATTTTTAAACTATCACTTCTGGATCTGTTTTCCAGATCAGTTATTTTTTTCAATGAGATATTTCACATTTTCTTCTATTTTTTTTCATTCTTTTGGTATTGAATTATTGTGTTTTGATTCCTTGCAAAAGTCATCAGCTTCCTTTAGCTCCATTCTACATTTGAAGGTTCTGTTTTCCTCAGAGAACTTTCTTATCTCCTTTTCCATCTGACCAATTCTGCTTTAAACCATTCTTCTCCTCGATAACTTTTTCAATTGTTTTGTCCATTTGACCCAAACTGGTTTTTAACATATTATTTTCTTCAGCATTTTTTTTGGATCTCCTTGACTAGGCTGTTGACTTTGTTTTTATGTTTTTCCTGCATTCTCTATCATTTATCTTTCCAATTTTTATTCTACCTCCCTCACTTGATTTTCAAAATCTTTTTTGAGCTCTATCAAAGCCTGAGCCCAACTGCTATATTTCTCACAGTCTTTAGATGCAGAAGCTTGGACTTTTTCATCTTCTGATTGTGTGTTTTGGTCCTCCATGGGACCAAAGTAATTGTCTATGGTCAGGTTCTTTTTTTCTGTTTACTCATTTCCCCAGCTTGTGCATGGTTTTGGGATGCTTTCTGAGCTTTTTAGTATTATTGGGGCACTCTCACAAGGACCTCAGTTCCTTCAAGGTCTTATGAGCGGCTCTGACTGCTCTCCTGTTCTATGAATGACCACAAGCTCACCCTTATGCCATAGGGCTATGAGGAAGGTCCCTGCTCTTTGGGGGCCCCAGACTGTGACCAGGATCTCAATATGGTCAAAGCCCAGAGTCCTGTCCCAGGGACTGAGGACAGACTTTGACAGACTCCCTCCACTCCCTTACCTTCCCTGGGCTGAACCTCAGGGAGCAGCTACCTGACGGCTCCCTACTGGGTGGCTCCACAGGCCTGCTTCTGTTTCCTGGGATCTGTGTTGTGCTGAGGGCTGTGGCCACTCTGAGGAGGGCCATGCTGGCCTGGGCTTTGCACTTGCTCTGCAGAAGTTTCCCTGCTGATCTTCCAAGTTGTGCTTGGTGCTTTCTGGAGTGGCAGGTCAGGAAACTGCTTTTGCTGCTGGGAGCCAAGGCTCCCAGGAACCAAGGCACCCTGGGGCTGTTCCCAGAAGACTGAAGTGCCTTTGTTCCAATGGCTGGTGTGCCCCCAACCCCATGGAACAGAGCCTTCCCACTATTTTCCAGGTTACCTTGGGATGGAGAATTTCCTCACTGGATCTTTCTGTGGGTTCTGTCTCTTGCAAATTTAGTTAGAGTCATAATTTTAAGGTTTTTTGGAAATATTTTGGAGAGAGAGCTCCTAAGGCTCCAGACTCTCAAGAATGGTTTGCCAGTAAGTTGTCTCACTAGTCTTTCTTGTTCTCTCCTACCTATATGTTATTAGTGTTATTTAATTCAACTATCAGAGTAAATTGGACCAGACTGACATCAGGTCAGAGGTCCTGGTATCACTCACTTTTATGAGCCATCTATAGTCTCATCAGCATAGTGACCTTGTTAGGGCTACTGGCAACAGTTTCTCCCTTATTAACCAAATACCCCAATACCCCTTTCCTGATTAAAATAGCGGTGAGATGACATTCATATAAAGAGACATTTTAATTTTCTTTTGAAAAATTCTATTGTTACTCACTTGTTAATGAAGTCATTGAATTCTGCTGTCCATAGTTCTGGTTGTCTTAGAGTTGGAGGTGGACTTCTGTAAAGAAGAAAATAAAAATTCAGTTATATACATTAGATAACATATATGAAAAAGGAGAATGAATGAGATAAACTGAGTAGTGGATTTTGAAGAATCATTGGAAATCATCCATTATAATAGGTAGCACTAATCCAATACTGCCATCATTTTTCAAGCATGCCCACAAATACAAAGAAAATTAATTAAGCATTAATCACTATCTATATATAAAATGACAGATTCCATGTTTCCCTTCAAGCCTGGAGTGTTTGACCCATTTTTTCCTAGCTGTTAACCATATTTTAAAAAATGTATTATCTTGTAATTACTTGATAGTATTAGGGAATGATGAGAGACAGCATAGAAGAGTAAAAAGAAACCTGACTATGGAGTCAGGAAATTGATAGTGGAGACCTATCTCTGCTGCTTATAAAATTTGTAACCTTGGACACTAGAGAACGTCTAACAAAATCACAGTTCCCCAGGTAATTCTCTCATATTGTTAAATAAGGGTTTATTATCTATTTTAGTGGAGAGAGTTTCAAAACTGAAACTTCTATCTCCAGATGATGAAGAAATAATGAACAACCATAGCAAAAATTTCTCATGCCAAGGATGTGCTCAGATAAACAGCAGGAAACATATTCTCAAACCAACATTTTAAAGGTAAGTTATATTGGGAGGGGGATGGGGGAAGAAGATCTTGGACTTCAGAAAACAAGATTTCACCGGGGAAAAGACCTCTGGGACACCAACCCTTAAAGCAGAAAAACAGGTGCTGGCAAGTTCATAACTGGGACAAAGAACAGGTTTAGAAAGAGCTCATTTGGAAATGGGGAAGGAAGAAATTCACTAAGTAGTTGCTTATTATTCAACTAATTATTCTTTTTATCTAAGTTCTAAGCTCAATCTCTAAACTCAAGTTTTTACTTACTAAAGAGTAAAAGTTGCCAGAACTCCCTAAATTTGTCACCCTGAGGCAAAGCTCTGATTGTTCCCAAGCTAGTTATAATTCTGGCAAATGAAAAATAAGACTGAGCATTAGGAAAATATTTTTGATCAAAAGATAAATAGAAGTCTTCCAAGAAAAAGAATTGGAATTCTCAGACTAAAAGGTTTTCATAAAGAAGATGGGTCTAAAGCAGATGCAAAGTATGGTATGGAGAAATTTTTGATAAGTTTTTAACCAGTTTGACAGAATTAATGACAGAAATAACTTAAAAAGTTAAGTTAATGAATATATATTAATCATATATGAGGCACCGAGTGCCACTTAAAAGTGATTTGAATCAATCTTCATTTGAAAGAAAGTAGAACTTTTATTCCCTTCTTGAAATGCTCATGAATACAAAGAGACTCCACATGAAAACAAGAACATTACAAGTCTGTAATCAAGCAACAGTGATCAACCACGATAGCTGAGTTTACTGAAATACTGTTTTATGTTCACTTCAACAGCACTTTGTTTTCATTAGTGAAATGGAAATACTGTCTTTAGTTCCACATTACTCTCTAAATAGCTTATAATGAAATTAATGTACAGTATGTACAGGCTAATTAAAGGAAAGTACAGGTCCTCATCTACCATAGATCTCACCCCAAAGCTCCTTTCAGGAACCTTAAGATTAGTTGGAGATTACTGAATTGCACATTAAATGAAGAAATTCTTATCCCTTGGGCTTTGGATTTTTTGCCCTCAAAAATTTCCATCTCTATAAATTTATTCTTTTGTTTTAGGGTTGGGAAGAACTAAAGTTCTGTTGCAGTTCAGGGTACTTCCAATCTTATGACTTTTGGGGTTTTTCTTTTAGAAATCATTTCTAGAATTAGTACTTTCCAAGTCCCATTTTCAGAGATATACTGATGTTAGAAAATGCTGAGTGATGACTAAAATGATATAATTTCTAGAATTATTATCTTCTCTAGGCATTGTTTGCATGGGTGATTTAAACTATAATTAAAATGGCTTACTCCATGTGGTGTGGTCCAATGAGTAAGGAATGTCACTGCAAGTTAGAAGAAGTAGGTTTTGTCTTTGTCACAAACAAGAAAGAGGAAGAAGGGCAAGGTAAATGATTAGTTTCCGAGAGTAAACTGTACAAAAAGAATTCACTGATAAAACATCTTGACCTAGGTAGGTTCAAATTTTGCTTTCTATGTCTAAATTTAATCATTTAATTAATGATTTTTTTAACAAGAGGCAAAATTTGCAATACACTTGGGAATCTTTATGTAAAGCCTCTGTGATATTCACTCATCCAAATAATCTCTAATATTCCATAAAACTTTAAGAGTCTATGATTGGGGCAGCTAAGTGGCCTAGGGGATAAAGCATTGGCCCTGAATTCAGGAGTACCTGGGTTCAAATCCAGTCTCAGACACTTAATAATTACCTAGCTGGGTGGCCTTAGGCAAGCCAGTTAACCCCATTTGCCTTGCAAAAAAAAAGGAGTCTATGATTGCTTTTTTAAAAAAGGGTCTATGTTTGGAGCAGCTAGGTGGAGCAGTGGATAGAGAGAGCATTGGCCCTGGAGTCAGCAGCACCTGAATTCAAATTCAAGTTTTATAATTACCTAGCTGTGTGACTTTGGGCAAGTCACTTAACCCCATTGTTTTGCAAAAACCAAAAAAAACCTAAATAAACAAATAAGAATCTATGATTCTGTAATCTAAAATACTATAATGGTACCACCAGGATTAAGAATCTTTAGTGGTTATTTTGCTACCTCTAAGTAAAATAAGATTTCTTCTGACCCTTTAAGGTCTTTACAATCTAACTCCAACTCAACTATTCAGATTGATTTTTCATTTTTCTCCCCCCGCTCCCAGTGCCCTACCTTTGGTTCCTTATACATGCTATCACATGATCTGTTACTGGTTCCTTGAGTAGATCATCTCTTATGCCTGGAATGATCTTTCTCTTCACCTACACTTTGCAGGATTCTTAATTTCCTTCAAAGCACAATTCAGGTACTACCCCCTAAATAAGGTCTTTCCTAGTTTCCCAGATATGAGTGCCCCATCCTCTAAAGTATTTTGTATTTATTTGTAGATATTTTGCAATGCTGATATATGTTTATATTGTTTTTCCCTCAGCAGTATTTAATTTTTGTGAGGGTAAAGTCTGTGCTTTTCATATTGTCAACTATAAAATCCGATGCTTAATAAATGTTTGTTGAACAATTAAATCAAAGGGGTAAGAGTTAACCATGTATAGATGTATAATGGGGGCAACGAGGTGACACAGTGGATGGAGTACTGGTCCTAGAGTCAGGAAGATCTGGCCTCAGTCACTTAATAAATGCCTATGTGACATTGGGCAAGTCGTGTAACCCCATTGCCTTGTAAAAACAAAAAAAAAATCAAACACAGTATAGACATATGATGGTAAAACTAAGGCTAAATTTAACTGCTTGGGTTACCTATGAGCTTGGTTCCATGGAAAAGATATTCAACATATTCAAGTATTTTTTTATGCATGTCAGGCACATGAACTTGACTTTTTAGGGATGAAGTTGTTCTATCCCATTCTATCATGAATGAGGCTTTTACTTATGCAACAAAGTTAAGTGAAAAATATCCTTTTTCCAACAAGAAGAAGCAAAATGAGAGTGATGTGGATAGTTGATTTCCAAGAATGCGTTGTTGCTGAAGACAGGAGAACCATTTGCTGGTGTCTAAGATTTACTCCATTTTATTAAATTCACAGTACTTCAAATGCAGCTATTCAAATAGAATCAAAATGATACTCCAAAGCAATTTGCCACAATATGTTGCAAAGCAGCTTAGTATTCCCATTCTCGACTATATTCAACTGTATCAAGTAAGATGTTCAATAGGTAGAAGTAGATATTAAGAAAGATTTTGGTGAAGGTTGCTCTACACAAAAGGTCTTGCCCCTTACCTTGGTATTTTGAATAGTGCTCTCATAGGGTGCAGATCAGCAAAAGGTGGGTCTCCATCTCCCAGCTCAATAGCTGTAATACCCAATGACCAGGCATCACATCTGGCATCATAAGTGCTATCCAACTGCTGTTCACACGCAATGACCTAGTAAGGAAGAACAAATAGAAAAAGCCAAATTTTCAGATTTTATTTCATAATTTTATTTGAGGACTACACAAAAGCGGTTTCCATGCAACATTTCAACACAATTACAACGGATAGGTGACAGACACATGGAATGGCAAATAAATCAGAGATCCTAATTGTTAAATTATTTTATGCTCCATATGCAAAATAATTCTGACCAGACTGTATGAGCCAAATTAATTAAACGCTACATATCCTCCACTTCAGTCAGACTCAGCTCTCATTGTTACTTTTTCCTCTTTGGTTTTTAGCAATTTTATTTTTATCCAGCTCAAGTCCTACATCGTTCATGAAAGCTTGTCTATCTTTCTTATGTATTATTCATCTTTGTACATGATGTATTTTCCCCTGACTTCCCTGATACAATATAAGCTTACTGAAGGCAAGGTCATTTTTGTATCCCTTTTGCTTTCCTAGTGTCTTTCATATGGTAGACCTCAATAAACATTTAATTGCTGAATTGAATGGAATCATTCTAGTGATTGTTTTCAACTTTGAACTTGTACAGGATTAATTATATTTTCTTCTTTTTTTTTTTTAGTTTTTTTTTTTCCAAGGCAATGGGGTTAAGTGGCTTGCCCGAGGCCACACGGCTAAGTAATTATTAAGTGTCTGAGGTCGGAACCTCAGGTACTCCTGACTCCAAGGCAGGTGCTCTATTCACTGCGCCACCTAGCCACCCCATTAATTATATTTTCTAATGACTAAACAAGCAAGATGTAATGAAAGTCTGAACTAGGTTCACGATGAGAGAAAGGGAAAGATTGAAGAGATATTACAATAGCAGAATCATAAAGGATTTTAGAGAGACCCTGGAGATTCATCTGTTTCATTTACAGAAAGCTCCCTCCCTCAGAGTTAAGAGGTTTGCTGAAGGTCAGATAACCAGTAAGACAGTTGTCATCAAACTGTCATTGGATATTGCTTCGTAATTTATTATGCAATGGGGAAGAATGGTCAGAAAGTTTGGGCAGGTAACCCATTTCCATAGTCCCTGATTGTCATTAGAAAGTATAATTTCCAGCAACTTAACAGTTTTACTTTTTGGTTTTAATTTTTATAAATGGCAGCCAACAGAAAAGTTGGAAATGTGAATTCTGGGAATGCCATCTATATCATGACCAGATCATTTAGTAAAGGTTTATGACATAATACTTATAATAAAGAAGCATTAAAATCTCTAAAATCCCATTTCTTACACTGCTCATCTTTATCAGAGTAAGTTGGTGACATCACAATACTCGTCACCAAGGGAGGGTTCCTTGGGGACAGTAAAGCAGAAAAGCAAATCATTATTAGGGATTTTCACCCCCCAAAAATCATGAAAGTAAAGCCTTAGAATTTAGCAATAAACTGCTTGACAGATGTTACTATTTGTGAACTCTGAGAATGTTAATAAAAATCTGATTCAAAAAAGTCATGTTATTGGAAAATAAACATTCATTAGATATGTACCATGTGAAAATTAATGCATTTGGGGATGTAAGAAAATATAAAGATGAATCAGACATAGTTTTTGGCTTCAAGTAACAGCCTATCTAGTGTGTGATGTGTATATATTTCCTCATATGTGTATGTTCACAAATGAGTAGAATACATATGATGAATATATTACATATAGCTTGCCTCTCCAGACTTTAAAAGTGATAGAGAGAGTTCATGGAGACCACTAGCCCCTTTTCAATTCAGAATTAAACCAACCCCCTATAATTAAAATCAATAACATTCACTGGTGGAATGAGGCAGCATAATCAATGCCATTCCCCAGAAAAGTTGGCCAGTATGTTGTCCCATAAATCAAAGAAAATCATAGTCCATGCTGAATAAAGTACATTTTAATATTTGTCATGCTGGTAAAAAGAGCTAATAAATGGTACAAGGACATTTTGTACTTTGCATGTAGTATGTGCTAAAGAATGATTGCTGAATTGAAATGAATACTGTCTTAATAGCTAGTTGGGCATTCAAAAATGACTGAGTTGTATACAACCTTTTATGGAACAAGAATAAGCTTCCATTTTTCTAGAAAATAAACAATCAGAAATCTCAAAGAGTCAACATATTTTACCATCTATTTGCTACTGATATTCAAAATGATGATACTGTGGATCCGTAAGAACCTCAAAAGCATCCTAAATTATTAGATAAAGATTAAATTTAGGTTAATTATTTACTAAGTTTCATATTAGCTGTGTAGTTGGATGGGATAATGAATAGAATACCAGGTCTGGAATTAGGAAGATAAGAGTTCAAATCTGACTTCACTTACAAGCTGTGTGATGAAAGACTAATTACTTAGCCTTTATTCATCTCAGTTCCTTCATATATAAAATGGAAACTATAATAGTATCTACCACCCAGGTTTGTTGTAAGGATCAAATGAGATAACATTTGTAAAATGCTTTTCAAATCTTCAAATGCCATATAAATGCTATTATTATTATTATTATTATTGCTATTTCTTAGATACTTACATAAATGATAGAGTTCTGGGAAGATCTGAGGCAAAATTCTGACTCAAACACTTAACTATTTGTATTACCCTAGAAAAGGATCTTAACCTTTCTGAGCCTCAGTTTCCTTATCTGTTAAATGGGGATAACACATATCTCATAGCATTTTGTAAAATACAAATGTAATAATAAAGATAAAGTATTATATTCTAGTTTTTATTATTATCATCAATGACCAATGTATCATATATGCTGTAATTGTTGTTTCAGTTGTGCCTAACTGTGACCTCATTTGGGATTTTCTTGGCAAATACACTGGCGTGGATGGGAGTTTATTTCCTTCTCCAGCTAGTTTTACAAATGAGGAAACTGAGGCAAATGGGATAAAGTGCCTTGTTCAAGGTCACCCAGCTAGAAAGTGTCTAAGGCTGGATTTGAACTCAGGTACTCCTGACTTCAATGTCATTATTCTGTCCATTACACTACTTAAACTGTCATATCTATATCTATATCTATATCTGCAATTATATGTATGTGACATATATATGTATATGTGTACACCTGTACATGACAACTGTTGATTAACCAGATATTTAATTAACTTAAATTCCCCAAAACTTTCTAGATAAATATGAATTAATTCTCTTATTAATTATTCCCTGATCGACAAAATGGGGCTTGATACATATGGATGAATATGCTAAACATAATTAAGAACACATATTATGCTGGTTCAGAAAGTTTTCACTGTGTTGTTCATCTAAAATTGCACAAAATCATTATTCTCCTAGATGTGAAGTCACTTTAGGCTAGATTAAATTTATTAGTCATAGACAGTGACATTTTAGTAAGATGGATGTCCATTAGTTGCATATTGTTGGATGCCCCTGTTAATTATTAGTCTTTTTGAATAATTTGGAAATGAATAAAAAAAAACAAGGATGCTCCATGCAATTTTCAATAATTCCTAGGTCAGCAAACAAAAGAGTTTTCACAAAGGAGCTCTGAACATGAAATAGTGATTGTGTTCCCTAGCAAAATAATGGAGTTGCAGCCCATGTGTGCTATACACATGAGGCTAAATGGTGTCAAGGAACATTTATTTAGCTCAAACAAGATAAATGTGGTAGAGGCTTTGAATGGTTGATGATGATGATGATTGTAATAACTCAAATTTATATAAATCATTAAAATTTGCCAAACTCACAGAAATCAGCTGCTGAGAAATTAGACCCCCCTTTTAACTATTTTTCACATATAAGCATCCTTTGTGTCATAGACTTAGACTATAGTAAAACCTTCAAGGTTTTCCTATAAAAAATAGTTATTTTGAGGGTTTCTTTTTTAAATTTTGTCTGAGATTTTCTAGTTCTGTCCTGCATTATCTCTTAAGACTTACTAGGTGGCACAACAGAGAGTTCTGGGCTTGAATCAGCAAGACCTTAACATAAATTAACTAACAGTATATGTAAGGAAGATCATTGAATCTCTTTCAACCTCAGTATCCTCATTTGTAAAACAAGGATATAATTGTATGTTTTACAGAGTTGTTGTGAAGATGAAATGAAATCCATGTATAGTACTTTGCAGATATGAATGTATTATATAAATGCTAACTAACATTAACAAGAATTACATATTTTAGATGGGCTAGTCCTTTGAAAAATGTTTGAAGATTTGATTGCTGCCTTAAGACAATATCTTCAGATGATTTCCCATGAATCATTCTACTTTTTAAATAATTATTTTATGTAACAAATATTCATTGGGTTAAAGTAAAATCCTCTTCTAAGTATTTAGTCCTTATATAATTTTCATTTTGTGATTGCCCATTATTAATGAATCTCTTGGTGAATTCTCTTCCCTTCAATAAATGCTGATTATATATAACTTTCTTTAAAAGGCCCCAGGATGACAATTTTCAAAAATACATTGTCTTTATTGATGTATATATGTGTGTGTGTGTGTGTGTATGAATTAAAGTCATTAGAGACATTATAGTGACCATGGAGAGAAAACTGCTTTCCCACAGCTATTTTAGCAGTTGATCTACAGTTTCCTGAAGGTAATGATGTATTGACAGTATATTAAAAGCTGAATCCAGCCCTGAGGCAGGATACTGGAATGCTGCGAAATGCTACATACTCCAGTACATAGTAGATTTTATCTTAATAAAAGTTTGTCCAATCTCTGTAGCATTTTTTATTCTAAAATGATTTAAAACATGATAAACATATTATTAAAAGAGAAATGTGCCATACATGAGAAATGTTTTAAGAAAATGAAGGCTATGTTTAACTTTTCTGTTTTTTCAAAAAAATAATTTTGTAGAGAATAAGAAAATATATTTATTATATGGAAGATTTAATATCTCTAAAATGCACTACGACATTTGGGAGATTCTGTTCATATTATATGTGTATTGTATTTGCATTAAATCTCTCAGTAGGTTATAAGATCATTGAGGGCAATGGCTGTTTCCTTTCTGTCTCTAGTGACTAATACAGTTCCTGGCACAGATAGGATGCTGAAAAAATGCTTGGTGGTGTATTTATTCACAGCAACATCCTCTACATATGCATAACTTCCAAATCTAAATCAAATGTTATAAATATGGTAAATTTATTAAATAGCTTAAATTAATTTAATTGTATATTATAAACTATAAATTAATGAATTTAGAAAACCTTTGCAAATTGAGGAGGATTAGGGAGGGGAAAGAAAGAATTGAGGGATTTAAACATCAAATCTATATTTCCTGAAATTTTATCTGACCTCAGGAGCCATCCAAAATGGTGTTCCTACAGATGTATTCCGACGATGATGAGTGCTGGTTAGCTGAGCTGACACACCTAAAAGAAATGATGGAAAACTTATTTCTGGATTTGATTACATAGGTTGAACTTTTGCAAATCATTTTGTACCTTTAGCTTTTCCAAGGCATCACTGAGTTTTACCTTCTTGTTCAAAAGGTCTCAAAAACAGACATCTGGTGCATTCATGCTTAAAACTGGATATTTGGGCAGGGATTCTGCAGCACATTGGAAAGAACCCTGGATTTGATTAAGGGGTTTTGAGTTCAAATACTGACTTTGTCATCTATTATCTATGTGACTTCAGGCAAGACACTCTATCTCTGGGCATTTCAATTTCCTCAATTATAAAGTAAGGGTATCTAACTTAATGACCTCAAAGGTGACTCCCATCTTGAAATCCAAGAGGCCTGGGTATTAGACCTGGCGATAATACTTACGAGCTTTGCATTGATGAGGCTAGCTGCTGTTACTCAGTCTCCAGCCTCTTATCTGTCATGCAGTCAAATTTGTATTATTTCCTTTCAGAGACATTGTGATGAAAACTGGTTTTCAAAACTTAAATATAAGCTGTTATCACATGTATTATCAAAGAAGCTCTAGATACATATATGAATCCTTCAAGATGTTTTGAGTCTTACCTATGTCCTGAAAATTTCCTAGATTACTCCATCCCTCCATCTATTATCTATTCATTCCTTGTTCTATCCCTGCCTCCCTCTCTCCTCCTGAAACATTCATTATTTCCTCCTTTACCTTTAATGCATATACATATATGTGTGTGTGTGTGTGTGTGTGTGTGTGTGTGTGTATCTCTAATATAATGTATTACTTTCTTTAAAGCAGGAAATACCTTATAGAGACATAGGTACACCATAGAAACTTAATAAATCTTTGTTCATTTGAGGTAAAAGGAAAAAAAATAAAATCATTTGGATTTCATATATTACCTTCAATGAATCAAGAGATCATAGATTTAGAGGTAGAAAAGTCCTCATGGTCCAATAAGTCCACTCCCTTCTTTTCACAGCTAATGAAACCGAGGCACAGAGATAGGAAGATATTTGTGTAGGACTTGAGAGCTTAAATGGAACTTTTTCTCTGTTTCTTTTAAAATTTCAGTGCGACCTAACCACTTCATTTTCCAGACATATAATTTTCTAGATAATATATTTTATTCTACTTTTCATGTATGAATCAACATTGGTTACATGTGACAATCCACTTACATCCCATTACATTTGAATTTTTTATAATGTTTATGTTTCCAGGATCTTTGTGATCAAGAATTCCTCACAAAATAATATTGCCTGGAGAATAATACTGTTTAAAGAATGAACTTTTCAAGCAGCAAATAGTTTTGGCTCACTGAAAGCATGACTCAGTTTTCCAAATGCAATACTTATGTACTATTTCTACTGAATTCTGGACCTAGTTACCTTTTCAACTGCAGCATCTGTCCAAGATACAAAGATAATGATGAATTGATTCTCAGGTTGTCTGATTAGATGTCATAAATTTAGAAAGTATATTTTTCATCTACCTATTTTTTTTACTCTAGATTTTATGTAAGAGTTCCAAGAGTCTAATGAATAACAGTAGTCATACCATTTCATCTCTAATAAGGATATCTGGCAAACTTGATAATATCAAGGTAATTTTCTTTTATTTGAATTCCAAGGAGGAACAGTTAAGCTAGTATTGTACATAGATATTTTTGATAAACATGCTTACAGATTAGTCATTTTTGGTATGAGGAATTAGGATTAAGGGAGATATATGAGATCATTTTTATAAAGCGTTCATCAGATTCTGAAGGGTTGGTTTTTGTTTTTGTTTGTCTTCCTCTGGATGGGAAGCATACATCTTATTTTACTGATTTCTTCATATTGATGTTCATTTGATCAGTGGTTACATCTGTCGGAATCTTGCTAAGCTTTAACATATTCATTTTAATGGTAGACTTGTTTGAAGAAAGTCTTCAAACATTGCATTTCAAGAGTTTTTGAAAGATCTATAACTAACCAATAAGGGAAAGAACATTCTGCAAAGCTTTCATTCCAACTTCTTTATATGGCCTTCCAGATAAAACCTGTGAGGTATTCTTCTCTTTGGCTGCAACTTCTTTATGTTCTTTGAGGTTATTTATTGTGAGAATATCAAGAAGGATGTAAATCAATCATTTTAGTAGTGTGTCGACTAACTGATCCAAGTAAAGTTTGTCAGTCAATAAACATTTATTGGCCCCTGCTTATGTTTTGGTCACTATGCTAAACTCTAGATATGTACAGAGATATACATATAAATAAAAAAGTCCCTATCCTCAAGGAGTTCACCATTTAATGGAGGGGATACCATGCAAATGACTTCATTCAAATAAGCCATATACAGGAAAAATTGCAAATTATCAAGAAAGAGAAGGCACTAGAATTCTGAGGAAAGAGCAATAATTTTTTATGAAAGGCAGAATTTTAGGTAGAACTTGAAAGAAGTCAGGGAAATCAAGAGGTAGACATATGAAGGAAATCTATTATAGACACAGGGGACTCCGATTTGAGAGATGGAGTATCTTGCTTAAGGAACAACAAGGAGGTCAGTGACATTGCATTGCTCTGAGTGTGTTTGCATGTGTGTGTGTATTTGCATGTAAGTGTGTTTGCATTTGTGTGTATGTCTGCATGTAAGAGAGGTGGATTATAGGGTATGAAAAACCTGGAAAGTGGGGAGGTAAAGCTTTCTTTCAATGCTTTTTAAGAGTGCTGACACAAGTGAATCCTGTTAGACCACCTAAGAAGTGCCCGTTTCTTTGGCCCTTTTCTTACTCCTCTGTCACAGCAAAAGTGAAAGGAGCTACTTGGTGTTTTTTTGCCTATTTTTAAGGGGACTGGTGTCTAAAACAATGAATCACCTGATAAACCTCTCCATGATCAGTTATGCTGGTCTTTGGCCTTCACACATATAGTTTATTGCCAGGTCTACATCTGAACTCTTTCCAGGTTGACAGGACTAGACATAACTTGTACTCTACTGACAGAACCTTTAAGAATCCAGGGTCACCTTTACACTATGATGATGCAGGCATCAAAGAAAGGTTTTTTGGAAGTAATGAATTAAGTGTTTCCAAACTATTTACATATGAAATTTTAAATTTTTTAAGATTCCACGCTTAGCATTTTGATGTCAGTTTTGATAAAAATAAATTATGGAGTTACATAATATGGTATTTTTAAAAGGAATCTTAAAGTAACAACAATACTTTTGCTCCAGGCAGAAATTCCAGTAGCATTTCTGATTATAAAGCTTAATTGCATGGTAAATTGAATTTCTATGAATTCTTGCTGGGAATGAAAGGGAGATGATATCATACCCTTGTTGACATTTTTTTTGGTAAAGTTTTTCAGAATTTAATCAGGTGTATTAGATATGACAATGAACTTAAGAGTCTTAATTCCCAAGTTGGCTACACATTTGGTCTATGACCTGGGGCAAACTACATATCCTATCTGAGCCTCAATTAGTCAATGAGTCAAATAGGGACAATGAACATTGTATTCTCTACCTCTCTATTATTGGGGTCCAAGGTCTCTGCATTTATAGAGGTAGAGTCATAGATGTGGGCCAAAATAGATCTTGCTAGGGGTTTCTATTTTACCCACAGCATATTAGTAGCACTCAGAAAGAACAGAATATATCAATGGAAGAACAATGAGAAAATCAAGAAAAAAATAGTGATTTAGACTTTAAATGTCTATATTACGTCATCCCTTTACAAACCAAATTGTTCAATCATTATGCATGCATTCAGGGGGATTAAAATTTTTCTGAAACTTTGAACTTCTTAGCTTAGACTAATCTCTTTAAATATATGGGAGTCCATGAAAGGACTGAAATAACTACCCCAAAATGGCCACATACCATAAAATATTCTCAAAAATTTTCATTTCACAGAAATGAGTACAAAATTTAGAAGCCATCTAAATTCAAATGAACTTCATAGATTGCAATGGCTTAGAAATCTCAGCTATGGTTTAGTGACCTGATGATCTCTCATAGAAGAGTTTGCCTATCACTTTACTGCCTGACTCCTCATCAGTAAAAATGAGCAAATTGATTTAAATGTAGGTTTTTACTAGCTCTAAATCTATATACCTACAATTTGGGAGATTCCTAAAAGAACAACAGGGAATAAGCTCAGGATTTGATAGGGACAGATGGCTTGGGGCAAGAGGTGGAGGTGACAGAGAGAGCCCAAACTAAAGACTGTGAAAAAGGAAGACAACTTAACTTTAAATTCTTATATTGGTAGTTCATAGCTCTAGTATATTTAAAATGTTGTAGCCTCCATACACAATGAGCTCCAAATGAAAAAATATTTTGGTATTCTTACAAAGTCTAGCACTGTGCCTTGCAAATAATCAGTTGCTGAACCAATGAACTGCAGAGAAAAATGAAATACTGAATCCAAGAATAGAAAGCCCACTAGATGATAAAGAATGGGAGAAGAAAGCATGAGAAAAGAAGCCTGGCAAATTGACAAAGGAGAGATAAAGAATTTAATCAAAATATAAATTAATGTCTCAATGGTTTCCCAATAGTCATTCTGATGGTAGTGAGAGGAAAGTGAGAGATGAATAAAAACATAACCAATGTTGGAAAGGAAGAGTCTAGAGATACAGTATTAATGGGGGAAGCAGGTCTCAGCAAGTCTCAAAAGACCAGGGGAGTGACAACATCTCTATTTTCGATTTTTCATGACTTTCCCAGTTCTGCTACTTGTCTGGGTGCTCCTCTTCAGTCTTCTTTGCTGGCCCATCATCCAAATTACATCTTATTACTGAGAGTGTCTTCAAGAGTCTATCTGGGCTTTCTTTTCTTCTCATTCTTTACTATATAATTTGTCAACCTTTACAACTGTCTTCAGTTAAATTATCAACTCTATGCGGAACTCATGAGGTACAATTTCATATTACCAATTGTCTTTTGGGTGAACTGGATGTCCCACAGAAATGAGAACTCAAAACATCCAAAACAGAACTCATTATTTTTATCCTTCTTTATCCCCCAAATTTCTATTATTGTTGAGAGTACCATCACCTTCCCAGTCACCAAGATCCACAACCTCAAAGTCATCCCTAATTACTTATTCATTCTCATTCCACTGTCCAATCTCTTGTCACAACAACTTATATAAATCTTTTTTTGTTTTTTTATTTTGTATTATTACAATAATCTTGTTGTGAGAGTAAACATAAGCCTCCCTCACCCCCAAAAAGATGAGAAACCTCAAGAATATTGAGATTGAGAGAGAAAAAAATGTACTTTTATCTGTGTTCAGATTCCAACATATCTGTCCATGGGATGAATTGCCTTCTTTATCATGAGTCCACCAAAGATGTTGCTTCAATATTTTTCCAATAGTTGCTATTACTAGCTGTATTTCCTCCATTCTATTCCTTCCCACTCTCATTTATTCTATTCTCTCTCTCTCCTTTCACCCTGTCCCTGTTCAAAAGTGTGTTGTATCTGAGTAGCCTCTTCCACGATCTCCCCTCTCTTCTATCACCTATTACCCCTTCCCTCCCCAATTCCCCCTTATCCCATCTCTTTCCTCTCATTTTTCTCTAGGGTAAGATAGATTTCTATACCCTATTAAATGCGTGTGTTATTTCTTCTCTAAGCCATTTCTGATGAGAATGAAGGCTCACTCATTCCCCCTCACCTTTCCCTGTTTCACTCCATTGAAAAAAGCTTTTTCTTGACCCCAATGTAAAATATCTTAGCCCCCATCTTCCTCTCCTTTTTCTTCTTCCCAATACTTTCCTTGATCACCCATTGACTCCATCTTTTTTACTATATTATACCATTACATTCAGCTCCTTCCTGTGACTTGTCTACATATGCTCCTTTTAACTGCTCTTATAAATGAGAAAGTTCATATGAGTTATCAGCATCTTCTTCCCAAGCAGGAATACAAATAGATCAACATCATTAAGTTCCTCATAGTTAGTCTTTCTCATCTGCCCTCTCTATGGTTGACTGGAATACAGTACTGGAGTCATGTACCTCAGATTTTCTGTTCAGCTCTGGATGTTTCAATAGTAAAGTTTGAAAGTTCCCTGTTTCATTGAAAGTCCATCTTTTCCCCAAAAGAGGATGTTCTGTTTTGCTGGGTGATTGATTCTCAGTTGTAAACCATGATCTTCTGCTTTCCAGAAGACCATATTTCAAGCCCTACAAGCCCTTAATGTAGATGCTGCCAGATCCTGCGTAACCCTGACTAGACAGACACAGTAGTTGAATTGTTTGTTTCTGGCAGTTTTTAGTATTTTCTCTTTGATGTGGGAGTTTTGGAACTTGGCTTTAATATTCCTGGCAATTTTTCTTTTGGAATGACTTTCAGGAGGTGAGTGGTGAATTCCCTCAATTTCTATTTTACCCTGTGCTTCTAGGATCTCAGGGAAATTTTGCTGTATTATTTCTTGAAATGTAAATTCTAAGCTCTTTAACTGGTTGTGACTTTTAGGTAGCTCAATAATTTTTAAATTAACTCTTCTAGATCTATTTTCAAGGTCAGTTGTTTTTCCAATGAGATATTTCACATTTTCTTTAAATTTGGGGTTTTTTTTTGGAATAGTTTTATTTCTTCCTGGTTTCTTGCAAAGTCATCAGCTTACTTTAATTCTACTCTTCATTTGAAGGAATTGTTTTCCTCAGAGAGTTTTTTTGATCTCCTTTTCCAGCTGGTCAATTTTGTTTGTTAAGGCATTCTTCCCATTTGCCTTTGGTATTGCTTTTGCCATTTGGCCTAAACTGGTTTTTAATGTATTATTTTCTTCAGTTATTTTTGTATTTCTTTCACAAAGCTGCTGATTTGGTTTTCATGATTTATCTGCATTGCTCTCATTTCTCCTCTCAGTTTTTCCTCTGCCTCCATTAATTGCTTTTCAAAGTCTTTTTTGAGCTTATCCATAGCGTGAGACATTTTCTATTTCTCTTGGAGGTTTTGGATACAGAAGTTTCAATTTTGTCATCTTCTGAATCTTCCATGGGACCAAAGTAATTTCTATGGTCAGATTCTTCTTTTTCTTTTGCTTGCTCATTTCCTCAGCCTATGCCTGATTAGGGACAACTCACAGGGATTTTAATTCCTTCAAGGTCCTTTGAGAGGCTTTGACTCCTCTCCTATCTGTGCTTTGGTATGTAGATGACCAGAAATTGTCTCCTTTTCTCTGGAGCTGTGAGGAGGCTCCCTACTCTTCTATGGTGGTGTGGGAGCCCAAACTGCAACCTGTGTTTGGGTGTGGGCAAATAGCTGAATCCTGCCCCAGGGAGAGCAGACCTCTGCAGTCTCCTCCAACCCCTTTACCATCTTTTAGCTGTGCTCTGGAGGTGCAGGCTGGCTTCCCCATTCCCACTGCTGGTTCTCACCACAGGGCTGCTCTGAGGCCAGTGCTCACTCTGCAGTCACTCTGCAGAAGAGTTCTCTCATTATCCCTTCAAGCTGTTCCCAATGATCCCTGGGCCAGGAAATCTGGAACCTGCTCCCTTGGTCATGGGCCCAGGCATCTCCAGAGATCTAGGCACTCACACTGCAGCTGCTGCTGGGGCTGCGGCTATGCTTGCAGTGACTTTTTCCAACCCCTGGTCCCGGTGAAACAGACCTTTCCCATGGAACTTCTAAGTTGTCTTGAATTGGAAAATTGTATCACTCAGTCTTTCTGTGGGTTCTGCCCTCTAAAGTTTGGCTAGAGTTATAAGTTGATAGCTCTTGGAGTGTTTTGGGGAATGAGTTTTGGGAATTCCAGCCTTCACACTCCCTTCTTGGCTCTCCCCTTACTCATATCAATCTTGTCTTCACACAGCCATTATGCTGGTTATCTTTTATCTCTTACCTGGCCTACTGCATTAGTCTTCTTGTTGATCTCCTTGCCTTGTCTCTCCCTATTCCAATCTCTTCTTAAACTCAGTTGCCAAAGTGATCTTCCTGAAGTGTATAGATGATCATGTCACTCCCCTACTCAATACCTCCAGTACTTCAGAATCAAATATAAAAACCTTTGGCATTTAAATTACTTTACAACTTTGTCTCATTCTACCTTTCCAGTCTTCTTACCCTTTACTTCTTCCACATCCTTTATGACTTTGTTCTTTTGCTATAGGACATGCCATTTACCAAGCTCCTTTGCTGGTTGTTCCCTCTATGTCTGGACAGCTTTCTCTCTTCACTTACCCTGATGAGTTCTTGGGTTTCCTTTAAGACTAAGATCAAATCTCACTCTCCTGAGAAAAGCACTCAGATCCTTCTTTGTCTGCTTCCCCTTTCTCCTATAAACACATGCAATATTCTGTTTAGAGCTATTTTAATGTCTCCCCCTTGAGAATGTTAGCTCCTAGTGGCCAGGCACCATGTCTTTGCCTTCATATCCTCAGCCCCTAATTTATAAAAAAAGAACTTAATGAATGCTTATTGACTGATTGATCAACTGTGGCAACATCTTTAAGCAATAACTATAGCACAGTAAATAAATTTAACTATCTTTATTGAAAGACTCACCAGAGTTTTAGAAAGACATAATGGCAATGCCCACAAGACCAAGTACTAAATGATGCTATGCATCTCAATAGCTCATTGTGCAGACTGTTCCATTTAAAACACTTGCTATTATAAAATGGTTCTCTCAGTTCTTAATCTTTATACAGAAATAACTTCTCAATGGAATCATATTTTATTTTTGATTTTAATAATTGCTTTTTTATCCTTGGGTCTTACCAGAACACAAAAATGTGTCTAGTCAGTGGAGAACAGCTCTAAACAATTAAAAAATGTATTTGCATTGGTAATTACTAAACCATTACATTCTCTAAACTTTAGCTAGTCTGGTATTTTTTAGTTTTACATCAAGTTTCATCCATGTATATTTCTTAGTTTAAATTAAACCCAGTTTCATATTTAATGTTTCCAAAATATTTTTGCACCACTAAAATTATTCTTATAAAAAAATAAAGAGTTTATTATAAAATCAAACAACCCTATATTTTGTTGCATTTCTGAAAGAATGAAGAAAGGCATAAGAAATAATCTTAAAGACTATATAACATATGGGGTAAAAATTAAGAAAAGCAATGCAGTAAAAAAGTTAAGCTTATAGTAATTAAGCTAATGTGCAAAGGAGGCATATTTGAAGATTTACTAGCTTGTCTGCAAACTGAGATGAAAACTAGTTAACATGTTTATTTTAAAAATACTTTTATTAAATTGAAACACAGTACCTTCAAAAGTAATGTGTTTAAAAATCTCACTGAAATATCTCATCTTTTATGAACTATCCATTAATTCAACAGAAATGCGAGCCTTTAGTTCACTCTTTTTCAAATAGGTCAAATTTTTATGAGAAAAACTGCTTTATTGGCTTGAAAATCTAGTAACTGCACTTGGGCAAGGGTTATCAACCACTTTGTGGTCACTTTCCAAATGGATTAATCCTTGTAAAGGTCCCTTAAGCTAGGCATTAGGTAAAAGATGGAGGAAAGCAATATTTTATTATAAAACTCTTTTTGAAGGTAACATGGTTCTGAAGCATGGATCAGAGCTAAGAAACTCGTGGTGCTAAGGAATATTAAGAAAGTCATCTTTCATTGGCAATTAATGAATCAAGCTATTGAATCCCATTATTACATTAATATTTTGAATGACAAGTATTTTATAGGCTGAACAATTCCCTTCAGGGAAGACAGGAAGAATGAGATTCAGAGTTCACGTGGACAGAAACACAAGACCACAAGAAAATAATCTGGGGGTAAAAGGGAAAGATATTAATTAATGGAAGGATTATAATCTAAAGGGAAATATAAATGAAACTTAAGGGAGAAAAGCTTGAAAGAGAGGCACTTCAGATTTGTGAAAATTTTAGGGTTAACACAGTAGGTGAGAAATATTAAAAGATCAAAAATAAATAACTAATTTGGCTTCTTAATAAGTGATATGATAGAGAATGATAATGTCTCCTGTAATGACCACCAACTCACCTCATCTTGTTTTATGATGACCTTGAGGGTAATAGCTCTTCTATGGCCTGAGCTGTGTTTATGGAGGGTGAAGATTCAGATGAAGAAATTAATCTCAGTTATGTTTTAAGCATCTAATAATCTTTTCAGAGACTGTAGAAGTTCCTAATCTGATTGAGTCATTTTATAAAGTTTGTATTATATCTTTCCAGGGCTCTGTCCTGGAACTCCCCACATGAGGTTGATTAAATAGGGTGATTTTCTCTTATTAACTAAAGACAAACTGAAGAGAGATCATTTTGTTACATCAACACTTATAAAAACAAAAGTGGAATTATAAAATTCTAGGATTTTAGACTCAGAAGAAACATTATAGAACATATAATTCAACATAGCATAATTGAAAAGATGTTGAACTTTATCCAGTTTGATCTGTATTCAAATTTCAGCTTTTTTTTGGTATAACCTTGTACATTACTTCACTTGTCTGGGACTCAGTCTCTTTATGTTAATAGTGGGTGGGTAGGTAGGCCTAGAGCATATCTAAGATTCCTTTTACTTCAAAATTGAGGTCCCTAAAAGATATTTTTCCCCCCTTATAAAGGATGAGAAAGATGACATAAAGCTTGGGCGAATAAAATTAGCAATCTTTGAAGAGTTGGCAATACCAGGGTACTATTCCATGAGTAACACACAAGAAAAGCATAAAAGGAGCATATCAGAGGTATTCTTTTATCAAAAGAGTGGAGGCTTTTGTCTTTGTTTCCAAGATTTCCCTATCACATGTCTTTCCATCCTTACCTGCTTTGCCTAGGAGCATTCATTATTGTGTACATTCCATGATCTAAGAAGGCAGCATTATATAAGGTTTCCTGAAGCTTCAAGGTCTTGTTCCAATGTTGAGAGTCTAGCCCTTTCTGCTTCCTGAACTAAGGTTCCTAAACATTGACTAACTCTGAGTTTAAGTCTTTTTGCCCTTCACTATAAACCTAACCATATTAGATGTTTGGTATAATCTATTCAGTATGAATTTTGCCTGGATGCATTTAAATTGTGTTTTGTATTTTTTGATGTGATTCTCAGAGCATTAGAAAGAGCTACAGTGAACAAACTGCTCAACAGAACAGAATTAGTTATGAGGCCCACCAGTCTTCCTCCATTGCAACCTATTCCATGTCTATTTGTGACATTTACTTTTGCTCTAATGCTAAAAGCTTTCTGAGATCAGTAGCACATATTATTTTAGTACAGTGTCCAGGGGGGGTGGTTGCTATTAAAAGGAGAGTTATCCTACAGTATTAACCTTCGATGTAGTGGCAAATGTTTAAACCTGAATAAATGTACTGATTCATCATCTGCCTTGGGGGTAATTGTTAGGGAGAGGAGTAGAAATTAAAACATGGACTCAGTCTAGTTCAACTTAACGGAGCTTAGAACACACATTAATCATACTGGACCTCTCATATCTTGAACACTAAGCCTCAGGGTACCAATCTAAACAGTGCTTGGCTTGCATCCATCTCTTCATATGGGGCTGTGATTTTTAGCTGTCATATTTTAATACTAGTTGGTTGCCAAAGAGGTGAAAATTCTCCTGGGGTTTTAATACACCTCTTAAAATAACTAACTGCCTGAGGAACCTTGAAAATACATTTTCTACCAATTCTCTGGGCCATTCAAAGTCATCCCATTCAACCAAGTTATACAGACATTTTAAAGACACAAGATAGACTGACCTAAAAGAGAATGAGAAGAGAACTTGATGTGAGGTCAGATGACCCAGGTTTGATTCCCAGATCTGCCACTGTTCCCACCAGTAATAACATTTGTCCTTCATTTTTGAAGAAAGCCATGACATCAGGAAGGTGATGCTATGACAAGCACATAAATTGGATTTGAGTAAGGGAGGCTGTGCTAAGTCACCAATCTCACTTTCTCCTCCAGAACCATCTGGATCCAGTGGCCAGCTATGAATCAGCATGACTAGAGATGGTCCTGGGTATGAGGCAAGCACACAGCTCATAAGAAGCAAATGTTTGAGGTCAGATTTCAACTCCCATCCTTGGACTTCAGGGCCAGTGACTCCATTGTGTCACCTAGCTGTCCTGAGACTCTGAGAAAGTCACTTAACAATACTTGATCTCAATTTCTTCATGTAATATTTTAGTAATAATAATAATAATAATTGTATGTATATATCATTCATATTATGTGTTAAGTGTTTTTCAAATGTCTCAATCGATTCTCACCAAAATCCTGGGAGATAGGGGGTTATTATTAACGTGCATTTTATAGTGCAGGAAACTGAGGCAAACAGAAGCTAAGTGACTTGCCTGTGGTCACAGATTTGAACTCCTGTTTTCTTGACTCCAGGGCCAGTAATTTTTTCATTGAGATCTTCCCTAGTTTTAAATCCATGATCCTATATTATATCCTTGATGACAAATTAACACTTTTTGGGCTTCAAAGATTACTTTTCTTTCAGTCTTCATTGACAGAAATCTTTCTATACCTCATGACTTGAATATTAGGACTCCATCAGGGAGCTCAGATAGCTCCTTCCAGTAAAAATCCTTGACTCATATGTTCTTTCAGAGGATATTTTCCTTATTACCAAATAACTAAATGAGCATAGCAATTAGACAATCATGTATTGATTTGCATGGTATAAGTTGACTAAGAAGTCAATTTGAATTTGTATTGATTCACTTGGTCACATAATGAAATTTGCTTTCCTGAATAAATTCCTGATTAAAATTCATTTCTTTCTGGTCAAATATCTTTCTTTCATATAAATGGAGAAAAAATTGTGCAGTAAATAATTGTTCTTTGTACCACAAATTCTTCATCGTATGTGATAATAGGGGAAATCTATGACTCATAATGCAAAATCCCAAGATAATCTCAAAAACCATTTGAGAAAGTAGGTGACTTGTCTAAGATTAGCAGAATAACTTGAATTCAGGTCTTCCTGACTACATGCTTACTCTCAATCCATTCTGCCGTTTCTTGTAGGCCATATAGCAAGGTAGTGAGGCAATCATGATTGGAATACATATTTTGGGGGTGTTCTTTTCAGAAATTACATTTGTTTGTAATTTATGCCTCTGGATTCTATGCCTTTTTGTTATTTAAAAAATAAGATCGTTTCAACACTGTACTTCTAAAATTAGTTATTTAGCAATAAGGAAAATATCTTCTGAAAGGGAATATAATGAGTCAGTGTTTTTAGTGGAAGGAGAATCTGAGCTCTCCAATGGGGTCCTAATATTCAAGTCATAAGGTATAGAGGTGGGAGAGAGCAGAAAAAAATAATTATTACACATTCTTAAGAAATATATTGGCTATTCCATCTTCTACTTTACTATGAGATTGTCTCGTTTTACATTTTTCTATATTTGAGGCACCTAGGTGGCCAAGCATATAGAGATCTAAGCCAGGAGTCAGGAAGATATGAGTTTAAACTGAATCTCAGACATCTGCTAGCTATGTGACCTTAAGAAAGTATTTCACTTCAGTATTCCTCAGTATCTTCATCTGGAAAATAGGGTTAAATAAAGGTTGTTGTGGGGATTAAATGAAATAATACTTATAAAGTACCTGGCAAAAAGTAGGCAGTACTACAATGCTAATGGTATCATTATTAATAATAATGTTGTTCTTTTGTTATCATCATATTTCAGTTTCTTTTTAGGTTTTCATTGATTTGCAAGTTTCATTACTATTTTGGCTGGCATTTCACATCAAGAAAGGTAGCATGACATGGTGGGTTGAAGACAAGTCTTAGAGTCAAGAAGAGCAGGGTTCAATTCTTGCCTCAACAATGAACATTAAGTGTGCCAGATACTGGACTAGGGATACAAAACAGAGACATACGATAGTGCCTCCCTCAAGGAATTTACAATCTAGTGAGACATACTAGCAATGTAATCCAGCATTTGAGGGCCAGGTTTCAAATTCAGATTCAAATTCTCCCTTGGATAAAGTAACTATTTAACTATTTAACATTAGTTCAAATACTTAACATCTCAATACCTCAGGAAATTCTCTAAGACTCAGAGTTACAGTGGAATTTTGGAACTCTAAGTGAAGGAAATTACCACACTGGAAGGTCCCAACACTAATCAAACTAAATTTGGACCATAAAGCTCTCCCAATGTTGCCTTTCCTGTACAAATAACAACAACAACAAAAACAACAGGGTAATATATTCTAGAACAAAATGAGTAATCTATTAAGATATTTCATTAGAAATATATAGAAGTAAATGAAGATGATCAAATTATTATTCTTTCAAAAATTCATAAATTGATTTATCAGTAGAAATAAAAACATCTGAAGAAATGAAAGATTACTTTCAAAAAATACAAAGTAATTCAATGAAAAGAATAGAAAGTAGACATTTTAAACAACCCAATCCAAGAAAATGAAATTAAATAAGTTATCAAGAAACTACCAAGAGATTAAAAACAATCTAGAGCAGATAGATTTACAGGTGAATGCTCTCAAATATTTAAAGAGCAGCTAATACCAAGGATACACAAATTATTCTCAAGAAGTGAGAAAAAAATTCTAACCAAGTCCTTTTATCAGACAAATTTAACATTAATACCAAAACCAAGGAATGACAAAGCAAAAAAAAAGAATCAAACAATATTGCTAATATAATATAGTATGTAATATAAACCAGTATCATTAATGAATACTGTTGCAAAATGTAAATGAGATCTTAACAGAGCCTACACAACTATTTTCACAAAAGTTATCAAACTAGATTTATGCCATAGATACAAGGATTTTTCAACATCAGCATAATAACTAATAAATCACAGAGTTAGGGACAAGACCTTAGATTTCAGTGTCAAAGGGAACACCCTGATGAGAAAGTTCTCCCAAGTAAAGTTGACACCTCTACAATCAGAGTAGTCTAGAAAATGCTGAGGGATTAAATGACTTGTGCAAAATAATACCATGCCACCAAGTATACTGAATTAGATAATTATCTCAATCCTTAAATTGTGACTAATAATATTTAATTATCATGTCCTATGATATTTTCAAATACTTGATATTGATGACTGTTTGAAGAAGAGGATAAAAGCCAACAATATTTTAAATCTGCAGCAACCTCTGAACAGGTGCACAAACTGGATATAGTTTTAAATGTGGGGTGGAAACATGGCAGCAGAGTGATTTAGTCTGATAAAGAGAAAGTCATCGGATATAGGGTGACTGTTTTTGAGTAATGCTTTGAGCAAGCTATGAGTCAAAGAGAATCACAGGTGCCAATGTCTATTATTAGCTACTGAAGCTTTAGGGAAAGAAAGGAAACAGCAACACAGGATAGAAAATCCAAATTATTCACTCATCTTTTTAGTCATGTTCCTTCCTGGTTGCCCTCCAGTTGGAATCCCATCTGGATGTTAGAATCCATGCTTTGTCATTTAGCAGTGTGGCCCTGAGTTCTGCAGATCTGACTGTGTGTCAGATACATATATTCTCTCTCTCTCTCTCTCTCTCTCTCTCTCTCTCTCTCTCTCTCTCTCTCTCTCTCTCTCTCTCTCTCTCTCTTTCTCTCTCTCCCCAGTTGCAGGAAAGATCAGTACATATATCAGTTAACATACTTTTATGTTTCTACTGTCAAAGTTAACCATTTGTTTTAAATGAGATGTTATGGGAAAGTAGGAAGAAAAAAAGAGAGCACCCTCTTTGTTGTGTGAAGATTCTTTAGGGAAAGGGAGGTTGGAGAGTAAGGCTATGTAATATTTTTTGACTTCTGTTTAAAGACTGAAAAAAATTACTGTGTATCTGTAAGCTTAGTTTAAAAAAAATCAGTGATTTTAACTGATCAAGTTTTCTTTAAGAAGAAATTTCTGGGGAAAAGGAGTATGTAAAAAGGGAACATCAAGGTTCATATTGCAAAAAAGATTCTTTACTTTGCTTAAGGTTTTAGATCAGCAATATTCTACCTATGTGACCTTAGTGCAATGCTTTTCTCTTTCTGCACTTCAGTTTCCTCATCTGTAAAAAGAGATTGAACTAAATGACCTCTAAGATTTCTTCTAGCAGGAAATCTATGATCCTACTAACTTAGGTATTACAGGATTCTTTGAAATTTCCAGTTTCCTAAACATACCATAATAAGAATGATCAAAGCTCCTTGTAATTATAAATTTTCAGGAAAGCATCTCTTCTTACATCAATATGAAAAATACCATTTTTTATGTAGGATTTAATCAGGGAGATTCATCTTCCTGGTTTCAAATCTAGCCTCAAACACTTAGCTATTTGGTCCTGAAAAAGTCACTTAACCCTGTTTACCTCAGTTCCCTCATCTGTTAAAATGAGCTGGAGAAGAAAATTGTAAACCACTCTAGTATCTTTGCCAACAAATGGGGTCACAAAGAGTTGAACATGACTGAACAGTCATCACATATCCATGGAGAGACTCCGTCAGCAGTATATAGTGACATTTTAACACCTCCTTTGAGGTGTCTTTGTTGCCAGGCATCTGAAAAAAATTTTTATCGCTTAAATATACTAAATTTGAGATTTCATTAGAGTAAGAAAATTTCAAGGTGAGAATTTTCTACATTTATATTGCAACCATATGTGACATAGTAGATAAGTCTTGGGGAATTACCTGAGCCAAATAAGAAGTTAAGCAACTTTAAAAAAGAAGTTAAGTAGGAGTCACATAGTAATCAGAGAAAAGATTTTAAATATGGGACTTTTTGACTCCAAGTCCAGTAGTCTATTGACTATGTGACTCTACTATATTCTCATCAAATGAAAAAATACTTCACTAAAAATGATTAAAATCTACATTTAATTTTAAAAGAGCATTAAGGCTATCATTAAGCTTCACTTAAGTAACTAAAAATTAAACCCTTGAATACTTTGATGTAGAACAAAGTACCTAGCACATAAGTTTGGAGTGTACATACACGTTTCCATGAAATTATTACACTGTACAGTAGGATTCAATTTTGGAAAACGTTCATTTTGGGAGATCTGAGAAAGAGAACATCAGCTGGAGTTCCAAAGAACTTTTAAAAGCAATGAGTCAACTTATTCATTGCTCAGCTTAATGTGATGACTGAGCTATAAATGACTTGGCTTAGAAGGAAGATAAATACCACTTTCCATAAGAACTGATTTTGTATTCTTAGTGAAACATCAACTTTGGTTATTGGTTAGGAAAGTTTAAGGAGCTAGAAGTTTTGAAATTTTACTTTCAAAAGAGTTTTCCCCCATCTCTTCGATTCTCAGTATCTGACATGATCATGTCAGCTCAATGCTCTGCGATGTCTTTGAGATTCTGTCTCATGTCATCCCACCAGATAAAAACAAAGCCGTGGTACTTTAACACTATTCAGTAGAAACCATGATATCATGTCATTTCAGAAGTGAAGTTCCCAACAACTGTTTATGTGGGTCTGGACCAAAATTGTACTAAAAAACAGAGGTAGCAAAGTATACTTTGCTGCGCTTGGTTTAAGGAATATTTGATTTTGAATTCTATCTCATATACCAATGGGTGGTATGACCCTGGAAAAGTGAATTAACCTTTCTGGGACTCAGTTTCTTTATCTCTAAAATGAGAGGGCTAGATTAGATGACTTCTAATATCCCTTCTAGATTTAACCTGGCACCATATCACCGATCATAAAAATAATTCAGGTTTATTTTAAAACACTTTAAGGTTTGGATCAGCTAGGTGGTATAGTGGGAAAAGCTCTGATCCTGGAGTTGGAAGGATCTGAGTTCAAATCTGACCTCAGGCACTTATGAGCTATGTAACCTTGGGCAAGTCACTGAACCCTGATTGCTTCTCATCCAGGTTCATCTCTAGCCATCCTGATTCATATCTGGCCATTGGACCCAGATAGTACAGAGGAGAAAGTGAGGCTGGTGACTTAGCATACACCCCCCCCCACTCAAATCCAGTTCATGTTTCTCATATCATCACCTCCCTGTTGATGTGATATTCTTTCAGAATGAAGGGCAAAGAATAAAGTTTGCAAAGTGTTTTACACATGTAATCTCCTTTGCAAAAACCCAGTAAAAAAAGGGGGGGGTTATTATTACCTCCAATTTTTAGTTGAATCAATTAAGAATGAAAGAGAAAAAAGGGTCTTGCTCAGAGTCACAGAGCTAGTAAATATCTAAGGCAGTATTTGAAATCCTATAAGTCCAGTGCTTTCTTCACCATAATACTTAATTGCTTATTATATGAAAGTAGAAAAGGCATAATTGAGCAAGAAACAATGCAGATGAGACAATTCTAAATGTAGGGAGAGACAATATTGTTGTTAAAAATAAGCAAAACATTTACATTTTCGAGTTTTTCTTTTTTTCACAAGATTTAACTTTGGAGTAAGAATGGAAATAGAAGTAGAGATCAAAAGCTGGAAAAAGCTAGATTTATGTAAGGGTGTCAGAGTACAGGACCAAGTCAAAGTACTGGTACTATGAGTCAGAAGTTTCCCCAAATGTGGTAAATCGTAAGATGTTCCTAACTGTGGGTTGT
Source organism: Macrotis lagotis (assembly GCF_037893015.1). NCBI lineage: Eukaryota > Metazoa > Chordata > Mammalia > Peramelemorphia > Peramelidae > Macrotis > Macrotis lagotis. The sequence goes on along the minus strand of NC_133664.1, from coordinate 65,407,103 downwards.
CAACTGAGCAAAAATGGCACAAGTGAAAATGGGACATGTAAAGATAAAGTGAAGACAAAATAAGGGAGTGCTCTAACTTGAAAGAGAACAGTGATGATCACTTGTTTAAAATGGGAAGGGACTTCAAAGACATCTATCCCAACTCCTCTATTTTACAGCTGAGGAATTGTGCTTCAAAGAAATGTGACATGCCTCAAAGTCAGAATTTGAACCAAGATCTTCTGATTATAAATGGAGAACATTTCCCACAATATTATATAATTTCAATAATATAACTGCACTGCAGAAGGAAAAAAAAAGCTGCATCTAATAAACTTCTCTTCAGGCTTCAACGAAGCAGAGGTTAAGAAAAGAGGTAAAGACAGAGAGAACTTGGGGTGACTGGTTGTAGTCTTGATGATGGAGCTTCTTCTTGGAATGGGAAAATTGTCTTTATTAGTTGTTTAAAAGCTAATGTGAAGAGCTACCCTAGAAGACCAGGAGACCAAGACAATAGAGAAAGTTCATCTCACTCTCCTTGGAGATAACCTGGTACTTATTAGCCAATGACCAATGTCTTCATTGCAACCTCAGCTAATGAGTAGAAGCATATCAGTTTTAAATGCAGCGTATTACAAAAGGGTTGCAAAGTGACTTAAAGTATTTTTTCAAGTATCTTATTGTGTTTGTGATGATCAAATATGAAGTAGGAAGCATGTATTTTCTTCTGGTGAATTGTACTATCCTGACAGAAAAATGATTCAAGATTCAGAGTAAGATAACATTTTTAGACATGGATAATGTGGGAAATTTTGCTTGATTATTCATATTTCGTAGGAGGTTGTACTTTTTTTTCCCTTTTAAAGTGAAGATAATTGAGGCAGCTAGGTTGCCCAGTGGAATCAGGAAGAAAGAGTTGAGTTCAAATTTGACTTTGGACACTTAGTAGCTTATCTGAAGAAGTCAGTTAATCCTAGTTTCCTCTAAAAATTTAGTTGGAAGGGAGAGAAAATGTTTGTTACTTAAAAATAAAATGAATTGCAAAAAAAAGCTAATAGCTGGAATACTTAGAGAGGATGGGTATGGAGTCATCAAGGGTAGAGAGAATTTAGATAGAAATTGGGGAGGACAAAGGGAGTAACTTAAGCAAGGCAAAATGACAAAGATAATGAGTGTGGGTGAGCTGATTGAAAGTTAATGCTAAAATATGACTAATATGGAAATATGTTAAAGACAATTGTACATGTACAACCTATACCAGACTACTTGCTGCCACAGGGAAGGGGGGTGGAATGGAAGGTGGTAGAAAAATGTGGAACTCAAAAGCTTGCAAAAAGATCAATGCTGAAAACTATCTTTGCATGGAATTGGATAAAAAACATTTAAAAAGAATAAAAAGAAAAAAGTGAATGTGAAGAGGCTAGCCTAGGACATTAAAGAGGAAGAGGCCCTAATAAAGACCAGGCCTGAGTGCTGGGAGTCAAAGAGATGGTAGAGTAGTGGTCTATGGTCCCCTTCTCACAAGAATATTTTTAAATGAATAAGTTAAAATACACAGGATTACAAAATCAAATAATTATATTGCATGGTTATTAAAATAAAAAATAAAACAAATTCAAGGAACTCGGGTTTATATGAACTATTTTAAAGGGTCAGCATCAAAGGAAAATAAACCATATAAAGAGTTGAAGGAAATATACTTTAAAGAATCTAATTCTACAAGATCTACAGACCCCAATGATTCCTTGCTATTTCCTACCTTTTCTAGAGGAATAAAGATGACAACCTGCATTATCATCACTTAACTTTATTTCAAAGCTCAGGAATCAATTTTCTCATCAGAATGTTTGAAATGTGTCTTAAGGAGGTCAATTGTTTTTAGCTTGATTATATAGTCAGTTGCTTACCTAGACCTGGTGATAAGAGTGTTTCTTTCCTTCTTGGCAACTGGATTAGATCATTTGATCAAATGACAAACATTCATTAAATATCTATTATATATGGCTACCATGCCAGAGGCTAAGGATGCAAATATAAAACCCTCAAAGTGCTTACATTCTTCTAGGAAGAGTACCACATGTTCATCTAGGTAAATAATATATGTGTGTATGTGTGTATGTGTGTGTGTGTGTGTGTGCATATTACAAGAAAAGTCACAACCTCTATCACTTCAAGTTTTTCAACAATAAAAGAGAAGTAATATCTTATTTCTAGCAACCTATTCCAAATATGTCTTCATAGATGGTTCCCAAAGGCAAGTCTATTGTAGTCAGTTATAGCAGGCATTAAATTAAACTTGAACAGCTTACAGTACAAGCCCAGAAGATGGTTTGCCTGTCATCCAAGAACTTGTCTATTTAAATTCAGAGACTCATAACTAAAAGGATTTAACCAGGTGATGATTGTCTTTTAAGGAGGAAGGTCTCACTAAAGAATTAAAGGACTTAGGCATCTGAGGGTCATATGTCCATAAGGAAGCCATGAATACTTAGACTACTTACATCAACTGGTTGTTTTGAAAAAAATAAAATAATACTTTGAAAATTATAAAGAACTAAACAAATAAATATATGTCATGGTAATGCTTATATTAGAAGTACTCAGTCTCTCTCTTTCTCTGCAGAAAGACCAGACATACTTTAAGGGGCTTCTAATTTGTCTGACCCAAATAATCTCTTATAACTAGGAGTTGAAATGAGAATAATTTTATCCATGTGTTAAAAGAAACAAATGTGATTCATATACGAGTACATAGGAATAAGTATATACCTCATGAAAAATCTTCCTCCAGCTGAAGTTGGGCTCCATTTGAAGGCATCTACGGTAGTTTTCCTCAATTACCTCCAATGACCAAATCGGCAACATGTCCTGCTTCCTTTGATCTCTCTTCTGCCCCAAGAAGGTGTTAGTGGCTCTTCTGCCCTTTCCATTCTCTATAAACCCTGTCAGCAGGTTTTATTAGACCCTTTGCCATTGATCCTCAGTTACGCCTCTGATACCTGAACCAGAAGCAGCGTTTCCCCCTTCCTACCCAAACCACAATCTGGCTATGCTACTTGATGCTCTTAGCTATTCAAATCGCCTCCAATATACTGTATTTTCCTCATGTATAAGATGCTCCCATATATAAGACCCACGTTAATTTTGGGGTCCAAAATTTGAAAAAAAATGTACATTTATTGAATTCAAGTTTTAGTCATCATAAAATTCAGACAACTCCTTATCACTGTCGAAATTTCCCATCCATAAGCTCGTCCTCAACTGTGTTTGAAGACAAATCATTGCCTTAGGAGAGCCTCTGCCTGCGCTCCTGCCTGTGCTCTGGTCTGTGGTTGATTCCAAGCACTCCCTGGACAAGTCTGGCATGCTTAGTCCATTCCATTTCATGAACCTGAAGCACCCATGGTGTCTTCCTTTGAAATTAGTCGCTTCTTTTTCATCAGCAATTTTTCTTGCCTCCTGCTGAACCATCTTTGTGGACCCAGGGATTCCAATGGCCCTTTGCTCTTCAATTCATCTCTTCAATTCCCTCTCAGACTCAGGTCATTTGCCTGCTTGTCATGTCCTTCTTCTACCATAGTGTTTTTTCAGCAGGGTTTCTTCTTCCCAGAGCCAGTCTCAGATTATTTTCTCAGTTGGAAGAGGACCAAACTGATGTTCAGCAACACGATTTCTAGGATCACTTTGAACTTGAATTCAGCACTGGACAAAAACCTTTTCTGAGTCATTTCTGCACAGAATATGGCAAAACGGAACCTAATATACTGGTAACAAATGTGAAACAATGAACACAAAGACAACAAGCTCGAAAAGGTGGGAAATGCAAGTAGCCACTGTATAAGAGGCTCCCAGTTTTTAGACCCCAAATTTTTCGAAAAACCTTATACATAGTGGAATTCAGTAGCTTCCTTATCTGGCTAGTCTGAAGGCAGGAATTGACTTTCTTTGCATCTGTGTCAGTACAGAGATTAGTGAGTACTTAAATGTTTGGTGATTGATGATCTCTCACAATTTGATACTGCTCCAGCATATGGTGCTCATTCCCTTTCTTAGGGTACACATATATAAACAGTTGCCAAATTATGTAATTTACTTCTCTATGACATCTCTTGCATCTGTCCCCTTCTCTCTACTCTGATGTCCTGATTCCGATTCCCACCATCTCATGCCAGAACTATTAGAATAGCCTTCTAATCGACCTATTCCGAACTGATTCTCACCATTCATCATAGAACTGTTAGTGATTTTCATAAGTGTGACCAAGAGATCACTCTCCCTCAGTGAACTCCAATGGATCTCTATTAGCACAGACAAAAAAAAATGTCTTCTGTTTGTCATTCAAAGTTCTTTATCACCTGGTTCTTCCTTATTTTGTTCCAGTCTTTTAACACCTTTTACAAGCTCTATGATCCTGGTCTTTTTGTTGTTCCTCACATATGGCATCTCTTCTCTCTGAACCTCTCCACTGGCTGTTTCCCATGTTCAGAAAGCTATCTCTTCTTTCTGTTGTTGTTTATCTTTTGTTTTTGAAGAGCACCAATGACATCACAAAGGTGATGTCTTGAATTAGTGTGAATTGGATTTAAGTGAGGCAGAGCTTCACTTAAACTTTGAAGATCCCTGAGCTCATTTAAGACAGCTCAAGCACCACTATCAGTAGGAGGCTCTTTTCCATTCCCTCCCTCCTCCGTTCCCATCATCCCTACCCCGCCAGTTGTGAAGCCTTTCTCCAATAATACTATTTTCTATCTATTCTCTATCTTCTATACAACAATTTTGTGTACATACTGTTCCCCTATTAGAAAATAAGCATTTTGAGCACAGGGATTATATTTGCTTTTCTTTGTATCCCTAGGGCTTAGCATGGTGTTTAATAAATACTTGCTTGTTTGGTCAGTGAGTCAATAAGAATTTATTAAGTTCTAATAAATTCTAGGTACTGTTCTAAGCAAGCACCAAGGATACTAGAAAAGGTAAAAACATGATTTGTGTTCTATAGCAGTCACATTAAAATTAGAGAAACAATATATATATATGATACAAACAAGATATATATATGATACAAACAAGATATATATATATGATACAAACAAGATATATATATATATAGTAAATAACAAAGTATTTTATAACTATATGCAATCTAAGTAGAGTAGTATAACCCTCAGAGAGAAGACACTAACAGTGGGATCAAAGGCTGAGAGATTGGGAAAGATCTGTGGCAAAAAGTGGAATTTGACCCATTAAAGGGATTAGCTCACTAAACCATTCTATAAGGAACCATTCTCAGAAATGCTTCTTACCTTTCAGAAAACTCTCGCCCCCATCATACTGGGTCTTCTTTTTCACTTATCCCAAGCATCACACAGTAGACTGAAAGCAGGAGATATGGGGATCCCTTCATTTTGTATTTCCATTGACAGCAATTTTGTATTTCCAATATTTAGGCTTATGGTGAGTTAGTGTTCTTGTTTTTACACTCTTCTACATCCAGGCAGTGAATCTCTTGTTCAAATTAGCCACTCCTGCTGAAGTGGAACAGTTCTCAAACATCCATGCTCTTTCCAGGCTTTCCATTCATCCTTCTCTTCTGCCATCCCCTCCCTTCTCCCACTCAGATCAGCTGAGCCAAGTTACTCAAATTCTTCCAGGGATACTTAGCTAAAGTGCTTGCAAAGGGAGTAGGGAGGGATGAAATTGGCTTGTCTTAGCTTTCAATGGGAAAGATTTACATTTCCTAACTACAATATTATCATTAAAGCTATAGAAACTCATCTATTTCTTTGAATAATTTCCTCGCTTGCAAAAAAAAAAAAGCAAATTATTTTTTCTTGTCTCAGAATAAAGGTAAGGATGGAGTGAACTTTATTCTCTGATTTCAAAGCATGAAGGTCAAAGATTCTGGAAAAAAAAACCACTCAAATTCTTACAACATTCTGGGTGATTTTTCTACCACTCATTTTTATGAACTCCTAGCTGTTTAATGAAAGAAGAGAAGAGTGGCCTCAATAAGGAAAGTGATCTCAAAGTTATCACAGCGAAATTTATTTCTCTATGTTCTCACCATTTGATTCCCATATTTATTTTAATAAGTAAATCCAAAAGAATATTTTCTGGAGTCTTTCTTAAGAGAAAAGAGATATGAGAAGTATAATACCGTCATCACCCTCTTTGCCCTTCTTCCCAACCAAGAAAGAAATCTCTCAACATACCAAAATCCACTAGCTTAACTCCGCCTTCAGTGGTCAAGAGGATATTATTTCCTTTCACATCCCTGTGGATGGTATTGTTGTTGTGCAAATGCTGCAGTCCCTGGGGAAAGATATTTAGGGTTTTTGTTGTACTTTTGTTTAATTTAATATAAGATAGTAATCCTATCTGTGGAGACGGAAATTCTCTGAGACATGCTTACCATATTCCAAGATTCAAGAAATAGTTCACTTAAAATGGAAAGTTTTCACTTCTAACTAGATGAAAATATCCTTATTAGGATCACCAGATCATATAAGACATAAGATCACTGGTTCAGAGTAAGAAAGGACCTTAGGACCATCCAGTCCAACTCACCCATTATGTATGTATATATCTATATCTATATCTATATCTATATCTATATCTATATCTATATCTATATCTATCTGTATCTGTATCTGTATCTGTATCTGTATCTGTATCTGTATCTGTATCTGTATCTGTATCTATATCTATACCTATACCTATACCTATACCTATACCTATATCTATATCTATATCTATATCTATACCTATATCTATATCTACATCTATATCTATATCTATATCTATATCTATGAAATGAGTCTGAGAGAGTCATAAAACTAATTGTGAGTAGTGTTCAAATTTGGTTCCTTTCTTTTTCTTTTTTCTTTTTGCAAGGTAATGGGGTTAAATGACTTGCTCAAGGTCACACAGCTAGGTCATTATCAAGGCTGGATTTGAATTCAGGTCATCCTGAATTCAAATAGGGCAGGTGCTCTATCCACTGTGCTCCCTAGCTGCCCCAAATTTGGTTCCTTTAAGACCTCAAATTCTATATTCTCTTCACTTAATGGATTTGTCTTTTGATTTCTCTAAATATTTTATTTCCCCCAAATGTAATTACTAATCTTGTTGGGAAGCTCTTATGTAAACTTAATGACAAAGCAAAAATTTTTTAAAATACCAATAACAGCTGTGTTCTAGAAAATTAATCATTAAAATGATGATAAAATTAAATAGATGTTCATCTTTGATTATCATAAACAGTTGCAAATTTATTTCTCTAAGATAAGGAAACTTTTCATTCATTGTCAATAGCTTTATATTGCTGCTCACTCATTTTTTTGAGTTGTGTCTATTCTCCATGTCCCTGTTTTTCTTGGTAAAGTTGCCGAAATAGTTTGCTACCTTCTTTTCCAGCTTATTTTACAGATGAGAACATTGAGTCAAAGAGGATCAAATGACTTCACTCATACATAGTGAGTGTCTGAGGCTAGATTTACACCCAGGAAGATCAGTTTTCCTGATTTCAGTTTGAGTACTCTATCCACTAGGTTTTGATTTGGAAATATTCCCTGTCCATATGTGGGAAAAAATTAAGGCAATCTAAAAGACTTAAAACTATTAGCTATATATTATCCAAAAGAGGGAAGTTAGCATAGTTGATAGAATTCTGATCTTGAAATTAGGAAGACCCCAGTTCAAGTCTGACCTCATACACACTTATGAGCTATATGACCCCAGGTAAGTCACTTAACCCTGTTTGCCTCAGTTTCCTCATCTATAATGTGAGCCAGAGAAGAAAATGGCAAATCACTTCTATATTTCTGCCAAAAAATGACATGGGTAATGAAGAGTCAGATATAATTGAAACAATTGAATTACAAAGCCAAAAGAATACAATTATATAATTCTGGTATCTTTTAATAGACAATATTTTATATAAGAAAGTTCTAGAAAAAACATACTGAAGAGGAAGAATGATAAAAAGGAATGAACCACTGAATATAATATCAGAATAACATTTTAGTCCTGGTTCTGCCATTTATCTAAATTCTTTGTTCCTCAATTTCTTCACATATAAAGTAAAGATATTGACACCCATTTTATATACCTCCCAGGGCTGTGGAGGAAGGTGTAAGCTTTTGTAAACCATAAACTATCATGAAAATGTCAGTTATATAATGTCAACTAAATATACAAAATTGTTGTTATTGACCTACCATTAGTAGATTACTTAAGGTAGAGTCTTTGGATTTTGTACAATCCATTTATATTCTTTTGTTTCATCCCCTAAATGGTTATCTTGGATTAGGAAAAGACTGTGACCATTGAAGATCATGCCTTCATTAGCATTATCCTAAACAAATGCAATAAATAATCAGATACTGAATATAGTTTATGACCTTTTGAGTTACAATATCATGGTGCTAGTGGATAGACTTTGACTCTTAGATATCTCATCACAGATACCAGGACCACAGGAGATACCACAACTTTTATAATGTTCTCTGTTTCCAAATACAATATGGGTGGGGTGGGGAAAGGGGACATTTAGACTGGACTCAGAATCTCACGGTGCTGTCATATCTTCCTGTTTACTTAACTCCAGGGGAATTAGAATAGGTAATAGCAAAAGGAATTGTCCTTGGCAAAACCCAAGGTTTGTACTTGGAGAGATGAAGAGGGGATTTCTAGTGGAAAAGAACAGCTCACTTATATAATGAATATTTCATAGGATCATAAGACCAGAGATTCGTAATTGGAAGGCACCTTATAGAACATCTAGTTCAACTTCCTTCCCCCATTAGATTTTTAATTCTTTGCAGGCAGGAACTGTTTTTGCCTTTATTTGTACTTTAGTGCTTATCACAATGCCTGTACACAGAGTGTTGCTGTTCACTCATTTTTGAGTTGTGACTGATTCTCTATGTCCCTGTTTTCTTGTTAAAGACACTGAAATAGTTTGCTAACTTCTTTTCCAGCTTAGTTTAAAGATGAGTCAAAGAGGATCAAGCGACTTCACTCAGGGTTACATAGTGAGTGTCTGAGTCTAGATTTGAACACAGGAAGGTCAATTTTCCTGATTTCAGTTTGGGTACCTTATCTACTGTGTCATCTAGCTTACCCCCATGCACAGAACAGACAATAAATGTTTATTGACTTGACCTGAAATATGTAATAGAGTCAAGAATTTTACCTAGTTCCTCTGACTTCAAATCCAGCATATTTTCCAAGGAAATAATACACATCATTATTTACTACTGTAGCAACATGTATCAAGTTTCTAAGTATTGAAGCATTCAGTTTTGTTTAAACAAAATCATACTTAAATTCATTTAAACTAATTCACTTAATTTTATTAGTCATTAATTTTATTTAAATTAATTCACTTAATTTTATTAATCATTAATTTTATTGAAAATAATTCATATATAAATGAGTGAATGCAGAAAGTTTATATGCACCATTATCCTTACCATTAGTGCTTCGTGTAAAATATAGGCAATTATAAGTTCACTCATTCTTTCTCCTCTCTTCAATAGTCCTTTCACAAGATCGGTCACTGATCCTCCATTGCACAGCTAGCAAAAAAAAAAAGGCCACTTAACAGTTAAAAGTTGAAATTAAAATGAAGCATGATGTCACTCCATTTTTGTACAAGATTCTGCTGTTCAATAAAAAAGTGAGTTTTCCATTTGTTAAAATTGCGTTCAGAAGCTATCTCTGATTTTTTAAAAGTTGCTACTAAAAAGAAATGGGAAAAATTGAAAACAGCAACCTATATTTGCATACAATTTGAATGTGTTATAAGAACTTGACTTCCAAATTGCCACTCACATACATACATACACACACACACACAAACATAAGAGATATGAATTTGTTTTAAAGGATGCTCTTTTTCTTATGGGTTCAGGGTATGAAATTTAGACTCATCTTTGATTTCAGATTTTATAATTGAGTTCAACATATGATTTCACTATACAAATGACAATATATTTGATCAGTTTAAACATCAACTTCTTTCAACATTAACCAAAGTTTGAGAACAAGAAAAAATTACATATAGAATTTTTGGAAATACATAAATAACATTACAAAATTCACAAATTATTTATCACAGCCTTTGTTAATATTGTTCTTATGTCACTATCATGGAGGAAAAAAAGCATGAATCTTAGAATTTAGAGACTCTACAGTACATTTAAGTTTTCATCTACTTAGGATTTCATCCAAATCATATAAGAAATTTTAAAGCTCCATTAGGCTATCAAATCATCTTACTTTTCAAGACTCTCCATGATATGGCTCAACTCTACTATTCTAATGAATAAAATTCCAATGCTTTCTCGTTCTTCACATACTCTATTTTACTAGCTCAATAACCATCCCTCAGACATATCCCATGCTTGCTCATATTTGCATCTCTATTCATATTATTCTCTATACTCAAAATGTTGTTGAGTCATTTCAATCATATCTGACTCTTTGTGACCCCATTTAGTATTTTCTTGACAAAGATACTGGAGTCATTTCCTTCTCCAGATCATTTTACAGGTGAGGAAGCTAAGATAATATTCTTTCCCTTTCCTAATCTCATAGCACTGTATATGCATCTCATTAAGTTGTCATGTGATTGAATGAATTAGACAAACACTAATTAAGTGATTATTATATATTACATGTACACACCTTGCCACTAGATTATAAACTTTGGAAGACAGGAACTCATTTTTATTTCTTCTTATGTCTTCCCCAGGACCCCTACATTGAATATTGCACTTTGAAAGTGCTTAAAATTTTGTTGAATAAATCTTCAGAACCTATGTTTCATGAGAACAATGAAGAAGGGAAACCAAACATAGCCTAATCTTTCTACAAGATATCAGAAAGGTTAACTCTGACCTTTAAGGCAATTCAAACCAAAGCTGACAATTTAATATTCTAAGGTACTTTACTTCAGTTGGTAGTGGGATGTGCTGCCCTGAATTCCAAGATAAGCCTTTTACTCTGCTACAAGAATATTGATGCTTTTTTAGCTGGGAAGAAAACAAAATCGAAAAAAAAGCTTAGATTACCAGGGAAATGTCAGAATCCATACCTAAACCAAAAGTGGGCCTAGAATTTCAAAATATACAAGAAGGGCCATAAAGCTTTGTTTTATGAAAGATGTCTAGTGAGGGGGGTTCTTACTACAGCTTGAGGCAGTTGATTCCATTTTCTGAAAACTTTAATTATTAGAACATTCCTCCTTGTATCAGGCCCAAATTTGCATCCTTTGTAGCTTACTTCCATTATTCCAAGTTTTGCCTTCTGAAGCCAAGTAGAACAAATTCAATTAGAATCTTCCATGTTCTTCTGCTTAATGCTGTCCTTCTTAAATTTAACATCCTGAACTGATCCCAATATTTCCTTTGCCACTTGGAAAGTATAATATAGCAGGTCAACTCCTTAGTCCTGAACACTATATGGTTCCCTTTGCAGCCCAAGATCCCAATTAATTTTCTTGGTTATCATATCAACCTCCAAACACATAGGCGTTAGCCTATATACAGACTTTAGTCCATGAAAATTCCCAAATAATTTTCAGACAAAGTGTTGTCAAGCTATATATCTCCATTATATTATGAAAGTGTTTTTTTGGATTCATGTTATATTATCAATTCATCTCAGCATTAATTCATCTAAGAATTCTAACCTGTTTAGACACTATTATTCAGTACAGTAATTATCCTTTCTAGATGTGTTATCTTCAATTTCAGTAACACCATCAACTTTGTCTTCATTCAAGTCATTGGATAAAACTCTTAAATAGCCCAGAGTGAAATAAAGATTGATATTAGAGATGTTATCTTTTCGAATTGATGATGAATCATTACTCTTTTTTTTGGGTCAAGCCATTCAACCAGTTCTGAATCTGGTATTGACAAAACCATATTTCTAGATCTTGAGCAGCTGATGTGTATGGATGAACTTGTAAATGCTTTTCTAATATCTAAACAAACTTTGTATATGAATTTTCCTGATCTATCTCTCTCCAAACACTATCAAGAAAAGGAAATGAGATTTATCTGATTTGCCTCTCTTTCAAAAATCAAATTGACAAGAATTCAAAAACTATGTCCAGCAGTTATTTCTGTACTTTGGGATATAAATCACCTGGTGACAAGCTCACTGAGGGCAGTGGATTTTTTTTTTACTTACTACTTGGGCATCAGCATTTTATTAGCTTAATTTTACTCTTTCTTTCTTGGCCTAGGACTGCAAAAGTAGGTAGAAGTTAGATTTTAAAGGAATTAAAATATCAGGGGATGGATTTTTGTATTTTTATAATGCAGGCAAATGGGAAACACTGAAAATAGCATATTCTGAGCAGAGGACAAACATGTTTAGATCTATGTTTTAGGAACAATTTGGTAGGAGAGAACTAAAAGCAAGAAGAGCAATTTGTCAGCTATTGTAATATTTCAGATGACAGGTAATGAGGGTCTGAATCCAGAGCGTGACTATAGTATTGAACAGAAGGATGTGATGATAAATAAAAGGACATAAAAACTATAAGACTTGATTGAAAAGAGGGATAAGGAAGAGGAAATAGTATAGGAGGTTCAGATTATAAGTACAGTGATTCTCTTGACAGGAATAGGAAAGTTTGGAGGAGGGTAGGCTATGATAAGATTGAAATATGCATTGCATAGCCAGGCCGATATGTCCATATGATACTTGGCCATGCAGGACTGGACTTCCAGAAATTAGGGCTGAATATATAGAATTGAAAGTCAACTGAATAGAGATGCTATTTGAACCCAAAGGGACTTATGAGAACACTAAAATAGTGAGAGCAAAAAAGAGGACAGAACTTCAGGGGACATCCATAATTAGGAGATGGGAACAGCATTGTGTTGATGATTCAACAAGAGAAAATAAAATGAAAAAATAAAAGAGAAAAAAATTTATCTTTATATATCTATCTATATAGCTCTCCACACACACACACACACACACACACACACACACACACATACACACACGTATGTGTGTCTATATGTATATGGAAAGAGAGAATGAGAGAGAGAGAGAGAGAGAGAGAGAGAGAGAGAGAGAGAGAGAGAGAGAGAGAGAAAGAGAATGAGATGGAGTCAGAAGAGGAAAACCAAAGAAAAAGTATCAGAGAGTGCCCAAGAGTTGGTCACTACTATCAAGTACTGCAGAAGGGTGAAGACAGATGAGGACTGAATAAAGAGCATTGAATTAAGCTTTTAAGAGATTTTTGGAAATGTGGGAGGAGCTGTTTTATTGAAGGAGTAATGTTAAAAGTTATGCTATAAAGGATAGAAATATGAATACAAGGTGAAAAAATGAAAACAAAAAGAAAACTCTTTTTTTGATCTTTGGTTGCGGGAGGAAAAAATAGGATAATAATTAAAGGGATAATAGCATTAAGATAAGTTGTTTTAAGGATAAGGGAGTCCTAGGCATATTTATAGGTGGCAGAAAGGGAATCAATGAATAAGATGTAATTGTAGATGAAAGAAAAAGAGTGATCAAGAGAATAAATTCCAGGAGGAGACTGGAGGGGATGAGACCAAGAGCAAAACTTTAAAGTCTTTTTTCTTTGTTTATTCTTAGTTAATTGTATAATTTCTAACATTAGCAACAGAGGGATTCTTTTTTCCTATTATTCAACTCCCTAATATTTAGTTGGCATAACATTAGTTTAAAAGTAAAATGGGGTGGGGCGCAGCTAGGTAGTGAAGTGGATAGAGCACCGGCCCTGGAATCAGGAGTAGCTGAATTCAAATCTGGCCTCAGACACTTGGTGAATGCCTAGCTGTGTAGCCTTGGGAAAAAACCCACATGTACAAAAATACCAAACAAAAGATAGCAAACATAATTAAATGTGAAATAGATAATTTTGATCATTTTCAATTTAAAAAAGCTTTTGTACAAACAAAACAAATGCAATCAAGATTAGAAGGGAAGAAGAAAGCTGGAAAATAATACAGCAATCATCAACCCCATTGCCTTGCACAAAAAAAAAAACCTAAAAGGAAAGTAAAATGGGATATTAGAAAAAGACAATGGAACACTGATGTAAAGCATAAAAAAATGAGAAAGAATAAGATGCCTCAGTTCATCTCTAAGGTATAACCTTGAGAGAGCTAGGACGACATTGTTTAACGATGAGATGGAAAACCTGCATAATTTTCTTCCAATTTTATTTTTTTCTGGAAAACGACTCTTGTTTATTTGTGACAAATTGATGTCAGGTAAAAATCAAATGACACAAGTTTCTATTTATTCCATTTAGTGAATTTCAAGCTTTGTTTAATGTGTTGATTTGTCAATCAATGACATTTAAGAGCTATTTAATATACTGGCTGTTGCTAAATCTCAGAGGTATAAGGTGCCTTAGAAACCTTCTAATCTAACATGCAGCTGATCCAGAATCTTGTCTTTTTCCTCTTCTCACCTAATCAAAGAATTTGTGAAAAGGTTTTAAAATAATAAACTTGAATATAGGAAAAATGCAATATAATACAATGTATCCCACAAGTCTTAGGATAGATTTAAGCTTTAGTAGATTTTGAATCTTATCAAAATGAATTGTGAGGAACTATTTAAATTATTCTGGACATAGAGGTATATGCTACATAAACTTTATCAGTCAATATTTCACAGTAAACAAATCACAAAGTATTGAAACATCATTTAGTCAATCAATTAGTGACCATTTACAAAGTGCCTAATTTCAATGTCTATAGGAATCTAGTGTTTGATAAATTTAAAAACCCAAATTTTGGGGATAAGAACTTATTATTTGACAAAAATTATGAGGAAAACTGGAAAACAATAGGACGCAAGTTAGACCAACATCACACACTGTTACTAAGATAAGATCAGAATAGTTGCATGATGTAGATACAAAAGGTGATACCAAAAGGAAATTAGAAGAGCAAGGAATAGTATGCTTGTCAAATCTATGAGAAGAATTCATAACCAAACAAAAGAAAGAGAGCATAAATAAATGTAAAACAGATAATTTTGATCATTTTCAATTTAGAAAGCTTTTGTACAAACAAAACAAATGCAATCAAGATTAGAAGGGAAGAAGAAAGCTGGAAAATAATACAGCAATTATCTCTGATAAAGGCTTCATTTCTCAAATACGTAGAGTCAAATTTATAAGAAAATAAACCATTTCCCCAAATGATAATCAAAGGATATGAACCAGCAACTTTTAAATAAATAAATCAAAGCTATGAATAGGAATACATAAAAGTACTCCAAATAACTTTGGATTAGAGAAATTCAAATTAAAACACCTCTGGATATCACTTTATATCTATAAAATTTTAAAAAAGTGATTTAAAAAAGTAAAATGATCAATATAGGAAGGGATGTGGGAAAATTAGGACACTAATATACTGTTGGCAGAGTTATGAGCTGATCCAACTATCCTGGAGAGCAATTTGGAACTATGTACAAAGTGTAACAGAATTGTACATTCCTTTTGATCTAGCAATAACAGTACTAGATCTGTATCCCAAAGCAATCATCAAAATAAGGAAAAGACCCACATGTAAAAAAATATTCATAACAACCGTTTTCAAGGTAGCAAAATGTTGGAATCTGAGGGGATTCCTCAACTGAAAAATAGCTGAACAAGCTGTGGCATATGAATGTAATGGAATACTACTGTCCAATAATAAATAATGAAACACACAGATTGCAGAAAAACCTGGAAAGACTTGTATGAACTAACTGATGCAAAGCTAAATGAGCAGACCCAGAAAACAATGTACACAATATCAGGAATATTATGTGATGATAGTTTATGAATGACTCAGTTCTTCTCAGCTACACAATGACATGCAAAGGACTCAAGAAGGAACATGCTATACAAATCCAGATAAACAACTGATGGATTCTGAATACAAATCAAAGCATATTTTTGTTACTTTATTCTTACTCATGATCTCCCCTTTTTATCTATTTCTTCTTCCACAACTGAGATTAATATGGAAATGTGTTTTACATGATAGCACATGTATAAACTGTAATCAAACTATCTGCCATTTTCAGAAGAGGGAAGGGGAGGTGGGAGAAAAAGTTGAAATTCAAAATCTTATAAAAAATGAGTCCTAAAAATTTTCTTGATAGGTAATTGGGGAAAATACTATTAAATAAAAAGTACCTATACTATGCCTAGCAATGTACATACAAAGGCAAAGATGAAATAGTTCTTGCCCTTAAAAAGTTTGCATTCTATTGGTCCAATGTTTCATTTATGTTACTGTTCTAATACAATTAACTCTCTCTGAAAACATTGTTTCATCAAGCATTCTTTTTCAAGAAACCAATTATTAATATAGATGGGACAAATCTTGTACTTTGTATTCAATACTGGTTTAAATTAGTAAGCTATTAGTCATGACTTGAAAATTTTATTATGTAGAATTTTTCATTGTAGTTGTATTTATAGCAAAAAAAAGTAGAACTGTGATGTTAAAAAAAAAGTATTAATGTGATCCTGAGAATAAATAAGCCCTTGGGGGGAACAGCATTTCCAGGAGAGATGGACGTTGAGTCAGACTTTGAAGGAAGGAAATGTGATGGGTGGTGAGGGAGTATTTTATCCTCTTGTCCCCACAGAATTAACCAAGTGCAGAAAGGCAACGTGTCCTTCAATATACTCAGACTTGAAGGAAATAAGAGTTTTGCAAAAGAAGGGAAAAAGAATAGAAGGAAGCCAAGGAATATAGGAAGAACTATTAAGAATAAATCTCAAGTTTCCAAGTTCTTAACTATTTCTATATCTGGGATAAGATTTGTAAATATGTTAGAAAAGTACATTTTGCATCACTCACCTAACAGTAAATTAAACTTAGGTCATTACCACATTTATATGTAAACTCACTGGAGCTTTTAAAAATGAGTGGTATTGATCAGAATAGTTTAGAACAATTCAATTTAATAAATATTTCTTAATCATTTACTATGAGACAAGTATTATTCTAGACCCTGAAAATACAGAAACAAAAATGACTCTCCAGGAATTCCTATTTCTATAAGAATATGAAAGAATATTAAGTCACACCTAGAATGAGATTTGCAAATATTTCCCATGTATGATATATTTTAATACTTCTGCTGCCACTGAAGTAGGGAGTAGCATAAGAATGAAACTGAGCATTTGGTATGCAGCAAATTCCACACTATCATGTATGCTGAAATGTGAATCACACTAACTCATAAGGAGGATCAACTAAAATCATAACAGAAAGGCAGCATTTCATAGCACACTGATGAAAGACCTGAGTTCACATCTTGCCTCTGAAGATTACCTGCATAAACTTAGACAAGTCCCTTAATCTTTATGGACCTCAGTTTCTTTGGCTGTATAACAGGAGGGTTGAAATAGTTTTGAGGTCCCTTCTAGCTCTACGCAATCATAGACAAGGAGTTGACTGAGAGCTAAAGGAGGATGATGGTGGTGGTTGTGTGGTTTGGCAACGATGACCATTTCACCTATGGAAGCAAAGCAAACAAAATTCTGTTTCTGAGGAATATTTTACATGAGGGTAGGGATAATAAATTCTTCCTTTGTAAATTACATTTTATTTCTCACATTTAAAAATTTTAATTAAATAAATTTCTGAAAAGTAGTTCATAGATGTCACCAAGTCCAAGATTAAGAACCTTTTGATTAGTTGGTCTCATAATAACTTCTAGATTGAACAGAAATCAATAGATCTCAATAGATGCTGGAAAAGTTTTTGATGAAACATAACTTCAAATTCTAATTTTATGACCCTCTGTGTCTGTGTGCCTCAGGGAGAAAGGTCATGGTCAAATGGTCAAATGGTATGAGGATCAGAATAAGGAATTGAGGTATACAACTAATCAGTTGATCCTCAAAGCTATCAGTCAGAGTTCTGTGGAACTAATGCTTGCACAATGTTCATTAAATGTCTCACAAAGGTTCAAAAGTCTTAAATTTTTAAGGGCTTTGGGAAAGCACACTAGATAGGAAGGCATTCTAGATATAAAAGTTTGAAAATAAAACAATGATAATGATAAGTCAAGAAAATGGTGCAGTCATCCTGTTTTTTCCCCCAGATATAAATGCATAGCTCATTTATTCAGTTTCACTTCCTTGGAGAGTAAAGTTGACCCTTGGTTCCAGAATGCCATGGTAGTGGATCACCAACTCTTACTGCAGGGTACTAACCTGGAAAGGCTTCCAGGATAGACTCAGTAGTCTACTTATGTATAGAGAGGCTTGTTATTAAAAATGTTGGTTGTTGCTTGATGTAGTTTTTGGTTACAACGCTCATGAACACCATCAAATCCCCACTTTAGACTTCAGTAGTAATGAACTATATTATATGTAAGAATTACCTGAAAATCTCTTCATTCTATATTTTCCTTTCATTCTTTCAAATTCCAATAAATGGAAATTCCTTGAGAATAGGTGTTATTTGAAGGTAAAGATCACCCCTCCCCCTCCCAACAAAAAAATGAAAAAGTAATTTATGTAAGGTTTTGTAACTCTTAAAGGTTTTTTGATAATAACTTTGTGAGGGAAAATCCCAGAAATACTGAAGAATGTAGCAATGTGAACTAAACAATAATACACAAATAAAAGCACCATATACTCTTAGAAGAGGATTTAAAAGGCAATAAATTTAGAATGACTATGTTATACGGTGGATAGAATCATGAAGACTCATTTTCCTGAGTTCAAATCTGGTGTTAGACACTTATTAGCTTTGTGACCCTAGCTTTGTGACTTAGCTCTCAATTTTTGTTTGCCTCAATTTCCTCATCTGTGAAATGAGCTGTAGAAGGAAATAGAAAACCAATCCAATATCTTTGCCAAGAAAACTCCAAATAGAGTCGTGAAGAATTGAACACAACTGAAATGATACATCAACAACAAAGCTTAGAATACCCATACATGGCTACACCACTAATATTGCCACAGTTATCTAGCAATGTTGTAACAAAAGTACTAAATCTAAATGTGGCAGTAAATATAACTACAGAAATACAAACAAACAAAAACAAAGCAAAATGTCTTAAGTATATATTCACTGCTAGGATATATTTAAGAACCATTAATTTTGCATATGGCTTTAAGTTATCTAAGTCAATTAAGATAGTAATTTCCTGCATATACTCTGCAATTAGTTTTATATTCTTCTAATTATATTAGCTAAGCATTTTGTATAAGAAATGCAGCACAATCATAATAGACATTTTATTGAAGATGGTATGATTGCCATCCTGTTTTTTTTTATCACATTTCACCTAAAAAAGCTATATTTCTTCAGTAAAATCATCAAATGCCCCAAATGGAAAGCAGTCTTTTATACTGCTATATAAATCTACTATTTGGGGCTGGCAAGAAATTGTGAGCAAGTCATTTTCCTTCTACTTAGAGATGACAGACAATTTACATCTCTCAGAGCAAGCATATTTCTAGGGACATTTGAAATTCAGTCATTAATTTAAAGCCAAGGGGCGGCTAGGTGGCATAGTGGATAAAGCACCAACCCTGGAGTCAGGAGTACCTGAGTTCAAATCCCACCTCAGACACTAAATAATTACCTAGCTGCGTGGCCTTGGGCAAGCCACTTATCCCCATTTGCCTTGAAAAAACCTAAAAAAAATTAAAGCCAAGACCAATCCATCCACAAAAATATTCAATGGTCATGCTATTTTATCTAAGATTCAAGAAACTAACTCATTTCATTTTCTTTTGGACCTTATATATGGTCATAACTCCTAAATTCTAGAAGGATATGGGAATCGCTCATTACCCAGGCAGAGAAATGCTTAGATTCTACTCTACCAGGGACAACATTGTTCAGACCTGTAGCAGCTGCCCTACACAAGAAGTGCTAGCCCATTTACAATAGTTTGGCTTACTGAGTTATATTCTATAAAATGATTTTGACTTTATGCAAAGAAAAGGTAGGAAAAAAAGACAAAAAAGGAACTAAGAAGAAGAGTGAATGGGTGGGATATGATTAGATGTCAACAATCTTAGATGCTACTGGATTCAAGGTTACCCAACACCTCAAAAGAACAAGATTGCCTAAAACTTCAAAAGTTACAATCTTGGCTCTGCTATAATCTCATTAAATAGTTCTCATAAGAAAATAGAGCCTAGGGGAGTCTTATTTCATAGATATCATTTTTTAAAAGTATAACCCAGCAATTTAAGAAAAATGCTGTTTCATTTCTAATTATTTCAAGGAATATTCAATAAAGAAGGCTTTTCTATTGTTATTTTTGAAAAAAAAAGTCAATTTTTAGTATTTTTAGTTCTTAAACTTTTTCTCTCTCTCTGTCTCTATTCCCCATCCATTGAGAAGACAAGAGATACAAAATCCATTACAAATATGTATGGTCATGCAAAACAATTTTCCACATTAGCCAGGTTCCTCCAATCCCTGCCGAAAACAAACATAAGCAAGAAAAAAGAAAAACAACAAATTTTCTTCCATCTTTACTGCTGATCTAAAGGTAGATATCATGTTTCCCCATGAGTCCTTTACAATGGTAGTTGATAATTACCAGGTGCATAGTTTTTCTGGTTTTGCTTATTGGGAATCATAGAAGTCTTCCCAGTTTTTCTGAAAGCACTTCCATCTTTATTTTTTACATTCCTAGAGTTTCATTATATTACTATAACATATCCAGTCATTTTCCAATTGATAGGCATCTCCTAAGTTTCCAATTTCTTTCTACCACAAAAAAAAAAGCTGAAATAAATATTTTTGTACATGAGGGTTGTTTTCTTCTCTTTTATTTCTTTGGAGCATAGACCTATTGGACAAAGGATATGTATAATTAATGTGCTTTTTGAGCTTAATTTCAAATTTCTTTCCAGACTAGGTCACATTTCCACCAACAATGTATTGGTGTATCTATTTCCCTATGTTACCTTAAGAATGTAATTTTCCTTAGTCAATCTGATTGGTGTAAAGTAGTAACTCGGAGTTGTTTTAATGTGCATTTCTCTAAATATTAGTGATTCTGACATTTTTAGATATCATTTTACACACACACACACACACACACACACACACATATATATATATATATATATATATATATATATATGTACATGTAGATAGATAGACAGATTTGATGTTTTTTCTTCTGAAAACTACCTAGACAGATCATTTAGCATTGGGGAATTACTCTTATTCTAATAAATTTAATTAGACCTTTATCAGAGAAATTTGATGAAACGATTTTTCTTTCTTTTCTTTAAATTTTAGATAGATTGGTTTTTAGCTGAATTAGTTTTATGCAAAAGAATTTTTATTTCACATAATTAAAAATTATTCATCTCTATCTCTTGTTTTGTCATGAACTCTTCCCTTCTCCAGCTATCCAATAGATAATTTCGCCCATTCTCCACTAATGTGTGATACCATATACAATATACTAAAGACATATATATATATATATGAATTTATCCTTTTATGTCTAATTCATATCCCCATTTTAAGCATAACTTGTTGAATAATTTGAAATATTTGTCTCTTCCTAAATCCTGGCAGATTACTTTGTAATATTCCATACAGGTCAAATATTGATTTTTTGTATCAATAGCTGAGACCTAATCAAACACTGTTACTTTGCTCAATTTTTACCTAGGACCACATTGTTTCGAAAATTACAACTTTGGGGGCAGCTAGGTGGTGCAGGCCTTGGATTCAGGAGGACCTGAGTTCAATGTGACCTCAGACATTTAATAATTACCTAGTTGTGTGACCTTGGGCAAGTCACTTAACCCCACTGCCTTGCATAAACCAAAAAAATAAAATAGAATAAGAAAGCCACATACAACTTTGTAATATTGTGTGAGTTCTGGTATTGCTAGATACTTTCTTTCCCTTTTCTATATCTCATTGTATTGATATTTTTGATTTTTTTGTTGCTATGAACTTTTTAGTACTATAAAATAATTATTTGGTTTTACTTTTACTATATTGGTTCAACCTACTTGAGCTATTAATATTTCTCCAATTATTTTTATCTGTATTTGTATAAAGAGTGTTTTGTAATTGTGTTCATATAATTTCTTTTTTTTATCTCAGTATGTAGACACTCTAGTACTTTATCTTGTTGGTAGTTATTTTAAATGCATATTTATCTTTCTATCCCTTCCCTCTGTGTTTTATTGGTAATATACAGAAATGCTGATGATTTATGTGGGCTTATTCTACATCCCACATCTTTGTTGAAATTGTTAATCATTTTAATTACTTTTTTAAGTTGATTTTCCATACTTCTTTAAGCAAACCACATATGATCTACAAAAATGATAGCTTTGTTTCTTTAATGCCCCTGATTACTATTCCATCAATTTCTTTTTCCCATCTTATTACTATAGTTAACATTTCCAGTACAATATTGAATAATAATGAAGATAGTAAAAAATCTTGATTAACCTCTGTTCTTTTTATAAAGGCTTCTGGCATATTCCCATTACAGATGTTCTTGCTTTTAGTTTTAAATAGGTACTACTTATTGTGAGATCCACTTATTCTTGCACTGTCTAGTATTTTTAATAGGAATAGATATTGTATTTTTATAAATGCTTTTTTTCTAAGTCTATTGAAACAATCATATGCTTTTTGTGGCTTTTTTGTTATTCATGATGGTCAATTATGTTGTTCATTAATATTTAACCATTCGTACATTCCTGGAATAAATCTAGACTTTCCATGTTGTATAAAATTTGCAATACATAGCTGTCTTATTCTTGTTAAAAAATTTATTTATTTTGAATTTTACAATTTCCAATCTCGCTTCTTTCCCCCTCTCCCCACAGAAGGCAGTCTGTTAATTTTTACATTGTTTCCATGGTATACATTGATCTAAGTTGAATGTGATGAGAGAGAGATCATATCCTTACTTGTAAGCAGCATATTGTAAGATTTTAGTTTTAATTCACTCTACTATTTGCTTGCATTTTAAGGGAGAGTTCATCCTATTCATATTCAAAGTTATACTTACTAACTCTTTATTGCCTCCATGCTATCTTCCCTCTGTATTTCCCTCCTTTTTTCACTTTGTCCATCTCCAGTATTTTGTTTCTGAATACCACCACTTTCAGTGTGTTTGTTCTCCTACATCCAACCCCCTCCCTTCTTTCCCCTTTCCCTTTGCCCTTTCTTCCTTCCCTTCTTTCTGTTAGCTCCCCCTTTCCCCTCCCCTTTTCTCCTTTTAATACCTGAAAGGTAAGATAATTTTCTTAACTTAACTAAGTGTATGATGTTAAATTTAAGCCAAATCTGATGAGAGTAAGATTCAGGTGGTGCTCACCTCCTCCCTTCTCCCCCTCTATTGCAATAGGTCTTTAGTACCTTTTAATGTAATGAGATTTACCCCATTCAATCACCTCCATCCGCTTGTCTCTTTACTGTCCCCATTTTTAAATGTTGTTTTTAAATCATTCTGAGTCACAGAAAAATCATGAGTATCCATCACTTCTGGCTAAGTATATTCTCTCTAATAGGGTTACAATTCCTGAGAGTTATTAGAGTCTTTCTCCCAGGTAGAGACATAGCCAGTTTCTTTTCATCAGGAAAAGTTGGAAGTCTCTTATTTCATTAAATGACCATCTTTTTTCCCTGTAAGAGAAGGTTTGGTTTTGCCGGATAGTGAATTCTTGGCTGCATTCCAAGCTCCCTTGTTTTTTGGAATATCACATTCCAGACCCTTTGATCCCTTAATGTTGATGCAGCAAGGTCCTGTGTAATCCTTACTGTGGCACTTTGGTAATTAAATTGTATTTTCTGGCTGCTTGCAGGATTTTCTCTTTTATTTGATAGTTCTGAAATTTGCCCACAATATTCCTTGGCATTTTCATTTTGAGATCTCCTTCCAAAGGTGATTGATGTATTCTTTCAATAACTAATTTATACTCTTGTTCCATGATGTCAAGGCAATTTTCCACCACTAAATCCTGTAATATTAAATCCAGGCTTTTTTATTCTTCAATATTTTCAGGAAGTCCAATGATTCTTAAGATGTCTCTCCTGGTTCTAGTCTAGGTCAGTGGTTTTGCCAATGAGGTATTTTAAACTTTTTTACTATTTTTTTCCATTTCTTGGTTTTGTTTAACAGATTCTTGTTGTCTCATGAAGTCATTAGTTCCACAGACTCCATTCCTTTTATTAGAGAAGAATTTTCTTCATTTACCTTTCACAACTCGTTTTCCAATTGGTCAATTTGATTTTTGAAAGAGTTTTCCATTTGACCAAATGAGGCTTTGAGAGAGTTATTTTCTTTTTTGTATTTGTCCAATTGTATTTTCTAAGGATTTGTTTTCTTGTTGCAAGGAGTTAGTTTTCTCTCCAAATTTTCAAACTGATTTTTAAACTCCTTCCTGATTTCTTCAAGGAAGTCTTTCTGGGCTGGGGACCAAACCATATTCTCCTCAGAGGTTCTAGAGCTCTCTGAGTTAGGGTCTTTACTTTCTAGGTATTTTTCTATGGACCCCCCTTTCTGCTGGACTTTCTTCATTTTCCTAAGATCTTGTGTTGGGGGAAGGGGCTGGTTCACAGAAGTTTGGGGTTGGGATCCCTAGATGCTTTGCTCACTGACTTTAATAACTCCAAGTGGTCCTGCCAGTATGGTGTGCTAGAGGCTTTACTCACAGAGTTTAATAATCCAATGTGGGTCGCCTAGTAGGGGTGCTGGTTGCTTTCTCTGGAGTGTCTGTGACCTTGATTTGAGGACCTCTCCCTTGGTCTGGGGGGATGTGGGCTGGGTTACTGGATACTTTTATCCTTGATCAACCTGGGTTCTGCCCTGGGGTGAGGTAATTACTCTCCCTATTCACCACCTAGAGAGTCCTGCTGCTCAGACCTGAGCCTAGGGGCCAGGGTGTCTGTTACTGTGTTTGTTCTAGGAAGAGGACTCAGTTGAAATGAAGGTACAGAGTCTGAGGTCCTTTAGACCAGAGGAGCCCAGAGGATTGATGTGTGCAACTCTCCATACTGGATGACACCCTCCAGCCCTGCCAGAGTGCCCTAGACCATTAGTCCCACAGTCAATGGGCTGATCCCAGGCTAGTCTGGCTCTCACCCCACCCCCACCAGCTCCCTGCTCTCTGTGCCTGGCTCATCCATGATCTCTGGAGACCAACCTTGAGGTAGGTGTTCTTCACCTAGCTTATTTTTCTGGGTTTTGTCAATGGAATTTCTATTAAGACGTTTGTTTCATATCATTTATGAGGGAAGATCAGGAGACTTTAGCACTTTATTTAATTTTTGCATAAACATTTTTAAGGGAATTGATTTAGTTTTTGTTTTCTCTTTTGACTCTATGGATTTATGTTATAAGATCATGTATAGATTGCAGAAGGAATTTGGTAGTATTCCTTCTTTGCTAAATTTTTCTTTCTTTTTGTATAAACATTATTTACTTTTAAAAACTTTTTTTAAAAAATTGAATACCAAATTCCCTTTCTCTTCCAATCTTCTCCTTCCATCCACACTGAGATAGAATACAAAACAATATTTATAATACATGTGAAGTCATAAACTCATTTTCATATTTGATAAATCGCAAAAACGAAAGTAAGGGGGTGGCTAGCTGGTGCAGTGGATAGAGCACTAGCCCTGGAGTCAGGAGTACCTGAGTTCAAATCCAGCCTCAGATACTTAATAATTACCTAGCTGTGTGGCCTTGGGCAAGCCACTTAACCCCATTGCCTTTCAAAAAAGCAAGAAAATCAAACTTCAGTTTGCTCTCAGAATTCATTAGTTTTCATTCTGCAGGTGGATAACATTTTTCATTATGAGTCCTTTAGAATTGTCTTAGATCATTATATTGATCAGAGCAGCCAAGTCTTTCACAGTTGATCATCATTACAACATTGATCTTACTGTGCACGATGAGCTGCCAATTCTCATTTCACTTTGCATCAGCTCATTATGGGTCTTACTATTTTTTTTCCTGAAACTACCCCACTCATCAATTGCTATTGCACAAAAATTGTTCATTGCAGTAATATGCCACAGCTTTTTTAGTCATTCTATCATTGATGAGTATCCCCTCAAGTCTCAATTAATTACCATCACAAAAATGCTGCTATAAATATTTTTGTACTATTTTTGTACATATAGGTCCTTTTTCCTTTTATCTCTTTGGAGTATTGTTGAGTGAAAGGGCTTGCACATTTTTATAACCCTTTAGACACAGATTCAAATTATTTTCTAGAATGGTTAGACCAGTTCACAACAATTTAAAGGTATACCTATTTTTACTCATCCCCTTCAGTTTTGTTACTTCTGATAAGTGAGAAGGTACCTCAGAGTGGTTTTAATTTGTATTTTCTTATCAACAGTGATTTAGGGTATTTTTCCATATGATTATTTATATCATTATTTCTTTATTTTGAAAACTGCCTGATTTTGGGAGAATGACATTTTATAAATGACTTAATTCTCTGCATATTTGAGAAATGATGTTTTTCTTGGAGAAATTTACTTTAAAAATTTTTATATTACTTCCTTGTCTATGGTACCTTTTAGCAAAATGTATTTTCCCTGATTATCTCTTTTAATTAGTTCTATTTTTGCTTTTCCTTTGTCTGAGATCATGATTACTACCTTACTTTATTTTTTATTTCAGCTGAAGCATAATTGATAATACTCCAACCCCTTATTTTAATTCTGTGTTTATCTTACTAATTTGTATTTGTTGTAAATAGCAAGTCATTGGATTATGGTTTCTAATCTACTCTGCTATGATTTTCCATTTTATGGGTGAATTATTCACATTCGCAGTTATAATTATTAACTGTGTTTCTCTCAATCCCATTTTTTAAACTTCCTTCTTTAATTCTATCTCCTTCATAAGATTCCTTTTTTTGACTACTATCTTCCTTTATCTAGTCTCTCTTATTTCCAACTCCCTTCTTTTTTCTGTACCCCTTTCCCATTTACTTTCCTGTTTTTTCAAGGATTTCTGCATTCAACTATGTATATTTATGTGTATTCTCCTTATTCCAATGCAAGGATTAGAGATGATAGTGTGATTTTAGTATTGTTCTCTCAGATGATATTTAGGTTTAAGAGTTGCTTGTTCCCCCTAAGACCACCATTCATTGTAGAAACTCTTACTTATGTGCCCCATTTTTGTGAGATAATTTCCCTATTCTTCTTCTTCCTTCTCTCCTCTCAATGAATTCTTCTTCCCTATCCTTCCATTCTTTTTTTTTGAACTTATCCTAAAATAAAAGAATTGTAACTAGACATTCAATCTAATTAGACTACCTCTAAGACTCCTAGTGAGGATAAAGATCTAAGGGGTTCTATGTATTTCCCCTTTTAGGAATATAAACAGGTTAACCTTGTTTAGTCTCATGATTTCTCACTCATGCTTACCATTTTTATGCTTCTCTTGAGTTTCTTTAAATGTTGAATTTTCTATCCAACTCTGATCTTTTTATGCTTGAATCTTCTATTTCATTGTACCCATTCTTCCTCCCCCCCCAAAAGGATAATACTAAATTTTGCAGAGTAGGTTATTTTTAGCTGTAATCCTAGCTCCTTTGCATTCCAGCATAACATATGCCTAGCCCTTCATTCTTTTACATTAGTAGCTGCTAAATCTTTGTGATTTTGATTGTGGCCTGTTGATATTTGAATCCTTTCATTCTGATGGCAGTACTTGGTCCTTGTCCTGGGAATTCTGATAAAAATCCTTTTGGGGTTTCTCTCAGGAGATTTCTACTTTGCCTTTTGGTTTTAAGATATTTAGACAGTTTTAAAAATATATATTTTTTTGAAATGTGATGTCTATGCTCTTTTTTCTTATTTGGTTTTCAGGTAGTCAAATGATTTTCAATTTTTTTCTCCTTCCTATATTTTCTAGGTCAGTTGTTTTTTCCTATGAGATAGATAACAGATTCCTTATATGTATCCTTGAGTCATTAATTTCCCAAATTTAGCCATTGTATTCAAGTTCTGTATCACCTCACATCTTCTGAACTTCCAGAACTGGCAATTCCATAGGTTTCTGAAACTCAACATGTAATAGAACTTATTATGTTCACCCCAAACCCTACCACCATCTTTCCAAACTTCCTTTTAACATCAAAGAAACTACTATCCTCCCAGTATTCTAGACCTTAACTCATCTTCATGTCATCCTTAACTCATCACCTTACATTTCCAATATTTTGCCAGATTGTGTCATTTCTACTTTTATATCTTTTATTTTATTATTTCTATCTTTTGCATATGTCTCCTTTCTCTCCCCCATAATCCACAACTATAGTTCAAGCTCTCATGATTCTCCTGAACTATTTCAATAGCCTTCTGGATAAATATCCTGCCTCAAGTCTCTCCCCAACTCATAGATCCACACTTGGTTTTCAAAGTGAATTTCTAAAGCAAAGGTCTTATGATGTCACATTATTGGCTTTTTAAAGGTTTTTTTGCAAGACAAATGGGATTAAGTGTCCTGCCCAAGGCCACACAGCTGGGTAATTATTAAGTGTATGAGACCGGATTTGAACCCAGGTACTCCTGACTCCAGGGCCGGTGCTTTATCCACTGCGCCACTTAGCTGCCCCACATTACTGTTTAATAAATTCCACTGACTCTCTCTTTTTCAGGATCAAAATACAAACTCCCTTGTTTGGCATTTAAAGTTCTTTAAAATTCGACCCCTTCCTACACGTCCTTCTTATACAGTGTAACCTTGTACACACTCCATGACTCAATTATTCTGACCTCCATTTGTCATGACACCCTCCTATCTCTGTGTCTTTGTATTGACTATCCACCATATCTGATTTCTACCTCAGCCTCCTTCATTTTCTACAAGGATCTAACCTTCTACAAAAGGACTTTCCAAGTCCTTCATCAGTTCCTCTTTCCCCCTTCAACACTCAACTTCCTAAGTCTTCTTTTCATTTAATTTTTCCATCTAATACCTTGTAAATACATGATATTGTCTCTTGCCATCAGAATATAAATTCCATGAGAGCAGGCTCTTTTAGTGGGGGGGGGGTGACTTTCCTTTGTAGTCCAGCACTTTGTATATTGCCTAGTAAATAGTAAATATTTAATAAATGTTTATTAGCTGACTGAATAGTTAAATAGATTTATGCTTTTAAAAAGAGAGGGATTGGGAGAAGCAGGTTGAAATGGACAGATGATCAGCTTTGGAGTTAGGAAAAACTGGGTCTAAGTCTCCTTTGACTTATTCTAGTCATATGACCATGGGCAAATTACTTAATTTCCTATGCCCCACCTGCAACAAAGAAAGGAGTTTCCATACCAGGAGGCCACTCAGAAGTAAAACTGAAAGTCTGGATCCTTTTCTACTTCTTTTTGATTATAAAAAGTCCTTGTGAACATAACATTTTTTACTTCAAATTTCATGATGTACTCTTCAAATGCTATAAAACAATGCAAAGTTCTATGTTTGAATACTTAGTAAATTACAAAAGAGCAAATTCTCAATTTTCCTCAATTTCCCTTTGATGAAGGAATCAATGACAGAGACAATTTAAAATGGAAAATAACCTGAAAACTATTTCCCCTTGCTTTTTAAATTCCTCTGTCTTTCAGGCTGCGTCTGATATACTAAGCGAGAAAACAGGAAGCAAGACTGTGGAGAATCAGTTGAAAGAATAGAGAAACAGAAAAACTTTCTACTTCCTACTCCATTCTGCCCAATTAAACTACTCCTAGAGCCAGTCTCTCAGAGGAATTTGCTCTCTGTCTATGTCTCCTTGGAGTGATTTTATCTCAGAAGTGTAAAGGGTCAAGATTTCTTCCCCTGTATCAGGGTTCTTATCTTTTTTCTTGAATAATAATAATATCTCTTTGGTCAGAGAATGAAAACTATAGACAGACTCCATCCCAGAAAAAATTTTACGTGCATAAAATAAAGCACAGTAGAGAATAAAGGAAGATAAGTTTATCTAAATAAAGATGTTATATCTTTTTCCATCCCAATTTTCCCATCCTTTCCCAATCCCTGTTGCATATAAAGTTATAATAAGGAGAAAATGCTATTAAACCAAATATGGATACCAGCTATTAAACTTAAAGGCAAATATTGGATCTAGATACACCAAGTCCTGCAGCAAAACCTTTTTAATTCTTACCCTACAAATTCAGAAATTGTGATTATCTGACTGGTGTTAGGTTGATGTTTCCCTTTGTTCCAGTGATGCCACATAGGGTTTTCTAAGTATACAATTAAAAAAAAACCTTAATGAGTGATGTGGAACAATACTATTCTAGAAAGCAGGTACAAAATGATCAAAATTATCTGAAGCCATAAAAAGGGGACTCTTCACTCAGTGGCTCTGTAATAGAAAATTCCTTTATTTTCTCCTTTAATGAAAATTGCATCCAGGTGAATGAATGAACTCTGCCACATTTCAGTCAAGTGCTATTTAAAATCCACCAAGACAGACTGAAAAGGAGATTTATAAAAGGAAGACTACTTTGAAATACAATGCTATAATAGACCCTTGATGTTCTCTAATCGAACAAAATTGAAGTATAATTTTCCAAAACCAGAGCTACCATAATTAAAGGACTGTGCAATACTGGGACAAAATTCTATATTAAGGCTCTATTCATACATTTAAAAACAACCTTAAAGAGATATCCTATAACACATGATGACAAATAATTGATAGTGGTACTGTCCTTAAATTTTCCAAATGCATGTGACTATCACCAAATTTAGAGATGAGTTTTCTTTCCCCACACTCAGGTTTGTGGGAAATAATCAAATAAGAATAAAGACTTGACTTTCTAGACTTCATAGCCATGATTTCTGACTAGCTTTTAGTTACTTTATAAAGATAATGTTTGAAATATGATTACTAACTTTAAAACACTATAAATACTTTTATCAATAGTTCAAATTGGTTCAAAATATCACCCCCCTCCATTTGCTTCTTTCTAATAGATATAGAACTTCATTTCTTTGATTTAAAGTTCTCACAGTCTTTAATAGTTCTAGGCATGTCTCAGTCTTCATTATTCATTCACATATGGTTTTAGATTGATAAAATTATTTCCAATGCAACAGTATGTTGAGAGTAGATATTAATAGAGGCCAGAGAGAATAGGAAGTGAAATAAATTCTAACAAGAGTTGGAAGAGCGGTCCTAAAAAGGGAGTTGGAAGGACACTAAAATTTACATAAATTTATGCCTAGGGATAGTCCTGTATTTCCATTGTTTTAAATTTTCACAATAATCCACGAGAAAGAATGGCATTTATCTGAAGGAACCTATTTTTCACTCCCATGCGATATGTATATTCTTAATTGTTATCCATAAAGGATTTTGTAACCTACTGGGAAAAACATATTTTTAATATGCTGCATTTGAATTTCTTCTTGTTTTCTGAACATTATAGGTTTA
Organism: Macrotis lagotis; assembly: GCF_037893015.1. NCBI lineage: Eukaryota > Metazoa > Chordata > Mammalia > Peramelemorphia > Peramelidae > Macrotis > Macrotis lagotis. The sequence continues at coordinate 65,375,680 of NC_133664.1, read as the reverse complement.
CAAATATTTCATAAAGTACTTTAGGACTCTGGATGTCAGTAAATCACTATTAATGTAAAGGTACAATGATAATGTTTCCACAAAATATTTCTTTTTTAATCAGTAGGAAAAGTAGAAACATTTATGGAATTCAGGTTAAATTACATATTACTATTTATCTTGATAAAGACAGCAATGGATCAGCTGAACAACAAACATTTAATAATAATTTGTCTTGTTCTAGACTCTGTGTTCAGTAGAAGTAGAAATTCCTGCCCCTAGGGAACACATTCCAATGGGGGAGACAGCAGATGTAAATCAGAACATAGATTAACAGGGAGTAGATAGAAGGAATGCTTAGAGGTATTGGCATTAGCAACTGATGGGACTAAGAAAAGTCTAGAGGAGGTAACATTTGAACTAAGTCTTAAAGGAAGCCAAAGAATCAGAGGTTGAGAAGGAGAACATTACAGACATGACAAAAAGCCAGTGCAAACTCAGTAGAATGGGGTATAATATATCATGTGTGAGGAATAATAAATAAGTCAGCCAAGGGGAAGGGAATTTTGAGAAGATTAGAAAAGTATCAAAGGGTCTGCTTGTGAAGAGTTTTAATTCCTAAAGAAATTTATGGACAAACAAAGTGATATATTGGATAGATTGTAGGATTTGGAGTTAGGAAGACCTGACTTCAGAGCTGTGTGACTGGGCAAGTCACTTAACTATTGTTTATCCCAGTCTCCATCTATAAAATGGGGATAAGAATAGCATGTAGCTCTTAAGGTTGTTGTGAAGAGCAAAAGAGATAATGATTATAAAATACTTAGTATATCGTAAGTGTTATAAAAATGTTAACTATTATTATTAATTATTATTGTTATTATTATCATATCTTGAAAGTAATCGCTAGCCATTGGAGTTTATTGAGGAACAGATTGACATGGTCAAACCTACCACTTAGGAAAATCACTTTGATAGCTGAGTGGAAGATGAAGTGACGGAAGACTTGAGGCAAGGCTATTGCAAAAGTCTGCATGACATGTGATGAGGTTCTAAACTGTCATCCTTCAGGCATCAGATTATGTAATATTTCCCAGAGCAGGAACTGCTGGGGAACCCCAAGACCATTTCAAGATCTTTGTGAGGTCAAAACTATTTTTCTAACACTAAATTGTTTCAATTTCTGCTTTGCTAAAAATAGATATAATTCTCACAAATAAAAACTCTTTGAGTATGAGTTATCAATAATTTTTAAGCCTATAAGGGAGCCCTCAGATAAAAAATTTTGACAACTATTGCCACAGAGGGAGTATAGCCTGATCTTTACAATGACTAGAGACCTTTCTTCCAGAAATAGTAGTAACTGCTTCATTTGTTTGTTTGTTTTTCTGTCTCTAGCAACTAGCATGTAGTCAGAACTTAAAAATTCTTTTTGAATGAAGGGAAAAAAATCATACTTGGTATATGAGAAAACTGTGGCTTGCCAACCAAGTGGTCCAAATAAATTGTAAAAGTAGGCCAGTGGATCTTGGATTTAGCACTGGAGATTCCAGATGCCAACTAATTAAATACCCTTATTTTACAGTTGAAGATCTAAAGAGAAAGGAAGTTGAGTTGCTCAAGGACACTTTGGTAATAAGAAAAGATTTAAATGAAGCTTCTCTGACTTTAAATGCAACATTCATTACAATCTATCACAATGCCTCTCTATTTTTTTTGGTTTCAGTATAGTTGTCTAATGTCTATGGTCCATGGCCATCATGTACAAGCAATACCATGATTAGACCACTCTTTCACAAGTCTAGGCAAAATATTGTTAAACATCAGGAAATTTTACTATATCAGAATAGAAATATAAACTAGACATATAAGATCACATCATAAACAAATTAAAAAAAGATAGGAAAAAAAATACCTATCAGATCTACGGATAGAAGAAAAGTTCATGACAAAACAAGGAACAGAAAAGATCACAGAAGATAAAACATAATTATTCATGAATAAAATTTTAAAATTTTTGCCCAAAACTGATAATTTTCATATTAAAAGGGAAGTAATTAATATAAAAAATCTTTGCTTTAGGTTTCTCTGATAAAATTTCATTTCTAAGATATTTGATTTGAAAATAATTTTTTCTTAATAAGAATAAGAGTCATTCTACAACTCATAAATAGTCTAAAGACATGGAAGGTCTGGAATAGGCAGGTTGTTTTGGGGGGAGGACAAGACAATGGAGTTAAAGTGACCTGCCCAAAGTCACACAGCTAAGTAATTATTAAGTATCTGAGACTAGGTTTGAATTCAGATCCTCCTTACTCCAGGGCTGATGCTCTATCCACTGTATCACCTAGCTGCACCCAAGGAATAGGCATTTCGAAGGGAAGTAATTCATACTATCTATAGTTATATGAAAAAAATTATTACGTCTATCATATTGGCAAAGATGACACAAAAGAAAAATGACAAATATTGGAGATGTGAAAAAATAGGAACATCCATGTAGTGTTAATGGACCTATGAACTGGTTGCAATCATCCTGGAAAGTAATTTGGAATTATGCACAAAGGTTCTAAAGAGTATGTGCCCTCTTAATCAGATGCATCACAGTCATATCTATCCCCCCAAAACATAGAAGAAAGGGAAAAAGTCCTTTGTTGTTTTCTTCTTTAGTCTTTTTCAGTCAAGTTTACCCTTCATGATCCCATGTGAGATTTTCTTGACAAAAATACTGAAGTGTTTTGCCATTTTCTCCTGCAGCTCATTTTATAGATGAGGAAACTGAGGCAAATAGGGCTAAATAACTTGCCCATGATTACACAATTATTGAATGTCTGATAATTATAGTAGCCATTTCAGTGTTGAAAAAAACTAGAAACTAAAGAAATATTCAAAAATTAAAGAAAAGCTGAATAAATTATCATACAGGAATGTGATAGAATTTTATTATGAGAAATGAGGATATAAATGATTTAAAAAGGACATGAAAGACTTTAATGAACTGATGCACAGTGAAATATGGAAGACCAGAAAACAATTTATCCTATAGCATAAGTATTATAAAGAATAAGCAACTTTGGGGGTAGCTAGGTGGTGCAGTGAGTAGAGCACCAGTCCTGGAATCAGAAAGACCTGAGTTAAAATCCAGTTCCATACAATTAACAATTGCCTAGCTGTGTGACCTTGAGCAAGTTGCTTAACACTATTGCTTTCAAAAAATATATAAAAGCACACAAAAATAAACAACTTTGAAGACTTTTATAAACCGATGAAGAATTATACAATCACAACCCTATAAAAGCAAACAGCTTCAAAAGCCATAGGAACTATGATCCAATAGTTAATGACCAACATTCCAGAGGAGTGAGGGCAAAGTATATCCTCTACCTTTTGATAGAAAAATAATAAGCTTAGGGGGTCAAAATGAGACAACACACACACACACAAACACACACACACACACATACACAAACACACGTTTGCATATAGTCAAGAAAGAATTTTTTTGCTTCAATATTCATATTTGTTAAAGGATTTTATTTATTTTTCACCCAATGGGGTTGGGAGGAGCAGAAAAGAAAATAGACATTTGTTAACCAGAAAATGAAACTCTATAAAATTAGTGAGGATGAGGAGTCCTATAGAGGTAGAATGCTGCATGCACTTTCAGATGAGGTCATTTATGTTGTGAAGTTTGCTTAATTGTTTACTTTTTTTAATAATAGCACACTTAGGGAATAGGTATAATCTGGAAATATCTATAATATAAAAATCTAAAAAAATACCAAACAAAAAAGAATGTCTTTATTGTTTCCTCTAATTCAGCCCCAGTGCTATTAACTTAGATTAGAATGAGTTAAGCAATCAAGGTATCGGTGGTAATATATTCAAGTTCATTAAAAAGGTAGGAGGGAAAAAAGCAGAATCCTTTCCTAGTTCACTTGGGCTTTGTTTGCTAAGTAGGAATTTTAGATTTTAAGCTTGTGTGTCATGTCATATAATTATATGATTAAAAAAGAGGCCAGGTTTAGTGAAATGGAATGAGTCACTGTTGATTAGGCCTATGTTTACTATTTATACCCTGATAGTTGGAGAAGGGGAAGGAGGCTTTAGAGCACTATAGTAGAAAAAAATCCATTTAAAAAATAAGCATGTATGCTTAAAAAAAGGGTAGTCACCTTGACCTTGATTTTCTTCTGAGCTGTAACTAAAATGATAATGATAATAGGGATGATGATGAAAATGATAATAAATTTTTTAAATGACAAAGTTGTTTCTGCCATCTTATATAAGCATATCAAAATGCAGCCTGTTATACCTGAGAGCCTGCAATGACTTCTCCTTCTCTAGAAACATAAAAAAATTACCTTGTCAATCACATTTCTTCTGCAATTGTATATCACTGAGAAGGAACGAAGTACAAGGTTGGGTTCTATGTGCAACTCAAAGGCTGATATTTACCTTCCCCACAGTATACTATAGTATTATGTGGATTAATTTTAATTTACTCCTCCATATGGAAGCATCTCCTCCAGAACTCAGCAAAAGATAACATCTAGGCCTGCTGAAATTTGGTCTCTGCCTGTCTCTCATCTTCTCTCTCTCTGTCTCCATCTCTGTCTCTGTCTGTGCCTCTCTGTCTCTATTACACTGTCTCTGCCCCTTCTGTTAGGTTATATTCTCTTCTTCCTAACAGGCAAATATAAGCTTCTGAGATCTCTGAATACCACCTTTAAGTAGGAAAACAAAAAAGCCCCTAATAATTCATGGCACATGAGAGTAATGCTTATTTGCTGTGAAAGCCACAGCCAATGATTTGAAATCTATATTTGAGAGCTTTTATGAGTGTTTACTGAATTTTAGAGCTTCCTAATGCCACCTGTGATTACAAGTCTTTGATCTTACTGAAAGAGAGATGATTTCAAAGAGGAAAAATTGCTATAATTGGCAAGCAACTAGTGAAACTGATGTAATTATTAAGGATGAATAAATCAGGGCTAAATTAGATGCATATTTGTGCATAGTACTGTACCACCATGACAAGAACAGTTACAGTCTACTTGGAATTTAGAAGAAACTGGCTTCTTTAATAGTATGACCTCCTAGGTCAAAAAGACAGTATTTGTGTGAACCAGATGACCTTTCAACTAATTTCCAAGGGGCAAGCTTTTGCTGCCTTCAGTCAATGAATAAACATTTATAGAGTCTACTGTGTGTGCCGTACTGGCAACACAAATGATTTTTTTTTGTCCTTCATTTTCAAAGAAGACCATGACAAGCATTTGGATTGGGTATGAGTGAGGGGGTGCTGTGCTAAGTCACCAGCCTCACTTTCTCCTCTAGAGCCATCTGAGTTCAATGACTAGATATGAATCAGAACTGCAGATGGCCCTGGATGTGAAGCAGTTAGGGTTAAGTGGCTTGTCCAAGATCTGAGGCCAGATTCAAACTCCTGTCCTCCTGACTCCAAGGCCAGGGCTCTACCCACTGCCCACCCAATTGTCCCCTGGCAACAAAAATCTGAAAAAAAATGAAAGCATTCTACTCTCAAGGGGCTGATATTCTGATGGCAAAGACAATAGACTATCTATCTATATTACACTTACATGAATATTTGTATTCAAATATACAAATTATCTGTAATCTTATTAAATCTTGAATTCTTTTTACTTATATAGATTTCAACCTTTCCATGCCTTCCCATATTTTGTGTTTCTTATCATTGTCCTACCAAAGATTTACTTTAGTTGATCTATCCAGTATGCTTGAGGTCTTTCTCAATTTCTTCTGAGATCACAAGACTATCATTTTACTATCCTGGATGAGCACCTGATGTCCTTGGCTCTTGCCATATGACCACTCCATCTTCTTGATCCATCAACTAATTCCTCGATAACATACTTTACTCTAGTTCTTCAGATTTCCTCTACAGTTATCTGTGCCAGCTCACACCCATCATATGTCCTTTCACTGACCTCTATGTGATATTCATTTTTAGATCTTTTGAGTAGTGTTATTCTGTGTATCATGCTATATAGTTATGTTGAAAAAATGGAGCATTGCTTTCCCAGGAAGTTTGGGATCAATAAAAGCATTTTTTATTCCTAAATAATAAATAAAATAAACTATTCTTGTTCTCTGTTTCTACTCTGAGTCCAGATTGATATATATATATATATATATATATCTATATATCTATATATATATTGCTACACAAGCACTATAGTATATCTTATGCAAGTAAAATATTACACATTATTCATCACATACTCATGAAGCAACACTGGACTCACTCTCCCAGAGCAAGTGAGTTCTGAGGTACCTGAAGGATCAAGTCTGACTTTTGCCAATATATTCCATCTACGGTTAGCCAGTGTCACGTGGCAGCTACTTTGAGTTCATCTTATTTTTCTAAACAATAGGAATCATAAGAGTCAGAAAGTTAAGAGATGCTGATGATAGAGGATAGAAAAAAGATTATATTTATATAAGATTCTTTCTTTCATATAAAGAGATAGGAAGCAGAGGTCTGTGAAAAAGGAGTCACTGCAGATATTTGGGTGGTGACAACTCCATCATATAGCTTTTATCTTACAAGTGCCAACCAGAGTTGACATCATTAATTCCATGTACTAATGAAGGTCTAATTTCTATGCCTATTCCCATTTTACAAGTGAAAAGGTGTGTTTCCAAAAATGATTTGGGGTGATAAGAATGTGTTTCCTCAAATAATTTAAGAATAATCAGAAGTGTGAATAAAAGAGAGCTATGCAATAGTAATTAATTAGATCTCACTATGTCTAACCTATCATGTGTAGTTGAAAGACTCCTGTGAAGGCTATGCTTCCAATACTAATGGCTTTTTAAAATCTCCCAAACGTTTTTCTCTCCCCCTCTTCTTCCAAGATTTCAGGAGAGTGATGATCGAGCATCCTTTCCCCCTTAGAGGCTCAAACTTAAAAGTACAAAAAGTATCTCCATTCAAGGAGGAGGCCTAGGACAACTATGTCTTCATTCTTTTCTGGGCTTTGAATAGGACTTTGCATAGGATTTTTCCCACTTTGCTATGGAAACCTTTTTATCCTGTGATCCTGTGAGCTCACTCCGTCTCTGGTCTACTTCTCATAATAGTATTGTCCTTTGTCCCTGAAGCCTCTCCCTCTAGTCAATTGGCTTATGACAGAACCTCCATTTTAATATATATATATATATATATATATATATATATATATATATATATATATATTTATTTATTTTTGAATTTTACAATTTTCCCCTAATCTTGCTTCCCTCCCCCATCCCCTAACAAAGGCAATCTGATAGTCCTTTCATTGTTTCCATGCTATACATTGATCTAAATTGAATGTGTTGAGAGAGAAATCATATCTTTAAGAAAAAAAATATGAGATAGTAAAATTACATAACTTTTTTAAATTAAAAAATTTTGTCTTTTGTTTATGTTAAAACTCCACAATTCTTTCTTTGGATACAGATTGTATTCTCCATCACAGATAATCCCAAATTGTCCCTAATTGTTGCACTGATGGAATGAGTAAATCCATGAAGACTGATCATCAACCCCATGTTGCTGTTATGGTATAAAGTGTTCTTCAAGAACCTCCATTTTTATTTTTATTTTTAAGTTTTTTTTAAGGCAATGGGGTTAAGTGGCTTGCCCAAAGTCACACAGCTAGGTAATTATGAAGTGTCTGAGACTGGATTTGAACCCAGGTACTCCTGACTCCAGGGCCGGTGTTCTATCCACTATGCCACCAAGCCGCCCCCAGAACTTCCATTTTTAAAAAGGAACCCTAGGCCAACTTTATCTTCATTCTTTTCCAAACTATACCTTTGACTCTCCCCAGGGACTTTCTCTACTATGCCTCAGCAGAGGGGGCCTTCAACCAGTTTAATTTCTCTGCTTGTATTTATATTCCCATCTTTTTTTTTTCGTTTTTGCAAAGCAATAGGGTCATGTAACTTGCCTAAGGTCACACAGCTAAGTAAGTATTGTGTTTGAGTTCAGATTTGAACTCAGTTCTTCCTGACTCCAGGATCAGTGCTCTGTCCACTGTGCCACCCAGCTGCCCCTATTCCTATCTCTTTCATAGTATTTAACAATTTTTTTTTTTGCTGATGTTCCTGAGATATTTCTGTGGACACCTAGTTAAGAATCTCTGACTTAAAAGGACCATCTTGAGTATAAAAGGCATTTCTAGACTAGTCAATTTTCTATAATAGATTTAGTCTAAATCTATCCAGGTCAGAGAGAAGATCTGTGGTAGGTACAGCAGTATTTAGTAACTTAGTACAATATATAATAATTTAAATCATCATAGAAATACATAATTTAAAGAAATTTAAATAGGCAATGCAATATAATAATTTTAATAGCACTCTAATAATAACAATAATATTTACTGACATAACTCAACAAATACCATTGGGAAAACTGGGAAAATGTTTGATTGAAATTATATTTAGATCAAAGTGCATTAAACTCCAAAGAAATACATGACCCAACTATTAAAGATCACATTATTAAAAATGGAGAAGAATGGAGTTATCACTATACTTATGAATAGGCAAAAAAAATTCTAAATAAATAAGGAATCATGGATGATACAAATTTCAGTTACATAAAATAGGAAAGCTTTTGCATAAATAAAATCAATGAACCTGTAGTTAGAAGACATGTAGTTAATTTGAAGAAAATCATTTTAGCATATCTCTCCCACATACTAAAATTCAAGATAAAAAAAAAATAAAAGAACAACAAGCATCACCCAGTTTATAAACTAGAGAAATATAAATAGGTAATTTTCAAATAAAGAAGTCCAAGGTATAGATAATAATGTGAAATAATTCTCTTAATAGAGAAATAAAAATTAAGACAATTCTAAAATATCACTTTAGATCCTCCATATTATCCAAAATGACTAAAGACAAAAATCAGAGATGACAGTAGAACTGTGAGAATACATTATAGGAGCAGCCATTCTGGAAAAAATAGAGGAACTAAACACATACACACAGTACTAAATTGTATTCTCTGAGCTAATGATAGCATTAGTAGCATACATTCCAAGGCTATGCAAAACAGAGAGAAGAGACCCATAGTTCAAAAACTTTTAGAACATCATTTTCTGTAATAGTAAAGCATTAGAAGGAAAGAATATCCATCCTTTATTGACTGGAGATTGACTAGGCATAATGTGTCATAAAATGTAATAGAGAAAAAAATGCTAAATACAGAGCATTCAAAGAAACTTGGGGACATCTAAATTGTTTCAGAAAATTATGCAGAACTAAGAGAATAAATTATAAGATAAGGGCACAATAAGGAAAAGGAAAACACTGAAAAAGTTCAGGCCTCTGATCAACAGCCCTTCAATTAGTGCTTCATAGGACTTGATGAAGAAATATATCCCTTCTCAACAAAGAGGAAGTGGACAGTAGTTTTGGAAAGATGCCTGTGTTATTTGGTCAATTATCAGGCACTTATTAAATATTTATTTTTTTAGGCTGGATACGAAGCACTAAAAAGTCATGTATTCAGATGTACCCATTGTAATGATTTGTTTTGCTTGATTGTACTTGCCTATTACAAGGGAAAGTTTTTTCTCATTAGGTGGTGACAAAGATACTTTAGAAATACATCAATAAATCATCATTTTAAAAAGAAAAAATGAAATAAGGAGGTTAGATTATATAAGTGGGGTCAAATTAGGATAGAAATGGGAACTGTTAAGATATACATAAGAATCCCCATGGTTTGCACATTGATTTAGAAAATCACATATCAATGGTATCTATGTTACATTGTATTTTTTTTTAAATTTTGTAAATTATTTCCCAATTTCACTTTAATTTGATTCAGGTCACATTCAGGATGCTATGGGACACATGTGGCCTGTGGTTCATGCTTGACACCTATGAACTAGATGACACTGAGGTTCCTTCCAGCACAAATTTCGTCCAGGATCTGGAGAGATTATATGAATTATCCAGTGCCATTCAAATAGTAAATGATTATATTTGAATTATAAAAGGAAGACTGAAGGTATAAAGAAAGTTTTTCCATCATTCCCAAGTGTAACTCCCACCCCTAATTCCTTTTCACAATAAAAAAGAAAAACGATGAATATTAAAAATAAGAAACTATTGATTCTTAAGCCCATCTTCTTCTGAATTAAAAAATATATATAGCACGGAAAGAAAATAGTTTACCTAGGCAGAACATAAAGGTATCACTACATCTTCAACCCTAGATTGAAATAAAAATTGAAGATTTTTCTGAGTCATGAAGAAGCAAAGGACAAAAAGCAAATTTTTTTGTTTTATTTTTTTTAGTCAAGACTAGCAGCATTCCTCCCCACGAGCCAAACTCATAATGAGGGAAGTCATTCAGTATTCAAGTGTTCTCTTTTCCCTAGAAACCTTTCTGATTTTGCATTGTGTTGCAAACCTATATTTTTAAAGTGGAGGTAAGCAAAAGAGGCTGGTTAAAATAATATGGTTTTCATGGAACCATTCTACTGGGGCTCTTGGCAGGCATAACTTATTTGAGCCTTAATTGGCTGAGAGGCGTGATTAGCAGTCATTTTATAGGATAAAATTTGCCACCAGTCAAATCTTCCTAAGTGCTTCAGTAGCAGCGCCTTCTACTATTTGTGTTTCAGAGCAGGTAATTAAGCATCTAATCACTTGTGCATGTGAGCAATTTGCCTAATTTCCACAGATAAATACAGGCTCTTGCATAAATTTGAAAGCTTACTTTCTTCTACAACATGCATGAAATATATATATATATATATATATATATATATATATATATAGAGAGAGAGAGAGAGAGAGAGAGAGAGAGAGGCAATTTTTCCTTCTCCTTTGAATGTCTGTGTGAGGTTAGATCTTTAACAGGCTATTGTGTTATGTGGAAATCTAGAGTAGTGGATAACAGTTATTCTTGGATAGAGAAGTTCTGGGATCCAGTTCTCCATCTGATATACAATGGCGTTATGACTTTACGACCATGGACAAGTTACTTAATCACCTTGTACCAGGCAACTTTTTTAAGTTGAGAAGAGTTAATTGATCCATAGTGATAGCAGTGGAGGAAGTTTCCACATTAGGAATTTTCCATGTTGATGAAATCTTGGGCCTTTTCTCTTCCCACTCCCAATTTCCCTAAAATTTTTCCTTGACAATGTCCTACTCTGATACCTTTGGTAAAGAAGGAACCCTCTGTTCTTGAGGGCAATGCCAGAGAAACACAAGCTCTGACAAGTTCAATCATAATAGAAAAGCTTGGTGTGGCATTCCAGCAGATTATATTTGCTTTCATTGACTCTTCCAGTAAGGTTAAGACTCATTGTTAATAGGCTGATTAACTGATTAATCATTGGTGATGAATTCTTTGGTCTTGGCAATCCCATTAGACAAAGGAAAATATAAGATGGTGCTCAATTCCTTTCACTTTTGCAATGATGGTGACAGAAAGGAGAAAAGGGAGACAGAATGTCCTAAGAATCATACAATTTTTAGACAGACTATAAACATTAACTTAGTTGTTTGTATGCTGTGTGACATCCTTGTTCAGTGATGAATGAGTGGACATATTACAGTAGGAATGGAATCCTATTAATCATAATGTCCATATTATAAATGAAACTATAACACAAAAGGAAGTTGCAGAAAATATCAACAGAGAGCTATGCAGAAGTGGTATGTGGATGTCATCAGAGAACTGTATGACTAGGAAGAGGAAAGATGGACCAATAATCTAGCAAGAAGGAAGGCTAACTGATGAACAGTCCATACTTGCCTTTAGGAAGAAATCTAGAGGAATTCTCCCAGAACACTGGGTAAATCCCATATGGAGGATTTTTGAAATGATATAGATAAGCATTACATAGGATCATTGATATTTGAGATGAAAGAATGCTCAGAAGTCATTGAGTTCAAGTATCTCATTTTATTGAGAAGGAAATTAAGAACCAGAGAGGTTAACTAATTTGTCATGGTCACATAGCTATATTAAACTACTAAGCAAGATTAGAATCCAGGACCTCCTAATTTCACGTCCAGCTTTCAATCCACTATACCTCTTCCTAATCATATTAACAATAAACTGTAAATACGGGGCAGCTAGGTGGCATAGTGATAGAGCACTAGCCCTGGAATCAGGAGGACCTGAGTTCAAATTTGACCTCAGGCATTTAATAATTACCTAGATGTGTGACCTTTGGCAAGTCACTTAACCCCATTGCATTGCCAAAAAAAAAACCCAACTAAAAAACGTAAATACAAAGAGCAATTTAAGTGTCATATCCCATTTGGTTCAGAATCAATCAATCAATGAGTATTTATTGAAGACTTATTAAATGCTAATCAATGGTAATACAAATACAGGCAATGAAATAATCTCTACCCAAAATAAGTTTACTTGCTAATAAGGGAAACAAGTATGCATAAAAGATATTATATATATGTATATATATATAATATGTGTGTGTATATAATAAATACAAAGTAAATAAAAAATCTATACAAAGTAGTTAATATAGTTTGGCAGAGAAGGTACTGGAAGTTGAGAGGAATTAGGAAAAGAGAAAAGTACAAGCCTATATTAAGTATCTATTATATATAAGACATGGTACTAAGCAATTTATAAATAAAATATCATTTGATCCTTATAGTAACTGTGGGATATAGGTACTATTATTATTCCCATTTTCTATTGAAGAAACTGAGGCAGACAGATCATATCACTTGCTCAGATTCACATAGGCTGGATTTGAAATTGGGCCTTTCTTACTTTACTTACTATGCTAACCTAACTTCCTCTAAAAGCTTAATATAAGCAAATGGTGCCCGAATTGGACCTTGCAAGAAGACATGGAAACTTATGAGGTGGTAGTAAGGAAACAGTGAATTCCAGGCATGAAGGAAGCCTAGAGTAAAGACACAGAGGTTGAAGATGGAGTATTGTTAGCATCGAGCATAAAGGAGATTAGTTTGTTTTACCCGGATTTAGATACTCTCATGCTACATTACTCAGTTTTTCTTATTATCTCTCCAGTAAATGTTGCAATAAAATAACCAACCTCAAAATAGAAAATAGAAAAGGCTGAAGTAAAGTTATTAAAGTAAAGTTATTAAAATGAGGATAGGAAATTAACATTAGAGAAAAGATATTGCTATAATGCTTGTTGGATAGAATTTTTACCTAGTGTACTTCATAAAGACATACTTTAGGTTTGAACTAAGTAGAATTTCTATCCACACACTTTTTATATATAGAAAAGAATGGGATATTTATTCAAAAACTTTTTCAATACTATGGAGTCAACACTGCATTTTGAAAAAAATACTGTAAGGCTTGAACACTGGCATATTCTAATTAAATTTGGTGGACCCAAAATGGAGATGATTCTTTTGAATCCTTGGTAAGCTGAGATAAGATGTGTGATCTGAACCAGTAGCTTTTAAAGCATGAGATGGGAACCTTGGGGGAAGTCCCCAAGAGCCTTTGAGAAGTCAAAACTGCATTCATTATACTATTACAGTGTTTTTATTTTTTAGATGAAAAATATTAATAGAAAAAATCCACACAAATAGAAAATAAACACAAATTTATACAAGGTAGTTAAATAGAATAGAGTTTGGCCCTGGAAACTGAGAGGAATCAGGAAAAGAGAGAGCTTCAAGTAAATATAAATTATAAATATATAAAGAAAAGATATTTTATTTATCTATAAAATAAATAAAAATCAAATCAAATCTTTATGGAATTCTCAATAATTTTTAAGTGTGTAAAGGTTCTTGAGACCAAAAATTTGAGGATTACTGTTCTGCACATAATAGCAAATTATAAATATATGTAAAAATGTTTTATTTTTATTAACCTTAAGTAAACAAAACATATCAGAATAGTTAAAAGAAACTAAAGCTTCATGACAGTTTGTGAAAGGGGAACATTAACTTTGTTGTTATAAAACTTTCATATAGGGGTGTCCAGGTGGTGCAGTGGATAGAGCACTGACTTTGGAGTCAGGAGTACCTGAGTTCAAATCTTACCTCAGACACTTAATAATTACCCAGCTGTGTGGCCTTGGGCTAGCTACTTTAACCCCATTGCCTTGCAAAAACCTAAAAAAAACCCTTTCTCATAGAAGGGAAAATGATAATAGTTTTAGGAAGATACTGAAAAATATTCAAAGCCAGTAAAAAAGCAAATAAAAATATTGATTCAATTCAAATTTTAATAAAATGAAACTTTGAAGAATAACACAAACAATGTATAAAAAGTAAAAAGAAAAAGCAGACATGCACATACAAGAATATACAGGATATACACAATATCTGTATGATGTAGTTACTTTACTAGAGAAACAATACAGTAAATTTGAGGATCAGATGATTTCTTAATGGTTACACTGAATTTGCCTGGATTTAGTGGCAATTTCTGAAGCAACAACTAAACCATTTGTGCAGACATATCAATTGATTGTTAAAGATAATTCTGAGAAATAAGCTTTATCAAAGGCTGGTGGATGTAGTAACAGGTCATCTTCTAGTTTGCTCCCTGTCTTTAGTAAGGACCCACCAAATTGAGGGCAATTTATTTTAGAATCCTTAAAATTTTTTTCCACAACCTCCCTTGATAAATTATTTCACATTTAATAAGGTGTTTTTCCTTACATCAAAGCCTCATTTGATTGATTAAAGCATTGTATCTACCAAGGAGAGAATAAAAAAAAAAGATTTAAATAGTTCCTTATTTTCTTTTGCATGCTAATTTTTCATAAAGGCCCAAATTAAGCTAATCTATAGTTTACTCTTCTCTAGAATGAAGCATTCTAATTTCTTCTTCCTTTCCTTGTAGGCTCTTTAACACTTTTTTTGGGTTTGTTTTCGTTTTTGTTTTTGCAAGGCAATGAGGTTAAGTGGCTTGCCCAAGGCCACACAGCTGGGTAATTATTAAGTGTCTGAGGCCACATTTGAACTCAGGTACTCCTGACTCCAGGCCAGGTGCTCTATCCACTGAGCCACCTAGCCGCCCCAACTCTCATTCTTTAATCATATATTTGCAATTTATGTGAATTGCTTGTTCATTCCTGATAGTTCTCAAGACGAAGAATCCAGAATAGATTGATTATTCTAGGAAGATTCAGGCTAGTCTTGGGCATAAAGAGATTAAATGGCAAATGGATGGTTTCAAGTTTCTAGAAGCCTTAGTAAGTCATCAAAGGTAAACTAGAGCTTCTTTCTTAAATCTTCCCCAGTTTAAGGAAGGATTCAAGACTTACCTCAAGAACCAGCCAGAGCTGGTCGCCATTCTTTTTGCCTTTCTTGAAGAACATCCCATAGAACTTGACGACGTTGGGGTGATCAGAAAGGGCTTTCAAGATGTGGTATTCTGCTTCTATCTCTTCATCAATATCCTAGATGGAAATGGTGAGAAGAGTGTTATAAAAAACAAAGAAATAAGGACACAAGTGATTAAGGTTTGCCAAGCAAAGCAAAAATGAAGTAAAATCCCCCCTCCCCCTAAGGTGAGGATCTAGACATGATTTCATCAGGGTGAAGAATTTTTCATGTAAAAACATCATTCACCAAAGCATATTTGTAACTCATCTGTAACATTGCTCTAGAGAGGTAAAGTCAGTAGCCTTGGGGCACAGAACTAGTTTGTAATGGATTTGATAGGATTTGAATTCCTTCACTGCAAGGCCTGCCTTCTATCCACTGTTATGTTGCCTCTATAGGAGCTTAGTGACATGTTATAAACACTATGGATGATAATTTCTCATATTTAAAGAGTTTGGTTCAGGAAAAGAACTACTATTTCAAATCATGCTGTTATTGCATCAGACTAGGAAGAAATGGGAAAAGAAGATGTTACAAAGATATATCCAAGATTGGGAGGTTAATGGTAAAAGGTCATTAACTGAAGAGACATGATTTAAATAGAGGAACAGTAGATTTTTATGTGCCTTTTAGTTTGATTTATCTAGTATAGTATCAAGGAAGAGCTACTTGCAAAGTCAAGAAAACCAGAATTTTTAAGTGGCTAATATATCTAAGACAATGTGCTAAGTGCTGGGTATATAAAGAAAGGTAAAATAGACAGAATCTGCTCTTAAGAAGTTCAGAATTCAATGGGGGAAATAATACACTAGCAACTATATACTTACAAGATACATGCAGGATAAATCAGAGAAAATCTCAGTGGGAAGATACCAGCAAGAGTTGAGCAAATCATGAAGTTAACTTTTAAATAAATAATTAGTTTAAATGGACATAACTCTCCAAACTAAGGGAGAAGCAAATTTAATAGTCTGAACAATCCAGAGAAGGCTATCGGTAAACCTGGAATTACAGGCACATAATTCACCAGAGGAAAAGAAAAATAAAAAAGTATATTGATCATGTAATTCATAATGATAGAACAATATGGGGTTATCAAATATACTCTTAGAAAAGAAAAAGAGCTAGTTGTCTTAGTGACTAAAATTAATTCAAATAAAACACTTTTTTTTTAAAAAAAAAAGCAGACATTTTAGAGTTTATGGAAAGTTAGAACATAAACCCCCCCTAGATATCATCTAAGCCAACTTCCTCCTACCCTCCTTTTTACAAAGGAGGACACTGAGGTTTAAAGAGTTGGTGTATTTATTCATGGTAGCACAACTAGTAAGAGGACAGAGCTAAAAAATGAAGTCAGACTTTTAGGGCATTAGACCAGCTCTTGTTTCTCTCTACTTTAAAAACATTTCACTGCTTTGAAGTATCTCTAAAATTAAAAATGTCTTCAGTTTAATTACCAATAATTAATTTGCATTAAAAGGAGGCAGAAAATGGTACTGTATCTAAGTAAAAGTGTTAAAAGAGATAATTATAGAAGTTTTAATGAAAGGAGTTTATGACTTTGTGGGAAAATATATCTGTGTATGCACAAATGTATAAGCACATGCCGCTTTATTTGCCCACAAAGTCTTAACCTCTATTTACACACAAATGAATATTCATATAGATTTATTTATTTGTCCAGTTATATCATACATGTGTCAATATTGTGCAACAATTACATGTAATATACACATTATTTTTATATAATATATATAATTATATGGTACAATTATATGATATTTAATACAGTATAATAAAATATTAAATATTATATAATATTATAAATTTATGCCTCAAAATGAAAGTGCTCTAGGCACTAGTAGGACTTTCCACATGTTGAGATGTGTGGATATTACAAACGTATATTACTGATCTATCAAGACTAAAGGAACAATTCAATTTGAGACATAGCTACTCCTTACCATCAAAAGCCTATTCAACAATTCTCCTAAAACAGACTAAGTCTGTTTATTGAGTTTCAGAGATTCTCCAGTTCTACCTTCACCATTTTATAAGAATAAACCAAAGGTTCCAGGTGTTTAGGTGACTTGCCCAAAGGGATACAATTGGATAATAGCAGAATCCAGGACAAACACCAGGAGTCTTTTGATGTCTTGACTATAATCCTTGTCTACTATGCCATCTTCCACTTGTTAGTTTGTGGAAAAACTATGCATTCAGGAACAGTAGCAGAAAATGAAAATCTCGTTTCTCAAAAATCAAAACCAGTCACTCTTTATGAGATACTTGGAGGCATTTAAAATAATTTCCCTATGATTCTAATCTTTTGGTTATAAATCTTTTTTTATTTGAAAAGTGACATGATGAATGTAGGGAAACAGTCTTAAACATAAATACTAGGAAGAGAATAAAGGCAGCAATGGGTCAAATTTAATAGCATATTCAAGAAGTTAATACGTGTATTTGAAATAGAACAAAATCCAATATCTTGTTTTTTGCTTTTCTGTTCCCACTTTTCCCCACAAAACATTCAACCATCTCCACCAAGAAGAAAGGACAAAGACAAGGCAGGTAAGATTTTGATAGCACATATGGGAAGACATATGAACTCATTCCATTGCCTCTTTCAGTCCTTGTCTTTTTGTCACAACTAAATTGGTAATAGATTTACATAGGCGAGCAATTGGAGGATAAATGTACACCAAGAGCAGTTTGGTCTCTATAGGTTAGGGTAGAAGAAAATTTATCCATTCTGAAAGCTATCAGAATCAACAATTCCTTGAAAGCATTCTCCTTTTTTCATTACTTCAAGGAAAACAACAAACAAATAAACAAGGCAGAAGGGCAAATTTAACCTCTGTTGGAGGATAAAGATACGTAAACTCTTAGGAAGAGAAGAATAAACTATGCAATTTCGGGAAAGCTTTTATGCTAGCATTAGATAGCATCTTATGCTTTAACGATGGTTAGGAACAACCATATAGACAGAATCTATCAAACTCTACAAGACATTATAAACTCCAGAATAAGAAATTGAAGATATAAGGGTCTTCAGTACGTTTTTCTTCATAGTTTCTAACTAAAGAAAGTTACTAAAGAGTATAGCAGATGAAGGTAAAAGAGAATAAGATTTGAGATTTTGGAGTATAGCTCAAGAAATAGGGATTCATGGTCTGGGATGGAGTCTATCTAATGAGGACTAATAATATAAATAATTGTGGAGTTGATTGCAAGGCAGAATGGATAAAAGTCTTGTCTTAGTTCTGGGTTTAAATCCTAAATATGCTATATATTAGCTGTTTGACCACAGAAAAATTTTTTTAAACTTTTCAGTGGCAATAGAACTTTTTTAAGACTTTTGAACTACAAACAAGTAACTGATCTGATTTGCCTACCCAAGAGGCTGCTCTGTGGTTAAAATCATATATCCTACAAAATCAATCTCTTTTTAAGCATATATACTATGTACACCATGTGTATATGTGTAAATTTGTATTATGTACACACAAAAAGTAACTATTTTGTATATACTTGCATGCATCCACATATACCTATTCACTTGTAGACAAAAAGCCATAAGAATTACATCTCCTTACTCTGATGACCAGCTATTCTTTACAAATTGCTTAGATTTTGAAAATATTATTTTTCCATTCTGTGAAAAGTTTAATCCTACTTCATTGCCCTGAAAACATGATTCACCTCCCATGGATGCTATTTGCCACAAGGTAAATATCCAATTTTTTCATATGATCCAGGAACACTTCTGCTGAAATCCAATGACATGGAATTTGATTTGTATAAGAAGACCTCTCAAGGACCCTTTGTGAACTGTGAATCTGGTATTGATGTGATTTTACAGAACCTTTGATGAGGGATTTGATCCTACTGATGTACCCTTCAGTGCAATGTCCTATAAACTAGACAACCCTTCTGAGGGCCTTTTCCATCTTTGTCCCTTTTAAAACTATAATTTGTTCCAAAATGTGACTGTGATTGGCAAAACAAGATAAGACAACCAGAGAATGCATGAGGATTCAAAGAAAGCTAATTATAAAAAGCTGTGACTCACATGGACTGGGTCCAGGATTTTAACTGCTGCTTTTTGGCCATTTTTCTTGTTCAACACTTTAAAAACTTTCCCATAAGTCCCTTTTCCGATTGTTTCAGTGATTTCCCATGTGTCTGAAGGATCAGGAAAGCTATCAAATGTGATAGTTCTTCCAGTTAATGGCAGCATCTCAAAGATTTGTTTCTAGAAAAAGAAAGGAAAAAGCAAGAAGTCCAACATTTCAACTATATGAGCAACTGTAAATAATGTATGTGTTGCAACATTAAATAAAATACATAATAGTAAGTCATACTTTAAAGACAATAGCTACAAGAGTTAGGAAGTTCCTGAGTTCAACTTCAACCTTGGATACTAACTGTATGACCCTGGGCATATCACTTGACCTCTGTCTGTCTCAGTCTCCTCACCTATAAAGTGTGGATTGTAATCATATCTATATCTCAGCTTGTTGTAAGGATAAAATGAAATAGCATTTGTAAAGCTCTTTGCAAACATAAAGCACTATATGTTAGCTATTACTATTATTATTAATTATTATCATGACATGACAAAAGTACTGAACTATTTTTGTGTTTTGGGCCCCTTTGGAAGACTGATGAAATCTATGTACTTCTTTTCAAGATAATGTTTTAAATGGATAAAGTAAAATACACGGGGTAATAAAAGACAAAAGCTGCATAATAATTTTGTATCCAAGTTCATAAATGCTGGTAAACCTGTACATAGACGGGGTTACCCCAAGTTAATAATTGCTGTTATAAGAGGCTCTCAATTTTTGCAAAGAACTTTCTTTATAAAGACCCTATGAGGTAGGTAGCTAAAGTATTATTAGTTTTATTTTGTAGATGAGGAAACTGATCCTCTGAAAGGTAAAGGGGCTTCCCAATAGTCACATACCTAATTATGTGTCTGAGGCAGTATTTAACCAAGGTTCCTTGACCCTAGATTTTTCTCCACTAAATCAGATTCATTCTATAAATCATAGGAAAAAATTCAATTCTATCTGTGAATAAATTTCAAAAAGAACCATTAATTCCAAATATAGATCTCTCCCGCAAATCTCATGATTTAATAGGGTTTTGTTGGCTATTTAAGTACTGAATGATATGAAAAATGCTTGATATTTAAATGGGCAAACACTAATTAAGTGGTTACTATGTGAAAGTCTGTCACTGTGATAAAATAAAAAGACACAAAGAAAGAATACAGACGAGTTCTCTCAGCTATCATCTAGAAAAGCAACTCCTATGAAAAGGGACCATCAAGTGACACCTACAAAGCAGTCACGTCAGCCTAGCCAAAGAAGCAGGGCATCCTGAAGGAGATACAGAAGGAAGTCTATGGCTGGCAAGTCAGCCCGCCACTGACATCCTGACCACCATTTCTTCTTATATCCAGATGTAGACAGCCCAGGTCCCTGAACGAAAAAGTCTTGGCAAGAACAGTGTCCTTGAAGATCTAAATAAACATGGGTAGACTTGCGTGAACTAACGAAGAGGGAAATAAGTAGAACCAAGAGAATGTTGTAAATGGTAACAACAATATTATTTTGAGAATAACTTTGAGTGGTTATTTTTTTTACTATTATAATTATTCAAATTAACAACAAAGGATATAAGAAAGAAGATGCTATCTGCCTTTAAAGAAAGAACTGATAGATGCATGTATGGAATGATTTTACATGTGTATACATATGTGTGCCCAATGGTAGCCATCTCCAGGATGGGGGAAGGGAAGAGAAAAAAGGGGGAAAATTTACATGATAACTTTATTATATAGTTAAGAGGAATAGCAAATTTTACACTATATATATTTACAGTTTCATGTGCACTCTTTTAAAAATTATAGTTATAGAATTACTTGTTTTGGGGCAGCTAGGTGGTGCAGTGGATAGAGCACTGGCCCTGGAGTTGAAATCTGACCTCAGACACTTAATAATTACCTAGCTGCATGTCCCTGGGCAAGCCACTTAATCCCATTGCCCTGCAAAAAAAAAAAAAAAAACTTAAAAAAAGAAATACTTGTTTTATCTCATAAATTAAAATTTAAATAAAGAAAAAAGAAAAATAACTATTACCGACTAATGCTACAAGAGTTACATAAGCATGGATCCTGAGAGGGGCTGTTCCATGCTGCCATAACTACTTCCAGACTAGCCCTCCGAGGCATCATCAGGGAAGCAACTCCGGTAAAGAGGTCAGTTATTCCCTACCATTGCCAGCCTCGTAAACATAAAGATTCCCTGAGAAGGACAGAAGTCAGTGAGTGACAGGTATACCATTACCACTCACTACCTTGCTCACCATTTCTTCTCAGACACCAATGGACACGAGGACCGTGAACCCCCCAAAAATCAAAGGAAAAGCGAGACTTTAAATCCAGTGCCTGTGGTCAGTGGAATAGAAATAACCCCTATGTAGATGTAGGCCAGCTTGCTTTGGCAAGTACTATATGACCACAGCTTTTGAAGGTCCAAGCATTTCTTGCCATCAGAGCCCTTGACACTGTCAAATGGTTCGCCATCAAAAACTAATACTATTTTTATACTCCTGAATTATTTTAAAGAAGAGGTAACAGCATCAGCTTTGCCTCTGTACCCATTGGACCATGAGACTTTGCCTTCTGCTCTACAGCTGAGACCTTCCATATGACTTCTCTCCCCCATTAGAATGTAAGCTCTTAAGGTCAGGGACTGTCTTGCTTTTCTATTTACCTCCCCTAGAACTTAACACAATGCTTTTCACATAGTAAATGTTTTCTTTCCCATTCACTTGTTCAATTCATTCATTCTTTGTTTTAAAAGATCTGACATTCTGACATGTGGTATAAAGAAGCTACCTCAGATTTCTTATTTTTCATATTGAACATTCTAGATTTATGTTTTTGGGACTCTGTCTTGATATTCAAAAAATTAAAATGCTCAAAATTGTACATTTCTAGAGCTATACAATTTTCGATCTTAGAGTTCATTTAGTATGATCTCCTAATTTTATAGAAAAAGAAATTGAGACCCCATAGTATTCAGATGACTTTTCCAGCATCACCCAGTTGGCAAGTGACAAAACAGACTAAAATACAAGTCTTTTAACTTCTACAGTACTTTCTCTAGAAGTATCCTTATGTGTTTTCTTAAAGTCAAAATGAATTTCCAAAGGTTTAAGGGCAAAAAAACCCCCTATGCATATATACATATACATATATATGTATATGTATATATAGTGCTTTAAAAAAATTTAAGAGCATACTGAACACTGTTTAGATCCTTGGCTTCAGGGGTAATATTTTCAGGCAGAAGGTGATCATTCAGATATTGATTAATTGTGGTTTTAGGTTTATAAAATTATTTGCTTGAGTAAGGAAAAAAGTAGATGTGATCTGTGATTATTATTTTGGTTAGAATAACATCCAGTGTGGAAACTCCCGTTCTAAAACAGAGTTGTCCTGAAAAATAGAGTCTCAGAGAGAATTACTTGGGAGCTCTGAGATGCTTATGCAAATCACTTGTCCTTAGTTATAAATTCAACATTGTGCCAGAGGTGACACTTAGCCCAAGATGTAATTGGTGTAGCCAATTCTTTATCCATAATGTCCCTGACCTCTTATTTTATTATTTATCAAGCTAAAGTTCTCCTTCCTTTGAACTAAAGATCAAGGGTTGATTATAAAATACTTATCTGGACCAACTTATAATAATTAATCAACCAAGCAGTGAGCACTAAGTATTTTCAAAGCACATACTAAGTGCAAAGTAGGTGTTAAGTTTTGAGGATCCAAAGAAAGGCAATCATATGGTCCTTGTTTTTAAGGGGGGGTCACAATCTAATGAATGAGCAAACATGCAAATAAATGCAGGGTTTTTAAAGCTTTACTAATTTAATACTGCACTAAGACCTGTGGGGGCATCTAGTGTGTATACAGTTCAATAATCTATATACAGTACAATCCAAAGGTCATCTCACAGAGGATTGAGAATCTAAAATAGGAATGGGGCAGATCCAAACATCAGGGAAAGTGGAAAGTAATTCTTCTTCATGTCTCATTTGAAACTACAAATCAGAATAAATGAAACAATTTTTCCTCATCTTTTGTAACTATATGTCAATCCAGTAAAATGACAAGAAATGATCGTGCCCCGAATTACAACAGAAAAAAGATAGTTCCAAATGGAATCATTTTAAAATTCTTAACTTTGGATATAAAATGGAGAACTATTTAATTATAGGTAAGAGGCAATTTGCAATAATCATGCTCTTTAGCAATTTTATAATCAGGCACAGGAACAGTTACTTCTTAAATCTACTTGAAGCGTGCAAATAAGCCTTTGCTTCATCCATTCAATAGAAAAGTTGTGAAAAAATCATGAAATTAAGTCTTATTAAGTAGACTGATGACAGATTTTAATCATCATTAATTTCATTTCAAGTTCAGAAAACATTAATGAACATAGTCACAATTTGAATGGCATAGCAGATAGTCTTGTAGCCCACAAGTGGATTCTAGTCCTACCTTTGATACTTATCAGTTTTGTGACCCAGGGCAAGTCACAATTGCTCAATTCTCTAAGCAACTCAAGAAAGATGAGAATTTTCAGAGAAGATGACCACTTATTTTGATAAAGGGAGTTTCTTTATCCAGGAATACCTTATTCCAGTTCAGATGTCCTAGCCTAATCAGGACTGCAGTTTGAGCCTTCAAATTTGGTCAATAGACATTTAATAGGAGCCAACCATGTGCTACCATTAGTACTTTGCTAATTTATCAAGATAGTGCTATTTTACATAATATACAATTTTCTTTTGAGACTTTAATATCAGATCCATATATCTAGAAGCCTATATTTATTTTGTGAAATAATTACAAACCAGGGGCGGCTAGGTGGTGCAGTGGATGGAGCACCAGCCCTGGAGTCAGGAATACCTGAGTTCAAATCTGACCTCAGACACTTAATAATGACCTAGCTGTGTGGCCTTGGGCAAGCCACTTAACCCCATTTGCCTTGCAAAATCCTAAAACAAACAAGCAAAAAAAAAAAAAGAAATAATTACAGACTACATAAAGGAGCATCTAAGTCATCTGTCTCCATGATTTTTCTAATAGAAGAAATTAAGACTCAGAGAGGTTATCTGGGGTGGGGTGGTATTCTGAGAAGATGACCAAGTAGGTCAGAAATTTCTAGGAGCTCTAGATTTCCCTCACAAAAGACAGAAAATCACCATGAAATGAACATAAAACAACCAAAAATAAAGGGGTAAAGCAGGTGACCTCCTAAAATAAGTTGAGAAGACCTCAAAAAAAGACCTCCAGGGGTTGAGGCTTGGTCTGAGTGGAGTAGACATTTCATTGCCAAACAGAAGATCCTGAGGCAGCTTTGTCAGGAAGAAGAGTAGGCCCTGAGAAATTTTGCCTCAATTTTCACCTCATTTACAACCTCAGAATATTCACCTTGCAAACTTTTACCTTACAAATTTTCATTTAAGCAGAAGGCTGAGTGGCAGAGATTGAAGGATTGAAGAGCATTTTAGGGACAGTGTACTTGAAGTGACTTGATATAGTTTGTTGGAGAAGAGGGGTCCTTGAGGTTGAGACCTGAGGCAGAATATTTTCTAACTGCCACAAGGATTCCAACTACCAGGAGAGGAAGGACCAGAATCACAATTTCCCAGGTCAGTGATATTTCTTTCATTGCACTACATTACCTCTGACTTCTATTAGGAAGAAATGAACCCTCACATTCAGATTCTTTAATGATCTACAATAAACAGGTACTTCATGGAACTGATTCTATAAGTCATACACTTATTTTTAAGGTGCTCTATCTTATAAGCTTTATAGTAATATATGTTAATTGTTTCATTATTTTAATTTTTATTTTCAGTCCTTTCATACACAAATTAGAAAATTATTTTACATACTAAAATAGACTTAACTAGATGTAATTTAGAACTAAGAGAAGAATTTAAAATTTATGACAGAGGCTGATTTTGCTTTGCACATTAGTTGTGTTCCTGAAAAGGTTTTGGCAAGCTAATTTTTAAATTATCTATTTTTCCATTTGATTTCTATATAAATTTTTTTGAACTTCATTGCCATCTCTTTTCCTTACACTGGTTTCCTCTTCCCCTGAAAACCTGAAAACCTGGAAAAAGGGGAAAAAATCAGAGCTTGAAATTCTAACATTCCCTTCAAGGATTACTCTCCCATTGTCAATACATGTCAATATTTTATAAATATGTGCAAGAAATTAATAAAAAGGAAAAAATATTTAAATGCTTTTAAAGGCAGATTCAGAACTGCTATTCAGTTTTGTTATACTGTATGACTTTGTGGATCATGGAACTTCAATGCTGTCCTTGTGGATTTTCCCCCTCTTTTTGGTAAAGATATTGAAATGGTTTGCCATTTCCTTCTCTAATTTATTAAGGCAAATGGAGGTTAGGTGACTTACCCAGGTCACCCAGCTAGTCTGTGGAAATTTGAGTCTTTCTTATTCCAGACCCAGAGCTCTATTCCCTGAACTATAGGGGTGGCTAGGTTGCATAGTGGATAAAGCACTGGCCCTGGAGTCAGGAGTACCTGGGTTCAAATCTGGTCTCAGACACTTAATAATTACCTAGCTGTGTGGCCTTGGGCAAGCCACTTAACCCTGCTTGCCTTGCCAAAAAAATCTATTCCCTGAGCTACCTAGCTCTTTCATTTAGGAGTTTAAGTCACATTTTACTGGGATTACTCATGGACACAATAGGGTCTAAATAATACTTCTGAATGGTAATTACAAAACTTTCCAGATGGAAGAGTCAGATGTAGTTATTTTGTTTT
Source organism: Macrotis lagotis (assembly GCF_037893015.1). Lineage (NCBI taxonomy): Eukaryota > Metazoa > Chordata > Mammalia > Peramelemorphia > Peramelidae > Macrotis > Macrotis lagotis. The sequence goes on along the minus strand of NC_133664.1, from coordinate 65,349,441 downwards.
CAGAAAGCTCAAACAAATAAATACCTGGTTGGACCTTATGCTCATAGTTATTACTGTCCCTTTAAATAGTCTCCCAGATATAAATGGCAATGCATTCTAATAATTAAATAATACCTGCTTTCTTTTTTTTTACATGCTTCCCCTATGTGTTTTTCATCAGCTTCCATTTTACTTCCATGCTGATTACATCCAAGTATATAATCTCTTTCCTGAATTTCAGCTCCACATTAGAAGCTACCTAATTGGATAGCTCTAACTGAATGTCATATCAATTTCAACTCAAATATTCAAAACATAACTTTTCATATGTCCATCGTGCTTTCTCTAAATTTTCTAATTTTCATTGCAACTAGTGCTTAACTCTTTCCTCATTTTAAACCATTCCCCATGCCAATTTTTTTGATTCTTCCCGTAAAAGAACTCAAATCTATCATTTCTCCTTTTACATAGTTTTCCTCTAGTTGATATCCACTCATCTAGATTTTTGTAACAGACTTCTAATTCTAATGCAAAGAGGAAGTTATTTTTGCATGTAAAATAATTTTCTAATTTCTGTACAGAAGGACTGAAATTGCAAAACTCAAAAAATGAAATAATTAACATATATTAATATAAATCTTATAAGATAGAGCACCCCCCCAAATAAGTATATGACCTATAGAGTCAGTGTCATCGAGTACTGGTTTATTCCTATTGTAGGCCATTAAAGAAGTGTTACTGTATGTGACACTTCATCGCTTTCTAAAAGCATTATCATAGAAATACCAAATTGGTATTCTTAAAATACAAAACTATGTCACTTATTTTACTCAAAAATTTTCAGAGGCTCCCTATTGTCTCTGAGATAAAATTATAAAATCCCCAATCTGGTATTTAAAGCTTTCCAGAGATTAACTGACACCTACTTCCCCCAGTTTTATTTCACCTTGTACTCACTTTTTCAGTTAAAATGTCCTTCTATCTAGTAGTCCTTTGTGCATGACATTGCATCTTTTACTTCTGTGACTGCACAGGTGGTAGTCCAAGTTTGAAAAATGCTTCCCCTTGCTTTTGTCTCTGAGTTTCTTTCAAAATGTAGCTACTCTGTCCCTTCTAACATAGTCTTCTCGTCTTTACAGTTGTTAATACTTTCTCGCTGATACTTTTCATTTACATAAATTAATATGTTGTTTCTTATCAGTAAAACATAAACTCCTTGAGTGCAAGGCTTATTTGTATGTTTATTTGGGATATAAGCTTGGGACCTTGTAAACAATAGGAGAACATATCTAAAAGGATGAGGCAAATTCCTCAACTGGCATGCATCATCTTTCTATTTATAAGCTTATATACTTGGGAATCCTGGAACACATTATCTCTGATAAATTAGGGTTGTGTGTGACCCAAATAGTTATAGAGAGAATGGTAGGTAGTTCTGCAAGGTACAAATTTTGTGACCACAGCAATATAGAAAGACTATTGCATTGTAAGGCTATGATCTACCTATGTTTGGTGGAGAGAGTCTTCAGGTCTCCACTCCAATGAAATCATGTATCTTTCGAGTTCTTGGCTATTTGATCATCTTTTAATTTTCCAGTCTTCTTTATCTTCTGCCTCCTCTACACATTCTATGATCTACCTGTTTTGGCTTATTTGCTATACTTCCCAAATGATAGCCCATTTTACAACTCCAAGACTTTGTACTAGCTATCCCCCAAGCCTGGAATACTCTTCCTCCTCCCCTCTGCTTCTCTGAATCCATAAATATAATTCATAGAATCTATGAAATTCATAACAGTATAACTATCACATTCTACATGAGACATTTCCTGGTACTCTCAATTGTTAGTGCCTTTTCCTCAGGGGTTATCTTATATCTCATTTTAAAATATAGGAGTATACCTTTGTATATATTTTATATATACCTAAATATAAAATATGTTTAGTTATGATATATGTACCCATACACATATATTACATACTATATAAAGAAACATTTCTGTGTATATATATATATATATGCATAAATGCTTGTACTTTGATTTATTTCCATCTACTTGATTAAGATATCTTAGGTTTTTTGTGTCTCCCACATATGACCAAACGGTGCCCTTTATAAGACACACTCAATAAATTTTGCTGATCATTCAAAAAAATGATAAACCTTTTCTTTATGCTTCCTACTATTACAATCAAAATCAATGTAAACTGCAGTACAAAGAGTCAAACATTATCAAAGTATTAGTATAGCATGAATTTACCAATAAGTAAGATACTAGTTTTGCCAACAAAGCTAAGATGTCAAGGTGGGGTATGGTTAGGGAAATATATAATAAAAGAACAGGGAACAAGCTATAAATGGTAAGAAACTGGTAATGAGAAGCTAGGAACAATACCCTCCTTTCCTTTTTTGACTAAGAAATATTTATCATTTGGATCCATATGCAAGGTGAAAGCTAATAGACTAGACTTTGAATAGCAAACCAGGCAGCCTTCAAGGGTAGCAGATTTTCTTGACACAAGAATAGAATTGTAAGGTTCACACCGGCTGACTTATCCTTACCCAGGAGAGCGACAAGGATGGAAAGTTCTCCATTTATTTTCCAGAATACAAGTGCTTAAGTATCCAGTCCCCCACCCCAGTACCTGGTCCACTCCTACTCCCACAGCACTCTCCAATGAACCAGTAAAATAATGCTCTGGTGCTAGAGGACACCAGGTGATAAAAAGTTTACAGTACTCCCACACACAACAATCCTTTATATGGAACAAAGATTAACAAAAGGGGGAGAAGCTAGATGGTGAAGTGGACAGAGCATTGGCCCTGGAGTCAGGAGGACCTGAGTTCAAATGTGACCTCAGACATATAATAATTACCTAGCTGTGTGGCCTTGGACAAGCCACTTAACCCCATTGCCTTGCAAAAACTAAAAAAAAAAAAAAAAACCCAAAAACCCAATTAACAAAAAAAATATACATTTCTAAACAACTCATTATATGATAACTGAATTTCTGAACTATTCAGAGACAAAGAATCATGACTTAGGCAGGAACAGGGCAAAATTAATTCATTGTAAATAAGATCAATTCAAAAAAGACAATAAATCTGATTATTTCAATATCTTGAAATGATATTCTAAAAAACATGACTCAGTGTTTGGCTTGTACCAAACCTCTAGTTTGGTGACTGACAAAGATCAATGAGAGGGGCAGCTAGGTGGCATAATGGATAAAGCACCGGCCCTGGAGTCAGGAGTACCTGGGTTCAAATCCGGTCTCAGACTCTTAATAATTACCTAGCTGTGTGGCCTTGGGCAAGTCACTTAACCCTATTTACCTTGCAAAATCCTAAAAAAAAATCAATGAGAGAATTTTTACACATATGACTTTTGGGATTGTGTTCTTCCTTTCCCTTTCCCTATGGGATAGATAAGGGAAAAAATGTCTTGATGAGTAGAAGTAGTGCTGTAAATCTATCATCTTCCTAGCCTGGATTATCATAGGGTAAGGACACACACACACACACACACACACACACACAATCAGATAGACTCCAGAGAGAAAGAAGTAGATAGCTAGCTAGGTGCATGTGCATATGCATGTATGTGTATATACATCTATATAGATGTATACATACTCATGCATACACACACATATATGTTCTAACTTGGTATAACTGGGATACATTTAAGAATTTTGTTTCTAAAAATCTAGAACATTTTTGTAATGCATAGAGTAATTTTTTTCCCATTAAAAATAAAACTATTTATTGGAAGTATTTACCAATCACCTAAGTTCCTCATTGGCAAAAGAAAATTTCAATAAGTCAACCTTGCCAGAGAGAGGTAAATCTCATTTTTTTATTTCAACATTACACTCCAGAGCTTTGAGTAATTTAATAGTAAAATTGGCCCTTTCTAGTTAAAAGACTCATTTATAATAGCTTAAAGTCTGTTTCTACTATAAAAGGTAGGTCTGGTTATTACCTAGTTCAAGATCTCCCCCCCCCTTTTTTTTTCCTTTTTGTCATTTAAATGTAGGAATATAGCCTGAGAGCTAGAAGGAAGTTCTAGTTCAAGTACCTTATTTCTGAGAAGTAAGGGGGCCTGCCCAAAGTCACACAGGTTCTAGAGTAATGAGTCATAGTCATATTCTCTGAATCTGAACACAGCATTCTTTTATTAATTGACTTCATTTTAACTGGTAGACATGTAACTTTCTTGGATGGAAGTAATTTTCCCAAATTGTTGTTCTATATTCCATAATAACTATACAAGTACAAGACCCACAAATTTCTTATTCTATTCTGTAGGTACTCTAAGAAATAAAAATTTTATCAAAACTCAAGTTGCTTGTCATTGTGGGACAATTCAAGAAAAAAATTGCCTCATTCCTTAGACATATGAGTATAAATTTTATTTATTCCTCTACAATGAGACAGAGCAATTGTTATTTTATACAATTCTGTTTCATAGTAAAAATTAAAATGTCTGCTAATTCAAATGGAGATTTGAAAATCCGAAAGAGAAAGGATACAAAACAGTTTCTTGAATTTTCCAGAAAATTTCTGGGCTTGAGCATCTGGAAAGTACTTGAAATAGCCCTGAAGATAAAAGCCCATGGGGGAAACAATTTCCCTTTAACTTTCTGCTTTTCTATGTTTATTTTTCAGCACGTTCATATATCTCATACCAAATAGCCTATCTAAATGCTCATATTTTCCAAAAAGAATGCCTAGGGCAATAATGTTCCCCCGTAAAGTTTATGTGCCTGGACCATAGTGGGAGTGAGTAGATGCTAAAGAAGCCAGAGGTGAAAGGGAGGAGAAGAGAAACATCCCTTAGGGCATAATTGCTTCATAAATGAGTATGAGCACATTTGCCTCTCATATGACATAGACATCTATCAAGTTAATTGTTAACCTTTTTGAAATATAGCTACACAGTACCATTTTCAGTAAAAATTCAATAGTTATCTGTTCCTAAGCTAAAGACTGTTGCCTAAAGTGGGAGGTGACTTTACTAAATCCTGCAACACTCATTCATCCTTACAGCTTTCTCAGATTTTGTCACATGTATTTTTTGCATTAAATATTCTTTGTGAAGATACTCTCTCCTTTACCTTCCTCTCCAAAGCCCTATTTAATTAATTTAAATTCTAAGAAATTTAGATTAGAGAAAGACCTTCCATAATTCAATGAAAGTAATTAGCCTAGAATGCCAATCAAAATGTTTGTGGAATCAACCTTCTTTCTTGATTTTTATGAAAAAGAGTAGCAATCAGTATGAGTCTTGCTTTACATGCAGAAGCCAAATTCTATGAATCTAAAAACATTTATGATTTATCATTGGTATATACACTATACTTAAACCTGTAGTTAAGTGATGAGAAAACAGTAAGCATGTGTCAAATCCAGTTGCCCTATAATTGCATCCTTTTGGGGTAATAGTACTATGATCAATGACACACAGAATACCAGACTCAAATTCACCAATGCCCTTTTTACAGTTGTGGCTCTTTCAATAGGAGCAGCAATTCCTGAAGATTTAAGGCAGAAGAGCAGTTGTGGATCTGTGAATTGCTATAAATGAGCTAATTAACATTTCAAAAGACTGTGATAGCACTTTAAAGCTTGAAGCACAATTGTACAGCAGTGTGACATGATCAGTGTACTAATATTCTGCAATATTTATCACCCCCCCACTCAAATCTAATTCATGTGCATGTCATGGTATCACCTTCCTGAGGAAGGATAAACAACAGTATCTGTTAATTGTCTTCCCTTTCTTGTCTCTGCCCCTGTTGTCTATCTGCTACTTTTCTTCTCTGTTCAAATTCCTAAGAATTTATTGAGGACTCCACGAGTAAGGCATTGTTCTGTATCCTAAGGGGGGGGGGGAGTCCTTTCCCTCTAGGAGCTTACATTCTAAAAAAGATAATTAAATACCAAATATTTTGAATAGGAAGAAAGCACCCCAAACTTGGGTTAGGGGTAGGCAATGTGAGTTGAGACTGGAAGAAGGGATGAGACTGGAGTGTATTAAGCATATGGGATGGTTTGGGCCAAAGTGTATGGATGTAGGAGGTGGAATGTCAACTTCTCACACAAGTAGACCAATTAATTTATTTAAAACAAATTCGATGAAATAGAATTTAGAAAGGCAATCCAGTGTGAGATTGTGTGAATTTTTAAAATGTTACATTGAGGATTTTTTTTTTTTTTTTGTCTTGGAGGCAACAGGGAGATTTTTGAGTGAGGAAGTAGCATGGTCAGACCTGTGCCTGAGGAATATTGTTTGGGTATCCACATGGAAAATGGCTTAAAGAGGGAAGCTATTAGAAACAGGAAATATGGCCTTTATAATAATAACAGGGAAGACTGATAATATTCTAAACTAAGATGATAGTCATAAGAGGTAACATAGTATATTGAATAGAGTACTGGACGAGAAAGGTATGAGTTTGAATCCTGTTTCATACACTTATTAAATTGTGCAGGGGCAGCTAGTTGATGCAGTGGATAGAGCACCAGCCCTGGAGTCAGGAGGATCTAAGTTCAAATCTGCCCTCAGACCTTTATTATCTAGCTGTCGGGTCTTGGGCAAATCACTTAACCACATTGCCTTGCAAAAAACAAAAAAAAAACCCCTAAACAAACCATGTTGTATATTACTGCACAAACCTCTTAACCTCTTAGATTCAATAACCTCATTGGTGATATGGGAATAACAAATGCATCTTGGGGCCAGGCCAGGTATCTTCTACCACTTCTTGCTACAACATCCTCAGGAAAGAAAATTTCAGGTTGCAGGTGAGCCAAGGTCTTGGATCTCCCATTTCTTGCAAGGTACACTGTGTTCTATGAGGAAAAGCTCCTTTCATTTATTCCCAAACACAAACACTTCCATCTATTTTAACCCAAGTTGTCATTCACCTCCTGCTGCCAACCCAATCTCCCAATAGGGATGTGGAGAACCTCCAGAGCAAAGAAGAGCTATCCTTTCTTTGACTTCAGGCCTCCCACCTATTACTGTGAGTTTCCTTTGTAGGCAAAGGAGTGATACCCTCCACTCAGTGATGAACAGTTTTACTCCCGGGTATATATTTCATATACTAGTGACTCTGAACTCCCTTTCTGAAACCCCTGCCTTGTAATTCCTCATTCCCATCGCTCTCCATCATCCCATCCCACTGACTTCACCCAGCCCTTCCTTTGTGTCTTCTGTTCAAGGAGGGAAAGTTGGAATACTCTTGCTCCCTATTGCCACTTCCAGGTTCTCCCCCTTCCTCCTGTTACTCAACCTTTCTTCCTTTGAGGTTCATATTTACTACTCAATCAAAATTCTGGAAGCTGCTGGCTACAGACCCCTTTCTTTCTCAATGAGTTTGATACTTGCCTTAGATTTTCTTCTTCTTTTTTTTCTAATTTCTGCCTTCATACTAGGGGGACTTCAACATACATGATTCTTTTTTGTGTTGTTTTTTTTCTAGGCGCTGGGGTTTTGTGACTTACCCAAGGCCACACAACTAGTAAATATCAAGAGTCTGAGGTGAAATTTGAACTCAGTTCCTCTTGACTCCAGGGCCACCTAACTGCCCCATGCAAAATGATTCCCCGTGAAATACCCTAACCACTCAATTCTTCAACCTATTCACCTTCTATGAGCTACTCCTCACCCCATGCCAACTACACATAGATGGTTATATCTTCAAGTTTAAGATTTCTGAAATCCTCATATTTGACCATACTCTATTGACTTTTCACTTATCCTTCTGCCCTTTCCCACAGAATCCTATTCATCATTTACATAATGATCTCCAATCCTTTGATCTCTTAATTTTCTCCCACATCATCTCCACCACATGAGCCACACTCTGCTGCCCATTTTGACTTCTTAGAGAACCAATTCAACTTTGCATGTCCTTTTCTCTTGAATGCTTAACTCTCTTATCACAGTACCAATTATGCCTAGCCAAATGTCAGCCTTGGATCACTCCTAATACTCACAGTTCTACATGTTCAACTGAACAAAAATAGAGAAAATCATATAACAACTGTTCTGAGTCCAGTATAAATTCATGCTACATTACATCAGCTGGGCCCTCACTTCTGCTAGGCAATTTTACTATACCTCCCTATTTCACTCTTTATATCAGCTTTTCCAAATTTTTTCATTCATCTTCAAATTCTTCATGACTCATCTTCCCTCCACTCTCTCAACTGAGAACCTTGCTTCATATTTTGTTTTGTTTTGTTTTAGATTTTTGCAAGGGAAATGGGGTTAAGTGGCTTGCTCAAGGCCACACAGCTAAGTAATTATTAAGTGTCTGAGACCGGATTTGAACCCAAGTACTCCTGACTCCAAGGTCAGTGCTTTATCCACTGTGCCACCTAGTTGCCCCCCTTGCTTCATATTTTACAGAAGAAATTGAGACCATTTTTTCCATGAATTCCCTTCTTCCTCATTTCCGGTTACTTTTGCCTTCTGTCACTTTCTTCTCTTTCATTCTTTTAACAACTTTTCTATTTGTTCAAGAGATCCTAACATTCCAACCCCATCTCCTCCAAAAAATTGCCTTCTCTATGTTGCCCACTCTTTCATTTATTTTCAGTATTTTCCTCTTTGCTGCCTCATTACCTGCTGTCCATGAATAAACCCATATTTCTCTCATCCAGAAAAACTGATCCTGTCATCCTTACTACTATCCCAGGTCTCTTCTGCCCTTTATAGCTAAATTCCCCATAAAGGCCATCTAACAATAGGTACCTATGTTTTCTCTCCTCTCATTCATTATCTTCCTAACCCCTTAAAGTGTGGGTCCCAACATCATCTTCCACCAAAACTGCTCTTTCCCAAGTTACTAATGATCTTTTAATTACCAACCTGAATGGTGTTTTCTTAATCCTCGTATTTCTTGACCTCTCTGCAGCCCTTGACACTGATGATCGCTCTCCCTTCCTTGATCCTCTCTTCTCTTGAGGTTTTTGGAACTCTCTCCTAGTTTTGCTGTTTCCTATCTGCCCTCTTCTTTTGTCTCCTTTTCTGGATCCCCCTTCACATCACACCCTCTAACTGCAGATGTTCCTCAGGACTCTGACCTGGCTCCTCTTTTCTTCTCTCTCTGTACTACTTCATTTGATCATCTTATCAACTCTCATGCTGATGATTTTCAAACTTATCCTTCCTGTCCCAGTATTCTTGCTGACCTTCAATCTCATATCTCCAACTGCCCAGACATCTCAAACTGGATAGCCATAATATGTTCCACATAGAACTCATTATCTTTCCCCAAAAATCTTCCCTATCTCTTGCCTTCCTTATTGCTGTACAGGGCCACAATATCCTCCCTGTTCCTCAGGTTTACAATCTAGAAGTCATTTTGGATTCCTCACTATCTCTCACCCCTCATCTCCAAGCTGTAGCTAAGGTCTGATGAGTTTACTTTTGCAACATCTGCCAACACTCCTCCTTTCCTATGTCTACCACCTCTCTAATGCAGACTTTTATCACACTTTGAACATTTCAATAGTCTTCTGGGAGGTCAGTCTTTCCCAAATCTCTTCCAACTCCAATTCTTTATCCATGTGGCCACTAAAGTGATTTTCTAAAATGAAGATCTGATCATGCCACTTCCCCATGCAAGAAACTCCAGTGACTTCCTATTACTTCCAGGAGAAAATTCAAAATTCTTTGTTTGACAATCAAACCCCTTCCTAACCCACCTCCCTTCTACTTTTCCAATCTTCTTGCACCTTAACCTCCAGCTTGTTCTTCTTGATACAGAACACTGCCCTCCTGGTTGTTTTACATATGACACACTCCATCTGTCATCTCCGGGCTTTTATTTTTCCTGGTCATCCTTCATTACTGGCTCCCTTCTTCACGCTAACCACTGACCTCTCTGAACTCCTTTAAGGCCCAACTAAAGCTCACCATCTACAGGAAGCCTTTAAGCTCTCAATTCCAATGCTTTCCCACTTTAAATTATTTTCTTTATTCTTTGTTTATATTTGTTAGTTTCTTGTCCCCCGCCCCCCACATTGGCTTGTAATCTCCTTGAAAGTAGGGACAATCCTTTACCTCTTTTTGTATATTGGGTGCTTAGCACAGGACCTGTCAATCATTTTCACATAGTCAACTCTCCATGACTCCATTTGTCGTTTTCCTTGGTAAAGATACTAGACTGGTTTGCCATTTCCTTTGCCAGCTCATTTTATAGATGAGGAATTTGAGGCAAATAGGTTTAAATGATTTGTCTAGGATCATATAGCAAGTAAGTGTCTGAGGCTGGATCTGAATTCAGGGAGATGAGTTGTCCTGACTACAGATCTGGTGCTCTATCCACAGTGGTCACCTAGCTGACTCAATATTTACCAAGTATTATGCTATACACTTTACAATTATTATCTCATTTGGGTCTTACAGTTACCCTGAAAGTGGGCACTGTTATTGTTTCCATTTTTATTTGAAGAAACTGAGGCAGGCAGAAGCGAAATGACTTGTCCAGGATCAGATAGCCAGTAAGTGACTGAGGTCATATTTGTATTTAGGTCTTCCCAGCTTCAGCCTTTGTGCCACTAAATTGCTTGGTGTTCCTTTGATTCATTCAGTTCTTTGGAAGAACAGAGACTTAAATGGTTGCCAACAGAGTTCATGCGCAAATCTGAATCCTAAATTAAGTGGAAGAATATGGAATTCTAGGTCTGAAATTTTTCTTTAACTTATCATATATCTTGTCAGGGTTTTTTTTTTTTTTGTTTTTTTACCAAAATGTTCAAAATTCTTGCCTCATAGAGGTATAAGAAGTTAAGCAGGATAGTAAACTGAATTATTCTCGAGTCTATGTCACTTTAGTAAGGAAGTTTGGAAGATTCACATTGATTCTTTCAAAGGGGAATATGTAGAATATGATTCTACAGGAATTACCATTAATACATTAGCAAAACTTTATGATGAAAAAGAAGCATACTGTATGCACATATGAGAATTAATTAAGCCTAGATTTATTTTATTCATAGCTTTTGACTTGAAAGATCTGCTTGGGTTTTCGTTTTTTTTGGGAGGGAGCAGGGTATGGGATTTCATTTATGTAGGGAATTTTTGTAAGGGAAATTTCCTCTACTAATCAATGAATGAGGCATTTATTTAACATGTACTCCGTGTGTGTGTGTGTGTGTGTGTGTGTGTGTGTGTGTGTGTTAAGTGCTGAAGTTACAGATAATAAAGTGAGACAGTCCTTTATTCTTAAGAAGCTAACAGTCTACTTTAGGTGAAATCACCTAAAGCATGTAGAGAATAGTAATTTGGGACAGAAGCACTAATAATTGGTGGGAAGAGATGATCAGAAAAGTTTTTGAATAAGAGGATAAGTTTAGTTGGCTTTTGAATAATATAAAACACAACTGTTCTGCAGTTTATAATCTTATTTAGAATTAATTGAGTCAAGAAGTTAAATGGCTTGCTAAAGGTCACTGAGGCAGTAGTTATCAGAGGCTGTGCTACCAGACTTTTATCCAGTAGAACATCCAACCTAATTAATCAGACTATCCTAATAAGGTTGAGGCAGGAATTGCAGAATGGGGCTATCACATCCTGGATCTAGATCTCAAGGTAAACCAGCTGGTTATTAGAGTCATCACCTGGATCCTTCTAATTTAAATTTGTTCCTTACTGCAAAAAGGGATGAACTATAAAACTTTATTTTGAAATGTTGGACAGGACACCAATATATTTGTTAAAAACAAGTTAACTCTGAAAGTTTAAGGATTACTAAATTTTCTTATTTTAAAGCAATTATATTTTATAACACAATGAAAATCAATGTGGAAGGAATAATATGCTTTCTCCTCTAGCTGTCAAAACTTAGCACCAAGCCTTTCCCATGTCTATGAAAATGAGTCAATTTTATCTTACCTTTAGGAAAACTTCAAATTAATTCACAGTACTGTCCTTAGCTACCAAAATTTTTGAAAAAATAAAGTCAAAGCATCCAGGTTGCCAGCATATCCATTGGTGTGTAACATACAACAGGAAAAATCACAATTGCCTGAGAGATAAATATATAGGGTGTGGGTAGAGTAATTAGAAGTTACAGTTGAAAAAAACATTTCTAAGCCTAGATTGTAGTTTATTCTTAAGCCTTCAGCTAATACATTGCTTTACAAACCCAAACAGCAGCAAGCCTATAAACAAAGGAAAGGGAAATGCCCTTTTCATGCAAAGTTAAAAACCAAAAGTGATCCAATCAGCTGGTTCAGCATAATTTGTAGATCCTTTTATAAGAGGAAGGAATTCATTAGCATTTCCTTTGCTTAAGGCTATAAAACAGCAGGAATCCAACTGAGGTCGGAAGAAAAGTGAGTACAGATAGACATCTTAAGTCTTGCTCTTCCCTAGTTAGGATACTAACTCAATTGCTGATGCTGGTTATTCACCAGAATATTCTAAGAAACTAGAAATTCCTTTCTTGCTTCTTCAGACTGTCTTCTCAACTTATTTTAGAGAGAACTTTTGTTTTGGCGTAGTTACAACAATTACTAAGATAGTATGTTAAGAACCCCCCACAACTATAACCTCTTTAAATGATGTTGTCTTTGTGCTACAGGAACAAAACTTGAATTTGGGGCCAATGCCGCAGGTTATTGTAACTGGGGCAAACACCAAAACCACAAGTTTGGGGCATGTTTCTCAGAGATTTATAAAAGGTTTAAAACCCATGGTTTGGGGGCAGGGGTATCTTTCTCATGCCACCTGTCATGAGGAGGTTTCCAGGCAGCCCCGCCTGTCTCCGATGCCCACCCACTCTAAGGGAGCTCCTTCTTTTCCTCGAGTTCCCTCAATACTTTGGGAATGGTTCAGTTTAGGGACCTTCCTCGATGTTTCCCCGGGGACCTCTCCTTGCGCGTCTCCTTACTCACCTGCGGGAGGTGGGGTGGGGAATGGCTTCAGAAGCCTCTAAAAAGTTGTCTGATTCTCTGGCAGGTGGAGGGTGTGGGGACAGAAGGAGCGGCAGAGGTGGCTGCCTCTGGGCGCCCTGCTCCAGCTGAGGCAGTGAGTGAGGGGGTAAAACCTAGAGAAGGCTTAAGGGTCACAAGGGAGGGCTGTTCTGCCAGGACCCGCCTCTTCTCCAGGCCTAGATCACTGTTATGGAGAAGGTTATTACTTTCTGGCCCCGGCAGCTCCGCCCCTTGTGACACCTTGCTGGGGAGCATCTCTGCGCCCCCGCCATCCGCTCGACTGGACAGCTCCCCGGAGGCCAGCGGGCACCAGGGGCTGGGAGCCTTGGACTTTCCCCGGCAGCCCGGGCACGGTGCCAAGACCAGGTGGGAGAGGGGCAGGGAGGGTTTCTCCTTGGGCTGCGCCAGGCGCGCTCTTGGAGACCTTGTCCTTGACACTCAGCATCCCTGGCTCTCCAGATTAGCCTCTGGCTGGGGATGCGCTTTGCATTTCTACGCGGATCCCTCCAGGTTCTCCAAATCTGACGTGGCGCTGAAGCACGAGGTTCCGAGAAAGCAAGATCTATGTAGCCCGCGGGCTCTCCGACTATAAAGGTTTCAGCTATCCAAGGTAGAGGAAAATGAGGTAATGAGATCACCGATACGATTTGGCCACACTGGAAACAAGTGAAGCTGAAAGAGAAACCTCCTTATTCTCTTGAGAATTCCATCCTCCTTTTTGTGCTGACCCAGGATAACTTCTGCTTTGTATTAGGGTCCTAATGGGTCCAAATGTAGAACTAGACCAGGCAAGTTTTCTCCCTAGCGAAGACCTCAAAGGGATGTTTAGAGAAGCCAATGAATGGCTAATCGGAATATCGTTAGTTTCCATTCATCATCGAAATTAATTTCTATTCCATGAATTTACGTAAGAATGGTATCAGACAGGGGCGGCTAGGTGGTGCATGGGGTGGCTAGGTGGCGCAGTGGATAAAGCACCGTCCCTGGAGTCGGGAGTACCTGGGTTCAAATCCGGTCTCAGACACTTAATAATGACCTAGTTGTGTGGCCTTGGGCAAGTCACTTAACCCCATTTGCCTTGCAAAAACCCCTAAAAAAATAAGAATGGTATCAGACCACCTCACACCTCTCAGACTGGCCAATATGGCGAAAGGACAATGATCAATGTTGGGGGAAATCTGGGACATTATTGATGGAGCTGTGAACCCATCCAACATTTCTGGAGAGCAATTTGGAGTTATGCCAAAAGGGCAACAAAAATGTGCATGCCCATTTGATACAGCAATACCACTACTGGGTCCATAACCTGAAGAGATGATGAAAAAGGGTAAAAACATCACCTGTACAAAAATATTTATAGCAGCCCTTTCAGTGATGGCAAATAATTGGAAATTGAGTGAATGTCCTTCAGTTGAGGAATGGCTTAATAAACTGTGGTGTATATGTATGTCATGGAACACTATTTTTCTATTAGAAACCAGGAGGGATGGGAATTCAGGAAGGATTTGCATGAACTGATGCTGAGTGAGATGAGCAGAACCAGAAAAACACTGTGCGCTCTAACAGCAACATGGGGGTGATGATCAACCTTGATGGACTTGCACATTCCATCAGTGCAACAACCAGGGAAAATTTGGGCTGTCTGTGATGGAGAATACCATCTGTATCCAGAGAAAGAATTATGGACTTTGAACAAAGACCAAAGACTATCACGTTCAAATTAGGGGGGGGGGGAAACAATTATCTTATTAAGTAATTTTGCTATCTCATACTTAATTTTGTTTCTTAAGGCTATGATCTCTCTGTCATCACATTCAAATGAGTTCAATGTATACCGTGGAAACAATGTAAAGACTAAAAGAATGCCTTCTGTGGGGGGGGGACTCAAAATAAATAAAATCCTTCTAAAATAAAGACTGGTATTAGGGCAGCTAGGTGGCTCAGATCACCAGCCCTGAGTGAGGAGGACCTGAGTTCAAATCGGATCTCTACACTTAATGCTTACTTAACTGTCTGAACTTGAAGGTGTCACTTACACTCATTACTTTGAAAAAATAAAAAAAAATCAATTAAAAAAAAAGGACTGGTATCAACTGGGATCATAAGAAGTAACCTGGCATGGTTGAGCTAGTTTCCTGATTTTGGAGCTAGGCTAACCTGAGCCCTGCCTCTGACACATATGCTGTGAGCCTGAGCAAGCCACAACTTCTCCATTAGCCCTGGCAACTCTCTAAGACTAAATTATCAATAAACTACTGATCCACATAAATAAATGCAGTTTTTGCATTTGATGAACTCATCACACAAAACCAGTCTCCCTAAACTATTTCTTTCCCCAAATCTCTTCTTACTATTGAGGGAACTGCCATCTTTCTACTCACTGAATTTGCAATCTCAGTGTCATGAACCACAGTCTAATTCACAGTTGTTAAATCTTCTGGTTTTTGCCTTATAGACACCTTCACATGGATTCATTTCTCCACATTGGCTCATTATCTCATTACCTCTTTTGTCTGGTCTACTGAAGCAGCCTAATGGAGCTCCTTCCTTCAGGTCTGTTCCCAATCCAACTAATCCTCCAGAGTCAAATTTGTTTTCCCAAACACATCTGATCACATCATTCCCTTACTCAAATTCTTATGTTGGACATTTCAAGCTCTATATACAAATAGATAGACACCTTTCCAAATGTATGTCATTTCTTTCACACATTCTTATCTTACTAGACTGGACATTAATACTTTCCCCTTATCCTAGTGCTCTAGCTTTGTACTTTCTAGTATTGATCACAAATGCTTGGAACACACTCCTTCTACTATTAGTATCTTTTTTTCTTATTTTGTTCTTTCATGTCTGACTCTATGACTTCATTTGGGGTTTTCTTGGCAAAAATACTGGATCAATTTGCCATTACCTTCTCCAGCTCATTTTATACATGAGGAAACTGAGGAAAACAAAGTTAAGAGAATTATCTAGGATCACAAAACTAGTGTCTGAGAGTTGAGTTACCCATAATTAGCTTTCAGGGCATCATAAAAGCACTTTGGATTGTTACTATCAGCATAAGAAAATCATAAGATTGATATAGGTATGTATGCTAATATTCAGGAAAATACTGGACAAGGTCTTGATGATATCTTTGTAGACAAGAGATGGGAGCTCAATGAAAATACATTTAGGTAGATTTGGAACTTACTGAATATTTGAACCCAAACATAGTCATTGGTAGAAAGCTATCAACTTGAATGAAGTTGCTAGTAATGAATCTCCGTATTCTTTTGCCCTGTTTTCTTTTTCTTTTTGCCTCATATATTTAATACTGACTTAAATGAAGGCATAATAAAAAGCATGTTTGTTATAGTTACAAAGACCACAAGGCTAGACAGATTATTTTGTTTTTGTTTTTTGCAAGGCAAACAGGGTTAAGTGGCTTGCCCAAGGCCACACAGTTAGGTAATTATAAAGTGTCTGAGACCGGATTTGAACCCAGGTACCCCTGACTTCAGGGCCAGTGCTTTATCCACTACGCCACCTAGCTGCCCCTAGACAGATTATTTTTAACAGGTTTGAAGACAAAGTCAGGATTTTAAAAAGAACTCAGTAGCTAAAACACTACTGACTTGATTTAGATGAATTTGAATAGCGATAAAAGGATCCACATGTACATCTAGATCAAAAAATTAAACTTCATAAAAAGACAATGGGGAGATATGGCTAGACAACAATTTATGTTTTTGTTATTTTTATGAGTCAAAAGTATGTCATGACAGTCAGAAAAATCTAATGGTAATTTTAAAAGTACCCAAAAAAGCAGTTGATAAAAGGAAGGGACATTGTTTTCTTTAATTAGTCTGCATATTGTATAATAGTGTGTTTAGTTCTCAAAAGCATATTTTTGAAAAGATATTGATCAGATGGAGATTATCAAGAGGAGAACAACTAAAAAGGTAAAAGAACTAGAGAGAGTGCCATATAATGATTACTCTCTTTCATCTCTTTCCATTGATGGTACAAAGGTAATAGTAGAAACCTGTTATCCTTGAGCCTCCCTTTATGACCAGGTCATCCTCATTTCCTATCATACTTTTACTCCTGTTCTTAAAAGTTGGTCATTATTTATACTCACTGAGGCATGTAGGTGGTACAATGGAAAGAACCTTGAGCCTGGAGTCTGGAAGACTCATCTCAGTACATGAGTTGGTTGATCCTAGATGCCCTTTTCTTCAGAACTTGGAACCAAAACTAATCTTTATGTCTCCCACGTATCTAATGACATCTTTGTCTAGAATATCTAGGAAGGTATTCTTCCTTAATGGTGTCAGTTATCTTCCCTGTAATTGGTCCAGGTAGAAGCAGCCAGAGACAGGACGGAAGGAAATATGTGAATTACTGTACTTTTGTCATAGCATCATTTTTTGTTACTACCCTTTACTATCTGACAGAATCTTCCATATGTGACTAAGTCCCATGAACAACTGTACAGAGGAAAAAGTGACCTTTGCTCCTGGGTCTTTCAAGTTGTTTATTCACAGGAGAAATAAAATGATCTAAATGGATCTTTTCTTCTCAAAACATTAACTTTAGCATACCTATAGAATAGGGCTTCTTTTGTGTCTCTGTTGGACACTTTTGTATCTATGTTGGACACTTTTGTTATTCTAACAAAGACTTTAGATTCCTTCTCAGATTAATATTTTAAATATGTGATATAAAGCACATAGAATCACGAAGGTAATTACTGATATATGAATATATTTATCAAAACATTTAAAAAAATTATGGATCCAAATTTAAGAACTCCTGTCTTAGAGAGAGATATATTTTATTGTTCCCTTTCAAATTTATATATGTCTAGGGCAAGAGTCTGGTTCTGACAATTTAAGAGGTGACATTTTCAGTATTTTTTCAGTGTCTACAATTTGCAAAGCACCTTACTAAGCACTTGGACTAATTGAAAAAAAAAACCCAAACTTACATTCAGATAGTGGAGAGGTATATAACAAATAAATAGAAAGTTTATTAAAATATTTTAAGAGCAAAAAAACCCAATCCAGAATATGGAAAAATTAACATTCTTAGGTTGAAGTAACAGTAAAAGCTTCACAAAGGAGGGACTTGGTTCCTGAACAGGTAAAAAAAGAAAGAAAAGTATTTCAAAAGAAGTTTAATGTCTTTTCTGGGATTAGACAGTAGATGATGTGAGAGAGTAAAAACAAGATGGGAAGATCATGGTTGCTAATGTGTGCAATTTATATTTTGGCCAGTAAGAAGATAGAGATAGAAAGGGACTTTGTGCAAGAGAATGATTTAGTTAGGTGAGTGCATTAGAAATAGTTTGGAAGCTTTGTGAAGGATAAATTGGAAAGCAAAGACACTGAAAATATGGAGATTAATTAGGATGCCATTACAATAGTCCAGATATAAAGCAACAAACAACAGAACTAGGATGGAGGTGAGATGAGTGGAAATAAAAGAATAGAAGAAATGATAATAGTAGAGTTGACAGAGTTTTGTCATTAATTAGAAATGGGAGTGGTGGTAGAGAGGGAGAAGAATGAGTCAAAGATGATACCAATAAATGGGAGCCTAATGAGCTATCAAATAAGAAATTAGAAAGAAGAAAAGGTTTTTGGGGAAATGATGATTCCACAGTATTTATGAGAACTTTCTAATCTACTGGACTTGAGACATTCCCTAGAAAAGAAGTGGAAACATTTAGCCTTCAGGGTATATAAGATTTGTGAAATCATTTGGTCTGTCACTACCAAGGCAACTGCAGGCAGAGCTTGAAGTTCAATAAACCTAGGAGCTCTATAGCAAATAAATGTTCAAGTTGATAATTTTGTCTGTGTCTCAAATGATGTTATAAATATCCAAATAGACCTTAATAGAAAAAGGTTTTCTATCAAATTTGACTCTGGAGAATTAGTTGGAGTGGGAACAGACCTGTAGTGTATAAGGATGGGTGTGCTCTGGAGTTTTATAAAGGACATATGTGATCAGAAGTTCTTGATTAGTCCTTGTGTGTCCATTCCTAAGATTAAAGGTTGCCTCAAAGCTAATTAATCACTGAACCAGGAAGAGAGGCACACGGTATGAATTTTAAATGAAGAATTCTGCCTTTACTTTCTTTTTCTCTGGAGGGTGTTGAGATTTAGATGTTGTATAATTTGGACTTTCTTCAAAGTGGGGCAGGGGGAGTGATCACTTTCCTTTCTTCCTAACCTGCAATGGTGAAGCACATATTTTTGACATTGAGATTTTTTTTTAATATTAGCCTGAGAGTATAACTCAAGTCTCTGGCTGAGTTTTTTGTTTTGTATTCCTTTTAGCCTTCATGGTGACCTTAGATTTTGGAGAGGTTGGGCAGTCCCTGGTCCATGTTCTGCTAGTCCAGCAAGAGGTGATCACAATAGCTTCTCAGGGGAGAAGATAACTACCACCAGATGAAAAGACTAATAAAATCAAAGTCAGACTTAATTTACCAAGATATTAAGACTTAGTTATAAAGATTATTTAAGACAGAGGTAAAAGTAAAATGTCTTTTTCAACAATGCTTCAAATTTACTGAAAGTCTTTATTTTCCAGGACATTACAAAGAAATAATGGATTATGTGCATTATTTTAAGGTTTTGTTAATGTGTGCTTAGGTATCTTCTGTGCTTTAACTATATATTTTATGCTGGAGGAAAAAATAGCTGTCCCATAAATATTATCTTAATTATTTGGGGGGAAATTGTAGTCATGGACCATCACTAAGCTATGTTAGAAGAATGCTTTCCCAGAGATCTACTCTGGGTGGGTCCTAATGAAATAGATTGTATAGTTAAAGTATAATTCCGTCTTCTTAGAAGTCAAACTTAACAAGGATTGAATCTGGCCAGGTAAGTATGAAGATGGGCCTCTTGGATGAGAGAGGGCCACTATACTTCTGAGCTGGGTTTTATACCTATATTGGATATGGTGAACTTGAGAAGCCAATGAAACATGAAGATAGAGATGTTCTCCATGTAGTTGGAAATTAGCAACTGTATCTGAAATTCTTTCTGCTAGGGGTGGGAGAAGGAGACACCTCTAAAAAGCAATTATGCCAGGTAATATTCATGCATTCTTCCAAACCAACCCCTCATCAGAACCAAAGGATGATAGAGTTAGGTGAGTGCATTAGAAATATTTTAGAAGCTTTGTGAAGGATAAATTGGAAAGCAAAGAGCTTGGAAATATGGAGATTAATTAGGAAGCCATGACAATAATCCAGATATAAAGCAACAAACACCAGAACTAGGGTGGTGGTGAGATGAGTGGAAATAAGAGAATCAATATGAAAGAAATGATGATGGTAGAGATCTAAGAAAATTTTGTCATTAATTAGAAGTGGGAGTGGTGGTAGTGAGGGAGAAGAATGAGTCAAAGATGACACAGGTTTCCAATCTTTTAACTCTTTGGGCTGCATTGCACACTTGTCAAGAGTCACATGTAGAATTTAATACTTTTATGATTGCAATGTAACCCATATTACTAATGAGTATAATAATAATAAAATGAAATAATACTGCAAGAATGGCTTTGAGGTCTGCATGCGTGTTGAGGGAAGTGGGTTGGACACACTCTGTCTAGAGGGTCAGAAGAGCAGTCTTAGATCTCAAAACAGCTCCATCTCATTGCACAGGAAATCATTTGAAGATCTATAGATGTTGAAATAAACAAATGCAAAGAATTCTTATGGAAACTTCCATATTCTATCCACCTTCATGTGCCAGTCTATATTTTAAGCTTCTTCAAAATAAAATCTTATAGGGATGGTCTTTTGCCTCTTTTTATATCCCCATGCTTAACATAATCCACATAGTAGGCAATTAATAAATGTCTGTTGATTGATTATGACTTCCTAGCCCTCTGGTTTCCACACTTTATGGGGAAAAAAGAGAAAGGGTCTAAAAGGAGGGATCTAGAGAACAGACATTTTGTTTAACTGTCAATCAAAAAAAATCAAAAAATCTAAACTCAGCACTTGGGAATTTGAGGGTGTCCCAAATATGAATTAATGACCATAAAATATAAACTCCTAAAGTTTGCTTCATTTACTTCATTTGTGTCTTCAGTACCTGGCACAGCTCTTGATATTTGCTAGTACTCAGTAAAAGCTTGTTTATTGATTTTTTTTGATAAAATGCTATTGCTTAGAGAATCATGGCTCAAAGTTGGTTTACCTTTATTTGCATTTTCCCTAAAGTTATATTTTTTAAAATAAGCATTTGATACATAGCTAGGTGGTATAGTGGATAGAGTACCAGACCTGGAATCAGAAAGATCTGAGTTCCAATCTGATCTCAGGCACTTACTAGCTATGTGACCCTGGGCAAGTCACTAACCTTTGCCTTGATTTCCTCATCTGTAAAATGAATTGAAGAAGGAAATGACAAACCACTGTAGTATCTTTGCCAAACAAATCTCCAAATGGGTCACAAAATGTGAGAGATGACTGAAACAACTCAACATTAACAACAAGAAGTATACTACAAGACAGACTATCATAAGAGCAAATAATATATCTAGATCAATTGCTATAAGAAATATGAGCAGGGAGAGAACTCTTAAGCCAGGGAGACTGGGAAGGTTTCATGCAAGAAGTGATACCTAAAGACCTGGACCATGAAGGAAAGGAATTATTTCAACAAGAGGAAGTGGAGAGAATGAATTATTTTAAATTATTTTTCAATTGGACATTTTCTAACGTGTTCGTTTGGTGAGAATGACCTTGTAATAGTCAAATAAAAGATTTCTCAAGGGGATTACTTTTTCTTCTGGAACCTTTGAATATATCTACCAAGCCATATACAAATTTTAACATTTCCATCATTCTTATCATGCCATTTGTTTCTGGTTAAGAAGCATCATTTATATGATGCTGGTTTCCCTGATAGTACTAAATTATACATTGGTCTAACGCTGAGGTAAACTGATCCCAGAGAGTTTGTTTAAATATTTAGATCACCAATTAGAGTAATGGGCAGTATGGCCTGTGTCAGATCACTCTGTAGAGCCCCAAGACAGACATTGAGGTGGTAAACGTATTTGCAAGGGAAAAGGAAAATCCCAAAGAAATACAGGTCAGATAGGAATTTTCTCTTTAACCTCATGAGTTCTTTTAAAAAATTCATCATATATTCTTGTCGTTATTAGCCTTTCCAGGATTATGCCAAATGTGCTTCTGCTGCCAATAATATATCTTTATCTATTCTTTCCTAGGTAGGTTAAATTGGGATACTCACTCCAGGTCCTTCATTTTAGGAACTTCTGAAAGGTTGATGATTAAGGATGCAGTTATGGAATGGGGAAAGATCTCTTCCCAATCTGGTGCTAAAAAATGTTAACAACAGCTCATATTTTTAACAACACTTTGAAGTTTCCAGCACACTCTTACCAAAATAATTATATGAGGAAGGAAGGGCAAACAAGAATAATAAACAAGTAAATAAATGGTGACTTGCTTTTTTAAATCTTGAAGAGTACAAGTTAAACCTCACTATAGCCTCAAAATAAATATTGGAAGAAGGTGTCATTCTTATTGTACAGATGACAAAACTACGGTAGACAGAGTTAAAGTGATTTGCTCAGAGTCATGCAGCTAGTGTGCATCTAATGTCAAATTTGAACTCTTCCTGATTTCAGGTCCAGTGCTCTAGCTATCCACTACTACCTCCACATTTTCAAGAGAAGGAAAAAGAGGCTCAGTCAAATCAGCTTGAATCTCTTAAGGGTTCACTATGTGTTGGGCAGCTAGATGATGCAATGGATAGAGGACTGGGTCTGGAGTCAGGAAGGCCTGAGTTCAAATCTGACCTCAGATACTTAGAAGCTGTGTGACCTTGCTCAAGTTGCTTAGCTCTGTTTGCCTCAGATTCTTCATATATAAAAGGTGATAGAGATGAAATTGGCAAACCCCTTCAGTATCTTTGCCAAGAAAATCCCAAATAGAGTCACAAAAAATAAACAGAACTGAAACAACTCAATAATAACAATAACAAAATATGTATTTGGAACTGGGGAACCAAGAAAGGCAAAACCAGTTTCTGTCCTCAAAGAGATTGCATTTTAATGGAAGAGACAATGTGTAAATATCTAGGTGAAGCTAACCGCTTGGGGGACTGGGTAAAATAGGATTTTATTTCTTTCTCTTTCCCCCTCAATATTTAGTATTTTTGTTGCTTCTTGAAAGAATTTAGGGAAATGAAGAGGCAGGGGAGTATGGGAGACAGCTGATGTAAAGGTAGGGAGTTGGAAGAATGGAAAATTGAAAACTATGGACAAGGAATAGTATGTAGGTAGGTTAGTGCAGCAAGATCATATATTGTATAGAGAAGAGTAAACTATAAAATATAAAAATATTAAATAGGATATGAAAGTACCAGGCTATGAAATGGTTTAAATAGCAAATGGAGGATTTTGTGAGTGATGCTGGAGATAGTAAGGAGCCACTGGAGAAGATCTAGCAGGGGAGTGATATGGTCAGACTTAAACTTTGGGAAAATCACTTTGGTAGTGAAATGGAGAATGGAGCAGAGTAGGGAAAGAAGAGGTAGAAAGATGGGTTAGAAGGTTACTACATTGGAGGGAAAATTGTTAAACTCAAATAATCTCTTTAATAAAAATTAATTTAAAAAAGAGAAGGTTACTGCAATAATGCAAATGAGATAGATGAGGGTCTGAACTTGAATGATGCCTGAACAAGTGGAGATGGGGTTATATGAGAGATGGTGTGAAAGTAGAAATGACGAGATTTGGCAATAGATTGGATTTCAGGGTTGAAAGTGAGGAGGTAGGAATGACACCTTGTTTGTGAACCTGGGCCACTGTCTATGATCTTAGGGAAACTGGACATGTTCAGTATGAGATATGTTTGGGATCTCTAATTCAACATGTTCAACATGTTTGGCTATATGCTTGACTATAATTTAGGAGAGACACTAGGGTTGAATAGAATTATTTGCATAAAGATTGAATTTATGGGAGCTGATGAGTTACCAAGTGAGATACTAAAGAAGAAAAAGAGAAGAGGACAGGGAACAGAATATTTGGAGTGAGTAGACGTAGGATGGATGAAAAACTAGCAAAGAAAATGGAGAGAGAGCAGTCAAATGTGTAGGAGAATCTTTTTCAGACAAAACCTAGAAACAATAGAGTATCTATGAAAAGAAGGTTATCTACACTGTCAAATAGTACAAAGCAGCTAAAAAGGATGAGAACTGGGAAAAAAGACCATTTGATTTGGCAATCAAGAGATCACTGACAACTATGGAGAGGGTGGTTTCAGTTGAATGATGAAATCAGGACACAGATTACAAAGGAAACAGAGAAGTGGACTCACTGAGAGAATGTAGATAACTTTTTCAAGGAATTTAACATGAAAGAGAGGGAAGACATAAGGTGGAATGATAGCTAGTGGGGAAAGTAGGCTAAAGACAGATTTTTTTAATGAATAAGGCATGGGCACATTTTGTAAGTGATGGAGAAGGGAAGGAGAGAGAAACTGAAAATAAGGAGAAACTAAGGGGATAGAATGAAGGCAAACTGCTAAAAAGGATGAAAGAGGAAAGGATAACATATGCAGGTAGAAGCATTGGTCTTGACAAGGAGAAGAACCTCTTCATCTGGAACTGGAGTGAAGGAGGAGATACTGAGGGAAGATGTCTGAATCCCATAAGCTGAGGAGGGGTATAGAGAGAGGTTTTAGCAAATGACCTCATTTATTCATTATTTATTTATTCATTTATTAGTTAGTTTATTTTAGGTTTTTGCAAGGCAAATGGGGTTAAGTGGCTTGCCCAAGGCCACACAGCTAGGTAATTATTAAGTGTCTGAGGCTGGATTTGAACTCAGGTACTCCTGACTCCAGGGCCAGTGCTCTATCCACTGCGCCACCTAGCCACCCTGACCTAATTTATTTTTGTAAAACATGAGGTCAGATTTATAAATGAGAGTGAAAAGAGGGGCAATTGGAGGGCTTGAGGAGAGATAAGAAACATTCCTGTAGAGAGTGGGATAACAAATAGATTTGTAAGAAATTTGGAGAGTTGAACTTAGTTTGCCCAAATTTGTGCTGACTCTGTTAGCACTCCACAGTTACCTCTAGCTCTTTTCAGCAACAATGTCCAAACCTCTCATTTAGAAAATTAAATGATTCCTCCAATTTAAAAGTAGAGTCGAACCCAGGCCATCTAATTCCTACTCCAATGTCCTCTCAATGGTATCACACAGACTCAAAGTTATTCTTTTCTGTGTAAGAAACAAGAATAAGTTAACATTCACATAGAGCTTACTATGTCCCAGAAACTTAAAGTTATTATTTCATTTAATCCTCACAGTTCTGGGAGGTGGATGGCATTATTAGCATTATTTTGCAGATGAGGAAACTGAGGTAGGCTAAAGTTAAGTGACTTGCCCGAGGTCACACAGCTACAATGTGTCTGAGACAAGAGTTGAACTCAGGACTTCCTCTCTCCAGGTGTGCCACTCTATCCATTACATTACTAAATTTTAGAGGCACAATAGATAAGAATCTTGGCCTTGAAGTCAAGAACACCTCTGTTATTACTCCTACAGGACATCAAAGTTGGGGATCTGTAAAGCTTTCCAAGCTACTTGAAAAATCCCTTGTATAGTATCCATGCCACATGAAATGGTTTACTTTGGGATCCAGGAAGATGCTCAAACATCCTACTAGGCTAGGGCTTTCTAGGGCTTTCTTTTCTGAAGTCTAGGTACAAAGGTTAAGCTGAAGGCACAGTCATAGTTATGCATATGTTCACTCAATACAAAAAAAAGTTAAATACTATTATAATTCAGGTTTCTGTAGTTACTATGACCATCATTTAAACTCTTTAAGTGATACTTTAGATCCAAACACCGCAACACGAAATCCTCCCTAGAATCGATGATTTGAGCCAATATGCTATAGAAGTAGGAAATAAATAGATCCCAAAGGATGTCTTCCCTTTTGCCTATTCAGCATCATGTCAGTTCATGTTTTCAAGGTTCTACTTTTAAATTGGAGGAATCATTTAGTAATTTGCCAGGGCTTTTAGCTTCAGAATCTGGAATAAAGGAGCTCTAATGTATAACATTCATAAATGACCTTAAATTGAGAGTATTAAGGATATATGAGTACAGAAGAATAATGCCAAGGTGCTAAGGCACATTCTGAAATACTCTAGTATAAAGTCAGTCCCTAGTAAAAACCTTTTCCTTAATAATACTATACTGTGGAATATTTTCTTCTTTGGCAATGAGATAGAACAAGTAGTAAAAATGGTCAATTAATTAAAAAGAAAATTTAAATACAACATGGTAGCCAAATACATACCACCTCATGCATTCTTTATTTCAATCAAATGAACTTGCATGTGATTGTCCATTTCCAACCTTCTGGTCTTGTCATAGGCTCTTATCTCTCATCTTCCTTCCCTCCATTTTAAAAAATTTGTATCTTTCCTATTGTCTTCCACATCCCCTCATTTGATAGTGCCTTTTTTTCTGAAATTATATGCTGTTGGAAGGGCATGGCTAGTCTTAATATTAGTCTCAAACACTAGGGACATAGTCCACAAAACCTAATTTTTCTTATTTATTAGATAGATGAATACCTATCATTTGAAATAAGCTAAATGTATTTAGCTAAATGTATTTTCCCTGTCAGATAGCTTAATGCTTTAGTACAGTTAAAATTCAAGCTTCCTTAAGAAATCCTACAAAGAAGGGTGAAATTTAAGTCAAAAAGAGGAGGGTTTTTTTTAAGATTAGTTTTCTCATCACCTCAAATCATTCTACATGTATAACTTACTAGATGATGGGTATCATAGTAACAGATAGACTTATAGAATTATATGGAATAAAGGAAGCAAGAAGGGACCTTAGAATAATCTGGTACAGCTCTCTTATTTTAAAGAAAAGAAAATTAAAGCATTAGAGAGGTGAAACATTATGCCCAATATTATGTATTCCATTAGTCATAGTTCTGGGGAAATGACCCATGTCAACATCATCATCCTCCTCCTCCTTTCCCTACTCCTCCTTTTCCTCTTCCATTGTTTTTTTTTCCCATGGAAACACTAACATGTATTTACTTACTTATCCTAGGCAATTATAATATGATACTGGAGACAGCATCTTGTTATTGGAGACTAACCCAAATTCTAAACATTTCATAGTTTCATACATTCAGACAGAAATGGTGGTAGCTTATTCCTTTATTCACTTTCTTCTTTGGACTCAATGCATTATTCTCCAATCAGCACATCTGGAGGTAAGCCCACATCTTTTGACACTTCTAATGATGTTCTCTCCTGTCACTAAGACTAAATTTGCCCTTAAGCAACTTCTATTCATTGCATTTGGTAGAGCCCTTGGAACCAACCAAACAAACCTATTTCCTCCTTCCCCCACTTGATAGCTCTTCATATTCCACAATTAGAAATTTATTCTGTTTGGTTATAATTATAATTACATTATATAATTAGAATTATATGAGGACCACAGGGCAAAGGGTAATTTCAGAACGTGAATTACAGTGGATGAAGTGTTAAAATACATCTCTAAGATCCAGATCAGCTGGATACCTGAGTCTAAATTTTAGTTATATTTTCTTTGGAAGTTACCCATTAAAATGCATCAGATGACATGTTTTAAGGAAGTATTTAAATAAAATTTTAGTCATTAATATTTTACTGGGGAATTATTTATGTAGATCATTTTCTTCCCTTATGGACCCCTGAGAGGTCTTGTAACCTTTGTTTTGGAAAAGGAAGAGAATTCTGCTGTTAAGGGAGAATTTGAAGTGAGTTTTCCCTATGGGGGGGTGAGTAATGGGGTGTTATAGGAATTTTTAAGGCACTTGGAAGAGAAGCCTTTAGGGAGATGAAGAATACAAAGTCAGCTTGCCTCTCAATTTTGTCTGGAGCTATCCTGTGTACCCCAATTCATTCCCACCTCTTCTGATGGGTCCATGTGCTTTCTTTAACATCAGGTTATAGAATTTTAAGTTGAAATGAATCTTAAAAATCACCTAGTCAAATTCCCTCATTTTCCAGATGAAGAAGAGAAGGGTAGTAGTAACTTCTAATCTGTCCTCTGTGCTTTTTCGGCAGCATCTAGGAACTCCTGAAGCATAGGGCTGATTAATTTTCAGATAGTTTTCTATCCTAAGGCGTGAGCTTTAATCGCAAAAAGTGACTTTTTAAACAGAAACCACAGGCCACAAAGAAATCTCCAGAGTAGTGTGACAGAGGGAAGTCTGACACTCAATGTGTGTGGAAGAATACCACCTGCCAGCATTTTTCTATTGCCTGGCTCAGACAATTGATCTTTTGATCCTTGGGTTTCATTTTGTTTGAATCATGCAAAGCCTAGCAGGAGAAGTTTTCTATTTTTCTCTGCAGGGTGAAGTACAAAGAAAATTCAAATATACACATAATGGAAATCAAGTATCAGAGCAACTGAGGCTGTCATTGACTCTGCCCTCCATCTTATGCTAATACTATTATATATTATAATATAGAGTATGCTTGAAAGACTATTGTATATTATAAATTGCATGGTATGTTTTAGTCATATATCAAAGGAGATAGAATATTGCTAAACAAGAAAGTCTGGTAAAAATAAAAACTCAAATTGCCTCATCCATAGTGGCATGGCCAAGCAATATGCACTATTTAGGGAATGACCAGATGAGATCATGTTAGTTATGCCAAGTATAACATCATAAGCTAGTTTAACACTTGCTTTATAATTAATATTCAATGTTCTGAGAGTACAAATTCATATACTTCTATGAGATATAGGAGAAACTAAGATAGTTTTCAAAGCTTGTACTTTTATTTTCATGCTTCAGAAAGTTAGAATTTATTTATTTGGGAGAGACAAAAATCTAAATCAAATTAAAGGATAAAAATTTTGAAAATAGGCAGACAATGCCATTATAAATATATTTTAATAAGCTGCCAAAGTTAAATTGAGAAATGAATATAAGAATAAACACCAACAATTTCTGCCATTTCCTCAGGAAGTTTAACTAATATATTGATCACCAGAATGAAGAAAACAAAAATCCCTAGATAGTCTTCATGATCTCATTTGGAAATTTGTTTTTGGCAAAGATACGGAAGTGGTTTGCCATTTCCTTTTCCCTATTGATTTTACAGATGAAGAATCTGAGGCAAGCAAAGTTAAAGTGACTTGTCCAAGGTCGCACAGGTAGTAAATATCTGAGACTGTCTTTGAGCTCAGGTGCTCCTGACTCCAAGTCCAGAGCACTGTGACACTTAATTGTCTGAGAATATTTAGAACCAATTTCAAATTAAAGAACTTCCTATGGATGGTGTCCTACAGATGCTCTTCCTCTTTGCAAATATCATTATGCTACTTCCATCAGACCCTAGAAAACCGCAAAGTCTACTAAATGAGATAATTACTGAAAAGAGGTTTGTCTCACTATCCACATAAGAAAAATCAAGTGGATGAAGAGTACATATTGTTAAGAATGATTTGTGCAGTTGCATGAATAAATGATAGAACTGGTTCATTGGTAAATATGTTTTAGACAACATGGACAAATAATGAATTCAGATATCTTTGAATTCATATAATGCCTCATCCTTCTCAAGCAATTCCTTAAGATTATATAATAAATTATAGATGGATTATGATATCTATGAGTGAATAGAATTCTCTGATAACTTCAGAGAACCTTAATTTATGACTGCATGATATATAACTACATACTGTAGAATATTATGTTCTCTGATAAATTAAAATTTTTGCATCATCCAAAGTTCTATGAAGAGTTATATTTGTATTGGTAGGTCACAGCTGAGAGAATTGTGAGACTTGTGAGAATAAATTGAACCAAATTGACTCCATCTTGTAAAACAGAATCCATTTTGAGACTTAAATTTCATTTTCTGATAAATTCCATGATCTTGTTAACCATGGTAATTGAGTCACATCCTGTTTCACTATTCTCCTTTCCAGTTCCATAAACCTTATTCTCCTTCCAACTTGAAAAATCCCTAATCTTTTTGTTTAATTAGAAATTAGAACACCCAATCATGTGTTCTAATTTTATTTTTTTTCTTTCAATGCATAAAAAAATATTTCTCCCTCTGTATTTGGAGCCTAGTTGACAGTCTTAATTGTTATGTAACTGGCATGAATTGTTTAATAAATTGATATGCCTGGAAGCTCAAACTTTCATTTCCTTAGTAATTTTAGACTTCACTCATCATAAAGCATATTAATAATGAAGAATTGTGCTAGAGAAGTAGCATGAAAGATATCACCAAAAAGATATATAATTAGAAAAAAAGCAGTGAGCCAGTCAATGTGGTAAGTAAGCCTAATAGAAAGTGCTTGGATTCTCTATGTATGCCACTGCTATCTACATAATGTCAAGAGATCTAGAAAAAACTACTTACTATGTTAGGTGATGTCCCTGTGGATGATCTATAAGGGGAAATGCACAATAATTATTAATTAGAATCTATTCTATTGGAGGAAGTAGTAATTATGATATTGAAAAATCACATTCTTTACCCCAATCAGAACTGACTTGGAACCAATAATTAACCAATTATTCAGAAATTGAAAAATACTATAAAGCATGGCTTTATTTATTGTTTTGTTGATTTCTAGACTTAAGACAATGATAAAGAAAATGTGGATGATGCAGATTAAACCTAAAAGTGTGTCAAACATATGTATATGTATATATATAAATATATATATATATATATATATATACACACACACATACAACTGGCTGAATGAAAATAGACATACATATACATGTATGTCTATTTTCATTCAGCCAGTTGTCAAACATTTAGAAGCACATTTTTTCCAATATTACTTATGCATCATGATTCCTTCTTTGGCATCATTGTTGTATTAGTAGCCTGATTCTTAAAGTGTTGTGCCACACCTGGGTCAACACCTAATGTGTGGATCCATGGAAAATAACAGTATGTTCAAAGAATTATTTAAATAGGCACTAACTCAAAAACCATAGTTCTGACTTTTAACTGTTGTGTTTATTTTTGCCAGAGAACTATAATTCATATAAGTTCAAACTAAAAGCTACTGTTCTAAAATAAAAAAGAAAACAAAACATGGTAAATAAAGAAACAATCTTATGAGCAAAGGAAAGAGGGACTCTTGCACATGTTATCATATCACTCTGTAACCAACGATTGGGTTTCATGTTTTTCTTGACTTTCTAAGACCATTTGCTAAGATGTGATTGCCAGAAAGTTCCTCCTTAATAGGAACAGGCATGGTTTCTGGTACCATGAGTCATCACATCTAGCCTGAGACAACAAAGGAAAGTACCACTAGACTGATTAAATAATATTTTTGACTGCATGGATTTGGTACCAATTCAGAGTCCATGGTTCCAGACCACTATCTGACTGATGGTTAGAAAATTCCTTGTAATTCATTTAACCTCAAACATATATGATAAACTTTAACCCCCCAAACCCAGAAAGGAACATAGGAAATGCATTCATATATATGTAAACATGCCAACTTGTAATTCATTTAACCCCAAACATATATGATAAACTTTGCCCCCCAAACCAGAAAGGAACATAGGAAATACATTCATATATATATATATATATATATATATATATATATACATATGTAAACATGCCACACATATAAACATACAAACACACATAATTACAAAGCCCACTTTACTCCCTAAATTCTCTTGGATTTCATGTAAATAAAGTTCAGCAAGAACAAAATTTAAATAAAGAAATCAAGGTCATAACCTTCCAACTTTCTTGTCTGCATCAAGACTTTCATTATGATTATTTAGCACCACCATAATTCCTTCTCCCAAGTTCCCTTACTAGATTTTGAATTAAATTCAGGCCACTGAAAAACATTGCTGTCTTCCTGTAGATGTATGGTTGTATATTATTATCACACTCTAATCATAATAGTATTATTTTGAGACAGATAAGCTCCCAAATTCATAAAAATATAGAACTCAGTGTTATAAGGAATCTTAGAGACTGTCCAGACTAACATACTTGGTCTATAATTTTTCCTTCTTGTACTTAAAGATCTCCATTGAGGAGTGTGGAAACACATGAAATTGAAAGCATTTTAAAAAGTATTTTACAAACATAAGGCATCATTCCCATTTAATAGTAGCTACATTATCCCAAAAGGTAGAAAATACACTTTTTCAGTTGCTGAGTAATAGAAAAGAGACATTATATGTGCTTTTTTGCTTCTTAGATAGACTGAGTTATTTAGTATTTATTCAGAAGTTAGAAGGAGACAATTCTTCTTTCTTCAAAGAATCTAGTGCTTATAATAGGAAGACAATATTTTCTCTGTGATGTGTATGGTGGCTTGTCTGATAATATGCCCTTGATGTGAAATGAATTCAGCATTTAAATTTCCTGGCAGGAGTCAGGAATAGTTTATTCAATGTTGCATTTAAAATATCTTAATGATCAATTAAGAGTAGATTTTAATTTCAATTTTAAATGTTTTTTAACAGTAGGCTTAGAAATTATATATTTAATAATCTGAAAAAAATCTCTTTTTTAAAAAGAGGAAATAGTTGAATGGGTCTCACATAGATCCAGGAAAAACATTAAATTTTCCATTTTCATTCCAATATGCCACATTTTCTCAAAATCCATATTAAAAGTTCTTAACTTCTCATGTCATCTATTTTTCTGTGTAGCCTATCTTTTCAAAGGAATATTATTTTTTCTTGAATATGAATTACCCTAATTGAATTTTGGCACCTGGGACCATCAAACTTTTTCCATGTGCTCTTATAAATGATGTCTTTTCCTCGGTCATTGGTATCTCATTTTTAAATAGAAATTATCTTTTAGAAAGTGATTGTGAAATCTTTGGGAAAACAGACTTTTATATTTTTTATTTCACAGAAAAATAAGTCTATAACTTAATAAAAGAGGGTAAACTTGCAATATTTTCAAGAAAACTAGAGAAGATAATACAGAAGAAAATGATTCTTATAAATGGACATAAGATGCAAATATTTGTGTTTTATCAATAAATTCATAGGCAGGAAATTTTACCACAAAGTAATGTCCAGGTTATTATAGTCTTCTCTAGCTCCTATTATGTTTTCCAGTGATATATGAAATACCATTTTTTGTGCTTATTTATGTTGTTATTTGGACTTTTCTTGGCAAAGTTACTGGAGTGGTTTGCCATTTCCTTCTCTAGCTTATTTTAACCAACGAGGAAGCTGAGACAAACAGCATTAGGTGACTTGTCCAAGGATACATGGCTAGTCAATGGCCAAACACGTATTTGAACTCAGAATTTCCTGACTCCAGGTCCAGTGTTCTATTCACTGTTCCAATTTCCAACCCTGATTTTTACTAGATAACACTGTAAGTGAAGCTGACAGTTTTGTAATTTTTCAACTTGTGCACTCAATCTCTAGCATGGTTAACACATATTTTTGAATTCTTTGTAATTCAGTGACACTGAATTAATGTCACAAAGATTCTTTTCTTATGCTTAATTATTGGAGTTTTTCTGTATTCTGCTATTGCTGTCTTGAATTGGCTCTACATTACTATTAAATATAGTCTCTATTATCACCAGCATAAAGGGAAAAATGGCATTTTATTGCTATAAAAATTATTCCCCAAATCAAGACCCCTTTGGCAATCTTACTTGCTCCATAATGTGGGAGTCTACTCATTGCCCACTCTGTGTTGCCATATAGTTTATTTTGGGCAATCCATCTAAGAGCAGAGGGAGTTGGGAGGGCCTGTAGGAATATTGGTATTATTCTCTTCTCCTAGTTGGGGGAACAATAGCCATATTCTCCCTGAAACAATAGCCATTTTCTCTGCTAATAACTGCAGCATTGCAACCAGTAGTGATTGATAAGGTTTTGGATCCTGGCATCAGAAGCTAATAATTTTTGTATTGGAAGGAATCTTAAGGCCATATAGTGTTCCCCCATCTTTTCCTTATTTTATGAATGAGGAAGTGATGTGATTTAACTAAGGTAGTAACTGAGCTTAGATTTGACTCCAAATCTAGTATTCTTTCAATTCTAGCACATTGGTTGCAGAGAATTCCTGGAGATTTCTCTACAACTAGAGGAGAAAATTCTTGAAAAGGATGACAGTATTAAAATGAAAAAGGAAAAAAAGTCCACAACTAATTCAGAATTATTTAAATATGATTTCCTTTTAAACAATTGATTTTTGGATTGGAGAAAGAATGACAAAGGAGGATTTAAGACAAGATAGTAAAAGGATTATTTATTTTCATGAAAGAATTGGCATCATGGAAAGAATGTTGGTTTTTCAATCAGAGAACTTGGGTTTGAATCCTGGACTTGCCACTTATTACCTGAGTGATCTGGTCCAAGTATCACCTCAGTTTGGATGGAATATGTTCTATGTGGAGCTAAGAAAACATGGACTAAATAATATGATATTCAGCAGGATACTTGAAAAATTCGAGGCAGTTGCAAAAGGGATTGTCAACACTGTTGGAATGGTTCAGTCTTTTCCTAGGCTATTTTCTTAGGAGACCAGGTGAACTAGAGAATCTTATGCACTGCGATTTCTTTTCAGTAATCAAGATGACTCAGTTGATTCTGAGACACATAGAAATAAGGCAATATATATGCATATATGCACACATAATTTGTATATTATATATTTCTATATTATATATATATATATATATATATATATATATATATATATATATATATATAGGCCATATATAGTATTTGCTCATCTACAAAAGTTTTTGTGTGCATGTTTTCTGAAGCATTGCAAACTGAGTATAAGGTAAAGGGAATCATTATATAACTGCTATGCATATATATTATGGCTTATTCAATTTCTTTTATCTAAGATACAATTATATAACTTTCTATTTCCTCTTCTATTAATTTGGGTAATTTACATTTTTAAATATTCATCTATTTAACTTATGCTACATTAATGGTATATAGTTGGGCAAAATAACCCTTATAATTGATTTAATTTCATTTTCATTGTGATAGTCACTTTTTTTCATATTTGATAATGGTAAAATGGTTTTCTTTTTAACCAATGACATTTATTTTTTGTAATTTTATTGATTGTTCAATATTCTATTAATGTACAATTTTATTAATTTTTCTTTTGATTTTTAAGATTTATTTTTTGGTATTTAAATGAGGGGGTTAATTTTGTCCCTTTTCTAGTTTTTTTAGTTGCATGAACAATTTATTGCTCTGCTCCCTCTTTTTATTGCTGCACATATTTTGAGATAAAAAATTTCCTCTAAGTACTGCTTTGGCTGCATTTCAAAAGCCTTGTAATGTTGTTTTGTTGTCATTATTTACTTTAATGAAATTATTCATTTTTCCTATGATTTATTATTTGACCACTAATCATTTAGTATCAGATTATTTAGTTTCCATTTAATTTTAGCTTATGTTTCCGTGGCCCTTTCTTAAAAGGAATTGTATTGCATTATGATCTGAAAAGGGTACATTTAATATTTATGTTATTTTGTATTTGTGAAGTTTCTGTGGCCTATTACATGAACAGTTTTTGTTAAGTGCCATATACAGCTGAGAAAAAGTTATGCTTCTACTCAATGTTCTTCAGAAGTCTCATATATCTAATTTTTCTAAAATTCTATTCTTCTTAATTTCCTTCTTATTTATTTTTCATATTTATTTATCCCTAAGAGGGGAAAGCTGAGACCCCCCCCCACTAAAATAATTTTATGATTTTGTCTTGTAACTTATTTACCTTTACACTTATGAATGTGGATGCTGTGCTATTTGGTGCATTTTTTAGAATTATTATTACTTTATGTGCTGATATTCCAAGATGGAAGACAATAGGCAAACAGCTATATGCACACACAGGTACACAAATATGGTTTGTTGAAGGACATAGCATAACTGATGAGGTCCTAAGATGTTGGAGTACCCTCGAGACATACAAAGCTTTTAATAGTTAATACTCTATCAAACCTGAAAGCTGAACTAAACCTTTTGGCATATATACATATAGACAGTATATATAGAGAGTCTATATATAGTCTCTATATAGATACAATATATACTATATCTATATATAGACACTTATGATTTTCCCCATTTAAGAACATTTTTTCCGTGTTTTAATTCACTAAAGACAGTATGAGCAACAGTTCTATATCATCTCTAATTTCTGCTGAATGAAGATATAGAATCTAAAATTTTATTTATTTATATAAATTTCCACAAGTCAGTTATTTATGATGAAATCTCAAATTTCTCACAAAGATTACTTAAAATGTTTCACTTATATTCAAAACCTAGCCATGAAGCAAGAAAGGGGTAAATATTTCCATTTCATTGACAGGAAATCAATTGACTCAATAAATCAGTGACAGATTCAGACTAAAATCCTGTAGTCATAACAGATTTCCCTCTCAAATAGAGTGCCATAACTGTTTTACTGTATCTGATTCAAAGACAAGCATTACATATAATGACTGAGATAATATTTGCAAAGTATTTAACACACTGACTGGCATACAGGGATGTTTTCTCTTCCTTTCTTTCCTCCCCCCCTCCTCTCCTCCCCTCCCTTCCCTTTCCCTCCTCTCTCCTCTCCTCTCCCTTTTCCTTTCCTTTCCTTTTCTTTCCTTCCTTCCTTCCATCCATCCTTCTTTCCATCCCTCCTTCCACCCTCTGTTCCAAAAACAAATTTTTCAGTGCAGTAATTATCATGTTTTATCGTTGCTTTTGACTTGCAGTAAAATAAGTAGGGAAATCTATGAAGAATTTGACCATATCTTCCAAAGTCAATTTTGGTCTTTGTGGATATTGATGTCCATATGAAAGTGTTATGAGGAAAGAATGGTGAAAGATACATGAGGAAAATATGGCTTAGGGTAAATGAATTTAAAAAGTCAAAACCCTGTGCAATATTCTCATGCCACTACATGAATGAAGCAAGCACTTACTAAGCTCTTATGTGCAAGCATTATGTTATGCACAGGTCATAGAGAAGATTGTACCAGCTCTCAAGGAGGTCATATACTAATGGTGAAGACATTATATATGGGACATTTTTTTTAGGTTTTTGCAAGGCAAACGGGGTTAAGTGGCTTGACCAAGGCCACACAGCTAGGTAATTATTAAGTGTCTGAGACCGGATTTGAACCCAGGTACTCCTTACTCCAAGGCCAGTGCTTTATCCACTACGCCACCTAGCCGCCCCCAATATATGGGACATTTCTTTAAGGAAAAAATGACAGGTAGAGAATGACAACACAAATAGCAAAATTATTTCATCAGAAAGGAAATAGCAATTATTTAAGATTCTGTAGGGTTTTAATAAACATTCATTGCCTGATTGATGGACATATTTCATTTGTTACTGAAATAGCACCAATCATATCCTATGTGTAGGACTGGAGAAGGACATGGCAAACTACTCTAGTAATTTTGCTAAGAAAATCCCAAAAGGGTTCAAGGAGAGTTGGACAGAACTGAAATGACACAGTAACAAAATGTGTTGGGCTTTGTTCCAATTGCTGGGATTACAAAGAAAATAAAAGAGAGTGTGTACTCTCAAGGAGCTTACAGTCTAATGGGGAGACAAAATGAACCTAATTATATTACATGCAAGCTAGGTGTAAAGAAATGACAAGGACATTAACAAAAAAAAGAAATTAGGAAGAACTACTGGACCTGTACAATTTTAACTAGAAGAAATTTATGGAAAGACGAAACAATTTTAAAAGACCTCCAGAATTTAATCCCCAAATGAAATAATTTAAATGTTAAAAGGTCCTTAGAAACTAATTATTCTAATACCTTCCTTTAAATATTAAGAATATGAGATTTAAAGAGATTATTAATTATATAACATGATTATATAAGTAATAAGTAGCCAACATAGATTTTAAGGCATTTCTTTTGGTTTCAGAGTTAGACTCTTTCCATTTCACCCTACTGCTTCTCTCTTAAAGAGGGAGAATATTCCAAAGCTATATAAAATATTAGACTTTTATTTAAAAAAACTGAAAAGACTCCAGAAGGTTTTACTGCCTATGTCTACTTTCTCATCTCTGCAAATTATACAATAAATCTATTAGAAAGGTTTATTAATTCTTTAACAAAATATAAGTAAACAGCAAACAGCTATTTATTAATTCTTTCCTACATCACATTTTTATGGTCAAAATCTTCCTTAAATTGGAGAGAACACAGCAGTCTTTTGTGGGTGAAGTGTTTGTTGATTTTGTAAAAGCCCTTTGATTCTATAGTATTTAAAAATCAATATGGATTCCACTTACTCAAAATGTCTCATAAGCACAGTAAAATGATGCAATTGTTTATGATAAATGCAAATACAGAGATAACTTTTTAAGAGATTACCTAAAGTATTTCCATTGAAATATGTATCTATCTATTTATTTAATCTGGATGAATGGGCAATTGAGTTAATCTATCTCTCTCTCTTCCTCTTTTCTTTCATATTTTTCCTTTTCTCTCAAACACAGGTTATATTATATATGTATGCATGTATGTATAATCATATTTGTGAGTTTATAAATATATAGACACTGAAGTAGGCTGAGGTGGAGTGGGTTCACATTACAGAATGTGTAATAGTTTATTTCTTTTTACTTTTGATACCTTTTAAATAAATTTCATTTCTAATTATCTCTCCACCCCTCCCCAGAAAGCTTTGCCTGTAAAAAGAAAAATAAAACACAGCAGATCAATCAAATTGGCCAACATATCAATCAAGCTTGATATAATAGAATGTCACATACACATAGTCCTCTATCTCCTCAAAGAAGGGAGAAAGTTGTATTTTCTTTCTTCTGTAGTAGTAATCTTGGTCATGATAATGTATTACTTATAGATTTGTTGTTGTCGTTGTTCTTCCCATTGATATTAATTTAGTTATTATGTATATTTGTTCCTGATTTTGTCTACTTCAATTATATCAATTAATACATCTCATACTTTTCTATATTCTTCATCTTATTTCTTATGATTAATATTCCATTTCATATATATCATAATTTTAAATGCCACCCACAGTTAATGGGTACCTTTGTTTTTAGTCATTTGTTCCTACAAAAAATACTAATATAAATAATTTAGTGTATAGAGGATTTTTCCCTCATAATTGACTTCTTTGCATATATGGGCAGTAGTTGAATCTCTGAATAAAAGGGCATGGACATTTTCATCATATTTTTAGTGTATCTGCAAATTAATTTTCAAAAATCTTGGATCAGCTCTCAGATTCATCCAGTATTAATCTATCCATAATCCCTTTCTCTCTTTTATGGGGGGCTATCCCAGCTTTGTTTCTGAAACTCCACTATGCTGCCTTTTTGCTCTGGTTGTTTTTTTTTTCTTCTCACTTTGGAAAATCCTTCTGTCACTGTGACCCACTTCTCCTGCATGTAAGTTCCTTCCAGAATCTTGAAACTTCCTTTAGTTATTGTCTTGGCTCTACTTCCAATTTTCCTGACTTTGCCACCATGACCGATGTTTCTCCCCTCCTCATCTTAGTTCCCATTTATGTGTTGTCTTTCTTCATTAGAATGTAAGTAAACTCCTTGAGAGGAGGGACAGTTTTTACTTTTGCTTATATTTTATCCAGAGGGTTTTAGCATAGTACCTGAAAAACAGTAAACACTAAATAAATGCTTATTGACTTGACATTCCATCATTGGTCATCTTTATTAATTTCCCATGTGACATGAAACCTCAGAGTTGTTTTCATTTCAATTCTCTTATTTTTAGTAGTCTTTAATATAGTTAATAGTTTGCAATACTTGTTTTGAGAACTGTTTGCTTATATATTTGTCCATTGATTCATGGGAAGAATGACAACTTTATTAGTACCCTCTACAACTTTATATTGTCATTATTAAAGATATCTGATGCAAAGTCCCTTACCCCAATTGATAGGCAATGTTTTCAGCAATCCCAAGCTGATTGTTGCAAGAAAAAAACAAAGTTATTTATTTACTGCTAGGATTCTTACAGTGATTCCATATGGCAGTCAATTACAGAATAAAGCCATCTAAGAAAAATCAAAATTATAGAGGATTAAAAGGGAAATAGGAAAATTTAGAGTTAACGCAAGTCAGTTGTAGCATATTACCAATGATGACCTATAAGTGAGAAATAGCATAAAATATATTACCAGGAGATCATATTGTCAGAAAATTTGGTTGGTTAGTCCTGGATTAAGAATGAGAAACAACAGACAGACAGTCTGAGTATTCTATTAACTATACTACCTGTGTAAACTTGTACTACTCTGGTACTCTAAAGGTATCTGAATAAGCAAAAAGACTCTAGTTAGTTGATGGGATATGGATGAAAATTATATAAGATAATAAAGAATGAAAGATTTGGAATCTTTACTGGTAGAAAGAACCCATACTACTTAGGTCACAGTTCCATCAAAGTATCAAAATATGACTTCCTTCCAATTTGAAATCCATTTTGATACTTTTTAATTATATATTGTTTCTATAGCAATACAAAAATACATTTAAACTGCTGGAGAGCTCTAATAAAACTGTCATCTCCTACCATGAACAACTTTTTTTCATTGTGGGAAATATATTTCAAATATTTATACACACCAGTAACACCAGGAAAATTCTAGTCCAAGGAACAATTTTATCTATAAAAATGTCACTTCTATCTTAAGCTCCAAGGTGGAGGCAAATTATATATAAAAGGTGTTCTTAACCTAGGGTCCATGGATAAATTTCCTGGTGTCCTTGAAATTGGATGGGAAAAATGAAATCTTTGTTTCCACTTTTGGTTTCCTTTCTAATCATATACATACATACATACATACATACATACATACATATATATATATTTAATACTTTTGAAAATATTATCTGAGAAGGGGTGGTTTTACCAGATTGCCAGAAAGAACCATGATCCCAAAAGAATTAAAAGAACTCTTGGACTAACTAGTCCTGATAGCCCAGGGTTTCTCAATCTTTTCTTAAAGAGTAAAGGTTACTGGTTGGGTATAAACAGAATGAGTCTAAAGGACCAGTACTAATGTTAGAAAGTCACTCAATATCAGTACCTTCCTGGAATTCTTTTATCCCATTCACCCATTTAACTATAGAGAAGGAATACCAATAGCTTCTAAGCATGCTCTTATTTCTACTGATATTACCTGAAGACTATCAGAAATGGGATATAGAGGTGCCTGTTTATACTATATTGGCTTGATTTAAAGATGGAATGATTGTTCAGAATAAGCGAATTTTGCTCCTTTGAGCAAGGGACTGTTTATCTGAAAATAAAGTTATCTGTGAAATAAATTAACCAGGACATATGGGGATTGGTGTTATGAAGCATCTGATCTAATTTCAAAATAATGTATCATATAAAGAATTATGAAACCATAGATTTAGAGTTGGAAATGACTTTGGAGGTCATCTAATTCAACTCCTTCCTTTTACTGATCTACAGAAACTAAAGTAAAGAGTAGTTAAATAACTCGTCCAAGGCCAAAACAGTAAAGAGGGTGAGAATTCACTCAGGTCATCTTATTCCAGCACTCAAACCATTGCACCACATTGCCTCTATTGCTAAAGGCAAAGGGCATAATATATCATCAATGGACCATTTGAATTATGATCACATTTTAATTGTACCTTTCAAATTCTTCCACACTACTATGTATTGTATTTTTCTATAAACATGTGATACCTCCCTTACTAATACTGTAAACTTCAAGAGTATGGGGACCATGGCTCATATACTCAACTTGTGACTAGATTGGGACTGATTGAAAGCTGCAAATGTCTTAATATTTCATTTAATTCACAAGAAAGCTGTTTTCCTTGGTAATATGGGCTTCATAACAATTGGTTCATAACCTATAGCAGCATTTCTAACTCTTCCTTTTCCCTTTACAGTAATTTGAATAACTATGTATTAAAAATGGTATCCTGACTTTTTTCTGAGTACTCTCCTCTAAGAAAATGGTGAAAATTCATATTACAATCCTTGATTAATTGGAAATACTTATTTACATCATTTCTCTAGCTGTGACCTTCTTTATTCATCTCTCTCTCTCTCTCTCTCTCTCTCTCTCTCTCTCTCTCTCTCTCTCCCTCTCTCTCTCTCTCTCTCTCCCTCTCTCAAATAAATAGATCCTAAAACTTTACCACTCAAAGAAATTTGACCAAGAACAAACTCAAGCTTTGGAGAGACATTAAATTTATTGTTTTATTTTACATTCTTTTACATAATATTCAAATCTTTCCCTGGAGAAAAAAGTAATTTCTGTCATATGGTCATGGAACAGTTGTGCTCAATACTTTATCACCATCTGTCTTTCATCAAATTTAGCCTCAGTAGATCAAAGTCTGAAAATATTTAATATCAACAAAACACACTGATTTCACAGCAGGCCGATACTAATCTTAGCTCACAAAGTTTGGAGATGAATTATTGAAATCATGAGTTATGATGTTTTTTCAGGGAATGTCTACATTTATTTATTTTAAATGCAGATGTCAGAGATATACACATTTTCTGATAGGTAGCAGATTCTTTAAGTTTGAGCATAAGAATTCTTCTAAGAGTTTGAAGAAACACAGATGATGGATTTAATAAATTCCTGTATACATGCATATGTGAATATATATATCTATATATATGTATATATGTACATGGAAGAATATGTTGCATATGTATTTTCATATATGAATAGATAGATAGATAAAATACATACATACATAGCCAAGTGGATAGTATGGATATTTATATACTGAGGATATATATGTGTGGCTTCCTAGGGCCTTTGTTCTTTAAAGACTTATGACTAGTAAGGGGCAACTTGGACTTTGCTACAAGGCCCAGATCTTAGAAGATGCTGTTTCACATGATGTCCTTAGAAATACAGAATCAGCAGAGCTTTGCACCCTTTGTTAGTAAGAATAATTAGTTAAAACTGGAATATATCAGGTAGAACACTATTGTGATCTCCTCCTGCATTTTGTCTTATTTCCATTGATCAAGAGCCTAATGTCATCATCCTAGGGATCTTTGTCTCCTTATTTTCCAAAAAGACAGTATCTCAACCCATCCCCGTTGCCTA
Source organism: Macrotis lagotis (assembly GCF_037893015.1). NCBI lineage: Eukaryota > Metazoa > Chordata > Mammalia > Peramelemorphia > Peramelidae > Macrotis > Macrotis lagotis. The sequence goes on along the minus strand of NC_133664.1, from coordinate 65,306,310 downwards.
TTCAAATTAGGATCTATTTCATATTACCTGCCCTAGGTGGGATAAAGGCAGAAAAATTTGTTATTACTGTTCCAACTCTAGGTTAAATGCTCTCTTTTCCTTTGGTTTTAGACTGTATTCCTCTGCAATCCTTTGGGGCTTGGGGGGTAGCTTAGATCAGATAATATCTAAGAAACTATAATAATTTAAATAATATATATATACATATATAATTATGTACAATTCACATTTATATATATGCACATGTATATTATATAGATAATGTTTATTTTGGCCACTCTTTTTTTGCCATGTCCTTGTCTCTTTTAGCTTCCTTTGAACACTGTGCCACATAGCTGCCTCAAATAACTGCCATGGGAGCAGTTAAATTCCTATTTTGAACCCATGTCAAGCCCATATTTTTTGGCAATACTTTCTAGATTCTGCTACTTTCTTGAAATCTTTCTTATTTTATTGTACTTCTTTAGAAGTGGAACAATGATATTTCTGCTATGTTTATGCTTATTTATAGGTTAATGTCTTGACCTTTCCTAGAAAACCTACTTTTATTCTTACCAAGAGTATTCTGAAGGATGAGGTGAGGAAAGTAATAACTTTACAGAACAATAGTTCTCTTTTTTTTTACTTTCTTGAAGAAATATTCTTTACAAGGAACAATTCTGGAATTGTTCTGGAATTCACAGAACACTATGATAGACACAAACAAAGCATGTGATTACAAGTTCCATACAAATTGAGGCTTATCTAGTAGAAACTTTCACTCTTTGAGAATGGCCACTGCTTCCTTGCAATCTATCTGTAGGGATAGGTTGTACTAGTGTTATCATTCCTATTTTACAGATAAGGAAAGTGAGGATCAGAGAGAGTTATTTGCCTTTGGTCACACAGATAATAAGTATTGAAAGCAAAACTCAAACCCAGTGAGGTCTCCCGATTACAGGTCTAATGTTTATTCCACTAAACAACACAGTACCTTAGTAGGTCTGAGGTGAAACATTTTTGGGTCAGAAGAAGCCTGCAAATCATATTACTTTGGAAGAAATCATATTGTCAATAATATAGAAAGTGGGGGTGTAAGTGAGATTGTATCCTTAGGGAATTGTTTAGGAGTGGTCACTGCTACTGACTTGCAAACTCCTCGGTGAATTTTACAAAGAAATTTGAAAGTTGCTTTTTGTGTTAGTAAAGAACCAAAAATAAAACAGATGCCCATCAATTAACATAAAATTTGGTACGTGAATGAAGGACTATTGCTGTGCTATGAAACGTAATACTTGTGAGTTATACAGAGAAGTGTGAAAAGACTAAGTTGATACAAAGTGAAGTAAGCAGAACCTAAAAAATGACATACACAATGGTTGCAGAAATACAGATGGAAAGAACAACTACAAAACAATAAAAATGAATGGTGTAAAATTGCAACAAATAAGCTTCAGATAAGAGATATAGAAAGACACATTTTCTGATCCCTTGATGACATGGGCAGAATTGTAGATTGCATAAAACATAAGAATTTATATATCCTAATTAATTTACTGATTTTCTAACTTTCCTCTATTTCTTAAAAAAATGATTTGTAATACTGGATGGCTCTTTGGGAAGGGAAGAGGGAATCTAGTCAACATAAAAACGAAAGATATCAATAAAATCCATTTGAAAAATTCCCACGACTCTTAAAAATAGTGTTCAGATGACAACCTCCACTGAAAAAAGGGCTCCAGTTGAATAACTGTCAGGGCAAGTCGCCTCAGTCCATTAAATGCAAAGGGAAAGGCTACGCTCACTCAGTTATAATAATATTCAATAAGAAGTCTCTACCCCCCTCTTTTGTTCACTAATTACCAGCTGTCAGTTTGTGAAGGACAATTTACACTTTCTAGCAAAGGAGGAGAGGGGGAAAAAACGACTATGAATATCTAGGATTCGATGGAAATCTTCGATAACTCAAGAATTGAAAGCTCTGAAAGGCATGGCAACATTAGAACTGAACATTGAAAAACTATGGACTTCATTTTTGTGAGATGAAATTGGGTCAATTTTTGCTATGTAATAAAATAACCTTGATGTGTGGCATTTAAATATCTCTGTTTCTGATAAAGCCTTTAGGATGCTAGTTGGGAAGAATACCATTGAGTGAGATATAAAGTGGTCATGCTATACCTTTATCCTTATTGGTATTCCACAGGCAGCACTGTTTGTGTGTCTTTAATTTCTTGCTCCAGTGATTTACAAATGGTAACAGTAGAGCAGGGAATCAGCACAGTGGTAGACTGAGAAAAAAGCCTCTAATCTCTTAATGGCTAGCAGGCAACTCTCCAGCCAGAATGGTTATCTGAAACAGCTGAATGACAACGGAAACATCGATGATGGGAGATAGCTAGATGAGAATACTAGGTCATTGGTGTTTAAATGTTTTATATTGTGTTTTCATAGTTACCAGCTTTATTATTAGGTTCTGGAGGAACATATTTATGGGGGCATTAGTATAACAATTTATCTTTTGAATACTATCACATACGATGTGAACAAATAGGAAAAAGAAGCGTTCAAATAATGAGTTAAAGAGAAAGTTATATCCCTTGAAGGTGATGCACATTCACTAAAGTTAAAAAAAACTGGGATGGGGAAATACTTCTGAGTGTATTAATACTATACAATGTTTGATATTCTATACCTCAGTTAGATGAGAGAATATATGCCAAATATTTCAAATCTTTAAGCTTTATAGAGGTCTATTATTATTTGTATTATTTTTCATTCAATTAAATTTAGATGAAAATAATCCTGGAAGAAGCTATTCTTTTGGTAGAATGTTGTTCTGGTGAATAAAACGGAGTGATTATTTAAAAAAATTAAAAAAATATTTAGATGTATACTCATCTTCTGAAGGTTTAATGAAAGCAATCCATATTCAATAGCATTATAGAGGACTACAGGAATGATATACACTCAATCCTGTTGTCACATGGTTTTTTTAAAGAGCCTTTCATTACATGTAATTTTCATATTACAGGAATTTGGAATGGTAGCATTTATTACAAACATTGTTGCTGAATTTTCATGGATCATTGTTTTGTTTATAGAAAACAATTTTTTCTGTGATATTGCTCTAGTCCTCATATTTGTTACTTATTAAATTCTCAAGGATGTTTGGGGGTATGTTTTTATAACATAGGAATTTGTTGTCTATTAGTTTATAAAGGATAGAGGCTTGTGGTATAAAATTTTGGCCAAATGATTGTCTTCCTAGGTAATAGGTGTATGCTAAATCTGCCTCATAGTAATATATCACATAATTCTATCATTTCCTTGCAAAAAATCTGCATAGATTTAAAAGTCCAAGGCTCTATAAAATGACCTTTCTTTTTGTTTTTGGTTTTATTTTAAAATCAGAAACTTCCATTTTGAAAAACAAATCAACATCACCTATCTATTTACATGACCCTCTCTCAACATATTGTTGGTTAGGTGATTAAATCATTAAATTTTTAGAGAGAACATTTATACTGTGGAAAGTCACCAATCACAAATCACGACGTGATTTATTGTTTTTCTTAGTACTACAAAAAATTCACCAATCTATTCATTTTTGAGGCAATTTGGGAAATGTTCCTTAATAAAGTGACATCTCCAATAATTAGGTTTCATTGGCTGTCCCGTTCCAGTCCTAACTTTTTTCCTTCCCATTTCCAAAACATAGTTAGTCACTGTGGTGGAGAAGAGAATCTGTTCCTAGACCATTAGTTATTTTTCTTATCATTCCGTAGGATCAAGGGCCTGTTTCAAGATAAAACAAATGACTATTTCTCCAAATGTCAAGGGCTGCATAATAGAATTATTCTCAAGCCTGAGAAACCCAAAGGGAATACAATGGTTCAGTCCTTACCCCCATAATTCAATAGGGTTAAAGTTTATTCATTTAGCCTTGTGTTTTTATGATTCTCTCATTTGTACAAGGCCAGGAAGGAAGGTGAGCCTCCTATAGCCCCTTCTGTATTTTCCCACTTGTTTTCAAAAAAGAGAAAATGTAGTGGAGCCATGAGAAGGGAGAAAGGAATGAATACTAATATAATGACTATTTTGCTAGGGACTGTATTCTTTTTAAAAAAATAAATTAATTTTTTATTTTTTTCCAATTATCTACAAAGATAGTTTTTAACATTCATCCTTCTGTTAACTTTTGAGTTCTGCATTCTTCTACCTCTTTCCCTTCTTTCTCCCCTCTCCATGGCAGTGAGTAATCGGTTATAGTTTGTACAATTGTGTTTAACATATTAGACATATTGAGAAAGATGATTTAGAACTAAGAGTGCTAAACCTTGAAAAATAAAGAAAAAACATTAAAGAAGTTTTAAAAAGTGAACGTAGTGTTTATTGCATTGCATTCAGACTCCAAGATTTTTTTCTCAGGATGGGGATGGCATTTTCCTTAACAGGTCTTTCAGTTTGTTGTTGATCACTGAACTCCTGAGAGAAGATGCAGCCATCACAGTTGATCATCTCACAGTTTTGTTGCTAATGTGTACAATGTTCTCATGGTTATGCTCACTTCATTTGGTATCAGTTCATGAATGTGTTCCGAGGCTTTTCTAAAGTCCAGCTGCTACTGATTTCTTATAAAACAATAGACTTCATAACATTCGTATACTATTCGGCTATTCCCCAATTGATGGGCATCTCCTCAATTCCCCCCCTCAATTATTTGCCACTCCAAAAAAAAGAACTCATAAATATTTTTGTAAATGTGGGTTCCCCTATTAATGATCTCTTTGGGATGCAGACCTTGTAGTGTTATTGCTGGATCAAAGTCTATACTCAGTTTTATTGCCCTTTGGCAAACTTCCAGATTGTTCCCCAATATGAGTAGATCAGTTCACATCTCCACCAACAATGTATTAGTGGCTCAGTTTTCACACATCTTCTCCAGCTTTGATCATTTTTCTTTTTTAATCATTTTATCCAGTCTGATAGGTGTGAGATGGTACCTCAGAAGTGTTTTAATTTTCATTTCTCTAATCAATAGTAGTTTGGAACATTTTTAAATGTGACTATAAATAGCTTAAATTTCTTCTGAAAACTGCCTTTTCATGCCCTTTGACCATTTATCAATTGGGGTACAACTAGTATTCTTATGCATTTGATTCAATTCTCTCTATATTTTAGAAATGAGTCCTTTATCAAAAACATTGGCTGGGAAAATTCATTTCCCAGCTTTCTGCATTCCTTCCAATCTTGATTGCATTGGTTTTATTTGTACAAAAACTTTATTTAGTTTGCTGTAGAAGAATTTACCCATTTTGCAATTTATAATGTTCTCAATATCTTGTTTGTACCCTCTATCTGACAGATAGATTGTTCCTTGTTCTTCTACTTGGCTTATGGTGTCACCTCTTATGTCTAACTCCTGTACTCATTTTGATTTTATCTTGGTTTAGGGTGTGAGATGTTGGCCTATGTCTAATTTTTGCCATATTTTTTTCTAGTTTTCCCATCAATTTTTGTCAAATAGTGCATTCTTATTCCAGTAGACTCTTTGGGTTTATCAAACAGTAAAATAGTAAATTAATTTTCTATTGTTTCTTTTGTACCAAATCTATTCCACTGATCCACTTCTCAATTTCTTAGCCAATACCAGACAGTTTAGATGACTGTTGTTTTATAATAATATTATATTTTAGAACCGGAATAGGTAGGCCACTTTCCTTTGCATCTTTTTCATTAATTTCCTTGATATTCTTGACCTTTTATTCCTTCAGATTTTTTTTACCTCTGTAAAATAGATTTTTGGTAGCGTGATTTAATAAGTAATTTAATTTAGATAGAATCTGCTTTATGTTTTTTTTAAAAATATTACATTATTTGATCCTGAAAACAGATGATATAGTTATTCTCATTTTACAGTTGAGGAAACTGAAGCAAAGAAAGGTTAAGTAACCTGCCCAGGTTCATACAGGTAGTACAGATCTGAGGTTGAATTTGAACTTGAGTCTTCCTGGATCACTTCTTGGTCCACTGTGCCACATAGCTGCCTCAAATAACTGCCACGGGAGCAGTGAATTGAAGCTTCCAACTTAATACATCTTCTAATCTTTCTCAGAAACCATTTCTAAACTACCAACTGTAAAGGAATAAATGAATAGAGGGTGAATCCTGGTGAATCCATCCCTCCTTCCCTTTAAGATAGAAAATAGACAATGGACCACCCATGGCTGTATGGTGTGCAGGAATGGGGGGAAACTTTCATACCTATGCAAATTCCCCAGACAATTTATTCCTCTGTAGTAAGTGGGGAGAGGCCATGTAAGAGATGGGGCAGGAAAATCAGTCTTCTTTTCCTAGTATTTTCTATTCTGGATAGGAAGGCTGTTGCTAGGCCAAATATTGTGTCAGGTAGAATTTATTTATGGCAATTCCCATCTCGCTTTTTTTTTTTTTTGGTGACAAGCATCCCTCACTTTTACAGTCTTTTCCTTTTCTGGTACTCCATCTTCTTCATAACAATTATTGATAAGGGTTCTCCAATGGTATGCTTTATCCAGGTCTTTTCTATGCAGATTATTCTAAAGTTACTTTCATCTTATGATTGAGAAGGGACCCCCCCTTTATTTATTCAAAATATTTCCAATATCCAGTTGAGTATGATATTCTGCAACACTTTGCTGAGTTGTGAAGAATTTTCTTTTACTTTTTCCAAGTTTACTATTCATTTGGCATCTCTGGTCTAACAATTAAGATCCCCTTGCTATCATCACATGTATTGGGTCTTTGGTTTTACAGCTTTCATGAGAATTTTAAGCCCTGGGCTTTTGATTTTGTTGTTCTCATGGGAAGCAGTATGGGTTGCTTTGGCAATCTTCAGCAGGTCTTTGTCTCTAGTTTGAGCACCAATCCTGAACCTTCCTGATGCTCCTGCCTATGAGTATGTGTCTGATTTCAGAAAAATGCCACAGCAAACCCCTATTTATCTTTGTCCCTTTGTTTTCTATTCCCATGGAATTGAGAAGTTTGATGCCCTATCTTTCCCTTCAATCTCCATTACCCCACATTTCAGACCATTTATTAAGAAAAGAGAATCCACAGATTTAAAAATACTACAGCATACCTCATGATCTTAGGGCAGGTTTAAGTTTTGATAACTGCAGGAGTATAGATGCTACAAACTTGCTTAAAAAAAACAATACTTGTAAAGTTAATTATCAAAATTCAATACAACCATGATCTTATGTCACTCACATCTTTGGCTGAAGGGATTCTCCTTATCTTAGCCTTAAGATAATAATAGCTACCATTTATGTAGCATTTACTATGCTTCAAGCTCTATGCTAACTGCTTTACAATTATTATCTCGTTTGTTCCTTATGCCAACATCAGAGGTAGGTATCAGTACAGAAAGTGTCACACTTACAATTAACCTATCTTGTTAAAATGAAAATGAACATTTTACTTTTCAAAATTTACAAAACTCATCAAGCATGCAGAAGATAATACTCCTTCAAATAACATTTTTTCTAAGTTGGTAGCATTTATACTTTTGAAATTATTAAAGCTTAAAACTACCTTATGATCTTGGGGGGATTCTATGATATACCATTGAGCTACAACTATTATCAAGGGTAATATTAACAATCCCTCACATCTCTATAGTGTTTACAATTTTTTTCACAATAAGTAGGATCTGTAAGAAATATCTATGAAAGAAAACTTCTGATTTCCAGTCTGAGAGAATATAAGTTTTCTATCCATAGTCTGCCTAGTTTGCAAGCTTACGTCTACTCAAGAGTTTCTCTAGGCTTGGAACATTTGACTTTCTTTTGACTTTCAAGGAGAATGCCATCTTCCAATTCAGAATAAGCTCATGCCAATGCAAGATGTGCTTACAGGGGTTCTCATGACTGAACTCAGTGGTCCATTTTTTATATACCTAGTCTCACTCTCAGCCAATCATAAAGCTTGCTTATTACACAGTGGACTATTCTGTCCAAATCCTGAAACAGTAAGACAGTATTAGATGCCTGGAAGGCAGTAGGGTGGATGAAAAAAAGATTGGCAAAGAAGAGAAAATTGTATTAATTCATGATTAACTTTGGATTCTGTGTTCCAAGTTTTTCCTGATAATAATTAATAGTACTATTCAAGTAACAGTCTATTTCATTGGCAAATCCCCCTAACTATGGATCATTCAGGCATTGTGTCAAACTGATGAGAGTGAAAGTTATGTGATGGGAGTGAAAAATGAAAAGGGAATTTTTTTTCCCCCAAGAGAGGGAACTGACATTAGAGACAAGAGAAAAAGCCTTCCTTTCCCATTTGTTCTATTGAACTGCTCTCAGAAAATGGGACTTTCTGATAAGTAGCCCAGGGACTGGATTCAGAATCTTTTCCTTATTACCTGATTTCTTCACCTGAGGGGAACTGCAGGAATGTTTTGCTATCTAGTTTTTCTCTTTTACTGCTCAAAGTAGTTCCCCTCCATCACATATATGCTCACATCATCTTTATTCCCCTTATGGAAAATGTCCATTTTTTTCATTTTCAATTCAGGGCAATATAAAAAGGATAGGGAAAAAATAAAACCAAGCCATACACCTATCTCCCTTGCTCTGTTTTCTCCTCTTTCTCTTCCATTTTTGAGTTTAAAATTACCTTAATTAGGGTTATTAGGTATAATAGTGCTTGTTAGACATTAGTGTTAAGGAAATAGAGAGTCACAGTGTTTGAAGTGAAATTAGACATGAGAACCAGAGCCATCTAATAAAGCTCTTAGAAGTTCTGAGAAACATCTCCAAAACACTGTCCAGTTACCTCCTCTTCATCTTTTAATTAAATCACTCTTTCTAAAGAATCAATATTCAATATGATATTAAGAAAACATTTTTCCTATTTTTTTGGAAGACTAGCATTTTTTCTATGAAAGTTTGATACACTGTGAGTTATATAGACTATTTTGGGCTCACCTGGAAACTTTCATCACTTCCAGAATTGTTTCTATGTGTTATTGTTTTAATGAATGAACAAAGGTCTGAAAAAAACATTTGTGTAGCACTACCATGTGACTTACATTGCTAAGTGCTGGAAATATAGATCCAAGCTAGTTGCTAATGCCTATTTGTTCTGCAAGTTAAGTTTTATTAATTGAAAATAAAATAAAACAAACAAAGAGTTACATTTTAATGAGAGAAGGCAGCACATGATGGGGGTGGTAGCTAGGGAAGACTGTTTTGAATGATGAAGTCAGAGACAATAATGATTGAAATAATAGGTCAATTGATTGATATGTCATTTCAGGAAATGGTAATCTTGGTTTGAATATAGTTCACATGGCTCAAGGTGGAAAAAGAGGAGGGAAAACTAGGCATGGTGGCATGTCACAAAGGGCTTGAAATAGGGTAAAATAAGGCAGAATTCTTGTCCATCAGTCAGAAACTAATGTCACAAAGTTGGGGATTCAGTTTAGGTCAGAGGTGGAGGCTGGAGAGCACGTAGCATAGATGCCTGGGAATTTGTATGAAGGGTCTGAGACTCAACAAGATAAGACAAGTGAACAATGGAATTAATATTTATTTTTGCAATTCAAGCATTAGTGTCAAATTAGAGAAATTTGAGGTAAGGCTAGGACATCTCCTCTGAACTCCCTCGTCTCATCACATAACTGGCATATTTTCCATATGACTGAACAAGTGACTAATACGTTTTTCACAGAATATAACTCTTTTGACAAATGGAGAAAACTGAATTTATATTTTATCATCATTTACAAATACATAACTCAAGAATTTGTGTTATTCAGAAAGAGACTAAGTGAATAAAGAATGCCTAATCTATTTTCCCATAATAATCTACTCTCCATGAAGTTGCTAGATTTATATTCCTAAAGACTGATCATGTCAAATGTCCCTAGGATAAAAAAACAAAAAAACAAAACCTTTTGTTTGACATGTTAGCCCTTTTTACATAGGTTTCTGTCTACCTTCTAGACTTAATATACATCACTCCCCTTTTACTCATCATTCAATTCATCCAAATTTGCTATTCTTCATATGAAAGATTCCATTGCCTGGTTTTTCAAAGACTTATTTAAATAACTGAATGCACCTCTTCTTCACCTTGGTCTCTTAAAGTCCTTGGTTATCTCCAAAACTCAACTCTGGTCATCTCCTATATCAAACTGTTTCTGACATCTTTAACTGCTAATGCTTCCCCCTTGAAATAACCTTCTCCTTCCTTTGTATATAATCTATATGTGACTGTCATTTCCCCCAATAAAATAGAAGCCTCCAGAGAACAGGGAATATTTCATTTTTATTTTTATATTGCCAGGGCTTAGTATTACCTGACTCATAGCAGTTGTTTAATGTTTTCTATGAAGTTGAATGAATAGAATGAATCCATAAGTACAAATAATCTTAAATAGACCTTTTTGCTGGCAGATAAAATAGCAAACAATTGACTAGAAGGAAGAAAGAAAACCAAGTTGCCTTTGGGAAATTGTTCAGGGTGTTGGGCAATTCCAAATTTCTCCTTGAATCAGAGGGCCATTTAAAAACAAACCCGGGGGTAATGCATAACTGTGAATCCTAGAATATTATCATGTCCAAAAACTTTGAAGGTCAACAAAAGAGCAGTTGAGAGGTTCGTGAACACATGAATAGAGTATAATATTATCATCCTAAATTTCTGTAAGAGATGTGACATAAAGGATATCATGATAAAAATGTGACTGAAGAACAAAGTAGATTGGTAGGGAAATAAGAAATTGAAGGCTTTACTGCTATTCCAATAATATAAGGAGCTCTAGATAAAGGCCCTTCAGTTACTGTGGAGAAAATTTAAAGGAGAACAAGCATAAGAATTACACAGAATATGCAGTCCTATATGAATTTCAATTGCCATATCTGGAAAAGCGTTCACAATCCATTGGATTATCCCCATATACAAATATTCTTCTATGTACATACCCTTATAAATGTGTACACATAACATATACTTATTAAGAATCCATTATTGTCATTAGCTTTAATTAGAGTGGTAATAATGAATTTTTCTTTAACTGGACTGAAGAAGTCTAGATGATCTCTGATAATTGAGAATAATCGAGGAGCAGAAACTAGGCACAGAGAAACCTTAGAAGAGATTTAACTTTAACCTTTTTGGTAAAGCAAGAGGTCAGACCATCTGCCAAAAATGCACTAGTGGAAATGTATGGTTGGTAGTGAGCAAAGATAAGAAAAAACTTGGAACAGCCATTGTGGGAAATGAGATAAGGACAGTTAAGCAATAGCAAAAACATAACAGATTATGTATCATGAATTTGTAGTAGTTGAAAGTAGGTCAAAGAGAGAAAGATTCTCTCTTTGTCTGTATGTGTGTGTGTGTGTGTGTGTGTGTGTGTGTGTGTGTGTGTGTGTGTGTATCTATCTCTCAACACTCTTTTTTTTGCAACATCAAAGAACTGGAAGGAAAGCAGGTATCACATATTTGGACATGACTATGAAGAGAAAATACTATTTGTTAATTGAAAAAAATAATGATTTTCTGAAATTAAAAAAGATTACTCAATATCCATTAAAAGAAGGAAGAAATTATAGGGTAGCACCTGATGACCCCCCCCCCCCACTCAGTGGGTGGGTCCCTTAGCAGACAACCAAGATTCTCTGTCAGTTTGTTTTTCTTAAAATCATAGCTCAGGAGACCCTACCAATGCTTTCATTTTAAAAGTTTTGCAAAAGACACAAATAGTTCAAAGTAAAGACATTTAATGAAATACTATAGTAAAAAAAGTAGACAAAAATTTTCTCCCATAAACCTGTTGCACATTTTCTGTGAAAGCAAAACTAGAACCAAAGCACAGCTTTAATAGAATGAATAAACATAAAGAAAACACCTTTTAGAGAGACATAAGGGCATACTATTTGGTCAGAGATTATGCATGAAACAACCATATGGGCAGCAAATATGGTTAGGGAATACATAAGGACTGGGCCCACCCATGGAAGAGCAATTCCTGCCTTAGATGCTGGAGGGGCATAACTTTCTTAATGATATAGACATGTCATTGTATTGTTTCATATGGATCTCTTGTTAATTTATTTTATTTTAAAATTTTAATTTATTATTTATTTTAAAACATCCTTTTCTTTTTAGATTTTTGAGTTCCAAATTTTCACCTTCTCTCCCACCCCCTTCCTGTTAAAAGGTAAGTAATATATAAATCATACATGTGACATTATATTAAACATTCTTCTATATTACCCATGTTTTTAAAAGCAAGTAAAATAAAAAAGTTATACTTCAATTTGTATTCAGAGTTTATTAGTTCTCTCTCTGAAGGTTTTTGATATTTTTTTCATGATGAATTCTTTAGAATTTTCTTGGACACTCATATTGATCAGAGTAATCAAATCTTTTATAGCTGATCATCATTATAGTAATTGAAGTAACTACACACAAAGATCTCTTAGTTCTTCTCATTTCACTTTTTATCAGTTTTGAAATCATTGCCCTCTTCATTTCTTAAAGCATAATAATATTCCATCAACATCATATTCCACAACTTGCTCAATCATTCCCCAATAGATGAACACCTCATTTTCCAATTCTTTTCCATAACAAAAAGCCTGCTATAACTATTTTTGTACATAAAGGCCCTTTTCCTTTGATCTCCTTGGGTTATAGTTCCAAACTTTTCTTCTGAATGGTTGAACCAGTTCACTACCTGCCTTTATCAATTCTAATTGGTCTAAGGTAGTACTTCAGAGTTGTTTTGAGTTATTTTTCTCTAATCAATAGTGATTTAGAGCATTTTTTCATAACTAGAGATAGCTTTGTTCTTCTGAAAACTTATTTATATTTTCTTTATTTTTTAATTTCTTAATTTTTTTTTGTTTTTGTTTTTTTGCAAGGCAATGGGATTAAGTGACTTGCCCAAGGCCACACAGCTAGGTAATTATCAAATGTCTGAGGTCAAATTTGAACTCAGGTCCTCCTGATTCCAGGGTAGGTGCTCTATTTACTGAGCCACCTAGCTGCCCGTTGACTATTTATTAATTAGGGAATGTGTCTTCTTTTCATAAATTTTGCTCAGTTCTATATTTATTATAAATTGAGAAATAAGGCCTTTATGAGACAAATTTGCTATAATTTTTATATTACTTCATTTTCTATAGTACCTTTTAGCATAGTATAGTTTCCCTGATTATCTCTTTTAATGAGATCTATTTTTTGCTTTTGATTTTTCTGAGATCATAATTGCTACCCCTTCCTTTTTTTACTTTAGCTGAAGCATATTAGATTTTGTTCCAACATTTCAGTTTAACTCTATGTACATTTTTTTGCTTCAAGTCTGTCCCTTTTAAACAATCCACTGACGGATTTTGGTTTTTAATCTATCCTGCTATCTCTTTCTATTTTATGGATAAGTTCATTCCACTCACAGTTATGATTACTGTGCATTCTTCCCAATCATTTTCTTTTTTCTTTTTCCCTCTTTTATCTATCTTGTCCCTCATTGTTTTTTTCTAACCACTGACTTTCTTAATCTGCCCTCTTTCAACCATTTCCTTTCTTTTATCCCCTTCTCCTTCCATTCCCATATTGGATAAATTAATTTCTATATGCAACAGAATGTAAGTGTGTGTGTATGTATGTATGTGTGTGTGTGTGTGTGTGTGTGTGTGTGTGTGTGTGTGTGTGTGAGAGAGAGAGAGAGAGAGAGAGAGAGAGAGAGAGAGAGAGAGAGAGTTGGGAGTGTAGGAGAGCTGGAATTTGGCTATAATATTTTTTAGTAGTTTTCATTTTGGAATCAATTTTAGGAGGTGATTGATGACTTCTTTCAATTTCTATTTTACCCTCTTGATCTAAGAAAGGACAGTTTTCTTTGATGATTTCTTGAAATATGGGTCTAGGCTCCTTCTTAGATCATGGCTTCAAGGTAGTCAAATACTTCTTAAATTATCTCTCTTCCATCTCCTTTTCAGATTCATTGTTTTCTGATATTTCACATTTTCTTCTTTTCCCCATGATTTTGACTTGTTTTGTTGGCTCTTGGTAGCTCATAATTTTATTAGCTTCTATTTGCTCAGTTCTAATTCTTAAGGAATTTTTTTTCCTGGAAAAGTCCCACATATTCCAAAATATTCATAGCAACTCTTCTTGTAATGGCAAAGAACTGGAATTTGAGGGGATGTCCATCAACTGGGGAATGACTGAACAAGTTATGGTGTATTAATGTTATGGAGTTCTATTGTTCTACAAGAAATCATGAATAGTCAAACTCTAGAGAAGCATGGGAAAAATTACATGGCGATGCTGAGTGAAGGGAGTAGAACCGAAAGATCACTGAACATATTAACAAAGACACTGTGAGTCGATCAGCCTTGATGAATATAGCTCCTCTCAGCAGTTCAGAGAGCTAGGACAGCCCTGGGAGACCTGTTATGGACAATACTATCAACATCCAGATGAAGAAAAACAAAACTAAACAAATAAACAAAAAACCTTACAGAATCTGAATGAACCCTACATTCACTTTTTAAATATTTCTCTTACGTTTTTCCTTCCTATCCATTCTTTCCCTTTAATCCTAATTCATCATACAGAAAATTACTAGTCCAAAAACATGATAAACACAAAGAAAGGTGGAAGGAAATTATGTAACTTATAAATATGCATTTGCAAACAAATAGTTTTTCATTGAGATTTTGAACATTTTTAATATTTGGTTAATTCTATTTTTTAGGAGTTCTTTTCTTCAGTGAATTTTTGAGCTCCTTTTCCATCATATTAATTTTGTTTTTTTTGAAAGGAGTTCTCGTCAGTAGAATTTTGTGCTTCTTTTACCATTGGGACAATCTATTTTCTAAGGTAGGTTTTTCTCTCTCAGTATTTTTGTGCATCATTTTATCAAATAGTTAATTATCTTTTTATAATTTTTTTTGCATCAGTCTGACTCTCTTTTTTTCTAATTTTTCCTCTATCATTCATCTTTTTATTTAATATCTTTCAGGAATACTTGTTGGGCTTGAATTTGGTTAGTATTTCTCTTTGAGGCTTTTTGGTAGTTATTTTCAAATTATTATCTTCTTTGGAGTTTATGTCTTAGTCTTCCCTGTCACTGTAGTAGCATTTTAAGGTTGAATTGTTCATTTGCTATTTGCTAATTTTACAAGTCTATTTCTTGACTCTGAACTTTATGTAAAAGTTTGATTTTGCTCATTTTTGTTTCGGGAGTCATTGTGCTGAGCTTCAGGCTTTTGTACACTGCTGTTTTCAGATCTCATTCTGTGCTTCCAAGGTGTTGCGATTTTTGGAGAGGTATGGTTGCTGTTCTCCTCATCTGTACTCTGTTCTTTACCCTGGAAAGACTTTCTGGTTTCCTATAATCACAAGAGCTATTACTTGGAACTATGACCAGAACCCCTGTTTCTTTGTGACTGATTTCCAGTATTGCTTTCGGCTCTTGAATTGTGACCCAGAACTGTGAATGGGCAATAGATTTTCCAATCAGTACTAGCTGTACCCATTGCCTACAGAGTCTTTCCAACCAGTTGTACAACTCCCATACTGTCTCTGCACTGAGAACTTCCAGATCTACTGAAATTACTGCTGCTGCCTGGGCTGCTGCCACCATATGTGTGGATTCTAGATAGGCTTTTACTTTGGTGCCACAGATTCCTTCTGCCATCCACTTCAGTTATGTTAAGGCAGAAAAAAATTTCACCTTGACTTTTTGTCATCTCTGTTATTTTGAAATTTGATTTGAAGTGTTACCTTAAAATTGTTTGGAGGGGAATCTTGGGGAGAGTTAAACTGGGTAGCTGCTCCTAATTTGCTGTCTAGGCTCTACCTCCCCTACTGGGGTAATCTTTCCCACTGGACTTCCAGCCTTCCTTTGGATACTACTCTGCTAAACTTGTAACCTCCTTGAATACTGCTCTTCTGGATATGCTATTTCCACTAGTTTTTTGATTGCTTGGTTATTATTCCACTGGATACTACCAAACACTAAAGTTAGAAAGACTTGAGTTTCCTCCCTGCCTCAGGGAATTACTAGTTATGATCCTAGGCAAGTCATTTAACTACTCTGAGACAAATTTTCTTTACTATTATATATATTTTTTATTTTAAGTGTTTCCTCAGAACCTTGACTTCTGCAAGCTCTCATTTCCTCAAAAGAAAATTGTCAGTCTTTGGCCAAAGTTTTTAGAGTAAGAAAAATTTTCCTTAAACTTATACTTTTAATTAGTTTAGATTGCTCTTTCTAGTCCAGGGGCCAAAATTTCTGCCAGGGGTCTCACCCTCATTGTAATCAGTCAACATCCTTTGTGATTTTCACTCATATTGTAAATTAGGTAACATTTATTTGATTAATAGAATTTTATATTTTTTTATTTAATTTTTTCTCCTCCATTAACTTGCAAAAAGTTCTTGGAGATAGAGTCATGTAAAAAATTTTATATCTTCAAGAAATTCTTTGCCAAGGGTAGGGGGGATTATTCACTAGTCATTAATCACTTCTCCTGTTCTCATCTCTAGAGATCTGAGGAAGTTATAAATTCTCAAGTAGATTGCACAATCTTCCCATTTTTGGCAGCATTCTTAGAGTCTAATTTCTATCTATCTATCTATCTATCTATCTATCTATCTATCTATCTATCTATCTATCTATCATCTATCTATAGATATTACCCCAATTGACAGTCTTTTTGTGAGGGGTTAACTTTAATCTTGAATACTAGACCTCTAATAAATTGAATTAATAAAAAAATTACTAAATGTTTACCATGTCAGGAATTATCTATGTATCCAACTAGGAGCAGCTAGGAAGTTCAGTAGATAGAGCACTGACTCTGGAATCAGGAAGACCTGAGTTCAAATTTGACCTCAGACACTTGCTCGTTGGGTGACCTTGGGCAAGTCACTTAACCCTAACATCCAGGGCCATTTCTAGTCATACTGATTCATATCTGGACCCTGATGACTCCGGAGGAGGCCCCTCAAATTCAATTCAATTGTGGCATTACCTTGCTGATGTCGTGGTCTTCTTTGCGAAGGCAGGACAAGCAACAGTATCTATCTATCTCTCATCTATCCATCTATCTATCTATCTATCTATCTATCTATCTATCTATCTATCTACCCATCTATTTACTTATTTTCTAGTTGCCTTCCTACCTAAAAACAATACAGTCTTTACCCTCCGGAGCCTAACTTTCACATAGGGGAAAAATAATGCACTTAGGGAAATTAGAGATGGAAAACTGATGTGGGAAAGCACAGGCCTGGAATTAGACAAAATAAAGTGAAAGCTCAAAATGAGAGCATGTCCAAGTTCTAGGGAATATGGAGGGATAGTGTCTAGAGTATAGGCTTTGACTCATGAAATTCACAAACAAACACATGCAATTTTTCCTTGTCCAGAATTAGAAGAATGAATAGGGAAACTAAGCCCAGGTCACTCATTCCAAGATCCCAATATATCTAGAATCACAGTTAGGAGGTTGGTAATTGGAATTTGTCCTAAAGGAGACCGCAGTGGCAAGACACCATCTAGCCTCAAAAAAATTTCCTTTTTTAGTCTATGTTCAAATGAAATGGAAAATGAAGAGGCATTCTAATTCCTCCACCAGTTTAGCAGGAACCATTTCAGTGACTTTGAGGATACTAGGGTCTTTTGTCATAAACATGGAGAGAATTGGTTCATCAGAAGAAGAGTTTCTGTCAATTAGGTAGATTTGATTCTGTCTGAATGTTGATATGAGAACTAGAATTATTATATAGGAAGATTCGAGTTGATACATACATTGGATCATTTGTTGCCCTATTTGTAGTCCTTAAAATGCATCAAGCGTTTGGTTGCTCTCACATGAGACATATTGAATTGGCTACCTTCACAAGGTCAAAGTCTCCAAGTTGGAAAGATTTAGAAGTTCATCTCCTAAGTAACTCCTATGATCTTGAATAAATTTGTTCTTCTCTCTGAAACTCAGTTTCCTCATGTGCAAAACAAACAGTTTTAAGTATATGACTTCTAAGGTACCTCCCTGTTCTAATTAAATTCAATAAGTGTCATTTTTAGTGAGGGTAATTAGTCTTTCCATTTTCCTTCTTTTTCTCTCCATGATTTATGTGAAAGGAACTTTACTAAGTATACTTAATTCTGATTGGAGGAGAAAACTAAGGGATGGTTTAATTTCTCATCTATGTCTATAAGAGAGTAAAGAAAATAATTTTCAGGAAGTGACATTATTGTCACTCTTTCAAATTGATTTTATACCTTTATATTTTTCAGTATGGACTGTGAAGTTTATTTGTGAGAGACTTAGATTTCAAAAGATTATCTAAAAGGCTTGTGTATTTCCTCTTCAGATCACCTCAAATTTAAATGGAAATGATCAAATTATTTAAGCCCATGTAGTTCTGTAAGAACAGTGGCAGGGAGTTCATGACCAGTGAGTTCTTCAGTCATTGTCAACAATTGCCAGAGACACACATTTGATTTGTTGCATCATTACACGGATTTAACCTTTATACTTGTTGATTGATGCTTTTCATTTGATTTATTTTTTTTTTCTTTAAAGAGAAAAACCTCATCTCTATTTGTGGTTAGCTCCAGGGAATTGGCTACCTTTGGAATCTCTCATTTTCTCAGAATGGTGTATGAATGATTGAGTTGAATTTTCTTCCCTTTCTAAATCATAGAATTTTAAGAGCTGAAACAATCCTTAAAGACACTAACTCTGATCTCTTAATTTTTTTCGCAAAATGGGAAAATGAAGTTTAGCAAATTAAGGTCACACAAAAGACTTTTGGTTCACAAGGTGGTATTCTTATTCTTTTGTAATTTTTTATTTATGGAAGTGCATGAACTCTTTCCTGACATCAAGATTCTTCCTGATTCCAAGATGCCATGATTCCAGGTGATTACCCTGGATTCCCCTCAGTCATGAAGCACAATTATTCCTTGCTGCATCACTGAAGAAGGATATAATATTCAATCTTCAAACTTAACTCATTCAAATAAGTTATTGATAATGGAAAATAGACAAGGATTAGTAGAGGGATTCATATCAGTACATAAAATTATACTCATTAGATTTTTAAATAATTAAATAATTGACATAATACGTTGAATAACAGATTATCAAATTGCCCTAGTTAGGTAAACTTGCCAAGTAGAAAGATGGCACTTAAAGGCAAAAAAAAAAGATTAGACTATAAACTCGAGAAATAGATAGTTAGCAATTTATAATTGATTATTCTATATCCTATCTATCCATCTATCATCCTACCACCTATCTATCTATCTATCTATCTATCTATCTATCTATCTATCTATCTATCTATCTATCCATCCATCCATCTATTTTTGTGATTGATGGAGATTGGTATTTGCATTTCACCCAGGAGAGAAATTCAGTGGACACTTGTGACCTGATTACTAATGATTAATATGGACATAATGACCAGTTTCATTTCTGATCTGACCAGTTTCATTCCTGATCTGGGTTAGTGTACTCCCGTTTAGGCAGTCTGATAGCTGTCCATGCCTTTAGGCTTACATTCAGGTACATGTGGACATGTCTTGGCTTAGTCCTACTGAAGCCTAGAATGTCTAAACTTAAGCAATCTAATAGTCTTACCCTCCATGATAGCAAGGATTACAGGTATGTATCACCATGTTCATATATTTATTCATATTAGTCAAGATGGCTAAGAATTTAAATGACAAGTATAAATGTGATTGTGTTTAGGCTAAAATCAACTGATCTGACAGAAAGCAATGTATCTTGGTATCTAGGTGATACAAAACAAGTAAAACTAGTACACCCTGGGTGCCAAAGTAAGGATTCTAAAAGATCTTCACAGGCTGGAACATTGGGATGAATCTACTAAGGTGAATTATGTTAAATTTTATTTTTTCCCCCAAAACAATTACACAAGTATAACATAGGAGAGGCAAAGTTAGGTATCAGTTTTTCTGAAACATGACAAGTAATCTGAGCTTTTTTTATAGATTGCAAGCTCAATATGAGTCAGTGGTGTGATACAGAATCCAAGAAAGAGAATGTAATTTTGGGCTATGGTAATAGAGCTAATATTGAAAAGGATAAAGGATTGACAATGCTTCAGTTAATTTTCTACGCCCACACAAATACATGCAAATATACACATATATACACACACCACACACACACATACAGACTCACACATGCACAGTGCCCCTTTGACACTCTAGCAGAGAATGCTATGATATTCACAATCCTCATTCATCATGTATATTAAAATCCAGCTCAAGTATAGCAGAGAGTTTCCTTTATTTGTGCGTTCATGGTAAGAAGTCAAATTTGGCCATTTGGTGAGTAGTTGGAAAACAAAGGTCACTTGAATGTTTATGACATTTGGATTCTTTCACATAGATCCAAATACAACAGTTTCTATGGTTTTGACATTTGGACTCATAAACATCATTAGTAGACTTTTGCCCCACTATGCTGTTCATGTATATTCTCATTTGCGATTGTGTGTGCTGAATGAAAGTGAAAGTCTATTGATCTTAGAGTCAACATTTTCTCTAATTGTATTTTCTTTCTAGAAATAATATTTCATCAGTGCTAAAAAGGGCACCATCAACTTGAAATAATGTCTTAGTGCAATTTCTCATATTATAAACATTTCATAGAGGCGCTGAATAAAATGGATGATCTATTGTTTTTATAATGAATTTTCTCTTCCCAGTGCAACATTTCTGGTTTAGTTTTTTCCCATGTCAATTCAGGTGGATTGATGAAATTAGGCATTAATTATCTTATTAAAAAACTACATTGTTAGAAGCTGCATTTGATTTGTGGAAAGTATAGAAAAGTACTATAAAGGGAGCATAGGTGGACACAAATCTTAATAATCTTTTGCTGGTTCAATTTTACTCTGGGTTTTTTTTAAGGAACCAAAATATGTAAATACTGCTCAACAGTCTAGTCAATAATTGTATATTAACAGTCTATGGAAGAGCAGCTAGGTGGTGCAGTGGATAGAGCATTGGCCTTAGAGCAGGAATACCTGGGTTCAAATCCGACCTCAGACACTTAATAATTACCTAGCTGTGTGGCCTTGGGCAAGCCACTTAACCCCAGTGCCTTGAAAAATCTAAAACAAAACAGTCTATGGAGGCATAAACAGAATGAAGAATTGAAAATGTATAGTGCAAAACATTGTACTAAATACTGGGGATACAAATAGAAATGTAAGGCCATCCCTGCCTCAAGAAGTTCACATTGTAATGGGGAAGACAGCATGGACAAAGTTTAGCTCTATCTGATGGTGCTTAGAATGTAGCAGCAAAGCATGACAATAAGAAATTTATTTTTGACCTACTATATTTTAAGTACTCTGCCTACACTGGGTCTACAAAGAAAAGCAAAAAAAAAAAATCCCTGATCTAAAGGAAGTTACATTCTAAGAAGAGGGACAACATGACTCCAAAACTATGTACAAACTAAGTACATGGAAAATAAAGTGGCAATCATTTCAGAGGAAAGGCATTTATATTAAAGAGTATCACAAAGGTTCTTTTAGAAAGTAATATTTCAGATAAAACCTGATGAAACCAAAGAAACCAAGATGTGGAAAGAAAGCAGGGAAGCCAAGAAACAGACCTGAAGAAAAAGGGAATTCCAGACATGGAGGGTCAGTGCAAAAACATGGGTTAGATGATGGTTTTGTGTGTGTGTGTGTGTTTGTGTGTGTGTTTGTGTGTGTGTGTGTGTGATAACATGGAGACCACAGTCACTGTATTATAGATTAAATAGAGGAGAATTAACTGTAAGAAGCATGGAAAAGTAGAAAAGACAAGGTTATGAAGGACTTTAAAAGCTTAAAAGAGAATTTTTATATTTGAGTCTAGAGGAAATAGGGAGCTACCTAAATTTACTGAATAGGTGGTGAGTGACATAGTGAGATCTGAATTTTAGGGAGATCACTTTGTGTGGAGGAAGCATGGAGAAGGAGACTTAAGGCAGGGATACCCAAAAGATTATTACTTTAGAGCCATAGGGGAGTAGATTGATACATTCTTTCGATTATGAATGACAGTATTCATTGATTAGGATTCCAGATCTAGAAAGGAGTGACCTTTCCTTATGCCCCTAAAGCCTTTCCCCTGGAGATACCCTTCCTTTAAATTTTCTATGCAATTTGTAATTATCTAATTATTTGCAACTTGGCTTTCTTCTTAAGTTATGAGCTCCCTGAGGTCAGGGATGGTTTTTGCCCCATTTTGTATCCTTAACATTTAGCACAATGTCTAGCATAAAATGAATACTTAATAAATTTTGTTGATTTGGCTTTTTTTTTGGTAAGGGTACTTGGGGGTGGGGCCAGCAAGAAGATACCAGGATGTAAAGTGAAGTCCGAAAGGGGCCAGTTAGATTTGAGATAGAAGCTTGGTGATGAACTCACCAGTCAAAATAGTGGAGTATCCAGGACAAAATTCCACAGTTGTAAGTCCATCACTTCTTTATTCCTGGTCACCCTTCTTCAGTTAACAGAACTGAAGACTATAATATAATGTAGACTCAAGTTAAGCTTACAATCTATTAAAACAATAAGATATTTTTTCCAGATAGACATCTCATAATTTCTTCAAGTCACAATTATTCCTAAAAGGGGGTCATTGATAGTATCTATTTCACACAATTGTTTTGAGAATCAAATGAGATAATTTATATAATTTCTTGCAAACTAAAACAATATATATATTATTTTTAATCTTATACTGGTAAAACTGACTCTGATGAATCCATATGTATCAGTCTTCATGAAATCCATATTCATAAGCTCAAACAAAAAGGTGGGGTTATTGCTACTTAAAATCATAACAAGTAACAAATAAAAATGTAATTAACAAGGATAAGTTTGATTACTATTAAAACAACTGAGGGCACAATTGAAAGATGCACCAAATGGGTGTCATACTTTTATATTATTAGGTGTCAAAATAAGACTAAACAGTTATCCCTATTTGAATTTTATACTTTGGAAATATACTTTATTTTGTTATAGTGGTTATTCCTACTAGCAAAAAAGACCATAAATTCTCTATGCCTTCTCTTCTTGTGTAATTCCTACTCATTCTTTCTTCTAAATCTTTCTTAGAGGAAATGAATAGAGATTATATTAACATAGTCTGTACTAGGAGAATAAAACAGCATATGTGCTGCTTTTCTTTATTTCATGACTTATTTCTGATGAGATTTTTGTGGTTATGTACAAAGTACTTTACTTGTATCCATAGGCAGTCAATTATATATTCTCTTTATAAAGACATGATAAATTGTGGAGTTGTGTTTTGATGAGAGACATATGAATGTTCTGAATTAAATGAAGTTCAGGTTTGGGTTTCTTGTAACATTTCACCAACAAATCCTGGCACAAGGTCTATTGCCTTTTTCAATCAATGTTATTAGATGTGTTTTTTTTCCCCATAAATAGTTACTTGCATTTGTATTTATGTTGTTCTGGTATGCATCTTACATGTAGACTTCCAAATATTTTGTACATTCTATGGTAATTTCAATTAGAATTTCTTTCCCTCTTGGGTTTTATCAGTATTATTTGCCTGGATTTATTTTATACCCTACAAATTTGACAGTGGTGAATTATTTCAAGCAATTTAGTTGACTCTTTGGGGTTCTTTTTTAAAACTTGATATTTTATTTTCCCTTGGACACATGTAAAATTATTTTGCTGTTCATTCTTATAAGATTGAGTACCATTTTTCTCCCTTCCTCCCTCCTCACTTCCCCTAGCTAGAAAATGAGCAAGTTTATATAGTTTATAAATGTGTAGTCATGGAAATATTTCCATAATAGCTATGTTTTGGTTCATTTACTTATTTATTGATTTATTGATTGATTGATTCATTCATTTATTTCATCCATATGCACATGTTCATTTTTAAGTTACAAAATTTACTTTCACCCTCCCTTCCCACCTCCCTCCTCTCAGTGCCAGTCTGGTTAGCATTGCATGTAAATATTTTTAATAAACAAGCTTAGAAATAGTCATTTTTGGCATGAGGAATTAGGATTGAGGGAAAGAGATAAATAAGAAATAATTTTTATAACATGTTCATCTGATTTTGAAGGTTTATTTTTTTGTTTTGTTTTTCTTCCCCAGCGATAACATTGTCCAAAGCTGGTATAATACAGTTATCCTAGGTCTCTGAATTGCTGGGAGGAACTTCTTCCATAAAGGTTGATCATCCCACAATGTTGTTGTTGATGTGTACACTTTTCTTTTGGTTCTGCTCCCTTCATTCAGCCTCAGATCCTGTCAGTTCATGCTTCTCTAGAGTCCGACCATTTATGATTTCTTAGAGAACAATAATATTCTAATATGAATACTAGTATTCGTAGTAACTTGTTTAACCATTTCCTAATTGATGGATATCCCCTCAATTTCCAATTCTTTGCCATTACAAAAATCTTACTATTAATATTTTGAAACATATAGGACTTTTCCCATTTTTAATGATTTCTTCTGGATATAGGTCTATAACTGCAATTGTGGGGTCAAAGGGTATGAACAGTTTTATTGCACTTTGGGCATAGTTCCATATTGCCCTCCAGAATGGTTGGATTCATTCACAACCCCACCAGCAATGTATTAATATCCCACTCCTCCCACAACCTCTACAATATTGATCTTTTTCCCTTTTTCTTATCTTGGCCAATCTGACAGATGTGAGGTCATGCTTCATTGTTGTTTTAATTTGCATTTCTCTAATAAATAATGATTTGGAGCATTTTTTCATATGATTATATATAGATTTAATTCCTTCATTTGAAATCTGTCTATTCATATTCTTTGACCATTTATTAATTGGGGAATGACTTGTAACCTTATAAATTTGATGCAATTCTCTATATATTTTAGAAATGAGACCTTTATCAGAACTCCTAATTGTGAAGATTGTTTCCCAGTTTTCTGCGTTCCTTGTAATTTTGGCAGCATTGCTTTTATTAGTGCAAAAACTTTTTAATCTAATATAGTCAAAATCATTCATTTTACATTTTATAATGTACTCTAATTCTTGTTTGGTCATAAATTTATCCCCTTTCCATAGATCTGATAGAGTATTTCTTGGTCTATTAATTTATCTGTGGTGTCACCCTTTATGCCTGAATTCTGTATCCATTTTGACCTTATTTTGGTATAGGGTGTAGGATGTAGATCTATGCCTAGTTTTTATCATGCTATTTTCTACTTTTCCCAACAGTTTTATCAAATAGTGAGTTCTTATCCCAGAAGCTGATGTCTTTGGGTTTGTCAAACAATAGAATGCTGTAGTCATTTATTGTGGTTTCTTTTGAACCTCTCCTAATCCACTGATCCATTACTCTATTTCTTAACCAATACCAGGCTGTTTTGATGACTGCTTTAATGTTTAGTGTTAGATCTGGTAGACTAGGCTACCTCCCTTGCTATTCTTGACCTTTTGTTGCTCCAGATGAATTTTGTTACTATTTTTTCTAGCTTGGGAAAAGTAATTTTTTTGATAGTTTGATTGGTATGGCACTGTATAAGTAACTTAACTTGAGTAGAATTCTCATTTTGATTATATGAGCTCAATCTAACTATGAGCAATTGACATTTTTCCAATTATTTAGATCTGATTTTATTTGGATTATAAGTGCTTAAAAATTGTGTTCATGCAGTTTCTGGGTTTATCTTGGGAGCATAATAGCTATGTTGTGAAAGAAAACATAGATGACCCCCAAAGAAAAGAGAAACCTCAAGAAAAATAAGGTAAATGAAAGTATATTTTAATTTGTATTCTGAAAACCACCAGCTCTTTCTCTGGGGATGGATAGCATTATTTATCATATGTCATTCAGAGTTGTCTTGTCATGGTATTGCTGAGAGGAACCAAGTCATTCACAGCTCATCATCCTACAATATTTCTCTTACTTTGTACAGAGTACATTTCACTTTATATCAATTCATGAAAGTCTTTCCAGGTTTCTCTGGGAGCATCCTGTTCATCATTTCTTATAGCAGACTAGCATTCGATGATAATCACATACCATAATTTTTTCAACTGTTCCCCAGTTCACAGGCATCTCCTCAATTTCTAATACCTTGCCAACAAAAAAGAGCTGGTACAGATAACCTTGTGCATATAGGCCATTCTTCCTTTTTATTTTTCATCTCTTTTGGGACACAGATGTAGTAGTGCTCTTCCTGGGTCAAAAGATATGCTTAGCTTTATAGCTTATAGCTATTGACATAGCTCCAGATTGCTCGACAGAATGGTTTGAATGAGTTCACAACTCCATCAACAATAATCAGTCTCATTTTTGGTACATTCTCTTGGAGGGGATTTGTAATTTTCCTTTTTTTGTCTCTAATAGCCAATCTAAGAGGTGTAAGGTAGTATTCAGAATTATTTTAATTTGCATTTCTCCAATCAATAGTAAGAATATATTTATGACTGTAGATAGCATGAATAATCTCATCTGAAAACTGTTCATATCTTTTGATCATTTATCAATTGAGGAATGGCTCTAATTTTTATAACTTTGATTAATTTTCTATAGATTTGAGAAATGAGGCCATTATCAAAGAAACTTGCTTCAAAGTTTTTTTTCAGTTATTTTTGCTTACTGTATTTCCCTCCATTCTATTTTCATCATTTATTCTATTCTCTCTCTTTCATATTTTCTTTTCTCAAAAGTATTTTTCTTCTGGCTACCCTTATCCCAAACCACCCTCCTTATCATCACCTCCCCCTATTACTTTCTTGTAGAGTAGGATAGATACAAGATAGCCCAATTGAACATCTTTAAGTCCTTTATGATTTCTCCTCTCCTGTTTGCCTTTTAATTCTTCTTTTGAGTCTTATATTTGAAGATTATATTTTCTGTTCAGGTCTGGTCTTTTTATCAGGAAATTTGAAATTTCCCTATTTCATTGAATGTTCATCTTGTCCTCTGAAAGAGTATACTCAGTTTTGCTGGATAGTTGATTCTAATTGTAATGCAAACTCTTTTGCCTTTAGGAATAGCATATTCTAAGGCCCATGATCCTTTAATTTGGAATTT
This sequence comes from Macrotis lagotis, assembly GCF_037893015.1. NCBI lineage: Eukaryota > Metazoa > Chordata > Mammalia > Peramelemorphia > Peramelidae > Macrotis > Macrotis lagotis. The sequence goes on along the minus strand of NC_133664.1, from coordinate 65,279,212 downwards.
TCTAAATCTTGTGTTATCCTGACTGTCACTCCATGATACTTAACTTGTTTCTTTTAATTGCTTCCTAATTTCTTTCTAATTTTCTCCTTGACCTGGATGCTCTGGAATTTGGCTATAATATTCCTGGTGGCTTCTATTTGGGTATCTCTTTTTAGGAAGTGATCAGTGGATTCTTCCAATTTCTATTTTATTCTCTTGATTTAAGATAAGGACATTTTCATTGATGATTTCCTGAAAGATGATATCTAGGCTCTTTTTTTAAAATAATGACTTTCAAGTAGTCCAATAATTTTTAAGTGATCTCTCTTGGATCTATTATCAGGTCAGTTGTTTTTCCAATGAGATATTTGACATTATCCTCTAGTTTTTCATTCTTATTGTTGAGTTTTTATAAAATTGTTAGCTTCCATTTGCTTAATTTTAATTTTTAAAGAAGTATTTTCTTCACTAAACTTTGTACCTCCTTTTCCATTTGACCAATTCTACTGATTAAGGAGTTTCCTCCTGCATCAAATTTTTGTGCTTCTTTTTTCTATTTGACCCATTCTGTTTTTAAGACATTCTTCTCTTTTTTGGCTTTTTATACCTCTTTTACATTTAAACTTGTCTGTTTTTAGTGTTACTTTTTCAGTATTTTTGCCTCCTTTATCAAGCTGTTTACTTGATTTTCATGTTTTTATTGCATCACTACCATTTCTCTTCCCAATTTTTCCTCTTTCTCTCTTGATTTTCAAAATCCATTTTTGCGCACTAAGATCAATTCATATATTTTCTTGAGGTTTGGAGCTTTGATTTTGCTATCTTCTACTGAGTCTGTCTTTTGACTTTTCTTGAGATCATAATGTTTATCTATGGTCATGTGTTTTTTTTTTCTGTTGGGTAATCATTTTCCTATTCATGACTTGACTTAAATTCTTTGTTAAAGTAGGTTTCTGCTTCTAGATTGGAAAGCACATTCTCCCAAGCTTTTGGGGTTTTGAACAGCTTTTTTTTCAGAATAACTTTTGGGTACCTGTAGGTTTTCAGTTTTTCCAAGGTGGTATAATCTAAGGAGATGTGTTTCACCACTTTCCTCACCTGTATTTTGGTTTCTGAGTTACCACAAGCAATCTTTTCTGCACTGTAACTGTGTGGAGGATCTCTTCCCTACGACTGTAAATTTCTGGTGGTATACCACTTCCTTACCCTTGAATATGGGTAAAACAACAGAGTCCAGCTTCAGTGCTAGCAAAGAGACCTCTAATATCAGCTTTTGATTCATTTTTGAAATGCATTTTAAAAAAATTGACAATTCAAGTGAATACATTTGACTCTGGTACATTTTTCCTCTGCAAGTTCATGTATATCTTTATATCTTTTTTAATTTCCTCTTCTACAATTAGATAATTTAAATTCTCTGTTTCTTGCCCTATTAATTTAGGTATTTTCTTATTTAGTAAAAAATCATTTATGTCATTTAATTTTGTTGGCTTTGTTGTCATATAATTGGACAAAATATGATAATTTTTCATTTTTTCAATTTGTTCTGATTTTTTTCACTTTTGATAACAGTATTAACTTCCCCTCTTCTTTTTAATCAAGGTGGCAAGTTTTTATCTATTATCTTGGTTTAAAAACTTTTAGTTTTATTTATTAATTTAATGGATTTTCTCCCCAATTTCATTAGTTATTTCTTTATTTTTCAGTATTTCTTATTTCAATGTTTAAAATTGAGGTTTTTAATATTTGTTGATTTTATAGAATTTTAGTTATTCTCAATTCTCAACATAAATGTTTAGAAGGATAATTTTTCTGCCAAAGAATTCTAATTGAATCCTTAAGCTTTTGGAATGTTGTCTCATTGTAGTCATTATCTTTAATGAAATTATCTGTTATTTCTGTGATTTGTTCTTTGATGTAATGATTCTTTAGGATTAATTAATTTGTTTCAATTGATTTTTAGTACATTTTAGTGATATTTTATTTGTAATAATTTTATACCCTTATAATCATTGTGTTGCCTGAAGTATAAAATATTTCTGTTTTTCTACATTTGTTCTGATAATATTTTAAAAGGGTTGAATACAACTGAATTATCTGTGTACATGTAAATATGTATGTATGCATGAGTGGGGGTTTGGTCATAAGCAAAACAAACCTTAGCTTGAAGAATGAAAATGAAGAAATGTTTGAAAGAACTTCAAATAAACAAAAAGCATACGATAATAGAATGATTATAAATATGTAATTAACTATCATAGCTGTAAATATTAATGGAATGAATATATAAATAGATTATCTATATCTATATGTCCATATATATGTACATATGCATTATGTTTCTACTTAGTAATCACCAGAGGTGTATTATATCTAATATATTTTCTAAAATTCTACTCAATCCTACTTAATTTCTTTATGTTTATTTTTTATTAGATTTATCTAGGGATGATAAGGGTAAATTGATGCTTTATTATTATAGTAGCATCATCTATTTTTCCTTGTGATCTCTTTATTTTTTCCTCTATTTGTTAGAAAATATGTCATTGTACAGATGTATATATGTAGATGTGTGTATATATGTACATACTATTGAATCCAACTCATTGTCTATGTTAACTCAGCTCTTATTTCCCACTTTATCCCTTTTAATTCATTTTTTAATTCATTTAATTCATTTTAATTCATTTTAATTCATTAATAATTTTTACTTTTGCTTTACCTGAAGACATAAGGAGAGGTAATGGGGATTCTTGCCTCTGAAATATTACTTTCTGATGAGATTATTAGTTTTATTGATATTATTAGTATTATTAGTTTTACTTAACTTTTACAAAAGACCTCTCATGAAGTGAGAGTAATCTGAATATTTGAAGTGTAAAAACAAAACACATCAATAAAATCTAAAATAAATCAAGCAACAGCAGCAACAACAAAACCCAAAGGATTTAGTAACCTTAAAGAATTTAAATCATTTTTTTAGCCCTCTGGCCTAATGTGTACTGCTACCCACCTAATACTTTAGGGATCATAACTGATTGATAGATGTGACAACACCCATAGGAACAATACATTGTAAAAATAAATCAATGGATAAGTAAATTAAAAAATTAACCTTTTGTAACCATACACATTCAACCATTAATCTAAAGTACCTCCAGGCTGCTCCTGTTGACTCCATAACTTATTCTCTAAGCCCTTAGGTTCAAGGAGGAAAGTGTTCTATTAGAAGCTCCATTCATCCATGCATTTGCAGCCTTAAAAAGCTTTTGGTTTAGCTCCAGCCATCCTCTTTCACATGTAAAAGTGCTATTTGACTCTTTCGTGTATGACCATTCTATGTTATTCTCCAAACAAACTAAACCCTCTCCCCCATCCCTGAACCCCTAAATTTTGCACCTGAAATCCACACATTATTCTATCAATTGGGGTCTGATGGTACTTGATCTGTTAAACTTAAATTATCTCTGCGAAAAACACAAATCAACCATAGCAATACTTTAACTTGGAGTAATATATCAAATTTGCTGTTCAGTCATTAAGCAAGACTTTGGACAGTAATTTTAGAAAGAGGGTTAGATCAGGTGAGACCAATCATTCTGAAAGTATAAACTGGATATGTCTGGGGATTTCTGAAAGCCTTTAAGGGATCCACAAGGTCAACAGTATTTTCATTGCAATATTACCATTTTAATTTTGAATACAGTAAATATTGACAGAGCTGACAACCAAAAGCTCTTTGGTAGATACTGAACAACTTTAAGAGTGTAAAGGAAGTCTGGAGACCCAGAAAGTTTTAGTCTTCACAACGGGTGGATCTCTTCAGTGGAATATTTAGGGGAAATAAGGATTGAAAAGCCCTCCCATCCTAAGTGGATGAGAGCTAAAAGGAAAGAGGACACAAGAAAGAGACCAGAGAGGCAGAACAAAATTTTCACTTTCTAATTTTTTGGCGGGCTAGTTCTACTTGAAGAATGTCTATTTGAAGGAAAAACTAGTCAACATAAATTTCTGCAAGATCAGAAAAGGAACTAAGAGCTAGAGGCAATCCATTCTCTCACTTTCTTGACAAGATAATGGACAAAGTCTTCTGTACTATATGCTCCCTCTAGTGCATCATTCTAGTATTGAAAACGTATTAGATAAGGTTGGCAATTGCTCTTGGAAGAAGGGATGGTTTACTGTTCCATTCAGCCAGCTTGAGGAAAGAAGTCACACATGAGGAAATGACTTTACTGTATTTTTGCTTATCTAGAATTTCCAATTTGGATTCAGAGCCTATGGCTTAAATAAATTTACATGGATTCTTGGTATCAGCAAACCATCTAGTTTAAACTCTAATACTTATTGTATACAATTTATATGATTTAGAGGGGGCCTTGGAAATAATATATTCCAATTTTTCATTTTACAAATGAAGAAGTTAAAGGTAAAAAAAAGGAAATAATTTGTGATAAGTTACATAGATGAGAATTATAGGCAGTTACTGTAGTTACAGCAGTAGAATGTTGGATCTGGAGTCGAGAAAACTGAGCTCAAATCAGTCCCTGGTACTTACTAGTGTGTGATCTTGGGGATAATAATAGCATCTACTATCCCATAGGATGACTGTGAAGATGAAAAGAGACAATATTTGTAAAGTGTTTTGTTAATGCTAGCTAATAGTTAACAGAACTGGGATTTGAATCTAGGTTCCCCAGTTCAAAATCCTTTGCTCATTCTATTCACTGACTTAAATGGTTTTCTTAAAAGTAACACTACACTGTGACTTAAGCAATACTTACACAAATGATTTAAGGAATCTATGTTCATGTATTTTAGATTGTGAATATACATTCACACATCTCATGTCACTGTTTCCTTTCTTTCAACATATATCACTTGAATGTCTAAGATGCACAAGACTAGTCATGTGATAAATTTTGTTCTTTTTTTCTTCAGAGAGAGTGTTATTCAAATGACTCTGAAATTGGATAACAGCTTCCAGGAAAGGGATACATGGTAAAGGGACTTGTACACTAATTTCAATAAATGCAAAAGAAAAATAGAGTTGAATACTTAAATTTATCTTGATTACTAATTACAACTATTTAAGGGTGAACTTCAAGCTTGTCAGACAGAGATCTCTGAACAAGATTGAAGAATTACAATATAGCTGGGGAACATTAGGACATGCTTTTGGAACCAGAGGATCTAGGTTTGAATTCTGATTTTGTTAATAGACGTGACTAACTTTGAGCAAATCATTTTAATTTTGTGGATCTTAATTTCTTTACCTGTAAGATGAAGAGGTCAGAGTAGTCAATTTGCAAAATCCTCTCCATTCCCAAGTCACTGAATCTACAATGCATTTGCCTTTAGTAAAAGGGTCAGAAGCTAAAAATGGCCTGCTTTGAGGGAAAACAAATTAAGACTATAAACAGTATGAGTACCCTGAAGTAGCAGATATATTTACATGCAGAAGGGGAATGAAAGTCATATCTTATTCTTTTCATCCACATATATTTAGCAGCAGCATTAATCTAAAACAGAAAGGATCATTACTGCTCATCACCCCCCCCTCCCAAGAGGGTTTCAGATAATGGAATTTGGTTTGTTTAGTCATGGTACAATATATAAGCTTTTAAACAATTTAATGTTATTTATTGTTAGGGCTGCATTTTCTCCCTGTTACTTCTCTCTCCAATATTCAGAAAACTAGTAAAACAAAAAATCCTTTTACAAATATGTATGGTGAAATAAAATCAATTTTCTCAATGGGTATGTCCAAAAATATGCCTTCCTTTCTCCTTGAGTCCATTACATCTCTATCTGGTTCACGGGTCTTCTGGAATTGCATTTGATCACTGAGATACAACCATGACTAGAAACCAAATATATCTAATAGGACCTGAGAAGTTCAGTAAGCCTTTTGCAATCTAATAGGAGATATATGTTTTGATAAAAGCTAAGTCAAAAAAGTCTTTCAGTTCTTTAAAGAGCAAAAGAAAGATCAAGGCAGGGATTGGACCCTTGTTAGGGGCTGATGGTAAGAGGATACTTTATGACGGAGAGGAATGTGACATATGCAACCCTTCTTTTGCTTATATTTCCTAAGAAAAATAATCTCAAGAAAGAATGAATAAAAGGGAATTCAAACCCAAGAAAAGTGAGGATGTGTGAGAAACATCTATCTATATTTAGTTCAAATCACCTAATTTTAAGTACTTGAAAGACTGTTTCATGAAAGAAAGATTAAAAACATTTCATATCACTCGAAAGGGTAGAACTAGGATGAATAAATAAAAATTTTAGGGAGGGAGATTTCAGTTTTGTAGATGTTTTTGTTGCTTAGATTGGGGCACCTTTATTTTGCCAAGATTGTTAGTTTAGGGACATTCATGGTGTATTCTTATTGCTGATTGACAGAGGAATTGTGACCTACACCATTTTTGACCTAGGACAGTGTAGCCTTCCTTCAGTATCACTGCCACATTAATGATATTTTTGATTCTTATAAGGCGTATCAATAATTTAAGCAACTAGTCTAGGGTCATATAGCTAATAAGTGTTTGAGTTTAGATTTTAACTTCAGATTTCCTGGTTTTAAATCCCATGCTCTATCCACTGTACCACCAACTATAATTCTTTCTATAGAATGGCAAACCATTTTCTAGGAGACTCAAAGCCTGTTCCTTTGTCTCCAAATTTGGTGCTTTTTCTACTACACATCCAAGCTAATCCCTATGACCTCTCTTGTTCTAGATACTATAGTTTCAATTTATTCATTCTAAGGCCAAATTTTCATCTTTTTTTTTTTTTTTTGATTTTGATTTCACTCCATTTAGTGATATTTCTTTTTGAAGAATGTTTTTTTCTTTTTTTCTACAGAAATTTCAAAATCAAGAAAGGGAAGAGCTCCCAAGTCCATCATAGCTTCCTGGGAGTTGGAGCTGACTTGCATGAAACAGATTAAGAAGCACCGTAGGGAAATTGCTGCATTTCTCTTGCCATCAATCACTTAAAATGTGTGAGCAAGCAAAAGACTGTCTTTAACCAAAACTACATTAGAAGAGTCAGGGAAATTAGGAAAGACTAAACCCATTGTGCCTCCAGGTATTTGCTTGGAAAACCAACTTCTTGTCATGCAGTGGTTTCTATGCTGGTGAGGGGTATGTGAATTTATAGGCACATCTTTCAGTAAACAAATATACTTCCTGTAGGGTGCATAAATAACATATATCATATTTAAAAATTTTAAATGTACTTTGATGTCATTGAATAATAATAGCTCAAGTTAATTTAAAATCATTTATTCATTCATACCAGTCTTTATTCTTGTGTATTTTCTTTTAAAAAATATTTTATTGATGCATTTTGTTTTTACAACCCAGATGCTTCACCTATCTCTCAGACTGGATCTATCGATTTTACAAAAAAAAATTAAGAAAAAAAATCTAACAGAGATTATGCATAAAAACACAGAGTCTTCCTTAAGGGACAGAAAATATATAAGGCAATATTCTGTCCTAATAGTCTCTTACCTTTGTAATATGAGAGAGGAGGCATATTCATTATGTCTTCTAGTGATAGATTCATTTCCATCATGTACATGAGAAGAAAATAGGTCATTTATTAAGCACCAACTAGTTTCAGTCACTGTGCTAAGTGCTTCATAATTATTTTGTCATTTGAACCTTAGAAGGTAGATGATGTTTTTATTCCCATTTTACATTTATTTCCATTTAAGTTTCCCATTCAAGGAAATTGAAACAGTCAAAAATTAAATTATTTGCCCAGGGCTGCACAGACAGAAAATATCTAATGTTGAATTTTAATGAAGTCTTCTTGACCCCAGGGTCAGTACTCTTCTACTGTTTTACCAGGCTTCCTTTTCTCTTGGTTCTGTTTATTTCATCTGCATTAGTTCATATAAATCTTCTAATATAATCTTTTCTAATAATCTCTCATAGCCATTTCTCATTGCCCAAAACTACCCCATTACATTCACATGATCAGAAGTGTTTGTTTTTTTAAAATTCCATAATCGATGGAAGCTATGTTTACATTCTTTTACTGTCATCAAGTTAGCTACTATGAATATTTCAGTCTGTATTGGACCTGAATTTTTGTCTTCAGTTTTCTTGTGGTAAATGATCAAAAGTTATTTAGTCAAAGGATATGAATAGTATAATCATAGTTCCTGTATAATTACAAGTGGAAATCCTGAGCTTCTGAAAGAACTTCACAACTTTACCAACATTATATCGGTCTTATAACATACAATTTTTTTAGTCATCTTTGCTATGATCTGATATGAAATCTCAGATAGTTTTGGAATGTCTTTATCAAAGGTTTAAAATTTGTTTTCATGTGGATATTTATATTTTGTAATTCTAATTTAGAAAATATATTCCTTGACCACTAGAGAATTATTCAATGATAAAAATTTATGTTAATTCTCCACATGTACTGGAAATAAGACTTTTCATTAGTTATATTGGATGCAAATATTTTCCCCATATAATTGCCGGTTTGTTTGTAATGCTTTTTTCATTGTTTTTCTTTTTCCAAGGGCTTTAAAAAGCTATTTTATAGTTGAACTATATATTTTATTTTTTATGATTTCCTCTATTTCATATTTGGTTAATAAATTTCTACCTAGTCATTGTTATAAAAGTCATTGTTATATCTGTTAATAATATCTGTCCCAATTTTTCCATATCCCCTCCAACATTTGTCATATTTCTTTTCTGACCTATCTGACAGATATGAGGTAGTATCTTGGAATTATTTTAATTTGCATTTTTTAAAATTAATAGTGATTTGGAACATTTTTATAGGATTATAGTTTTAAGTTCTTTATAAAACTGCCCATTTATAGCTTGTGCTTTTATTTCTAAGATCTTAATACTTCTCATCTTCCTTATGAGACTTCCAGTCATGTTCTTAATCATAGTAAACCATGAACCTGTTGGCTTCTTAGTTGATCTTTTCTTGAATCTGTCCCAATACCTTTAAATTTTCCTCCTGAATGCAGTATCTTTCCTAACTCACTTTTCTCCACTCTTATCTATCCTACTGGTAGGAGAATTGAGATGCTGGGTGGTGTAGAAATAGTGATCTTCAGATGTTTTGATTTGCATTGCATTGCTAGAGAAACAGCTATATGCAGGCATTTAGAAAGAAGGGTTTGGGGGTCCAAAGAATAGGGAATGATCTGGGGCATATGATTTGGTAAAACCAACAATAAATTATTTGGTTTTTTTCCTTAGAATTTCAGCATTGTGAAGGCTAGGTTACTTCCTTCGTAACCCCACTGCCTAAGTATGGTGCATGACAAGAGTAGGCATTTAGTAAATGTGTATGTACTGATTAATATTGATGGAAGACTGCTTTGGTCATATCAAAGGAAGACAGAAATGTAGAAACAGCAATGAAGAGGTCAACTTTATGATATGCTAGGAGTGTTCATGGGCATCTGTTGGGCAACATCATATCACATATTATTACTGAACAAAGGCATACCATGAGGATAATATGTATGGGGAACAAGGGAGAATTAAAAACATGATGTCAGACCCAGGCTAGTAATGACCTATGTGAATTGTGACAGCTGAACTGGTTTCTAGGTCCCATCCCTTAGAACCACCACAAGCTATACTTGTGCTGCTGGCAGTATTTGATAATCATCACTTTTGATACTTTAAAGTAATACCAGCAGTATTGTAAAAAGGTTTTTTGTTGGTGTTGTTTATTTGCTTTTAGTTTTTATCAGTTAATAAATAAGTATTTAAATGCTGTTCTAAACATTGGGGACACAAAGAAAGGTGGAAACATGGTCCTTGCCTTCAAGTTGTTAATATTTCAATGGGGGATATACTATTCATGATATAATACATGATTCAGTTTATATACAAGGTGATCTTATACAAGCTGTGAGTTATAAACATCTTCATGAAAGGCATGCTGATGGTGGGGCAGAGTCAGAGGAAGGCATTACAGCAACTTTAGCTACTGAATGAAGTGAGTGATTCCTAGGAACTACTTTTTTTTTATCTTCCGTTCTCCATTGACAGCAAGAAGACACAGGGGCTTTTCTTGAGCATGGTCTCTAAAACTTAGCCCTCTTCTGGGAAGAAAGAAGGGGAGGAGGGGAAGGAAGAAGGAGAATAGAAATTAAAAAGAAAGGAAAAGAACAAATAAATGTATTCCTGTATCACATAAATACAACTTTTCTTGACAAGGGTAAAGGTCCCTAAGTAATTCTTATAGTATGGACTCAAACCCTTCACCATCTTGATTGGTCTTTGTTGTATATTTTAACTCATTAATGTTTTTCTTAAACCGTGGCACCCAGAATTTAACAAAATTCTCCAGATGAAGACTTATGAGGACCAAAAGTAGTGAGACTAATTCTTCCTTGTCCCTGGAAAATATGCTTTAATGACACTAAGACTCTATTAACTTTTTTTGCTGCCATAGCACACTGCTGACATTTTTAATTGGTCATTAACTAAAACATTTAGATCTTTTCCACACAAACTGCTATCTAACCATGCTTTCCCCCTTCTGAATGTAGGAAGACGACTTTTTTTTAACACAAGCGTATGTACTTACATTCATCCCTGTTGGATTTTATCTTGTTAGATTCAACCCAAAGTGAAGAGTTTATTGGATCCTGATTCTGTCATCTGAGGCATTAGCTATCCTTCTTGGCCTGGTGTTATCTCTACTGTAGCTGAGAATGCTATGTTTGCCTTTATCCAAGTCTGATGCTAGAGTCAAGTAAGTTGTCACTGGAGATCTTTCTTGCTGACATTGATTTATTAATGATCATTCTTTGGGTTTGGCCATTTGGCCAGGTTAGAACCCATAAAGTTGTATTATTTCCTTCTATAGTTGTCCTCATTCTCTCAAAATATATGTGATACTTATTCAAAAACTTTGTTTATCTGTCTATACCATTACCTTCACCTACCTGTTTAGTAACTGTTTAAAAGTATTTATTATTAAGAGAAAGGTTTTTATTTCATTTTATAATAAAACATTGTTAAGATATTTTTCTTATTGAATAAAATGAATTTTTGACTTCTTAATTCTAAGTCAAAATGCAGGTAAATTTTAGTAGTTTAAATAGCTGATTAACATTCTCTAAGTAAGCATTTGTTAAATGTCTACTATGCATCAGGCTTTGAGGATAGAAAGTCAAAAATAAAGCAGTCTGTGCTTTCAAGGAGCTTACATTCTATAAAGTGATACAATACATGAATATAAACAAAAGAAATGCAAAATAATACCAAGGTAATTTAGTGGGGGGAGATCATTAAGGATTTGGAGGCTTAAGGAAAAACTTCATTGAGAAGTGCTATTTGATTTTTTTTTTTTTAAGGTTTTTGCGAGGCAAATGGAGTTAAGTGGCTTGCCCAAGGCCACACAGCTAGGTAATTATTAAGTGTTTGAGACCCATTTGAACCCAGGTACTCCTGACTCTAGGGCAGGTGCTTTATCCACTGCACCAGGGAGCTGCCCCTATTTGATTTGTCTTAAAGGAATTCAGAGATCCTCCTTGAGGAGGGGAGATATTGCATTCCAGGCATGAGAAGGGTGACAAGTGTAAAGACAAAGACAAAAGTGATAAAGAACCATGTGTAAAGATAACAAAGAAGTCAGCTGGGTTGGACCATATTTAGAAAGACAATGAATAATGCATAATAAATCTGAATAGAAAAAGTTCAGACCAGGTTGTTGCTGTTGTTTCCTTGTGTCCAACTGTTCAGGACTTTACTATGAGGTTTTCTTGACAAAGATATTGGAGTGGTTTGTCATTTCCTTCTTCAAAGGATTAAGGCAAACAAAGGTCACATGACTTGCCCAAAGTCACACAGGCTAGAAAGTGTTTTGGCTGGATTTGAATTTAAATATGTTGAGTCACCTTGATGTGTCCTTTTATATAAATAAGCATACAGGTAAGTTTGAATCCAAGCAAGTTTTAACTAAAGACCTGAAATGAATATCCCATTTCTCCAGGATTATAGTAGAGTTGAAATTTCGTTGGAATATACTTTATTCTTAGGACTACATAAGACTTGAGGTGAGAAGCAAACTATAAAATGTCTGCCTGCTTCCACCCACACACATTTCTTAACTGACATGCCTGTTTTCTTAATTATTACTATTTAAGGCCAATTCATGTCTATGTATTTAGTGTCTTAAATCCTGGAGGTGGGAGACTTAATTTCAAAGCTTTCAATTAGAGATCAGCCAAAATGAGTCACCAAAAAGAGAAAGTAAAGTAGGGAAATAGACTTAGTATATCTATTGAATATATATATATATATATATATATATATATATATATATGTATGTATATATATATATATATATATAATATCAAATCTTTATAGCTACCATCAGTCTTTATTCAGTCTCCCAGTATATAATACTGAATAAGAAGCAATATAAATATCAACATTACGTTAAATACAGTTCTGCCTCTCCACAGATGAGGAAATAAATACAACAAAACCCAGTAATGATAAGGAGCTAGAAATGGAGGCATGTGAAAATTGTACTAGAAGACATTGTTAGGAATATGTATAGGGCTGAGCCATGACCCCTCCCCTCAAATACCCCCCTCCCCTGGATAGCACAGACAGAGCATTGTATATGTGTCCTGGCCATTCATGAGTGAGAAATGTTCATAAGTTTCTCAATAAAGGGCTTGTACCCAAAGGCTTCTGGTTGAACCCCACTTTCTGCCCCATCTCTTATGAACCAAAGATGACTGACCACTGAGCAGAGTCCCTCATTCAGTGGATTTTAGAGGTAGTTAATTTCCACTCTGACTGTCTTTTTTCTCTCTTCTGAACTTATGGTTGGGACTTTTGACAGCTCTTCCTTGGACTTCCCATTAGAAGTGTGTGTATGTGTTGGATTCCTCTCCTTTCCCCAGGTGTCAGTTATGGCAGCAAGAGCTTGCAATAATAAAAGTGAACCTTGGGATCTTGGGGCGGGGGGGGGGCTTTTGCTTTGCGTTCCTTTTCTGAGCACAGGTAACAAGAACAATCATGGAAAAAAGAGATTTTTTAAAAATTTTATTAGAGGACAAGACATTCACTGAGAGGAGAATGACTCATGCAAACTAGACTAGTTAGAGGATAAGATGAGTTGCTTGTCTTTGTGAACAATTTTAAGTATTTGTCAGTATGCATTTATGAGTTTTTTGTGCTTTCAACATTTTATTTGGGAAGAAAATGAATAGCTGTTTTACTTTGTACACTGAATACGTTATCTAGAAGACAAACCTCAAACCTCTATATGATACTCGAATCTCTCACTTTCCTCTGAAGCTTGTGAAGGCAAATGGTTGCCAAGTGACTTGCCCAGGATCACACAACTATTTACTGTCAGAGGTAGAATATGAGCCCACGTCTTCCAGATTCTGAGATTTATGCTCTTTCTTCACTCTAAAACCTGCCATTATTTATGATCATCAATTTTTTTAATCTACACCTATTATTTCATTGGAACAGGAAGTGCTTAGTGATTAGATTCCCTCTACTATAGCAGATGGGCAGCTACCTGAAAATTTAGACTCAGAGTTCCTGCAGGGCAGTATAAAATGATTTGTAAACAGGTGCTAAAGCCAATATGCTTCATATGCAGGACTAAACCCAAGGTCAATTCTCTAAACAACAGTTCAGTCATTTTCAGTTGTGTCAGACTCTTTGTGAACCTATTTGGAGTTTCAGGGAAGACATGCATTTCCTTCTCCAGCTCATTTTACAGATAAGGAAACTGAGGTAAACATGGTTAAGTGACTTACCCAAGGTCACACAGCTAGCCAATGTCTGAGACCAGATTTAAACTCAGAAAGATGAGCGTCCCTAATTTCAGGTCCTGAATTCCATCCATTGTGTCATCTAGCTGCCCTAAAAAACTATGTTATGCTGCCTCTATTATTGATGGTAGGTCATATACTCCAACTCCCTCATTTTGCTCCTGAGAAGACTGAGAGCCAGAGAATTTAAGCAGTGGTAAGTAACTAGTGACAGCAAGTAACTAGTGGAAGGTTTCAAAACCCGGTCTTTTTGACTTTTAAGACCAGCCTGGCCTAGAGTAAAGGTAAAAGTTTGGAGCAAAATATATTTTGCTTCAGCCAAAGTGAAAAAGCAGGGGTAGCAATCCTTACCTCAGACAAAACAATTGCAAAAATAGATAGCATTAGAAGGGATAAAGGGGGAAGCTAGATGGCACAGTGGATAAAGCACTGACCCTGGAGTCAGGAATACATGAGTTCAAATCTGGCTTCAGACACTTGATAATTACCTAGCTGTGTGGCCTTGGGCAAGCCACTTAACCCCATTGCCTTTCAAAAAAAGAGAGATAAGGAAGGAAACTATATCCTCCTAAAAGGTATCACAGACAAAGTGATTACAATACTGAATATATATGAACCCAATGGGATAGCATCTGAATACTTACAGAAGAAGCTGAAAGAACTACAGGAAGACATAAACAGCAAAACTCTACTAGTAGGAGACCTCAACCTCCCACTCTTAGATTTGGATAAATCTAATCATAAAATAAACAATAAAGAAGTTAAGGAGGTAAATAGATTGTTGGAAAACCTAGATATCAGAGACTTATGGATGAAATTGAATGGGGAAAGAAAGGAATATACCTTTTTCTCTGCAGTACATGGAACTTATGCAAAAATTAACCAGGTACTAGGGCATAAAAACCTAATTATCAATTTCAGAAAGGCAGAAATGATGAACACATCTTTCTCAGATCATAATACAAACAAAATCATATGCAATATTGGTCTACGGAGATATGGACTCAATACCAATTGGAAACTAAATAACCTCATTTTTAAAAAAATGAGTGGACCAAACAACAAATTATAGAAAGAATTAGTTAGTTCATCCTGGATAATGAAAATAATGACACAACATACCAAAACCTATGGGATTCCCTCAAAGCATCTGTCAGGGGATATATTATATCTTTAAATGCTTGCATGAATAAATTAGAGAAAGAGGAAATCAATGAACCAAATATGCAACTAAAAAAATAGAGGAAGAACAAATTACCCCCCCCATTAAATACTAAGTTAGAAATTCTCAAAATTAAAGGAGAAAATAATAAAATTGAAAGCAAAACTATTGAATTAATAAATAAAACCAAGAATTTATGAAAAAATAAATAAAATTGATAAACCTTTGGTCAATCTGATAAAAAAAGAAAAAACTAAATTGCTAGTATCACAAATGAAAAAAGTGAACTCACCACCAATGAGGAAGAAATTAAAGTAATAATTTGGAATTATTTTGCCCAACTCTATGCCAATAAATTTGACAATCTAAGTGAAATGGATGAATATTTACAGAAATACAAATTGTCCAGGTTAATTGAAGAGGAGATTAAATACCTAAAAAACCCTTTCTCAGAAAAAGAAATTCAACAAGCCATGATTGAACTCCCTAAGAAAAAATCACCAAGACCTGATGGATTTACAAGTGAATTCTACCAAACATTTAAGGAACAATTGGTTCCAATTCTATATAAACTCTTTGGAAAAACAGGGGAAGATGGAACTATGCCTTATTCTTTCTATGAAGCCAATATGGTGTTGATACCTAAACCAAGAAGAGTTAAAACAGAAAGAAAATTATAGACCTATCTCCCTGATGAATATAGATGCAAAAATCTTAAATAAAATCTTAGCAAAATTCTTACAAGTTATCACTAGGATAATACATTATGACCAAGCAGGATTTATATCAGGAATGCAGGGTTGCTTCAATACTAGGAAAACTGTTAGTATAATTAATTATATCAATAACAAACCTATCAGAAATCATATGATTATATCAATAGATGCTGAAAAAGCTTTCGGAAAAAAAGAATACCTATTCCTACTAAAACACTAGAGTGTACGAATAATTAGACTGTTCCTTAGAACAATTAGCAGTATCTATTTGAAACCATCAGCAACCATTATATTCAGTGGGGAGAGGCTAGAGGCATTCCTAATAAGATCAGGGGTGAAACAAGGATGCCCATTATTACCACTACTATTCAATATTATATTAGAAATGTTAGCTTCAGCAGTTAGAGAAGAAAATGAAATTGAAGGAATTAGAATTGGGAAGGAAGAGACAAAACTCTTACTCTTTGCAATGACATGATGGTATACCTAGAGAGTCCTAAGAAATCATCTGAAAAACTACTGGAAACAATTAGCAATTTTAGCAAAGTTGCAGGATATAAAATGAACCCTCATAAATCCTGAACTTTTCTATATATGACTAGCAAGATACAGCAGGAAGAGCTAGAAAGAGAAATCCAATTCAAAGTAACCTCAGACAATATAAAATACCTGGAAGTCTATTTGCCCAGGCAGACTCAGAAACTTTTTGCAAACAATTATAAAACACTTCTCACACAAATAAAATCAGATTTAGACAACTAGGCAAAGATCAATTGCTCATTGATAGGTCAAGATAACATAATAAAAATGACAATTCTACCAAAACTAAACTACTAAACTATCTGTTTAGTGCCCTACCAATCAAAATTCCAAAAAAATTACTTTTAATGACTTAGAGAAAGTTGTAAGTAAATTCATATGGAGAAATAAAAAGTCAAGAATTTCCAAGGATTTAATGAAAAAAAAAGTGCAAAAGAAGGGGGCTTAGCCCTACCTGATCTAAAATTATATTATAAAGCATCAGTCATAAAAACTGTCTGGTATTGGCTAGGACATAGAGTGATGGACCAATGGAATAGACTAGGTGCAATAGCAGGAAACGATTATAATAATCTTCTATTTGATAAACCCAAAGAGTCCAGCTATTGGGAGAAAAATTTTGTCTTCAATAAAAACTGCTGGGAAAATTGGAAGTTAGTAAGGAAGATACTTAGATTAGACCAACACCTCACACCCTATACCAAGATAAGATCCGAATGGATATAGGATTTAGACATAAAAAACAATACTATAATCAACTAGAAGATCAAGCACTTGCTTACCTGTCAGAATTATGGAAAGGGAAGCAGTTCATGACCAAGGAAATGATGGAGAACACGAAAAACAAAATAGATTATTTTGATTACATTAAATTAAAAAGCTTTTGCACAGACAAAACCACTGTAACCAAGATAAAAAGAAATGTAGTAAACTGGGAAAGAATCTTTACAACTAATGTTTCTGACAAAGCACTCATTTCTGAAATATACGGAGAACAGAGTCAAATTTAAAAAAAAAAAGCCATTCCCCAATTGACAAGTGGTCAAAGGATATGCAAAGGCAATGTACAGATGAGTAGATCAAAGCAATCCATAGTCATATTATAAATTGCTCTAAATCATTACTTATTAAAGAAATGCAAATTAAAGCTTCTCTGAGGTACCACCTCGCACCTCTCAGACTGGCCAATATGACCAGAAAGGATAATGATCATTGTTGGAAGGGTTGTGTACAATCTGGGACACTATTACATTGTTGGTGGAGCTGTGAACTCATCCAACCTTTCTGGAGAGAAATTTGGAACTTTGCCCAAAAGGCACGGAAAATATGTATACACTTTGATCCAACAATACCACTACTGGGTCTAGACCCTGAGGATATGATGAAAAAGAGTAAAACCATCATTTGTACAAAAATATTCATAGCAGCCCTTTTTGTGGTGGCAAAGAATTGGAAATCAAGTAAATGTCTTTCAATTGGGGAATGACTTAGCAAACTGGTATATGTATGTCATGAAACACTATTTTTCTATTAGAAACCAGGAGGGATAGGAATTCAGGGAAGCCTGGAGGGATTTCATGAACTGATGCTGAGTGAGAGGAGCAGAACCAGAAAAACATTGTACACCCTAACAGCAACATGGGAGCAATGATCAACCCTGATGGACTCGCTCCTTCCATCAGTGCAACAATCATGGACAATTTGGAGCTGTCTGCAATGGAGAATACCATCTGTATCCAGAGAAAGAACTGTGGAGTTTGAACAAAGAACAAGGACTATTGCCTTTAATTTAGGGGAAAAATTGGTATTTTATTATGTAATTTTGCTATCCCTTATACTTTATTTTTCTTCCTTAAGGATATGATGTCTCTCTCACAATCATTTAGGATCAATGTATACCATGAAAACAATGTAAAGACTGGCAAATTGCCTTCTGTAGGGGGCAGTGGGGAGGGGAGAGAAGCAAGATTAGGGGAAAAATTGTAAAACTCAAAATAAATAAAATCTTTAAAAGAAAAATAAAGACAAGTCTGGGAACTTCTCCAATGGAACCAAGTTGATGGCATGAAGATAGCATGGTCCTGGAGCTTTTCTCTACAAAATCCTTAATGAAGCCTCCACATGGACATTAAAGTTACAGAACCCACAAAGAAGAAGATCTGAAAAAAAAAGTTTCCAACTGTAGACATTGCACAGGATTTTCAGTGAATGTCTTTTTTTTGGGGGGGGAAAGAGAAAGTAAAGTGCAGCTAGGTAGGAGAATGGGAAACCCAATAGGAGGCTTCTAGCTAATGTGTAGCCCAACTTGGGAACATACCAATGCACAGGCAGAGTCTAGCTATAAAGGAGGAAACAAATATCTGTATAGGAAACATCTTGGGCTTGGTGGTGGGGTGGTAAAATGATTTATGAAATCATTTGATTTTACATGGTACTTTGGATCATGAGGTTTGTGTGTCCATGGAGGATACTTGAAAAGGGGATAAGTATAACATGACTATCATTTTTTTTTTTGAATACAAGAAAGTTTTAATTGTACAAAATGTCTCTTTCATGTTGTGGTACCCCAAATTTGTAAGGAACACTGGAGAATCTCAGTTCAAAAAGTTTACCCAGAATGTTTTACTACTTTTAGTATTGCCCTCAGAAAGCTCTTCAAAATTTCTGAATTGTATCTTTTGAAAACAAAGGACAGGAGCCATAAATAAAAAGTCATTTAAAGAAAGTCCAAAAAGCTATTTCTTGGCATATGTAATCTTCCTGGCATGGGATGGTGTGATCTTAAATCCTTGTAAGGCATCTCTGGCAGCACCAGCCTGTCCATCATTTTCAAACTCCACAAAAGCAATGTCATGTCTCCCAGGAACTAATCTTACTTCTTTGAAACCAGGAAACTGATTAAACAGCATAGATAACATCATTTCATCATTCTCTTCTGGCAAGTTATTTAGGAATAAAATATAATTCGGGGGGTAGTCAGGCACCTGAGGATTTGGGGTTGAATTTCCTTGGGTGTTAGCTGAATTTGGTGTAGCCTGACCAGGCTTTTTGTTTGCAGCATTAGCAGTTTGCTCCAGAGATTTTGCCTTTTTCTTTTCTTTTTTCTTTTCCTTATCAGCAAAAGTGCCATGCATTTTAGAGATTACATCAGAATCTGTTTTTGCATACTGAATTCGCATTAGTTTACCATAAAATGGAAAGCCTTGTAACTGTCTCAAAGCATTAGTAGATGAACCAAGTTCTTTAAATATAACAAATGCTTGTCCTCTCATCTTCATACTTTTTAAAGCCACAATATCCACTACATGGCCAAACTGATAAAAGAGTGCATATAATGATCTCTTCAGTTCTTCTTTTTTGATTTTATCATTTATATTGTTGATATAAATTGTATGATTTGGTCTGATATCCATGTTTTGGATTAAATTTCAGAGAAGCCTGGAAGGCTTTCTCCCAGGGCTCACTCCGCGCCCAAACACGGGAAGAGAAAATGAGCACATGACTATAATTTGATGTGATTTATGACATCCCTAAAAGAGAAGAACACTTGTAACTATTGCATTTCTCTTAGGATAGTTAAAGGTTGAAAATAGTTGAAGAAATTATATTTAGAGGATATGGGTATAGTTGATTCTTGTCCTTCATTGTCAAAGATCAAAATGGCATCAACAAACACAAATTACAATGTGTTTGACTATGACTGATCAGACTAATATGACGTCAGAATGCTTTACCATAGTTCAGGTACAAGTAGTCCAGGTGAACATCTGGTAAATTTACTCTAAACTTATATACCTTACATTTCTTTGTACTACTTTAGATCTATCTTTCTCATAGAACTCAGCACTTTCTCTGTTGAGGGCAACCTATGATGGGCAGACCTGTACCAGTGTCTCTCATGTTCTATAATAATTCTAAAGTCCTTAAGAGAGACCTTTAGGGTATCCCAGTACTTAAGAGTACTTAGAGGCTCTATAACTAATAAATAGAAAAATGACTTAACAAGATGCCTTAGTTAAAGAGGGTTGTAGTACAGTTTGGGGTAAAGGATGGGAACATACTTAGAAGGGTTGAAAATAAAGAGATTAGGAAGTGATAATCTATTCTGCAGTTAACAAGGTTTTCTGTACCATATTTGGAGTGCTAAAGTGACAGAGAGAGAGTGTGTACTTGATATTTTGGTTGGGAAAGGTTGTAGGCATATGGTTGGAGTATTATAGAGAAGGAGGGAGAAAATGTACTCAGAGGGACTGGACATGAAAGCATCATGAAGAGATTTTGCTTTGCTTGACACTTTGGTCACAATTGGAGGGAGTTGGCTTGGATGGGGGGGTAAAATGATTTATGAAATCATTTGGTTTTACATGGTGCTTTGGATCATGAAGTTTGTATGTCCATGGAGGGTACTTGAAAAGGGGGAACATGTTTATAATTTAATGTGATTTATGATCTTGAGAAGTATATTTCTAATGAGAAAGAAGAGGGGAGGGTACTTAGTGACTATGAGGCAATGTTGTTTATCAGTCAAGTAATCAATCACCCTTTGAGAATAGCACTTTTATCAGGAAAGAGAAAAAGAGAATATTTTGACAAAGGGGTTGCAAGTACAAGACAGGGTTAAAAGAATAAAATCATAAAAACTATATATTAGGAGGAGGCTAGGAATTAGCAGATAAATTCAGTTTGGGTCTTCTTCATTATTGAAGAAGATCAAAACGACATCACTCTATTTGAAACAAATTACAGTGTGTCCTACTGAGGCTGATCAGACCAAAATGAAGTTGGAAAGCTCTATCACAGTTTGGGCACAAATAGTTCATGTCAATGCCTGGGGTGGATACTCTAAACTTACAAATGTCATGTGTCCTTTGAGTTACTTCAATTCTGCCTTTCTCATAAAGAGTGTAGTACCCTCACTCATGAGAGCACACCATGTTGGGTAGTCCTGTGTCAGTGTCTCCTATGCTCCCATGTTTGCTGCCTTGCAACTCCAGGAAAAATGCCAGGAACAGATGTTAGACCTTTAGGTTGTCTTGCTATCACTTCTGAATCCTTTGTGAGCACTTTCCTTGTGTGAGTTCTCCATGAAATAGGGTTTTTTTTTTTTGGCAAGCATACTTCTGGCATTCTAACAATGTGTCCAGCCCATTGTAGTTGTACTCTCTGTAGTAATGTTGGAATGCTTGGCAGTTTATTTTGAGAAAACATCTCACAGTCTCATATCTTCTCCTGCCAGGTGATATTCAAAATCCTCCTAAGAAAATTTAAATGGAAGTGATTCAGTTTCCTGACATGGCACTGGTAGACTGTCCAGGTTTCATAGGCAGTGAGGTCAGCACAACAGCTTTGTAGCCCTTCTATTTGGTAGTCAGTATAATATCTCTTCTCTCCCATATGTTCTTTCTGAGTCCCCCAAATACTGAGGTAGCTCTGGCAACATGAGTGCCAATCTCATTGCCAATGTGTATCTCCTTGGAAAGGATACTACACAGTAATGTCCACAATACTCAGGATTTCCCCATTTGTTGTAATCGATGGTTCCACATATGAATAGTATGGTGCTGGCTGAGGGAGCACCTGGGTTGTCTTGGCATTGTTCGACCTAGCACAAGTAGCAGAGAATTCACCCACACTTTGTTGCATCTCACCTTCAGAGGCTGCATTGAAGGTATAATCATCTGGAAGCAGAAGATCATGTACCAACACTCCCTCCACTTTGGTCTTGGCTTGTAGCCTTTTCACCTTGAAGAATTTGTCATCAGTGTGGTAGTTGACCTTGAGACCACGTTTATCCTCAGTGAAAGTGATAACATGGATGAAAACATAAGGTTAAAAAGTATAGCACAATGTTTTACTCAATCGGTGAGTGGGAAATCTCCTTGAGCATCATTCACAATCCAGAATCTGAGCAAGCATGACATCATGAAATTGACCCGCAATACCAATGAACTTGTACCGGTAACCAAATTTTGACATAATTTTCCATAAAGCCTCATGACTGATGGTATAAAAGGCCTTGGTCAGATCTACAAATATTGTATACAGACCTCTTTTCTGTTCCTGGCATTTTTCCTGGAGTTGCAAGGCAGCAAACATCATATTGATAAATAATATGGATAAATATGGATAAATAACACCAGTGAAGAGGCACAAGGGTCTAATATGGTAGAGGAGGGAAAAAGGAATAAAGTGAACACTGAGTAAATCTACTGAATAGACTTGTCCCAAAGAGGGAAAACATATATTCCCAATTGGGTTTAAAAATCTATCCTATCCTACAAGTGGGGGGCGGGGAGGGAAAGAAAGAAGAAGAAGGAACTGATACAAGGGAAGGTGAAAGTAAATGTGAAAATAAAGTTAAAGTTAAAATTGAAAGGAAAAGATAAATGGGAAAGAGAGCAAATCATTGGTGTGGAACAACAAGGGGAAAGGAAAAATAAAATTATAAACATAGAAAGACAGCATGGAGGGAAATCCAGAATTAGTAATCTTAACTGTAAATGTGAATGGGATGAACTCTTCCATAAAATGGAAGCAGATAGCATAATGGATTAAAAACCAGAATCCCACAATATGTCATTTACAAGAAATACATTTGAAGCAGAGAGAGAGAGAGAGAGAGAGAGAGAGAGAGAGAGAGAGAGATACATTCAGAGTAAAGGTAAAAGGCTAGAGCAAAATATATTACACTTCAGTGGAAGTGAAAAAAGCAGGAACAATAATAGTGATCTCAGAAAAAGTAAAAGCACAAATAGATCTCTTTAAAAGGGATAAGGAAGTCAATTGACAAATGGACAAAGGATATACAGAGAGAATTCTCAGACAAAGAAAACAAAGCTATCTATAGTCATATGAAAAATTGCTCTAAATTATTATTGATTAGAGAAATTCAAATTAAAGCCATTTTGAGGTACTAATCTCACACCTATCAGATTGTTCAATATGACCACAAAGGACAGCAATCAATTTTGGGAGGGATGTGGGAAATCTGGACACTAATTCATTGCTGATGGAGCTGTGAACTGATTCAACCTTTCTGGAGAACAATTTGGAATTATGCCCAAATGGCAATAAAAATTGCACACCCTTGATCCAGCAGGACCACAACTGGATCTGAATTCTGAAGAGTTCAAGAAAAGGGGTAAAAATTACACATATACAAAAATATTCATAGCAGCTCTTTTTAAAATGGCAATGAATTGGAAATTGAGGGGGTACCTGGCAATTGAGGAATGACTGAATAAATTGTGGTATATGTATGTGATGGAACACTATTGTTCTAAAAAGGAAAATCAGGAGGGTCAGGATTTCAGAAAAGCTGAAAAGAATTGCATGAAATTATGCTGAGATGAGTAGAACCAGAAGAATATTATAAACATCACTATGTGATGATCAAACATGATGAACTTCTTTATTTCATTAGTACAATAATCAGGGACAATTTTAAGGTATTTGTGATGAGAATAGCATCTGTATCCAGAAAAGGAACTATAGAGTTTAAATGAAGACCTAAACTTATTATCTTTAATTTTTAAAAGTTGTCTTTTGTATTATGTAATTATGTTATCTCTAATGTTTTCTTTCTTCCTTTTGGATCTGATTCTTCTCTCAAAACGTGTTCAATTTCCATCTATGCTTATCATGGGTGCGAAGGTAAAGCTTATATCAGATTGCTTTCTGTTTGGGGAAGGGGGGAGGGAGAAAAATTGTAAAACTCAAAACCTTACTAAAAAAAAAACTGGGGCAGCTAGGTGGCGCATTGGATAGAGCAATGGCCCTGGAGTCAGGAGTACCTGAGTTCAAATCCTGCCTCAGACACTTACTAATGACCTAGCTGTGTGGCCTTGGGCAAGTCACTTAACACCATTTGCCTTGCAAAAACATAAAACAAACAAACAAACAAAAAGAAACAAAAAATGGTTGGTAGAAATTACTGTGTATGTAATTGGAAAATAAATAAATAAAATATTTAAATAACAAAAAAAGGAATAAGGAAGGAAACTACTTCTTCTTAAAAGGCACCATAGGCAGTGAAGTTATATCATTATTAAACATATGCATCGAGTGGTGTAACATCCAAATTCTTAGAGGAGAAGCTGAACGAATTACAAAGAGACAGACAACAAAATTCACCTTCTTGTCTTCTTGTTTATTTTGTGGTAAGATTTATCTAATTCTAATTCTGAGAGAGGGATATTGAGGTCCCCTAGTATCAAAATTGGTATTGTTGTATATCCAGAAGAAATCATAAAAAATGAGGAAAATCCCACATGCTCCAAAATATTTTTAGTAGCTCCTTTTTGTATTGGCAAAGAATTGAAAATTGAGGGGATGCCCATCAAATGGGGAATGACTGAGCAGATTATGGTATATGAATATTATGGAGTACTATTCTATAAGAAGCCATGAATAATTGGATTCTAGGGAAGCATGGAAAAGATTACAGCAACTAATGATGAGTGAAGGGCACAGAGCCAAGAAAACATTGTACACATTCACAATAACAAGTTCATCGACTAGGATGGATACTTCTCCTTAAAGCAGGTCAGAGAGCTAGAACAGCCCTGGGGGACCTGTATTGGATAATGCTGGCCAGCTGCATCCAGATGAAAAAACAAAAACAAACAAAAAAATCCCCCCAAATCATAGAATATGAAAGAACACTATATTTACTTTTTAAAAAATTTCTCTTATGGTTTTCCTTACTATCTCATCCTCTTCTTTTCCCTTAGTCCTAATTCTTCATGCACAAAAGAACTATTATATAAACATATTAAACAAAAATGTACATGTACAATGTTCACTAAACTGTTCACCACTGAGGGGAGGGGGGGAAGAAAATTGTTTAGCTTAGAAGTATGCAGGTGGATGATTGTTGAAAACATACATAATACATAATTGGAAGAATAAAATAAATTATCAATCACAAAAAGACCAGTCTGTCATTCTGTCCAACACCCTCATTCAAGAACCATAAGTAATATTAGGAAATGATCTGTGTATAGTATATTATTGGATATTGGATATTAACAAGTATCTTGATAATTTTGAATACATGTCAGAATGAAAGGTTTTTCTTTGTCAAATGGTATGTATCATTACAGATACTTTATGCTGAAAAACTTCAAAGACCTGTGATTTCATTGATGTAGGTATTTCCTACTCTCATAATGATAAGTAAAACAATGATAACAATTATATTACATTTATTGAATACTTTAAAGTTGGCAAAGGCACTTTATATTCATTATCCTATTATTATAAGACAACAGTCCTGAGGGAGAGAGATGCTAAGATTAACCCCATTTTACAGATGAACAATTTGAGGTTAAGAGAGGTTGAGTAACTTGGCCTGGGTTCATACAAGCAGTACATATCTGAGGAACGATTTTCACTCGGGTCTTCTTACTCCAAAAACAATCCTTTAAACAGTTTTTATCTAGATCCAAACTCCTCTAGTAGTTAGTGGAACGTCTTTAAGAGTTTCTTTGACAAAACAAATAAAAAAAAACCCACGCTACTTTGGATAGGAGACTCTCTGGACTTTAGCAAGACTGAACCTTGTATGGCAGATGTATAGTCAGTCACCAGACCCATATCAAAAGCTTTTCCAGTTTGGTAGAGTGCCATTTCCAGAGTCCTTCTCTTTAGAGTAAAGCTTCAGAGAACCTAATCACCTCATGGAATGATGAGGCATTAAAGGAGGATGCATAATGGTTTTTCAAATAAATTTATTAAAAATTAGTATATTATTAACTTATATTTTTCTGGCTTACCTTCAGGCTAATGTTATATTTCACTTAAAATTAATGAAACAATTATCAAATTTAAATTTATTGTATCCATTAGAAATTAATTATCACCACAAAAATTTGTGAAGTCAGGGTAATGGGAATCATCATGTCTTATTTCATTCTGGTATATGAAAAATTATACTCATTATAAACATTTATAGCTTACAAATTACTTGGCAAATTAGAAATCCATTGATATATAAACCTCATTTCACCTACCACTAAGACACATAGATTATGTCTCACTCCCAATCCTCCCAAATCCTCAATCTCTTTAATCCCATGACCTACACCTTCATGTCACCCAAACCACACATAAATTAACTATAGGTAATCTGTTTGTTTCATTAGAAACCTTGATGTTCCATTGTCTAATCAAATCCTCTTATCATTGTCTGACTCTATATATATATTACTCTTCCTAAACCTCATGAGGGCTTCATGAAGACTTTCCATCCCTCCACCCTTCAGTCATTTTTGTGACCATTACCCCTGCTCTTATTCCACTTTTTTCCTCTCAAAATCTCAATCCAAAAGTTAGCCATTTTATCTTTACACTCAGATCGTCTGTTCTTGAATCCTTTGTCTCAGATCTCATTTGTGCTCATCTCTTGCCAAACCTCAGCCCTGGATCACTTTGATTATCTGCTCCTCTTCATGTGCTACCAAAGTAGATGAAGGAAGACTTACAACCTAGCTTATCTAACTTCAGCTGAGTCCTCACTGCATCAAAGATGTCCTTGAAGTCCTTTCTCACTCCTGGAGTAGGCATTCCAAACTTAGTCTTACTTCCTCAAGCCTTTCATATATATATATATATATATATATATATATATATATATATATATATATATATATATATATATATATATATATGTACCTTGTATCACTCCCAGCACTACATGCTATCCTTCAGTCAGAGAACTTGCTTTTTAATTTATTGAGGAAATTGAGGCAAGTTGACATGAAGTTCACCTTCCCACATATTCTTAATCTTAAAACCCCTTGACATCATCTTCCATTCTCCACCCCTTTCCTCCAGTCTTTTGACAGAGGTGGTCCTTCTCTTTGCCAAAGCCATCTCTTCTATATGTACATTTGACCTCATCCTCTAATGTCTCCCTTAGAAGAATACAATCTTAATCATATTTCTCCTTCATAATTCTTTAACCTTTATCTACTTGTTCCTTACCTACCACCACTGACCATGTCCAGGTCTCCCCTCTGTCTAAAAAATTTCACCAAACCTATTATTCCCTCAAACTGACATTCTATATTTCTCCTTTCTCAGCCAAAAAACTAGAAAAAGTTGTTTACATTTGCTCACTTTGCTTTTTCAATTTCTTGACTTTTACAAATGAGATTTCTGACTTTGTTGCTAGATAGAAATCACTCTCTCCAAAGCCACCAGAGATTTCTTTTGCTTATTTTTGTTTTTGTGAGGCAATGGAGTTAAGCCACTTGTCCAAGGTCACATGGCTAGCGAATTATTAAGTGTCTGAGGCTAGATTGGAACTCAGGTACTCCTGACTCCAAGGCCAGTGCTCTATCCACTGTGCCACCTAGCTACCCCTCAGAGGTTTCTTAATTAGCAAATCTGATGGCTTTTTCCTCAGGCTTCATCTGCCTCAACCTAGCTTTCTCCTAGATCTCCTTCCATCTGCTAGCTCTTCTTGTGAGCTCATTATCCACATGATGCTCCTGAAATGTGGAGACTCTCCATGATTCTATCTTATACCCTCTTGGTAACCTCAGTGCTTCTTGAGGGTTTAAGTAATATCTATGCAACAGAATGCCACCCCCTTAGGTTCCACCTCATGGAGTCCACTTCTTTCTTGTAAAACTCAGTTTAATTACCATCTTCTGAATGAAGCTGTTCCTGATCCCCTCACTATCAATATCTACTTCCTCTATAACTTTGTATTTAGCATTTTGCATTTATTTAAAATTGTTCTCTGTATGCTTATACAAATTTATGTATACTGTGTATGGTTATTTTAGGCTTGTACGCTCTTTATGTGTATGAATCATTTTATTCATTTTATTTGTTTCCCCATCTTTAATGCAAAGCCTAGCATAAATGTGTGCTGATGACCAATTCACTTACCATTCCAAGAATTCTCTCCCTTTCCCTACTGTCTTATCACTCCCACTTCTGAATCTTTTCCCTTTCATATTTTATCACCCATCTTCTCATACTTTTTTATCATTTATTTTTCATTAATATTACATTCCTTTAGGTATTTCCTGCTCTCAAAGTCTCCTATATCTTACCAGGTAGAACAATTTATCCATACTAAAATCAGAACTATACGGTACTAGGCAAGATTACCAAGTAGACTGTTTAGTGCTTGTATTTCCACCTGCTTTTTCTACAGAAACTCCATATTTCCATTGCTTTGCAATTTGTTAAAACAGCTTGTTCTGGCCTTGACTCATAAAATTCTGGGTTATGTTGCAGATGGAAATGTAGCCAAGGTCCTTTGAGGTATTTTCTGTTTTGAATTAGATGCCATTTGGTGAGGTGTAAGAGGCCAAGTGAGTCAGAGTATCAAGGAATGTAAGCCCCATTGGGGCTTTTTGAAGGTAGAAATGAGCTTCCTATGAAGAAAAGAACATATATGGGTGAAATGGTGCTATTTTAATTTGTATGGAATTCACCTCTAAGTTTGTTCATTTAAGGTAGCATTGACTGTGAAAGAAATTTAATATTAGTGAAACTGCCAATCCCAGAACAATGAATAGATTTTAGTAGGCTACTGATATGCCCCAAGGGTTTTTTGGAAATGGAAAATGATGTTTCTCTTTAATGCTTTGTATTCAGAAGCATGCTACTTTTGTGGTGGGGGGATGTGAGAAATGAGTCAAATTCACACATCGTTGTAATATGTATATGTGAGCATGTATTATAAATTTATGGATATATATGTATCATATGCATATATATATACACCTAAATTTATATATGCATATAGATAGATAGAGTATAGAAAGATAGAAGAGAAAGAAAGGGAGGGAGGGAGAGAGAGAGAGAGAGAGAGAGAGAGAGAGAGAGAGAGAGAGAGAGAGAGAGAGAGAGAGAGAGAGAGAGAGAGAGAGAGAGAGAGAGAGAGAGAGAGAGAGAGAGAGAGATTTAGGGAAGCAACAAAAGTTATACTAATGTTGGAGAAAAATATTCCTCAAGATTGAACCTAGCCTAACTTCAAAGTGTAGAGAGGCCTAAGAGATTTACTTGATACTTGGATTATATTCCAAATGAAAATAACAAATGCTATTTTATTTCCTTAAAGTTAAACGAAATTTACCAAAATTTCAATTGTATAGATGATTTCCTAATAATGGTAATACTGTTTATCTATAGTGCTTTAAGACTTAAAAAGCACTTCTCATATGGTTTCTGCAATGTCATTGAGAATTAATTATTAGAGATATAATTTGTTTTTTGTCTTTTTTGGTCTTTTATTTCATGGATGAGGAGACTGATGGTTGAGAAGCTGAATGTCTTGCTCAGATCCTAAGGCTAGTATATGCCCAAGATTGGATCTAGTTAAGTCAGTCTTTCTGAATCCAAACCCATTGCTTTATCTATTATACCATTAATTCTGATGCAAAATGAATAGAAATTTATGGTAGAAAATTTGCTGGGAATCATAGTATGGTGTGTCCCAAAAGTATTAGTACAGTGTTAAGTACTGAAAACTTAAAAAAAACTATAATTTTTGAGACATTATACTTCATTAAGAAGTGATGACTAACATATCAGACTATTTTAAGTGCAAATCTTCAGGCACATTATGTTCTCCTGCTGCCCAGATGTATTCTTGATATTTCTTTCCATCTTTAATTCCAACTCAACTCTCTCAGTTGAATGCAGCCAATGAGAGCATCCTTTGTTGGGTTCCTGCCATTTTTAAAATCCCATTTCAGAAGCTTTCTCCCTTCTCTGTGTAGACTTTTCTCACTTTGCCCTTCAGCCAGTTGTGTCTTTTTTATATCCAGAACTAACATGAAATAATTATTTGCATCTCTGTGATATCATGTCTTAATTTGGACTGTGGTCAGCTGTATGACCAGGTAAGGATGTAAGTTGCATCTTATCTAAATTTCAATTCTTCACCTATACTTAATATACTATACTTAATATAGTACTCTGCATAAGAGTTCCTTACTTGGGGAAGCTAGGTGGCACAGTAGATAGAGCACTGGCCCTGGAGTCAGGAGTATCTGAGTTCAAATTTGACCTCAGACATTAATAAATGCCTAGCTGTGTGACCTTGGACAAGTCACTTAACCCCACTGGCTTAAAAAAATTAGAGTTCCTTACTAAATATTGTGTTGAATCAAATTGAATGTATTGAACTTACCCATCCCCAAACATGCTACTCTACACTGGCAATTCGTTTTTATTTCTCTCAAAATGCTGATCAAATTCAACCTTGTATTTTTGTTATGTGCAAG
Organism: Macrotis lagotis; assembly: GCF_037893015.1. Classification (NCBI taxonomy): domain Eukaryota; kingdom Metazoa; phylum Chordata; class Mammalia; order Peramelemorphia; family Peramelidae; genus Macrotis; species Macrotis lagotis. Next base: position 65,248,741 of record NC_133664.1, on the reverse strand, counting down.
GAATACCTATAGAAAGTAGGGAATATGCTGACTACACCATGATATTGAGAATAGCAAACTTCCTGAATCGTTGGGAATTGGCCCATTTTCTGCTATTTATGGTGTCAGAGAATTGTTCAAAGCCCTAAGATTTGCCCTGGTTCACACAGAGAGCAGGTGTTAGAAATCTTTTTGAACCCAAATTTTCTGGCTGGTTTCCTGACAGCTCTCCATCTATAGCACCATGCTTTCTAGTTACTTGAATACCTACCTTGTTTCCCTTGTTTTATGTATCTACAGGAAAAAGTTTTTTTTTTAAATTAATTTTTGTATCTCTGACAGAACCTTGCATATAATATGTGCCCAAAATAAATATGTTCCCAATTGCATAAATAATGGAGTTTTATCTTTTTGTGACAGTCTGCAAAAGAAGACAATATTGAGTAGGTAATCCTTCCTTCTATAATATCAAATAAATGAACACTGGGGCAGTTCACCCCGAGATCTGTCAGGTAGACTCAGCATGAGACTTTTCAGTCTGGACTCCCACCACACATGAATACATCTCAGTCCACTTGGGACAGGCAGGTGTCCAGATGGGCAATCTTGTTAGGAGTTGTACTGTGTGGATAATTATATCCTGTCTGATGGATGGATGCCCAGTGACAAGACTATCAGGGGAGGAGATGACTCTTTCACCACCTTCTTGGGCTGTCTTTGTGGTCCTGGAGCCCATAGTAATCCATAAGATCCAGAATGGCCCTTATAGACTACTCTTCCATCCAGACTAACTGATCATTAGTAAAGAGTATGCTGCTAATAACTATGCTCATGACCACTGCACCACTGGCAAGGAGATCATTGACCGTTGTATTGAATCGAATCCACAAAATATTTGGTCAATGTACAGGAATCCAAGGCTTTCTGCCATTCCATAGCTTGGGGGTGGCACTGACCTTGGCTTCACCACCCTGTTGATAGATAAACTCTCAGTTGACTATTGCAAGAAGTCCAAGCTGATTTTCTCCATATATCCAGTCCCCCCAGATTTCTATAGCTGTGGTAGAGTACAATTCAATCATGATTACCTACAGCAACCTCAAGCACTTAGATTGTAACTTCATGTTGGATAATGAGGTGAGGTCATCAATGATATCTGTCATCAAAATCTGGATATTGAGCATCCCACTTATGCTGACCTCAACCATCTATCAACCAAATTGTCTCTTCTATCACAGATTCCCTTGTTTTTTTTTTTTTTTTTTTTAGTTTTTGCAAGACAATAGAGCTAGGTAATTATTAAGTGTCTGAGCCTGGATTTGAACTCAGATACTCCTGACTCCAGGGCCTGTGCTATATCCGCTGTGCCCCCTAGCTGCTCCAAGCTTCTCTTTGCTTTGATGGTGCCCTTAAGGTGCTTTAAATTTGGCATCAACTACCAACTGCCAACTATTGTTCCTGATGGAGATTTTGCCAAGGTACAGTGAGCAGGTATGCTGAGCAACACAATAGCCATTGCAGAAGTCTGAGTTTGACTGGACCACAAGCTTGTCTTGTTATATGCCAAAAGAGCATTTGTACCTTGATATGTAGGTTAGGGCATGGAGCAGGGAGAGTTCTCTGAGGCTCACAAAGACATGGCAGCCCTTGAGAAAGATTCTGGAAAGAGAGACATTAACTCTGATGAGGATGAGGATGAGGATGAGGGGAAGAGTAGAGCAGTCACCTGAAGCAATTTTAATGTAAACAGAGTCTCTGTGTTTTGGAATCAAAAAGAAAAAAGAAAGAAATAAACACTGTTCCTGATTAGGCACTCCTTTAAGGATATGTATATTTGCGTATGTATGGTTAATATATAGATCAGGCAATTTGATGGCTCACAATTTATGAGTGAGTGGAGGAAAATCTTCCAAGTACTGTATTTGGCTTAAGTAGAAAAGCCTATTTATTCAAGGGGTATTACTTGAGCCAGCTGATCCTGGCAAGGAAAAACCAATTGTTAAATTCATAGTGAGTACTTGTAACTCAGAAATGGGTCTGCTTTACAAATCAGGGCTTGATTGACAATTTTTGTCTTCAGAAAAGAAAGTGATGGAGAAAATGCTAAAATAAATTAAAATGAGTATGGCATGCCAATTGTTTATCAGCAAAACCCTGGTTTACTCCCTTGTGAAATAGAGTTTCTCCATTCTTCTAACACATGAAGACCTGAAGACTGTGTATACAGATAGAGAGGTCTCGTGGAGTTCCAGTATACCCAGAGGATGCACTAGCTAGTTAGATAAGAGAGAGTCCAGTATCAGAGTTATCTGACTAACACTTCAGTCTGACTATGATTTGTTCTGTACCCATCAAATCCCATCTTCCAAAATAAAACTACTTCGAACCTTATCAGTAGCACATTTGCTATCAAATTTGCAATAGAAAATGAACAAAGGTAGCACCATGAACAATAGAATGAAACTTAGCCAAACAACCGACTCAGCAATCTATAGACCAAACTACGTTCATCATGGCACTTTAATAGTAAAATAGTGTGGAAAGAGGGTCATCAAATACCATTCTTTCTTATCAGCTGCAAGTGACCCCATGTCACTGTGGCATACATAGTGTATCACAGTATTAGTTGGATCAAGTAATACCTGTGAAGACAGGAAGGGAGAAGTTTCAATCACTTGTTTTGCATTGATGCTTCTGCATATGGTGGTGCTACATGCAACATAGTTTGCATGGTCTAATTTCAGACGTTATCAGATTTTATTGAATCAGACTTTATTATGATTTAGTGAGTGCTAAGGAATAGAGCTCATAACAAGGAAAAGAGCCATATGGGCCCTATATGGCAGTAAAGCTGCACAACAGTACAAGTCTGTGACTGCTTTGAGATCTCATCTAACTATTCATCAGTGTGCCCCATTAGCACTCTCATGTAGCACTTACCACAGTGACTTGCACAAAATGGAAGCTTAACAAATGTTGGTTGATTGATTGATCTAAAGAAGACAATTAAGAGGGTGATTCCCTAGATTTTATTGTCATTTGCATCTGAGTTGATCTCAAAGTCAAGGCATATAACTGAAGAGTCAGTCTATGATGATTTTCACCTCAGTATTATGATTTGAAAATAGAGGCTTCTGAAATCATTGCCTCTTATTCTTAGGGTATCCTTCCTGCTTTCTTCTCTTCAAGGCATATTCCACAAAGTCTATGACCTTAACCAATTTCCTATTAAGTGTGAGATGGATTGGATATATCTATATCCATTATACAGTGTTTTTATACTTTTTTAATGTATTCTATAGAAGGGGGGCAGGAGACTCATAATACAAGTAAGTGATTTTACAATTTTTTCAACCTATTTATTTTGCCATTAGGTATGTAGGTAGAGATTTGCTGGTATAAGCCATGATGGTATCTGTAGTTATACTTTGAGAGCCCTACCTATGTTACTGTTTAGTAATCTGCATTCTTATAGAGTCAGAGAGATATTGTAATATGCTGATTTTTTTAATCCACTTCATTTATCTTATTGGTATGTGTCCAAGATCCTCTAAAAGAAAGCTGAATATTAAATGCCATCCTTACGTTTCTTTGGGGATTTTTTTGGAGGGGGCATCAAGGAAGATGGAAGAGTTCTGGAAAGGCTGGTGATTTTGGCAGCAAAATATGTGGCAGTTCCTTCACAATGATTTTAATTGAATTTGTAATAGCATAATTTATTTAAAAAAAGAAAAGTTTTGGACATTTTCTTTAGGGATTTAGGAAAATTAATGTCCATTCCAAATCTGTCAGGGAGTATATATATATATATAGCTACTTATTGCAGGTAGCAGAGAGTCTTCACCATTAGAATAATAGAATATTAAAACCAGAAGGGACCATATCAAGATATGAACTAAAGCCTTTTCAAAGATGTCTCCTTTGACCAAGTTTATATCAATATTTTCTTAAAAAAACACAATTATTATATTATTCATAATAAATTTTCTATATTTAAAATACATTTATTATGTTATTCATAACTCATAAAAATAAGGAAGAACATCCTTTCATTGGAAGAAAGGAAAAAAGGGAGATTTTAAAATGATAATTTGCAACTAGAGACTGTAAACGAGTAATATTTTTTTTAATGGAAAATGAAGAAGTCCTCCTAAGCTCCTTGTCCTTCATTCTTGCTGCATGGCAGACCCAGTCCCTCAGGCACAGCAAAAGATTTTCTGGCTGCTGTGATTTATTTCAGAATCAAATGTATCATTTCCCTTCAAATCTTAAATGATTATTTTCACCCTGTATCACTCTAGGCCACTTCTCCCACTACTCCACGAGTTCTTTCTTCTTCTAGATATCATAAAGGATAAGATTAAAACTCACATCTAGGATATTGAACTAAATATTTGGCAGTTTAAAAAAAATTTTCAAGACATTGTCAGTAAAGCCCCAAGGATTTCACCTAAACATTTATTATATTACATCCTATTCCTAGGGAGTAAGAACCATTTTCTGTGTTCATATTTAATGTTTCCTACATTTATTAAACATTTATTATCTCATATATCAAATTTTTCCTTTTCCAAACTTATGGTTGTTAGCGTTATCTGAACCATTCAAGTATAAGGCAGACTTTAGGTTGTTTTTGGTTTTCTAGCTGATAGATTCAGTCTGACAAGACTATGGTACCTCAATCCTACTAGAACCCATTTCCCCAATGCTTGTTTCTGGTGGAGAAGTCCAAGTGGGGACAGACACCCACTTTTTATCTCCCCTCTCAAAAAAAACCTTCCTAAAATGGCAGACTCGAAGGCAGTCATAAGTTAACCTAGAGTTTCTGGCCATGGGTATAGTATGGAAGTTCCGATCATGTCTTGTGCCTGTTTGAATGTGAAAATTCTTTTCTTCATTTCCCTCCTTTTTTAATGTTAGACAGGTACTGGGGCTGGTGATTAAATGCAAAGAACACAAGGAATCTCTAGTACTATTTCATTTGCTCCCTTGAACAACTCAATACTTCAGTCTGGAGTACTCCTCTTTTGTTATTCTACCATTTCCCTGAATCTCAAATGACCAGGAGAGTGGTTGACATAAATTTGGGTTTGTCATTAGAAAAATACCTTAATACATAGCACATAATAACATAACATTCTTTTCTCATAAGTCTCCTCTTCCCTCCAACTCTGTAGCTTCAAACCCTGGTAATCTCAACTATTTGAGGAAAATAAGAAGGGCTAATTTTTATATAGGACTTTAAGGTTTGCAAATCACTTTGGGATGTACGGTATGCTCAAGGAAGACTAATGTGTCTGGTGTGTGGGTTGCCAAACCCTTTCCAGGGCTGGTTTCTACTTTTAATGTCCAACTGAGTCACCTAACTCTCACCTGTGGTTCCAAGACTATGGTGAGGCACTATAGTCTTGCAGAATGAATGCATCAACTAGAAAATTAAAAATGATCCAAAGTCTATGCCATACTTGATTGGTTCAGATAATTCTAACATGATGGTCATATCCCAGTAATCCATTTTGACAGATGGATTCAATCAGTTTGAGGGTAACAAACAGAGTCTCAAACTTATTGGTAGAATTGTGTGTGGGGGTTGTCACCATGTGAAGTCTTCTACTGGTGGAATGGGCAGAGGAGAATACTTCATCCAATGACTATGAAGGCAGCTGAAGCAGATCCTGTGGAGAGTCTAGAGCTTGGTTAGACACTGAAGACACCAAGGTCATGCTCTGCATTTAGAGTAATCACCAGTTGTCTTGTCTCTATCTTGTCACTGGATCATGATGTCTTTGGAAGAGAGTCAAGAGATTAGAGTACTTCTCTGAGTGGGAGCAATTTGTTTCCACCTTGGAGGAAAAACTGAACCAACACACACAGTTGGCAATGGTAGAACAGAAAAAGAGCAGGCAGCTTTCAGAGAACTGGTATACAGCATTGCATTTGCTCATCTGAGTCAGAACACTGGCAAACATTAAGACTGGTTTGATGAAAATGATGGGGAAATTCAGAAGCTGCTAAATGAAAAACAAGAACTCCACAGGATTTATTAGCAGCATAGTTCATCCATTTCTAAGAAGGCAGAATTGAATTCCATTAAAAGTAAAGTATTCTTGGAGAGATGCAGGACTCGAGTCAGTCGGAAGGAAGGTGAAATTCCATTTTAAGCAGATAGCAATCAAAAGGAAGGCTATTTATGGGCCAAAGACATATGAGACATCTCAGTTTCTCATTGTTGATGGAATCACATTGATTAATAGGGCCATGATCTTAGAGAGAAGGGTTGAACACTTCCATAGTATTACTATTGACTATTTATCACAAGTTGAAGTCAATCAGTTCTTAAATGAAGTTCTAATTGAAGGAGAGGTTTTGAATGCCATTAAGCTCCTTTTATGGGGTAAAGGACCTGGTGCTGATTCTATTCCAGCTGAGATTTAGAAGGTGGGAGTCTATTGCTCACCTAAAAGCTAACTGAAAGTTTCCAGTTTATATTATATGGTTTGAGCATCACCCCCCCCCAGGGATGCCTCTATCATCCATCTCTATAAAGATAAAGGGAAAATATTGTCCTGTGACAATCACGGGGTATTTACCTTTTAGTCATTGCTGGTAAGATTCTTGCCAGAGTCCTTCTCAATAGGTTGGTCCTTCATCTGGAATATGGTCAGAAAAGGTGGAGGAACAATAGATAAGGTGTTTGCTGTCTGACACCTGCCAGAACAGAAAAGAGGTCTGTATACAACATTTGTAGATATGACCAAGGCCTTTGATACTGTCAGTCATGAGGATTTATGGAAAATTATGTCAAAATGTGGTCACCAGAAATTCATCAGTATTGTACATCAGTTTCAAGTATGCTTGCATGGGTTCTGGAGAGTGGATGATGCTCTCCAGATTTCCTGATCATCAATGGAATGAAACAAGGATGTGCCCAAGCTCCTATACTTTTTAGAACAATATTTTCCAGTCATGTTATCAAACACCTTCATGATGAACATGGTATCAAGGTCATCTACCATACTGATGCTAAACTCTTCAACTTGAAAAGATCACAAGCCAAGACCAAAGTAGAGGGAGTGTTGATCCATGATTTCTGTATGCAGATGCTTGTGCCTCATTGCAGCCTCTGAAGCTGAGATGCAACAAAGTTTGGATCAATTCTGTGCTGCTTGTGCTCATTTTGGCCTAACAATTAACACCAAGAAAACCCAAGTGCTCCATCAGTCAACATCATACTGTTCATATTTGGAACTATTAGTTACGGTAAATGGAAAAGTTTTCAATACACTGTGGACAAGTTCACTTACCTTGGCAGTGTCCTTTCCAGGGAAGTACATATTGATAATGACAATAGACACATTTCCAGAGCTAGTTCAGTGTTTGGGAGGCTCAGAAAGGAAGTGTTGGAGAGAAGTATTAGACTGATAACCAAAGTGAAGATGTACAGAGATTTTGTGCTGACCTCACCGCTGTATTGCTGTGAAATCTGGAAGTCTATCAACACCATACCAGAAACTGAAATACTTCCATTTAATTTGCCCTAGAAAGATTCTGAAGATCACTAAGCAATAGAAGATACTAGACACTGACATCCTTTCTTGAATTAAACTGCCAAGCATTCAAATGTTGAGCTTCAAAGAGAATTCAAATATTTTGTGCTACCCATGTTGTTAGAATAACAAATGTACTCTTCTTTTAAAAGGCATTGGGGTTAAGTGATTTGCCCAAGGTCACACAGTTGGGTAATTATTAAGTGTCTGAGGTCAGATTTAAACTCAGGTCCTACTGATTCCAGAGCCAGTGCTCTATCCATTGTGCCACCTGGCTGCCCTTAGCCAAATGCACTCTTTCTAAAAAGATTATTATTTAGTGGCACAATGCTCATAAGGGGGTCAGAAGAAACAATCCCAAGATACCCTGAAGGTCTCATTGAAGAACTTTAGAACTGATTGGGCAACATGGGAGACACTGACACAGGACCACCTATCATGACTTGCCCTCATCAGAGACCATCAGGTGCTAAGCTCTAAGCAAGGCAGAATGAAGCAGCTCAAAAGAAATATGACATCCATAAGTTTAGAGTACCCAACCCAGGTGTTCCCATGAACTATTTGTACCCAACCTGTGGCATAGCATTCTGAGCTCTATTGGTCTGATTAGCCACAGTCAGACACTATGATTTGTCTCAAACACAGTGGTGTCATTTTGATCTTCTGTGATAATGAAAGGAAAGAACCAGTTAAACACTATATATTTATCTCATTGGATTTTTATCACCACAGGTGATGAAATTTAAGGTAAATGGTATTGATTTACTGGAAACAGAGGATGAGAGAGTTTAAAGTGATTTGATCAGAGACATCCAGCTAATAAATGTTTGAGATAGAATTTGAACTCCATCCTTCATGACTCCAACATCCAACATGTTCTTTACTCTCCTACCCAGCTGCCTAATGCAAATGAAAAATATTTCTTCCTTAAAACAAATTTCAGGACTCCTGATAAATCATTTTCTATTTGTACAAACTTTTTTTTTTCATTCATTAATCTTCAAAACAAATCTGTGAAGAGGGTATGGCAAAGAATGATACAGTTTCATTCTCTGGTTGTAATGGTTACCTACTGCAAGTTGCAGAGAAGCTCCCTCAATCCACCATTCAAACGATATGCATTTATTTAGCTCTTAGTATGTGCTGAGAACTGTTTTAAATGATTGGGTTACAAAGAAAAAATGCAAATACCCAGAATTTTAAGGAGCTTATATATATTCTAATGGAAGATTTTTTTCCTAGGTCACCCTCTACTTTGGGGGACCTCCTGCCTTCACTGATTTCTAGAATTTTCATCGATTCTATTTCAACCTATTCTAGTTGATACTATTCAATCTATAATCTATATCTCAGGACATGTCTTGGACTTTGATTCTATAGCATCCACCACCCCTATCCCCTATACTGGCAGGATGATTTTTTTTTCCTTTTAAAAAATGGTATCCAAAAAAGTCAGGAATAGTCAAAGGAAAAATAACCTGTCACAACTCTGCAGATTGAGTGTGTGTGTGTGTGTGTGTGTGTGTGTGGGTGTGTGTGTGTGTGTGTGTGTGTGTGTGTGTGTGTGTGTGTGTGTGTGTGTGTGTATGCGTGTGTCCTGCTGGGAAGTAGGGCATTTTTCTTCTAAGTGTAGGAAACAATAGTCATTTTCAAACTGGCATTCTGGCATGCTCTAGAATAGAAGCTTGGCACAAGAGAAGGCAGAATGATTATACTTCTTCAGAAGGAAAAGAGAATGAGTTCCTGCAAAGACAAATTCGATTTTCTGTTTCAGGGACAAATGTTCTGAAATAAGTGGGTACATTTTGAAATGCTCTAAAACATATTTCAATAGATCTCATTTTCCTTTTTTCTGGCAACACTATGCCTTATAAATGAAACCTTGTAATAAGGCTAGTTTGAAAGGAAGAGGAGTGGCTCTTACAAGTTGATGATGACTCAAGGGGGCTCTTAGTCCATTCTTCAGGCAGATTCTAATAACTAATGCTGCTAAACCAAGTTACTTCATGGAGGGCACAAGTTGTACCTTGTCATGTGTTCTTGGATATATTTTATATTTCCAGTGGCTTCTTTTGTATTCTTTAGAATAATATTTCTCAAAGTCACCAAAGTTGGGAATAGGTATTCTCTCCAACGTGCCCATGTCTTTCTTCGGTTGTGTGGTTAAAAGGCAAGTGCTATTTCCCTTGCCCCTTTTGCTACCCACAGCTACCATATTCATTTACCAATATCCAAGGTAAATGGCGTTAGTGTATACTGCAAATTTCTGGCTTTTCTATCCTATGGGGCAAGACTTGCATTGTCAATCAACCAGTCAATTTAGATTTCTTAAACATTTTCTCTCTGCCAATCATATATTAAGCACTGGGATTCCACATTCAAAAAGTTATATGATTCTGATCTCAAGGAGGTTATATTATAAAAGGGAAGAATACATATAAAATATATAAAATGATTACAAGGTAGTTTTTATAGAAAGTGTACTAATAGCTGAGGGGAGGGTCAGGAAAGTCTTCATATATAAGGCTATTGATCTTAGTCCTGAAGGAAACCAGATACCAAGAGGTGGATATGAAGTGGAAACCTCTTAAAAGAATCTGGAAGTATCTTTATGCATAGGTGAACAATTGGAGTAGGATTTTAATGGAGAAGTCACTAAACTCTTATTAAAATACTGCCAACATGAATATATGCAGAGTCTTACACACGTCCTTGAGTATTGCCAGTATAGGTTCATGCCAGAATCATAGAATGTTGAGCTGAAAGGAAAATTGGACCTCATCTAATTTGATCATTTTGGGAAATAAGAAACCAAAGCAGATGGACATGCCCAAAGACAAAGAGGAACAACCAAAGATCCAGGACCAGAACTCCCAATTTAGTGTTCTTCCCATTATACCATTGTTCATCCTAGATAACCCTCATATTAACATTGCTTCAATTTGCTGAAGAGTATTGACAAAAACAGATTTTAAATGATATTCTGACTTTCATATGGAGGGAGTAGTCTTCAGCCTACCAAGACACTAGGCTCTATAAGTTTTTAGGTTGACACTTCAAGAATCAGAATGTCTTTTCTATAGATATAATGTTACACATTGTGATTATGTTCCACACTTAATCAGCAGAAACATACTTCACTTATCTTGATAGTAGGTAGAAATCTGACCATTTTTGCTTTGGGCTCCAGGTGAGCCAATGTCATAGATATTCTCTAAGTGGTGACTAAAAAGAGGAGTTGTGTCACTAGCTGTCTAAAAAGATACAAAGACTTCTTGTCCAGGGTGAACATTTTCCCAAACAAAAATACTTGAATCACAAACAAGAGGCATATCCTGGGGAGAAAAACCACTGATCTGGGAAATTGTAAATTCTGAATGTGCAGATAAGACTTATATTTTCTCCCTTCCCATATTTTCCCAGAATATTTTGTCTAAATTTTTCCTTTTTTTCCTCAATCATTGTTTCCCTTGTTTTTTATATTAAGTGGCATTTTATGCCACTTAATAGAGTACATAGGGGCTATTACATTGCTCCTTGTATCATCAATGTCTAGTGTAATACGGGAGTAGCTGGTTGATTATAAAAAAGTAGATAGAGGATAAAGTGCCAGATCTTGAGTCAGGAAGACTTATCTTGCTGAATTCAAATCTAGTCAGATACTATTTGTATATCTCTGGGCAATTCACTAAAGTCTATTTGCCTCAGTTTCTTATTTGTAAAATGAGCCGGAGAAGGCAATGCAAACCACTTCATTATCTTTGCCAAACACAATAATGAAGAGTTGGACAGCACTAAACAAGAATAACAAAATGTGTGGTGCATTATACATCATGGGAACTAAATACATATTCAATAAATTAAATATGATTGAATCACTGACCATATCAGGAAAACTCCCAAGATCATTCTCTGTTCCCTTTATCTCCCTTATATGCCCACAATAAAGGAAGAAATAGATACACCCCTGAGAGGCTAGAAAAGGTGCCAGATAAGGAAACAGGTAGTTCTACCAATAAAGAGTAGCATGACAGATAGCACAAGGGTGATTACAAAAGCTAAGCCAGTAGGTGTGATACTTTGTAAGGAGTGCTAAAGCTAGCAAAGAGTGGTGGAGGAGATAAAGGGATCTAGTGTGAAAGCATCATGGATCTTGGGTCCCTTAGAATTGGAAGGGATCTTAGAGGGAAACTACTTTACAGATGAGGAAATTGAGACCTGAAGATTTTAAATCATGCTTCCATGGTAGGGAGCTTTATGAATTGAACTTTGGACCAGAGTCTTTCAGACTCTTGGATGCTATATCCTTCATCTAAGAACTGCAGTGATCAAATTCTGATATTATATAACTTTGGGGTACCATGTCTGTCGTTTGTTTATCTATTTTTCTTTTAGCAGCATAGTAGTTAACACATATAATAACAATAGCTCATATTTATATAGCATTATAAAGTTTATAAATCATTTTTATATTAAAGTTTAATGAGATAAATAGTAGAATTATTATCTCTATATTGCTGACATGGAAATGGAAGCTAAAAAGCTTAATAAAACTTGATCAAAACCCCATAGTTAGTAAGTGCTGAATTGATTGGAATTTAGATTATCAGACACTATGTGAGGTGGTAAGAGTCCTGAATTTGGAATTTCAGGACTTGAGTTCAAATTCTCTCCCTTCCAGTTACCACCCATGTATCTTTGGACAAATCATTTAATGTTTCTGAGACTGATTTATCTCATATGTAAAATGAGAGAATTGAATTAGATAACTCCTAAGTGTCTTTCAAATTTAGATCTATAACTCCATGACTATCCTGTCTCCATTTGCAAATGAAGGAATGGTTTCAACTCCCAAATACAAGGATTTTCTTGCTTTCTGAATGGGGCTCAAATGAATAGAAGAATTACTACTAAATGGCAACCCAAACCTTTTAGGACACAGGGTGGATGGTATAAAGACACACAAAGCCAGAAATTGGTTCCTTCTTTTTAAGTTTGAGTTGCTACATATAGTGTGCTATAAACAGCTTTTATTCTTCTCAATGAACTCTGTGTAGTGTTGGATACTGAATACACTATAGAAAAGCAACAGTTGTTCAGTCAGTGTTTGAACACTAAAACCTAAAGGCAAAGAACAAAATTGGCACTTAGAAGAAGCAGCCCATCAGACCTAGTGAAGGCTCAATGAAAAGCAACCAGAAAGATGGAAAAGATTTATAGACAGGCAAGAGATGAATGGAGAATAATGCTGACTTTGATGAGGCTTTATTACACAATGCTATGTGCTTCATAAAATATGACGCACAAAGAAATAAAAGGAGTCAAAGGCAGACCCACATGAATCATTAATCACTGATAAAAAACAAAGACAAGGCATATCTGAAAGCTTAGAATAATGGTTCCCAAGCTTCTTTATCATAGATGTCTGGGAAGATTGTAAAATATGAGAGAGAGAATAAGAGCATGAGAGCCATGATGACAAAAGAAGAGTCTGTATCAAAAAACAGCCCCATGGGCTGACTTCTCCCAGTAAGAAGGAAACAAGAATTAATCAGTCTTAAATCACCAACTGCCTCAACTGGAATGAATACAAATCCAATAGCACTTCATTTTTCTTCTGCCATATTCTGAGTGCACTACTGTGAGATAAGAAGGACTTTAGAATTTCCTTTTAGGGAAAAAACAGTAAGTTTGGAATTAGCTAAGGTATTTGGTTTGAACTCAGGGTCTGATCCTCATTCGTAGACGGTATCTCTTTGGGAAAAGTCAGTGAAGTGCTCTGGGCCTCAGTTTCTTCTTTTGGAAATAGAGGTCCATACTCTGACCAGCAAGTGATCATCTGCTGTTTTGGAAGCTTAAACAATATCTAATGAAGAGGAATCCACCATATCCAGAGGTAGCAATTTCATTTTTGTATAGTCATGGGACTGGAATGAGGCAATAGCAGCTTATATAAGTTAGGGGTAATGCATTGAAAAATAATAAACACTATAATAGTAAAGTGTTATACTTTTATAGCTCAGATAAATTTGGAGCTGATTTATTGTAACATTATAAACTAAATGGGCCAAGTCATTTCAATACTATAGCTTTAGTATAGAAATATTTTGGTTATAAGGCATTATTAATAGTCAATATGATTTGTAGAAAAAACATGGACTAGAAGTGATAGCATTCAAGCTGCAAGGCCAGAAGTAGAGTCCATCCAATATATCCATTGCTGACACTCTGTGAGGATCTCTGTATTTTAGGACAAATATTTATATCAATTATTGGCCTTGGCTGATAGGAAGAACATTTGTAATTTTACCTAACAAGTTAAATTTTAAAGCAGGACTCCGAATTTTTTTAAATTAAAAAAAATTGCCCTTTGTGAGATTCTTTGCTCCTTTTATTAAAATTGTCTATTCTGTGACTTTCAGCTCCAATTCTAAATTTAACATAGGCAACCCTCAATCATCTGCTATAACTGAAGGGAAAAAGATGGCACTGAATAATCACACTGTGGATAATCCACAATATGTGTACTGTACATAAAAAGAGCCCTAGATTTGGCATTAGAGGAACTGACTTCAAACTAACTTTACTATTTACTACTTATGTGATCTTCAGAAAATCATTTAATTCTCTGGAATTTCAGATTATTCATCTATGAAATGAGCAGGTTGGACTAGATGATCTAAAAAGTCATTTTTAAATATGATCCAGTTTTGGAGACAATTATACAAACACTCACTATCATTTTATACTCAACTCTGACACACTTCAGAACTATGTCTACTTTTGATTATAAACTATGGCTCAAGTTGAGATAAAATGAAAGGATCCATGATTGCTATAGAAAATCCAACTTGATTTATGTGTTTCCATAAATATTTGCTATTTATTATAAAAATTAGCTCTGCATTATTTCTGTGTTATTTATCTTTGCTCTCTTTCTTTTTATTCTTCATTTATCTTCCTCCCTTCTGCTAAGTGCCTAAAAACCAAAGAGTTTCCTTAATGTGCTACCTTTGGAGATATAATGGATTCCTCCTCATTAGATATTGTTTAAGCCTCCAAAACAGCCAATGACCAGTTGCAGGAAATATTACAGAAAGGATTTTTGCTAAGTTACACCTGAACTAATACCTTTCTGGGAACCTTTAAAGTTTTAATTAATCTGATTCATCATTGAAGTCTTTTAAGGATACTTTCAATTGACAGTCTGGGGAAAAACTTAAAACCTTACATTATCAATCATTGTTTACATTCTTAGTAGAAGAGAGGAGAGTATATGAAGAATATTAAGATGAAAAGGTAGAGAGCAGAGATAGACAACACAGAGATATGCAGAGTGAATTTTTAATGATCTACAATGTGTCTCCTTTCTCCAAAAGGCATTTATTATTTTATAGATACTGCAGTAAGCCCTGGAGATGCAAAGAAAGGCAAAAACATGGAACTATTTTCTAATGTGGAAGAAAAATGAATAACAAGTCAAGAATATATCTTCATAGTAGTATTTATCTTTAAAATTACAAGATATACATTGCATATATACATCATGATATTAATCATTAAAATTATAAGATATATATGTAAATATATATTTGTATATATATATATATATATATATATATATATATGAATATATGTGTATATGTGAAAGGTGATCTCATAGATAAAGCCATGGGAGTGAGATAAGGAAAATATTATGAATAAATTGTCATGGAAGTAGCCTGAAAGTAGAAGTTAGGAGGCAGATGTAAGGAGGCAGAGCATCCCAGCATTGGAGGACAGGTTTGGATTTGAAAGATGGAGTGCTGTGTGCAAAGAAGAGTAATTAGCTCAGTGTAGTTAGATTTAGAGACTAGGTAGAGGGATGTAAAATGTAATAAGAACAGAATAATATGATCTGGGTCGTGAAGAGCTTTAAATGACAAACAGATGGTTCAAAGTTGGTTCTAGAAGTAATAGGAAGCCTTTGGAGTTTATTGAGTGGAGATAGCAGGTAACATAGTTCTATCTGCTTTAGGAAAATCCCTTTGGTAGTAGAGAGGATAATGAATTGGAGAGACTTGAGAAGAGGATTTCACCCGAACAATTACTGCATAAGCTCAGGAGTGAGGTGATGAGTGTTTAGATATTGAAGGGGGTATATTAGAGAAATATTATTAAAGGCTAAAAAACAGGGCTACAAAGGGTTGACTGTGTGAGGTGAATGGTAGTGAAGAAGCAAGGACTCTTGAACAGTGATGAACATGGATGCCTGGGAGGATATTGGTGCTTTGAAGGAGGGAAAGATTGGGGCGGGGGGAAGCTAATGAGCTCTGTTTTGGAGATGCAGAAATTGATCTGAATATGATATGATTTGATATGAATATTAGTATGAATTGATATGAATATGACATGAATATCCTCTGGATTATTCATCTTAATATATTCAATAAGAATTTGGAGTTGTGAAACAGAAACTCAGGAAGAGTAGGCCTGGAATTAGCTGCATGGAAATGATAATTGAAATCTTCACAATTGATAAAACCACCAAGTTAGATAATATGAAACCAACAGAAGGTCTAATATGGAGCCTTACAGGATACTTATGTTTAATATATAGCATATACTAATATGTATTCAACTATAAACTTATAGTATAGTTAGTATATATATATATATATATACTATATAGTTTACATAATAATTATAACATAGCACTGAAATATAATTTAGACTGTATAGTATGAACTTCATATATATTATAATATATCTAACAGTAATATCATAAATATAATATATGTTCTATATAATATATAGTTATATCACTATTTATAGTATAGTTATAATATATAGCTAATATATAACTAATATACTAATATAGAGCTTTATAAAACATTTATATGTAGTATTATATGAGTATATATGTATATATCATATGATAGTATTTATTATATACTAAACCCCTGTATCTTATAAGAGTCTGTGTGTATATACCTATATATGCATATATGTAATTTACATTTTATTATATAATTATATTATGTAACATGACATTTTATATACTAAAGTTGAGATTATAATTTGGATCCATGTTATGAAAGGCTTTAAATGTCAGAGAAAAATTTCTGAAACTTATTGCGACTTGTGGTTATTGTAGGGAGGACACTTGCATAGAAAGCTTCTGGAGAGTAATGAAGATTCAGATAAATATCTTATTGTGGAATTAGAAATACCTGAGCTTTTCCCAGATTAATCTCAGAGGCTTGGTCTTTAGTCTAGGGTAGCTTTAGGAAAAGGTCTAGTCATTCCAGGCTCTCTTTAGGATGGGGCCTACTGGCTAAAAGCCAATTTTCATTTTTCTCAAGGGTTGCATATATGTAAATGTCCTCCAATAGCTATTTACCAGCAGCTGCTAACCCCAAGTGTTTTAATTGCCGGGGTCTTATTTCAATTACTATTCCTTTCTTTGTCCTCACCTCACCATTAATGGCATGCAAATTAGTGTAATTTGTTACATGGGAAGTGGGATAATGGTGTCTACTGCCCCAGAACCCATAAGGGCCTTTGTGTATTGCTATTAGCTACATTTGGTAAGTGAAGGACATTCACATCCACTAGAGAGTTTTCACTTAGCAAAAATTTGGTATGTTTAAGATGAGGTGGATTCTTCTTTTATATTTTTAGAGGAAAGGAACTGAACCATGCAGTCAGGTTTTCTGAAATCTGGTTTCCCAAATGTTTACTCCAAGGGCTTCACAGCTTTTGTAGTGTCTGTTCTTAATATAGATGGCAGACAGAGAAATTTAAATTGGACCTGATTCCTGGAGTTGTTGGGAAACAAAACAAATTGTGAAAAATGAAGATAAAACAAAGTGGGAAACAAACAGACTGTTTAGTTCCTTTTCAAAAACATAACAGTTTTTCTTTGTTGAAGGAAAAACTGTCCAGTTAAAGAGGTCCTTAAGAAGTCTGAAAGAAAGAGTAACTAAATAAAGATGTGCACCTTTTCTATTTCTTTTGGTATGGCTGTAGTATGCCAAGTGGATCAGAACCCTCATGTGAAGGTGTGAAGTTTCTTAATAATTATTTCAGAGTTTTGAAAACACAGTTGTTTCCATTTGCTCCCCACAGCTTCCTGAATAAATGTTAATAAAACTATCATTTTAATGACTTTTGTTGGTAGGAGCAAAGCTCCACTTGAGTAATTAGGCTTGCTTACTTGGAAAAGTATATAATTACAGATAAATACAGGCATCTAACTTTTGTCTGTAATGTTTACATACTTTATAAAGCATAAAATATTTATGCAATTATTTTAGAGATCTTAAGATATTAAGCATCAAGTCAACATAGGATCACTTAGTAGTAGAGGCCCAGAGAATTGTCACCTTAATAAAAAGACTGCCATACAGTGACATTTTATCAGTATTTCTAATATTCACAACTTCCTAGGTG
Source organism: Macrotis lagotis (assembly GCF_037893015.1). Lineage (NCBI taxonomy): Eukaryota > Metazoa > Chordata > Mammalia > Peramelemorphia > Peramelidae > Macrotis > Macrotis lagotis. Next base: position 65,230,781 of record NC_133664.1, on the reverse strand, counting down.
TGGGAGGTCCCTCTGGTAATTTCAGACTGCTGTCCCTCAATTTGCTATAAAATAGCTTTTAAGAGGGGATATGACTAAAAAAAAAATCAATCACACCAAACCATCCTGGTGATGCATGACTGATAAAGGCAGATCCTTTGATCACAGACATACCATCCCTTACTAGATTTGTGTTCTAAGGCTTTTGAGTTGGTGTCAATCATTTAGTTCACTGAACATTTTCTATGTGTCTGCCATTTTTCTAGGTAATGGGGAGTTTTCTGCTATTGATGAGTATAAAAATATATACACAAATGATGACACTCTGACCTTTCCAATCCTATTCTAAATCATTCCATGATACTACACAAACACAAAATAAATGAAAGAAAATGCACACATTTGGGTAGGCATTTCCAACTAGACTGTAGACCCTCTCAACTCATCATAGGAGTCTGAGGTTAGATTACCTGGAGTCTGTGAATTTGGATAGGAAAAATACATCTAGATTTCACTAGCCTCTAACTGAGATTTATCATTTTTTTCAACTATTTAAAATATTATTTCTAAGAAGGGATTCATCTAAATTTCTAAAGTAGCTGACAACACAAAAAAGATTAAGAACCCTTGGGGATGGTGGGGAAATTGTGGAAGAAGTGGCAATAAGCTTAGGCATTGAGGAAGACATTATTGAGGAGGGAGAGCATTCTGGATATTGAGAATAGTCTGTGAAAGAAAACTAGTGAGAGGGCAGCTAGGTGGCACAGTGGATAGAGTACTGGCTTTGGAGTCAGGAGTACCTGAGTTCAAATCTAGCCTCAGACACTTAATAATTACCTAGCTGTGAGGCCTTGGGCAAGCCACTTAACCCCATTGCCTTGCAAAAACTAAAACACAAAACACAAAAAAAAACCCCACAAAAAAACTAGTGAGAGATGGAATGACATGGAATGGGCTTGTTTATTTGGAAATGTAGGATGTGTGAAGAGAGGAATATAAATTGGAGCTAGATTCAGGAGGCTTTAAACAGAAGAATGCAATAGGCAGGCAAAGAAGTGGAAAGATACCATTTTGTCACCTGGGCGAATGATTGATGAAAGGAAAAATTGGAAGAAATTTGAAAGGTGAAAGGTCATAAAGACCTGATCAAAAGTGATCATCTTCCTTCTTTTTTCCTCTATTCCCTCTCCATAACTCCTCCTTCTTCATATTTTTTGCATTTGAATTAAACTGAGACAGAGATTGTGATTCTTTTACCATCATGTATTCAATACTACAAACATTTATATCTTTATTTTAAAAAAGGTAGCTGTCAAAAATCACAGCAACATCATTTTGATTTTTGTGCTATTTGTCAGGTATCATGAACCCTGACAGTTTTCAACATGAATCACATTCAAAGTATGCTGATTTTCAAAGGGTTCCTTCTAGTTCTCTTGGCTCAGAAGTAGCTCCTTCTTTCAGAGTTGTCTTGGTCTCAGTAAGCTAATGTAGTACAGGAGAGGCAATGGGCATGTGTATATAATAAGCAATATTGCTGTCACATCTAGATTGTGGGAGTGGGAATGAGGCAGAGAGAAATGTTTTATAAGTGGGAAACCAGCCTTACTAAGGGTACAAAGTTGGCAGTAGATGGAAAATTTAGGGTGGCAATATACAAGCTCAAGTATATTCAGTTTCTGAGTTTGGGAGGGAGATAAATAATTCAGGTGGAATAGATTGGAGAAATGAAAGACATATGACTAAGTAGAATGCAAAATTTGTATAGTACTGTAACAAAGCAAAGAACACCTTGAAATGTGAGTCAGAAGATTTGAATTCAAATCCTGACTGTGACACCTAATCAATATATGGACTTTCAAAGAAGTCACTTTACTTCTCTGAAGCTTAATTTCCTCAATTATCAAATAGGGGATGGAATGGTTTACATTAGAATAGGCTCTTCTGGAAGTTGTGAGTTCTCTATGATTGGAAGTCTTCAGGAAAGATTCTGGTTGACTAGCTATTGGAGAGATAGGGGGATTTTTTTTTGTTTTGGGTTGCATTATATAACTTCTGATGTGCTTTTCAACTCTAAGAATTTCTAATTCTCTGGTTTTTAAAAGTTTCTTTCCACTCTAAAATTCTGTTTCTATGATTGTCTCAATCAGATCTCTTTCTATACACAATTTCAAACATTGCATTTTCCTGCTTCTCTTCCTATCCTAATTCAAACATGAAATGAGAAAGAGAAAATAAAAAGTCTAGAAATATGGTGTCCATTGAAACAAGAGACCAACATCTAAGAGCTTTGCCTACTTGTATGTATAAGAGGGTATTGAACATTTATCTCCACCAATTCCAATTACTTAAGGATAATGCAATGACAAAGTAATCTGGGACAAAAATTAAAAAGGTGATTTTAATAGGTTTATTGCTTTGATTCTTCCTAATGGAATGGTAGGTCTATTAGCAAATTCATAAACTAATTAAGGTATTTTTTATACTTTTTCAGGATCATTTGACATAATTAACTTTAATAAGATCTAAATGTATAAACATGGAAAACTGTAATTGGAAGAATTTACATAGTTTTTTGAAACAAAAATTTGTATGAATTAAGCTAAAGTGCTCATTGTATCCTTGACTTAAGAATAGTTCAGACACAAGGAACTAAAAGAAATCATCAATAGTTCAATTTAATAGAAAGTACAGTAGAATTAAAGTTATAAGACAGATTCAAATTGCTCTTCTTCCACTCATTAACTAGGCCAAATTTGCAAGCCTCTTAACCCGAATCCCAGTTATCAGGCTTGTAGAAGAGAGAAAATTCCTATTATACTCTGATTTTGAGTGGGTATTATTTTTTAAAACAATATGGCAATGTATATTTGCTCCTGGAGGCAATAGGAAGCCACTGGGGCTTTTTTTGGTGGTGGTAATGTGGTGACAAGAGTGAGGAGAGGGGATTTAGGAAAATCAATTTAGTGGTTAAATGGAGAATGGATGGGAGTGGAGATAGACAGACCTAACAGCAGGCTCTTGCAATAGTCCAGGCTAAGGTGATAAAGACCTACATTTGTGAGGTGGCAGTTTCCGAGAGAAGGGAGCATACATAAGAGATATTGCAAAGGTGAAATTGTTAAATCTTGGCAATATATTGGATAGGGAAGATGAGAAATAGTGAGGAACTGAAGATAACACCTAGATTGTGAGTGATCCTGAAAAACTGGGGACCTGTATACTACTAAGGAAGCTGAGAGGTAGGGAGTGTTTAAGGAGAAAGATAATTTCAATTTTGAATTTAAGATATCTGTTGGAGATCCAGTTTAAGATGTCTGAAATGCAGTTGGAGATGTGGGACTGAGGTTAGCCAAGAAGTTAGAGCAGGATAGATAGATTCTGATCATTGTCAGCATAGAGATGGTAATTAAATCCATGGGAGTTGATGAAATCACCAAGTGAAGTAGTATAGAAGGAGAAGAGAAGAGATCCTAGGACAGAAGATTATGGATATGTATGGTTAAAGGATAGGATCTGCATAAGGAACTGGCAAAGTAGACTGAGTCAGAGGATTTGTATTTTCATTAGTATTCCAACAGTGTCCCTCTATTAGGTTATAGCTATGTTTACATCTGGAGCAGGACAGATTAGATACAATAAGAAATGATTTCCAAGCTCTATTAGGAAACCAGTTAAAAAGGCCAAAGGAGAATATCTTGAGGACCACAGTAGATGAACTTTCAGAAATTATGACATCTCCTTTGACACATGCTCTCTATGCCTGAGTCCACTTTGTCTTCACTTCTGTACTTGGGTAAGATTATGTCACAGTTTAGGGGGAGTTGTTTTGTGCAAACTGTATTATAGCAAATTTTCAATTCTAAATGCTAATAAATTCTGTCTAGCTAACTGATAATCAATGGGGGCAGGGAAGTCTACTAGTCGAGGTTCAAGAACTATGTCATTAGAGTTTTGGTAGTCCCAAATCCTCAGGACTATCCCAATTGAACTTCTATACTCAGTGAAGTACGGAAACAATTTAGGAAAGGAATATCTTTGCTCTTGAGAGTGAAAAGATTGTGTGAGCTGAAGAGCTGATTTGAGTTGTTAAGTCTTTTATAGTTTTTACACTGTCATAGTTGAGTTCCATAGTAATTTAAAAATGGAGTAATATCAAGTTAAGAATTAATACACCAAAACAATTGAAGATCCATCGATATAATTCTTTTCATTAATACTTTACAAAATATTTTATATTAAATGACACATTTTGTTAGAGTTAAGTTTCCTGGAACTATGATCATTATACCTTAATCTTTATTTAGGCAATTTAGAGAACAACCTGATTTTAATGGTCTAGACTACAGAGTTTGGTATTGAACTCAAATTGAAACTGGGGTCACTAAAGCATATATATACATATACATATACATATACATATACATATACATATATATACATATACATATATATATATATATATACATATATATATATGAATCCCTTTGGGATGTATATTAATTTAGAAAAAACATTGCTATTAGCTATGTTTCACTTTATTTTTATTTTACTAAATATTTCAAACTTACATTTTAGTCTGGTTTATATTACACTCAAGGTTGTTATGGGTCACATATTTCATGAGTTTGGTCTAAACTAGTAGCCTCCTATTAGTGACATCATCTCTGTCTGAAATGCTATGTAAATAATATATGTCAAAATTGGGATTTCAACTCAAAAACTTAGAGGCCATCATACTAACCAACATTTATCACAATAAGTTGGCAAATATTTGGTATTTAATAATTGCTAGCTGACTGATTATCCACTATAGCAGCCTCGTTTTGTATTTAATTACTTGTGTAAAAATTGCATCTACCTTGCTCCTCACCTAAAAAAAATATCTCTGCCCACTCCAGTGGAATGAAAGTTCCTTGAGGGCAGACACTTTGTTTTTTGTCTTTGCATTCTCAGTTTAACACAATAACTCACACATAAGAGGTGCTTATTAAATATTTGTTTAATTAAATCAAAGAGGATTTACTTCTTTCCATATCCCATCCAGATTCTAAGATTAGCAAGCTAGAATACTTGTTTGTGCTCTCTTCTAAAAGCAGTCTAAGGGGGTTGTTAGTTAGCAACATTTGCATGAGAATATTAGATTCACCTATACCCAGGTATTTGAATTGATTACATTTTAGAATATTCTTGCATAAACTATAAGCTAAATTATCTAAATTATTCATATCAAATACATTATTCAATACTTCCTTTTCCAGACAAATCTATTAATTTGAGTCATAAGACCTGTTCACTGATACATGTTTTCAAAGTGTAAGGAAAGATAGGGCTAGTATGTATCTAAAACTTTATATTAGAGGAGGCTGTTTGGTAAAGTCATACATGCCTGATGGGCCAATATTTCTTACTGTAAATCAAATATTTTCATATGACTTGGTGTCATAAAGTTCAGGAGAGGGAAAAGAAGTTCAACTATGACTTTAAGCTAGTGACATGGACAGCCACATTTTCATCATAGTAATATTGCAGAATTTGTTCTTCAGCTGTCTGCATGCTACAATCAAATACTAGACAAGTTTGACTTTGTCACATGTACTTTTAGTATATTTAGATTTCAAATGAGGACAGAAATTTGAAAACCATTAGCAAATTGACTTGAATATCTGTAGGAGTGCCAAATAGAATTGGGTTGATGTAGAAACAAGCTGTTTGGATATGTTAGGCCCATGTGAGGAAGATCTACCTTGATCAGGCCACTGAAATATATTTTGTTGGAGGCAGCTGCTGCTGTTGGTATTATTCCCTTTATTTTCATTTGATCTCAGAAAGTTTCTGCCTTCTTATTGACATAACAAAATTTAATCTTTGACTCATTTACACTTTTTATATAATTCAAATAGTAGTCCTCATTAGGATTGGTGGTAGATTTGGATAAGATGAATGAAATTTTAAACAAATACAAGTAAGTAAATTAAACAGGAGGGAATTTACACCATGGAAACAGTTTAATAAAATGGGGGAGAGACAAATGATTTTAATCTATTTTCTAAAAGTAAATATGCCACCCATAGTTACTATTTTGCTAGGCATTAGCAAGTATATGTATCAGTATAAAGTTTTTCCTATACACATGAATGTTTTAAGACTATTTGTATAAATACACATAGCTGTATTTATGTACATAATATATTATGTACCCATACAAATTACACAATCTCTCTCTCTCTCTCTCTCTCTCTCTCTCTCTCTCTCTCTCTCTCTCTCTCTCTCTATCCATACACACACACACACACACACACACACACCACACACACATATATGTATGCATTGTCTCCTTTTACTGCACTTTTACTTCCCTTGAAATTCATCTTGGAGGATCAACTCGTAAAGTTATTTTAATGCTTCATAACCAAGTATAAAGGTAAAAAGAAAAATTTTAACACTGAAACTCCTTTATATTCAGTAGTTTTAAAGACAAATTCCAATGGATGGTTTACTCCTTTCTTTGGCCTGGACAAATGTTCTCTCTATGTTACACAGCTACTCTGTTCTCATATGATTTTTTAAAATCTTCTCCTGACTACTTCCTTCTTTACCTACACTCAGATTTTCCCATTTTGATTTTAAATTGCCTGTGACAACTAGTAAAGTATTGCTTCTTAGCTCCTTCCCAGAAATCTTGCTGATCTGTGGGAAGCTCCTCTTTTATCCATATTCATTGTCTCTGGAATAAAGGATTTTCTTTAGTCATTTACATGGCCGTCCTTACCCATGTTTTATTAGTTACTCTACCTTTGGCTGTAGGATGGTGTTGGGGCTTCCTTCCTCCTTTTGCTGAAGGCTGGAATGCTAAGAGGGGTTGAAGAATGTGTTATATACAAAACACAGAAGCTATATTCAGAAGTATTTTGGCTATGGGTAAAATACACAAAGAATTACACTAAATAAACACAAAGTCTACAGTTGGTGGAAAATGCCTTAAACTTTCTAGGATAACATAAAGACTGTCTTAAGTTTGCTCAGAAATCACTGGGATGTGTTATTGTCAGTGTGACATTATTAACAGAAGCATGGCAGCTGCCATAATTGGATTTAAACAAATATGACAAATATTCTCAAAGAGTTCAGTAAGGAAAATTAGTGAGTAAATAATAAAGAAAAAATTATGTAAGAGGTCAATTTAACCAGATTAGCTGGAACACTGCACAGGCAATGGTGTTTTGCAGAATTTATAACTAATAACAATAGTTAAATAATATAAATGTAATTTTAAAAAGTTAAATAACAAACTATTTTGGTAGGTAAACTTAGGTAATATAATACTACCAATATGCAAAAAAAAGAATTGTATATACTCCATTCCCATCTTCATTGCAAACTGAGAAATTACTTTCTTATTTTTTTCAGCTTCCTATTTTGGCTTTAAGTCCACTTTCCTGGAAGCCTACAGATGCAAATCCATTAGTTACTTATTCCTTTTCTATATTAACTCCCTCCCTCAAGGCTAAAAATGTCAGATCTTAAGGTTTCTAACTTGAACTATTAAGGCAAATATACATGCTTGATGTTTATATTTTAAAGAAAATTAAATGTCAATGTAGAACTGGAAAGGAATATTTAAGCCAGGGATTCTAAAATTTTATTTGTGTCATCAAACATTTGTCAATATGGTAAAGCTTGTGGACTCTTCCTCAGAATAATGTTTTTAAATGCATAAAATAAAATACATAGAATTACAAAGGAAACTAATTACATTGAAATAAAGTTATCAAAATATTAAGAAATAATACCAGGGCAGCTAGGTGGAGCACTGGCCCTGGAGCCAGGAAGACCTGAGTTCAAATTCGGCCTCAGACATTTAATGATTATATGTGTGACCTTGGGCAAGTCACTTAACCCTATTGACTTCCAAAAACAAAAACAAAAACAAAAAGAAATAATACCTTTATGGTCCTCAGGTTCTGAGCTCTTAATCTAATTCTTTTGTTTCAAATAATAGATGAAACAAACAAGTTGGTTAAAATAGTTATTAAATACTTAATGAAATGACTTTCATGAAACAAACAAAGCAGCAGTAATAAAAGCATAGCCCATTATTATTTAGAATTACTACTATGGCAATACAATTATATATAACAGTGTAACTACAATGTTGATCATATTTTAGGGGCTTCTCTACTAACTTGGTCAATACTGGAAATTTTGGATACTAGGTATTTTGGTGGCCATGGCTATATCAGTTTCAATGTTTTCCTTATTACAAATAGCTTGTTAGTTCTCTGAGCTTGTGATTCCATTGTACATTTATTGTTTAGGTTAAGAACTAAGAGATTTAATTGTAAATGACAATTTCCCAAAGTCCAAGATTGGATATAAGAACCACTGAGAAATCAATGGTTGGACCTTGATTGATTCAGGTATTCTGGGTTGCTTCTGAATGTCTCCCCCATCCCCAAGAAGATAACCTGTGTGGAGATGCACACTAATTTCTTTTAATTTTAAGCATTTGTTCTATCTTTCACTAGCTTGAACATTTTGATTAATTATCTAATCTTCCTGACCATTTATAAGATCCTCTTTTCAATATTGAAATTTTGGAATTTGTCAACTTTATTTTGGAGAAGTTAAACTTATGATTTCTTTGTCCTATTATCTGATGAATTCGACTAAACTATGTTTTACCTTATTTTCAATATTTAATGTTAGTTTAAAAAAAAGAAAACCAAAAGAATGGAAAAACTAGAAGAAAATATGAAATATCTCATTGGAAAAACAACTGACCTAGAAAACAAATCCAAAAGAGAAAACTTAAAAATTATTGAGCTACCTGAAAGACCAGGAAAAGAAGTTTGATTTCATTTTTCAGGAAAAAATACAGCAAAATTGCACAGATATCCTAGAAGTTGAGGGCAAAATACAAATTGAGGGAATCAATCAATCACCTCCTGAAAGAGATACTCCAAAAAAAAAAAATCCTGGGAATATTAGAGCCAAATTCCTCAAACTTCCAAGTCATAGAGAAAATATCACAAGCAGCCAGAAAGAAACAATTCAACTATCATGGTGCTACATTCAGGATTACACAGGATTTGGCAGCATCTACATAAAGGGCTTGTAGGGCTTAGAATATCATATTCTGGAAGGCAAAAGAGCTTGGACTGCAACTGAAAATCAACTACTCAGCCAAATTGAACTTCCTTTTTCAGGGGAAAAGATAAACATTAATGTTGCAGGGACTTTCAAACTTTCCTGTTGAAAAACCAGGGCTGAAAAGAAAGTTTGATCTCCAAATACAGGACTCAGGTGAAGTATAGAGAAATTGGATGAGAAGGACTAATTATGAGGGATATAATGATGTTGAATTACATGTATTCTTGCACAGAAAGAAGATACTGATAACTCATATGAACTTTCTCATTTATAAGAGCAGTTAGAAGGAGCATATATAGATAAGGCACAGTAGGGAGATTAATATAATGGAATAATATAGTGTAAAGATGGAGTCAATGCGTGATAAAGGAAAGGACTGGGAGGAAGGGAAAGGAGAGGTAGAGTGGCTTAAGATATTTCACATAAGAGTCAAGAAAAAGCTTTTGCAATGGAGTAGAAGGGGGGAAGGTGAGGGGGAAATGAGTGAGCCTTCATTCTCATAAGAAATGGCTCATAGAGGGGGGGAAAAGTTAATAGGGCATAGAAATCTATCTTACCCTAGAGGGAAAATGAGAGGAAAGGGATGGGAGAAGGGGGACAGGGGTAGGGAGGCAGGAGTAGTTCATAGAAGAGAGGGAAGATAGGGGAGAGAATAATCAGATACAACACACTTCTAGGGAGGGACAGGATGAAAGGAAGGAGAGAATAGAAGCAATGGAGTGGGGAGGAATAAAATGGAGAGTAATACATTTTACAATAGCAATTATGGGAAAAAAATATTGAAACAACTTCTCTGATAGACATGATAAAGAATACAATCCATGCCTATGAGAAAGAATACAATCCATGCCAGAGACAGAGTGGATGCTATCTGAACAGACTGAAATCAAGTTTTTCTCTTCTTTCACTTCATTTCTCTTGGGATTTCTCTATCATTTGGGGGTAGGGAGGTTTACTTTCTCAACAAGATTATTGTAATAATGTGAAAATAAATAAATCATTAAAAATATTAATGTCAATTTTAATTTAATTTACTGCCTAGTAAACTAGTATTTTGATTCCAAGTTTCATCATGATTTTCTTGGATCTTTTAAATTATTTTTCCCAGTATTGTTAATTACTTTGGTTTGTGGAGAACAGGTATCTTGCTGAATTTTGCTGTTTTTATTGTGTTGCTTCTTTCCATTTTTTTGGGGTTCTCTCTTTCACCCCCCCCAAAATAATAGTAATCAGAATCTCCTCTTCTCCCTCCACATTCCCTCCATCATTGATTTTAATTAGTTTCAATTTAAGAATTGAATTATAATCTCCAAATAGATAAATCCCAAATCTTTATAGTCAGTTCTTAAATATGTCTGAGATATTCCACTAATATTACTAACTACCTATGGACATATCTTCACTTTGAAGTCATATAGGTGTCACACACTTGGTGAATTCAAACTAATATATTACATATAAATCTTCCTTATATTATGCCCATAATCCTAGGGTTGCCCTTAACCCTTTCATTTCCCTTTCTTCTCTTATTTAATTACTTGGAATTTCTTGCCAATGTTACTTCCATAAAACTCTTATATTATTCTCTTGGCTCTAGTCATATGACCACTGCCCTGTTTCAGGTCTTTATCATCTCTCACATGCATTACTACTGTCATCATCTGTTAATTAATTGTTTTTAATTCTAATTTCTCTATTTCTGCCTTCTATATAGTTGCCAAAATCATCTTCCTAAAACACATTCCTGACCAAGTCAGTCCCATACTTAAAAGTTTTCAATGCTTCCCTATTCCCCCTAGGAAAACTTAGCCCATAATTTTAAATTCTGTATAATCCAGCTCTAATCTACTTTTCCAGATTAATTTCCTTTGCATAACAGATTATACAGTTAAGCAAAATTGGACTACCATTTCTTCACTAATTTCAGTATTTAACTTATTCCTTCTCTGGTCCTATACAAGTCCAGTACTCACTCATTTTTCATTGGCATTTCTCATAATCCTTATTTTCCTTCAAGGCTCACTTCAGCTTCTCCATTAAATCTCTCTTAATCCCTTTGACTATTAGTGTTTGTTTTCCAAATTTCCTGGTATTCACTTATCTGTCTATATGGTTTACTTCTCAGCTCCTTTCTTTTCTTTCTTTGATATGATCAATGTAAGCTAAACTCCTTGAAGGCAGGAACCATTTTAGCACTTTTCTCCTAGTCTTGGAGATAGTGGATGTTTAATAAATATATAATGAATAGCACTGAAGTCTTCCAGAGAGAAGCAGTCTGGTTGTAGAAAAAGAACCAAATGAATCAACAGCTGTATGCCCCTGAACAAAATCATTTGACCTCTCTTGGGTTCATATTCCTCATCTGAAAAATGGAGGTAATCATGTCTTTGCTATTTCCTTGGAGGTTTGACATGAGAAAAACCCTATGCAAACCTTAATGTGCTATATAAATGTGAGCTTTGTGAGTCAAGAACTTGACAATAATAAGCCTTCTGTCTTCTGTTAAAGAGCTGTGATTTTTCTCTTCCAGAAATTGGAATGTCGCCTATAGCTTCAGCAGAGTAGTTTTTTGTCCTGAAAGAAGCCTTTAGCACATGAAAAATAGACATAGTCCTACTTAATAGAAGGATAATAGGGACTTAGGCTCTTTTTTTTTTATACAATACAATTCAGAGACAAAAAAGGAAGATAGAGCTGAAAAGTTTTGCTTCAGAAAGACTTTTATAAAAATGACTTTGGATTAAATATGTACTTCATAAAATCCAGGTGATGATTATCACCTTATCAGATATCAGATTAACATTTTAATCCTCTTGATGACTCTTGTACTCCTATTTTTGTTTTTTTAGGTTTTTGCAAGGCAAAAGGGGTTAAGTGGCTTGCCCAAAGCCACAGAGCTAGGTAATTATTAAGTGTCTGAGACCCAATTTGAACCCTGGTACTTCTGACTCCTTAGCCGTACTTTATCCACTACACCACCTAGCTGTCCCTCTTGTACTCCTATGGACGGATTGAGGGGAATCACCTACTGATGATGTGCAAGAGGGAAAGAATAGTCAAGATGGGTCAAGTTCTCTACCATTGGAGGGAGCATTTGCAGAGTCACTGAAACATAAAAGTAGTCCAGTAGATCTTGGGAATGTTAGTGGAATAACTGAAGTTATAGTGGGTTTGATTTTTAATTTGCAGGACACTTCTGCACCCATGTCCATCATTTATGGAACATTTACTCCATTTAAAAAGTATATTGATTGTGAAATTGAAAGCCAGTGAGTAGTGTCAATGGATGCAAAACAATCGGAGAATTGTTACCCCGCCAAAAAAAAAATGGAAGGTGGATTGAAGTTTTCCCTTAATGATAGGAAGGAAGCAGTCTTCAAAGCATTGCAATGCTAATTAGTTACTAGAGGGAGCATCTCTTGTTCAAAGTCTCAATCAAGTTATGGACTGCTTTAAGTAACATTGAAAATTACAGGTAGCATAGCTCAATGCACAGAATGATTAAATTGGAGTTAAAAAGATTTGAGTTCAAATCTTGTGTCTGACACTAGCTGTGTGACTAGTGGTGAATTTTTTTTGTTTTACAGTTTTGAATGTTATTTTATTTTTTCCAATTACAATGAAATATAGTTTTCAATATTTATCTTTTTGCAAGTTTGAGTTCCACATTTTATCTACCTCCCTTTCTTCCTTTCCTCCCCCATGATGAGTAATTTGAAATATGTTATATATGTTCAATTGTGTTTAACATATTTCCACATAAGTCATGTTGTGAAAGATGAATAAGGGGAAAATTCATTAGAAAAGAAAGAAAAAACAGAAAAGTATTTTTAAAGTGAAAAATAGTATGTTTTAGTTTGTATTTCAACTCCATAGTTCTTTCTCTGACTATGACTTCCATCATAAGTCTTTGAAAATGGTCTTTGATTACTGCTGAGAGGAGCAAAGTCCCTGAGAGCTGATTATCACATAATATTGCTATTGCTGCATATAATGTTATGGTTCTGTTTCCTTCAGTCAACTTCAGTTCATGTAAGTCTTTCCAGACTTTTTTGAAATCTGCCTGCTCATGATTTTTTACTGAACAATAATACTTCATTTCATTCATATCTATACTTCATATTCATATGCTTACAATGTTCAGTTATTCTTCAAATGATAGACATTCATTTGTCAATTCTTTGCTGTCATAAAAAAGAGCTGCTATAAATATTTTTGTACATCTGGTTCTTTCCCCTTTTCCACTTTTTTATGATCTCTTTGGGATATAGACCCATTAGTGGTGCTACTAGATCACAGTTTTATTGCCCTTTGGAATATTTCTAAATTGCTCTCCATCAAGAGAGCATTAGTGTCAGGGTGGCTAGGTGGTACAGTGAATAGAGCAGTGGCCCTGGAGTCAGGAGGACCTGAATTCAAATGTGGCCTCAGTCACTTAATAATTACCTAGCTGTGTGGCCTTTGGGAAGTCAGTTAACCCCATTGTCATGCAAAAACAAAACAAAAAGGGGAATTAGTGTCCAAATTTCCCCACATCCTCTCCAACATTGATCATTTCCTTTTTTGTCATGGTAACCAGTCTGATAGGTGGTACCTCAGAGTTGTTTTAATTTGCATTTCTCTAATCAATAATGATTTAGAGCAATTTTCCATATGGCTATTAATAGCATTAATTTCTTCATCTGAAAATTGCTTGTTCATATCCTTTGACCATTTATCAGTTGGAAAATGAATTGTATTCTTATAACTTTGATTCAATTCTCTTTTTTATTTTAGAAATGAGTCGTTTGTCAGACATAGAAGCTATGAAAATTGTTTCCTAGCTTTCTGAGTTCCTTCTAATCTTGCTTTTTTTGGTTTTGTTTGGGCAAAAACCTTTTTAATGTAATTAGATTTATCCATTTAGCAATTGATAATTTTCTCTATCTCTTTTTTGGTCATTAACTCTTCCTCGCTTTGTACCTATGTCAGATACACTATTCCTTGTTTTCCTAATTGGCTAATGGTATCACCCTTTATGTTTAATTCCTGTACACATTTTGACTTTATTTTGGTATAGGGTGTGAGACGTGGGTCTAGGCCTAATTTTTGGCATGATTCCAGTTTTTCCAGCAGTTTTGTTGAGCAGAAGCTGGAGTCTTTGGGCTTGTCAAACAGAAGATTACTACAGTCATTTACACTGTTTCTTTTGTATCAAATCTATTCTGCTGATTTACCACTCTTTCTTAGCCAGTGCCAAATAGTTCTGATGACTGCCATGTTAAAATATAATTTTAGATCTGTTATGGTTGTCACCTTCCTTTGTATTTTTTTTATTAATTCCCTTGTATTCTTGACCTTTTTTCCCCCTATATGAATTTTGTAACTATTTTTTCAAGCTTTATAAAACAATTTTAGAAGTTTGATTAATAATGCACTGAATTAGTAATTTAATTTTGGCAGAATTGTCATTTTTAATTTTTACTAGTTCAGCCTATTGATGAGCAATTGACATTTTTTTTTCAATTGTTTAGCTCTGACTTATTTGTGAGGAAAGTGCTTAAGAATTATGTCCATATAGTTTCTGATTTATTTTTTCAGGTAGACTCCCAGATATTTTTGCTGACTACAATTACTTTAAATGGAATTTCTCTATTTCTTTTTGCTTGGCTTTGTTGATAATATATAGAAATTGTAATGATTTATGTGGGTTTATTTTCTATCCTGCCCACTTTGTTAAAGTTTTTCATTGATTTTCTAGGTTTCTCTAAGTTTTGCCACCTTATCATTTGCAAAGAATGAGTTTTGATTCCTCATTGTTTTTTTCTAATTCCTTCATTTTCTCTTTTTCTCTTATTACTAAAGCTAACATTTTAATTATAATACTGAAAATAGTTATAATAATTGGCATACTTATTTCAAAAGGGTGAGTTGGTTAATCTCTCCTAGTCTCAGCTTCCTTGCTGTAAAGTGTTGTAGGGTGGGCAGCAACATTTGTACTTTTTTCTTAATGGGTTTTTTTGTAAGACTCAAATGAACCACATAGACAAAATGCTCTGCAAATTTTAGTCTTATCAAAATGGCAACCATTGTTATGATAAAATGGAACAGTTGGATATAGTAAAAGATTTAAATCCTTACTCTAAAGTACATCTATTCCAATGATCAATAACTGTTTTTCCTTGACTATACAAAGCCTACTTGGCCTGTGTTCACCTGTTCAAAAGTGTCCATATTAATGAATGTTTTAGAACACGAGGGTAGATGTGTACAAATTATTGGCAATTACTAATATTTTTTACTTTATGTTGTCTATTAATCATATGGATAATATTTATCAGAAAGTTTAAGCCATAATTAGAAACAAAAGGCACTGAACAACCTATTTTGAAAAAGCAAATACTAAAGATCCCGTACTTAGCAACAAAATCCAGTTGCAGTTTTTCCTCCCAGATGGTCAGTGATTGAGCTGAAAATGACTGTTCTAATCAATACAAAATAACAATTCATCTTAATGTTCCTCTTATTTAAAAGATAATATTCTGATATATTTAAATCTACAAAGTTAATTCCAGACCATAAAAATACATCAAGTGAATGTAAAATAATGAAAACATAAATTATGTGTTGAGGATCATAGACAATTTAGGAATGTATTAAATATTCACAGTATTTTAGAATTACAACTAAGGTAACTTGGAAGCCATTGAGTGAAATATTTTTTTTTTCTCTTTACTTACATTTACATGGTAACACATTATAAATGAGACCATCAGGGTACAGAAAAGTTAACTGATTTTTCAAGGGATAACAAAACCAGTAAGTGCCTAAAGTGGGAGTTTAATCTAGGTCTGCAAGTCTAACACATCATTCATTATTCCGTGATGACTCTTTTCTATCATAATAGGATTTTTTTGCTATTACATGTAAAGATAATTTACAACAATTATTTCTAAAAAATTTTGAGTTCCAAGTTTTTCTCCCTCCCTTACTTCTCCTCCCCCACCCAAGACAGCAAATATACTGATATAGATGATATAGGTACAATCATATTGAACATATTTCCATATTAGACATGTGGAAAAATCAAAACTAAAGTGGAAAAAACATGAGAATGAAAAATCAAAAAAACAAATTAAAAATGAAAATAGAATGCCTTGATCTGTGTTCACACTCCATAGTTTTTTCTCTGGCTGTGAATGCCATTTTCCCTTACAATTGTTTTGGAATTATATTTGATTACTGTATTGCTGCGAATAGCTATGTCTATCATAGTTGATCATCACACAGTGTTACTGTTAAAGTGTACAATGTTCTACTGGTTCTTCTCACTTCACTTAACATCGGTTCATGTAAGTCTTTCTAGGTTTTTCTGAAATCTGATTGCTCAGGATTTCTTATAGAACAATAATATTCCATCATATTTATATACTATAATTTGTTCAGCCATTTCCCAGTTGATAGGCTGCTATAAATCTTTTTGTACATTTGAGTCTTTACTCCCTTTCTAATGATCTCTTTAGGATATAGATTTAGTAGTGGATTTTATAGTCCTTTGGGGATAGTTTTAAATTGCTGTCCAAAATGTTTGGATCAGTTTACAACTCTACCAACTGTGCATTAGTATCCCAGTTTTCTCACATTCCCTCCAATATTGACCATCTTCCTAATATTGTAATATTAGTCAATCTGATAGGTGTGAGATGGTAGCAAAGAGTTGTTTTAACTTCATGTTTTCTCTTCTTTAAAATTCAAGACATAAAGTTGTGAGACTTCCTAATTTCATTAGATTTGTTAGCCAATACTTAATTTGATACTTGAAAATAGATTTCATATTTGAACTGTGAAAACAAGAACTATATTTATATGTAGATACTTGCAACTGAATATTTTTTCCACATTTGAAAGGACAAAGCAGCTTTATTTTTACAAATAAATCAGTTGTAAAATGTTGACTCTTCTCTCTGTTTGACTCTGTTGCTCCCTCTCTCTCTCTCTCTCTCTCTCTCTCTCTCTCTCTCTCTCTCTCTCTCACACACACACACACACACACACACACACACACACAGAATTAAGCTAAAATTTAAAAATTCATCAATCCAATTCAGTCTCTGGGATTTGTCTTCATGATACAGTAGAAAAATCGCCTACCCCTTCAGGGTGTGACCTGCACTGTGACTAGAATTCAGAGATCCATTGTGACCTGAAACTATGAAAGCATGTATTTGGTATTTTGTTCATAGGATAATCTCAGTGGAAATTTTATATTCTAAAACTGAAATCTCTAGTAAAAGGAAGTCATCCTAATGAACCAATTCTGAATGAAACTTTCCAATATTTTTCTTAAAGAATTAGAAATAGTTCCATCTCTGTTGGCTTCATGAAGAAGTTTTGTGTTAAAGGTTAACTATAGGTTTATGTCAAAATAGTTTAGCGTATTTCTTCTTCCATAATCAACTCTAGAGAATTTCAAATATAGCTACCTCATGAAGTATGAAAATAGAAATAATGGATCTGTATGAAATAGATAAAGTGAAATAATTAAACATAATGCACTATAACTGTATTTAGGTAAATGGGTCAAACTGACAGACCTTCTCCATTCAAAGGCCATGAAGCTGGAATGAGATAATACAAGAAATGCAAAGCTTTCATTGAATTGGGAAGTCCCTTCAAAACAAAATTTTTCTAGTATCCTTTCTTCCAAAGTGGTCTAGTTGGCCACCAGTTTCTGCTGATCAAGTTGTAACTTTTCTGAACACTGAGTTTGTTCTTAATTCAGCCCTTTAGGGATTCTGAGACATTAGACTGACCAGTTCATGAAGATGCTTAAAAGGAGAGGATATAGAGACAACACAAATTCATAAACATGTTGGTCAAAGTTATTGGGAGATGTCCACTTCAGTTCATTACAATGATTCGTGATGTTCTGTTCTCAGTACAAATTGGCATTTGCAGAAATCTTTATCTTAGATTTTATTTGATCATCTTTTCTTATACTACTCAGGGTATGGTGGCTGATACCCTTCAATCTCACTTTTCATAGACAGGGTAAGATGGAGTAGTTCTCATTTTACAGTATCTCACTAATGGGGTCAACACCAAGAAAACTGAAGCCTTGTTCCCCTCTGTGTGCAGGATTGTATGATCAAATTGGTACTAGAAGCTCTTTTCTTTGTAGAATGGCCCTGGTTTTTCCCACCCCAAGAGCAAGAGACTTCAGAGAGTTTCTAGAGATCAATCTCAGGGTGGCGGGCTTCATCACAATTTTCTCAGAACTTAGGTACTTTTTTGTCCAAAAGAAAAATAAAGTAATGTTATGAATACTGACCAGGTCTATATTCAGGATCTATTCCAGTGGATTTCTTATTTAAAGCTTGGCCTCTGTGAAGGAATCCTTGAAAAGGGGAGTAGGTTCCTGGTATATGACATCTATAGTGTCCCTATATTTCTTCAAACAAAAGTATTCAACTTGGTATGCTCTGCTTTTATATTTCTACAAAAGGGTCAAGCATAAAATATTCTCTCTCTCTCTCTCTCTCTCTCTCTCTCTCTCTCTCTCTCTCTCTCTCACACACACACACACACACACACACACACACACACACACACACAATCCCCTTCCTCATTCCATTTGGAATGGAATACCTGGCCAGAAGAATGTGACTCAGATTTTCAACTATTCTTAGATCCCTAGGAAGTAGTGGTGAGTCTGGAAAAACTCATGATCCATTCTTATATTTTTCTTAGTGGTTAGGAAGTTTGAAGTATTCCATTATGCTATTAACATATATACTTGGAAGATTTATTACCAGTGTTTGTATTAATTTTTTAAAATTACTGATAATGAGAAGCTTTAGATACAACATCTACTCTATGTATGTATCTTTTTTGTCCATATCAACTCCACATTATTATATAAGCACCTTGAGGTCAAGAGCTATTTCTGCTTTTTTGTTATTTTTACCAGCACTTTTCACAGTGTCCGACATATAGAGAAGCTATTTCTTTGAAAAACAGGATGGATATTAGATTGCCTTCTGGTGGTCTAGTTGGCCACCTGTTTCTGCTGAACAAGTTGTAACTTTTCTGAAGTGGGGGGGAAGGTGGAGGGAAAAGAGAGAGAGAGGAAGAAAAATATGAAACTCAAAACCTTGCAAAAATGAATGTTGAAAACTACTGTTGCATGTAGTTGGAAATATAAATAAATAAAATATTGAAAAATAATGGAAAATCGAATGGAATCTCCTCTGTTATATGTGCTTTCCAATTCAAATATGGGATGGTATGTGGATTTCTCTGCAAGGTTAACTCTAACTGCTACTTGATCTCTATATATTAGCCTCCTCAGTTCCCAAGACTTTTCAACCATTCAAAGACACCCTGACATAATGATAATATAAAACTTTTCCACTACAAGATCTTAAATTATTCATTCTATTCTCTGATCACCATTTCCCATCCTTAAACATTTGGCCCCATCTCATTTTTCCTAGCCTTTACTTCAACCTCAACCTCAATTCTTCTTTGTGTTTTCATACTCTCCCTATGGCTCCATTCCTTCCTTTTAGTGTTTTGACCTATAGTTAACTAACTCATTAATAGGCTCTTCTAAATCATTGAATCTCTTCCCCTTTGTCCTTATGCCTTTCACACTCTGATAATCCTTAATCTTAGGCAATCTCCAACATTTGCCCTTTTTCATTCCTATACTTGAGTACTTAAATACTTCTGAAGGAAGTCCTGAAATCACGGAGACTGGAATTATTACTAATAATTACTAATCCAAACTCAAATGGACCTTTATCACTTCCTAATAATTTTTTTATTCATTTCTGGCTAACTTTGGAATGCATTACCACGAATGATTGCCTACAAACCTTTCCTCTCCTCAGGTTTCATAACTTCCACACCAGCCCCAACATCTTATTTTTCCAACCAGTGACCTCACCTCTGGTCTGAGGGAATGACGGGACATTTTCATTTTTTAAAGTCAACTCTCCTATTTGTCTACTTGATTCTATCATGCATATTTTCATTTTCTGTGTCTTCTCTTGTCTCTCATCAACCATCTCTTCTTTTCCACTGACTACTTAACCTGCTTATTTCCCCTGCTCCTAAAAAGTCTTATCTTCATTTTGATATGCCACATAGGTGTGTGTGAATATAATTCTCCTCTTCTCCTTTCTCTATTTATTTAAAAATGGAGAGGATGTATATCTGTGTACAGGATATGTGAGTGTATCTAGGTATATATACACATTATCTTTTTTATTGTTAAAATCCTAGAAAGACTAGAATACATTAGTCTCCTATACTTATTCATGTACTTTGAAAACCCTTGCAATCCCTTACAATACGGTTGCTAATGTGGTCCCACTATCGAGACAACTTTTTTTTACTAAAGGTTACTGATGTTCTAATAATTACTAAATCCAATGGTATTTTCTTAGTACTTTTTCCTCCTTGATCTTTCTATGGTATTCAGCTTTTTGTCCAATCCATTATGTTGACTATTGCTCCTTTCCTAACATCTTCACAGTGTTATGGAACATTGATTCCTTCTAGGCTTCCTCTTACCTGTTTGACCACGCCTATTTGATCTCCTTATCCCATTGTTCTCCCACACATTAATGCAGATATCCTCTAAAGTTCTATCCTGGAATCTTGTTCTATATTCTCTCTTTTAGGGATCAGATCATTTTCCATGGATTTAAAAAATATTTCTGAGCAGATGACTTCCAAATCTATAAATTCAGTCCTAAAATACATTAGGAACTTCAGTCCTTTATCTCCAGTGCCCTGCTGCATATGCTACCTGAAAGTTCTAATGGTATATTGAAGTCCAAAACTGAATCCATTATCTTTCCTCCCATACTCTTCCATTTCAAATCTTTCCCTCTTTTAATGTCCCTATTTCTTTTGATGTCAATACCTTGCCCTTAATGACTAGGCTACAATCTTCAAAGATGTCTCTGTTTTGCTATTATTCCTCACTGTCCCCTCCCAAACCCATTAATCAGCTGACAAATCATGTTGTACATTTTTTGGATAGCTAGGTAGCATAGTACAAAGAGTGCTGGACCTGGAGTCAGGACGATCCATCTTTCTGAGTTCAAATCTGACCTTAGACACTTACTAGCCTTGTGATCTCAATTGTTTTGTGAGTCTTCATTGCTATTATTCAGTTGTCTTTCAGTTTTGCTCTACAATTTATGACCCTATTTAGGGTTTTGTTGGCAGAGATACTGGAGTGTTGTATCATTTCCTTCTCCAGTTTATTTATTTACAGATAGGGAAATTGAGGCAAAGTTAAGTGACTTGCCCAAAGTTAGTCAGCTAGTAAGTGTCTGAGACCAAATTTCAATTCAGGAAGATCAATCTTAATGAATACAGGTCTGGTTCTCTATCCACTGTGCCATTTTGATGCATTCATTAAGATCTCTAAATGCTTTGTCTCAAGGCTCATAAAAGATTAGTTGGAGAGGAGAAGTGTAACATTCTATTTAGTTGGTACTATTCTGAAGGCTGCTGTTGGCACAGGGAATAGAATTCTAGACCTAGGGTTAGGAAGACCTGAGACTCTAAATTATCCTTACTTATTAGCTGTGTAATCCCAGCCAATTCACTTAGAGCTCTTTGTCTCAATTTCTTCAAATATAATGGTTTGTACATCACAGAGTTGTGAGAATAACATGAGATAATGTCATAAAAAGAGCTTTGCACAGTCCCTAGCATATACTTTGTACTATATAAGTCTGATTCCAATGTGTTAAAGGAGAGGTTTGCAAAGATAGGGGGTAAGTTTCTCAAGAATGATTTCATCACTTTTTATGAAGTAAATAAAATAAACAGATCCAGGAAGGAAGACTAGAAAATTTAGGAGTAGCTAAGAAGTATGCAAGTCAGAAATTGCTGTCTTTTTTATATATATTTAAGTATGAAAAATAATGACCTAATTAAATCTTTTGATCTTTTTTGAAAAATTAGAGGAGCATGACAAGAGGTGGAGTAGCAGTCACCTCAAAATTCAGAAGGAATCTTAATTTAGGAATCCAAACTCATCCAGAAAGAGTTTGTGGCAAAGTGATGAAGAATTTTATAATCATTTCATTTTGAATGAAGAAATATTGCTTGAAGGAGAAAGAATATCTTACTTACTGACATATGAAAATTTACTAGTAAGAAGAGACTTGGTTATAATAATGATAGAATTGACTACTATGGGAAGTTAAAGCCTCAGGGTAATATATGCAAATATAGAAATCTCTCCAGCTAAACTTAGATCATCCAATCTTAGCCTATCAAAATCTGATCTTCTGACACTCTTCTAAGAACTAGAAGGAATATAGAATAATAAATTCTGATTTGATATACTGCTCTTTGATGCTGTATTCCTCTCCCCCCTTCTTTCTCTATCTTTTTTAAAGTCATTTCTTTATAAATGCTAACTTTCTGGAAGGGTAGAGTATAGAAAAGAAAATTTAGGGGATGTAGAATATGTTAATAAAATTTATCCATAAAAAAGAACCAGAAGGAGCAGGGACTTGGTCAAATGTGAGTACAGTCCCAAGATTCACTATCAGAATCAGGTGCTTCTAAAGTCTCCTTTATTACTATCCCAGGATTTATATTTCCATCAACTTCATGATTGTTATTGATTTCTAAACTAGATTTCCCTCATTAGATTTTTCTTTTTGCATAATCTTCTCCCTGAATGCCAAAAGATGATTTAATTCTTGAATTTGATCTTGTGTGTTTCTATATGAACATAGAAAACCATTTGACCTTCCCCTAAATGATACTACAAGTAAGGGATGGGAACTATCAGCCAATTCCTTCGCTAACAGGTCTCTGTAGCCCTCACCCAAGCCCAAATTTCTATAGCCATTGGTTAAAGCCTCCTTTGCTCCACTTAAAGTCTTTTTAATGCTAAAATTAAAGGATACT
This sequence comes from Macrotis lagotis, assembly GCF_037893015.1. Lineage (NCBI taxonomy): Eukaryota > Metazoa > Chordata > Mammalia > Peramelemorphia > Peramelidae > Macrotis > Macrotis lagotis. Next base: position 65,207,720 of record NC_133664.1, on the reverse strand, counting down.
CTATGATTTTCTAGCCCCCAGATTCCAGGTTCCATTCATGTCTAACGTATGTGAACCAACTAAGAATGTGGCACACAAAAAAAGGATTTCTTTAATTGGAGCTGGCATTGCTTCAGGTTCTACATAGCATGAAGTAGTATAATTATAAGGTTCCTGTGAATGGGAAACCAACATTTGTAGGCTTGAACATAAAGGAAATTCCTTTCAAATGAATTCTTCCATGTCCTAGACATCTTTCTAGTTGGAATACAACTTTTTCAATGTCTAAGGTGCAACTGATGTTATATGTTGAACATTGTAATTACAGTGATGTTTCTCTATTTGGATTTCAATGTCTTACAACATATTTGTTTTCAAGGAGCTGTCCAAGGTCATACTTTTTTTTCACTTGTATGAAAGAGCATGAATTTCTCAATGCACCAAAGTCAGAAGCTGAATTTGAGAACACTGAGTTGTTTTGAGAATTCTTTGTGCTGGGAAGTTAAGGGTGAGGTTCTTCTCAGAAAAGGACCATGAATCAACTTGTAGAGGAAAATTTGTATAACTTGGAAGTCTCTTGAGGCAGAGTCCTGGCATATCTTTTCCCACATTCTACCTCTTAAGCACATAAAAAGAACTGATGATTTGGGTTTATTTTAAGGATTACCCCTTCTAAGTCTTTTTAAAAGGCCTTACTTCTTGTCACTCTTTTCCTCTGGGCAGAGAAGTGATTGCAATCTCCCCCTCCTTTCTTCTTTTCACTTTCTGTTGGGAACAGGAACAAATCTTTCCACCCCTCACCACAAAACAACTGGTTGTCTTGACAGTCTGTAAGGAACTTCAGCCTTGTTCTCTTTCCCCCACCCTTCCCCTTCCTACCCAGCTCTCTGAAGAGAAAATGATTACACTGTGGTTTGCCATTGATTAACTGAACCCATCCAACAGTGCTGAGGAAGTAGCACAGCATGGAAACCATAGCAACCTAAAAGAAAATGAAATGCAGAGAAACATTCTGTTCACAATGTCCTAGACTTTCAGGTTGGCAGATGCTTACAATTTTTACCTAAAGCCTTGTACCAACTACCTTTAAGGGTAGCTGTGGCTTGATTGATGCAGGAGGGGGGAGTTAGGGGTGGGAGGAGATGAGAAATGACATCGTGACAGTAATAAGAATTTCCATTAAAGTGAGATCAGCTCAAGGAAGAAAAGAATAAATATAACTACATTGTACTTGTCTACCTGTATATAGAGAGGTCCCTACTTCCTTTTCATTTACTCACTTTCCTGCACTCCTGGGCACTGAGGATCATTATAAAGTTAATATCACTTGCTGAGTTTAAACCAAATTTCCTTCACAGGAAAAACCAAGTGGCACATTGGATGGAATGCTGACCTTAAAGTCAGGAAGTCCTGAATTTAAATCTCACCCTATATACACACACTAGCTGGGTGATCCTAGACAGGGCACTTGACTTCTCTTACCCACACTTTCTTCAACTACAAAATGGGGATAATAATAACATATAATAACATATATATGACAGGTTGGTATAAGGATTAAATGAAATCACATATGTAAAGTATGTTGCCATTCTTAAAACACCATGTCAATACTACCTATTATTATTGTGACAGTTTTTTATCTCAGAGTTCAAAGTCGCCTCAACCTCTTGTGGACCACAGAGCTGTTCCCTCTTAAATAACCTCTATTACAACTTCAAAAGGAAAAGCTGTAAAATTTTCCAAAAATACTCCAGCTAACAGATTTTTTAATTGAAATTTTATTTTATTTTCCCAATAACTTATAAAAGTAGTTTTTAAACATTCTTCCATTTGCAAATTTATAAGTTCCACATTTCTTTTCTACCATCCTCCCTTCCCTTTTTCCTCCCCATGGCAGGAAACAATCTGGGAAAATTTGTACTTTGTACATGTACATTTGTTTTTGTAACATATTTCCATAATAGTCATGTTGTAAAAAAAGGAATTAGAACTAAGGAGAAAGAAAAAAATATGAAAGAATTGAAAAACACAAAAGAAGGTTTTTTTTTTAAAGTGAACATAGTATTCTTTGCTCTGAGCCCATAATTTTCCCCCTTCTAGATGTGCATCACATTGTCCATAGCTGATCTCTTAGTATTGTTCCTGATGTCTGAACTTTTGAGAGAATCTGTATCCATTAGAGTTGATCATCTCACAATGTTGTTGTTAATGTGTGCAATATTCACTTGTTTCTGCTCAGTTCACTCAGTATCAGTTCATGAAAGTCTTTCCATGCTTCCTTAAACAACCACTCCTGATTTCTTACAGAATCCATAGACCATAATTTGTTCACCCATTCCCCAATTGATGGGGAATGAATTTCCAGTTCTTTGTCACTACAAAAGAACCACTATAACTATTTTTGTACATGTAAGTCTCTTACCTTTTTTATGATCTCTTTGGGATATAGACCCAGTAATTTTACTGTCCTTTGGACATAGTTCCAAATTGCTCCCCAGAATGATCAGAGCAGTTTACAACTCCATCAATAATATATTAATGTCCCAATTTTTTCATATCTCCTCCAATATTGTTCATTTTCTTTTTTTGTCTTCTTATCCAATTTTATAGGTGTGATGTAGGACCTCATGATTATTTCAATTTGCTTTTCTCTAATCAATAATAAATTGGGGCATTTTTCATATGACTATAATTATCTTTAACTTCTTCATCCGAAAACTGCCTGTTCATATCCTTTGATCATTTATAATTTAGGGAATGAATTGTAGTCTTATAAATTTGATTCAGTTCTCTTTATATTTTAAAAATTGCCCTTTATACAAAATAATAGTTGTGAAAATTTTCCCCCAACTTTCTGCATTCCTCCTAATTTTTGATGCATTGGTTTTATTTGTGCAAAAACTTTTTTAATTGATTTTTTTTGGTTTTTTTGCAAGGCAATGGGATTAAGTGACTTCCTCAAGATCACACAGCTAGATAATTATTAAATATCTGAGGCCCAATTTGACCTCAGATCCTCCTGGCTCCAGGCCATGTGTTCTATCCACTGCACCACCTAGTTTCCCCTGAGCAAAACCTTTTTAATTTAAAATAGTCAAAATTATCCATTTTACAATTTTTTAATGTTGTCTATTCTTGTTTGATTGTAAAATTCTCCCCTCTCCATAGATCCAACAGATAGAGTATTTCTTCATCCCTTAATTGATCATTAGTATCATGCTTTAAGTCTATAACCCATTTTTACCTTATTTTGGTATAAGATCTATGCTTAGTTTGTTGTAATACTCTTTTCCAGTTTTCTCAACAGTTTTTGTCAAATTGTGAGTTCTTATCTTAAAAGCTAATGTCTTTATCGAGATTAAATTTTTGAGGATTTATGTTTAAATGCTAAACATAAAAATGGGGAAAGAATGGTTGTAATTCACTTTGGAAACTTTCACAGTGCTTTTGACCATTAGTAGTTTGAAAATCATGGTAAGGACCTATTAATGTCCTCTCTCTTATTTTAGCACAATTTTTTTACATTCTGCCCATTTAGCTAGTCATTCATTCAACAAATGTCATTAATGAACTTCCACATTGTACCTATGCAATTTTATCAAGTTTTGTTTCATATATACACTAAAAATGGAACCCAGCAGCATTCTAATGTCATGGTTGTGGCATTTACCAAGTCTTGATGTCACTGTCCAAGTGATATTGTGGTCAAATGCATAGCAGGAAAAGACTGCCCACAGCTAATTTTATGGTTCTTTCCATCTGAGCTTTCAGTTTGATAGACTTTGGACCATTTCTCCTCTTGTATTTGCTTTGCTTTAATTAAATTAATGCTTTAATACTAAGGATTATATTTTAGAGCTGGTAGGGGTATTAAAAATCATCTAATCCAACATTCTAGTTTTTAGTTTAGTTTTGGGTTAGTTAACTGAAACTCTGGGAGTTGAACTGATTTGTCTGAGGCCACACAATGATGTAACAGCAGGCCCAAGATTAGAATTCACATGATACATTTATATCTCTATTTTTTTTCTTTAACTATCTTACATCCTGCATTTTAAACACATGAATTTGGCAGCCAAGTGGCACTATGTATGGAATACTGACCCTGGAGTCAGGAGGACCTGAGTTCAAATTTGACCTCAAACACTTGATTCTTACTAGTTGTGTGACCTTGGGCAAGTCATTTAACCCTGACTGCCTCACATCCAGAGCCATCTCCAGTCATCCTGAGTCATATCTGACCACTGGACTCAGATGACTCCAGAGGAAAAAGTGAGGCTGGTAACTTTGCCCAGTACTCCTTTACTAAAATCCAATTCCCATTCATGTGATAACATCACCTGCTTCATGCCATGGTCTTCTTCAAGAACATAGGACAAAACAGCAGCAACAGCATAAATGAATACACGCATTTGTGGTGATAAAAGTTACAGATTCCAAGGAATGCAGAAATCCACTAATACTATGCTGCATCTCTAATATAGATTTATATACAAAGTAGGCTATATAGCTTCCACAAAATGTTTTAGATAGCTATTTCTTTCTGCTTAGCACTGTCCCTTTTAAAAAGCTTTTAAAACTCTCCTAATTGAGCAGAGTAATGGATATGCAAAGTTATGTTCTTTCCACAACTAAGTTTATATATTTTTCCTCTCAAGTATGATTATACCTTTTTAAAACCACTAAATGCTATTCAGTAAAATTGGGATACTCTTGTTCAAACTTTTCCTTTATAACAGTGCCCTTTTCCCATCTTCAAATGCTAAACAGATAGCATTAAATAATTTTGGAATGTATTTGTAAAAAAATATTGGAGTGGTTTGCCATTTGCTTCTCTGGTGATAGAGTACCTGGAAGACTCATCTTCATGAGTTCAAATTTGACCTCAGACATTTACTATCAGTGTGACTCTGGACAAGTCATGTAACCATGTTTGTCTAGGTTTCTTCATATAAAAAGTGAACTAGAGAAGGAAATGGCAAATCATACCAGTATCTTTGCCAAGAAAACCCCAAATGGGGTCACAAAGAGTCCTAAGGCACTGAAAAATGACTGAACAAGAGAGATTTCATTAGTAAATCCTCTAAAAACATAACTTTCTGATTGTTCATTATTAACTCTTACTCACTAAACTCCAGTGGCTCCCTGTCTTTCAGGATCAAATATAAATACCTTTGTTTAGAATTCCAAGCTCTTCAATAATGAGTTTCTTCCTCCTTTTCCAGTCTTTTATTGCCTTCACTCATTTTCTGATTCAGCCATAGAGACTTCCTTGCTATTCCTCTTATTTGACACATGGTCTCCAAATTTTGTTTTCCTTTAGCTGTCCATTCTGTCAGGAATGTTCTCCCTCCTAACTTCTATCTACCAGGGCCCTGGATCCCTTCAAGACAGCACAAACACCACATTTGCTGGGGACCTTTTCCAGTCCCACCAGATATTAGGAGCTCCCTTTCTGAAGCTAGTTTCTCTTCTGTATGAGTCTTCTATGTTGCAGTTGATTTAGATGTAAGCTTCTTGAAGCAGTGACTACGTTTTTCTTGTTCTTTATTTCCTGAGCACTTTGCTTTTATAGATAGATAGCATTTATAAATAAATGCTGGCTTGATTAATAAAGGAAGGATTGTTAACCTCTCCTTACACAAGGAGAACTTGGCCTACCTAAACTCAGACCATCTGCAAGGACTAGTAGCAGCTATCAAAGAAGGTACTGGGAAAATACTATGAATGAGTAAATGATCTGAAGCAGTGATTCTCGAAACCCTGAATCTAGGGTGATTCTCCCTTACACTCAGTACTCTTTCTGATTCGGTTCTGTGTATGAATCCAACAGCTTTTAGAAAGATCATAGGATTATAGATTTAGAGATGGAAGGGAACTAATCCAACTGCCTCATTTTGCAAGCCTCTAAAACTCAATGAGAGGGAGTTATTTATTCAAGGTCACTTAGGTAGCAAGGGTGCTCCACCCAATCAGAGGTAGCATCAAAAAACTCAGATCTGATTCTAGGGCTAGAGCCTTCTGCTTATACCACAATATTCAGTTTTATTCCTGTAGTCCAACTCCCCCAATCCCCTATCTACCCAATCCATAGAATATAATACTGTTATATTTAATTATTAAATAGTTGATGCCTAATAAATGTTGATTTGACTTAACTACTCACTTTATTGAATATATAGTACATTTATAAAGGGGTATAAAACAGATTAAAATATTTGGAATGGATTGTTTATTTATGAAGAATGGTGACAGCATATTCCCCCAAGAGAATTTAGATCAGCATGAAACAAATTCAGACCTTATTCACCTTTGGAATCTACTTTTTGGATTATATAGGAATATTTCTTGAAGCTAAATATAATCATGGTTACATAGCTTTGCATTTCATTTTCTCTATTTTTAAAAATTGAATTTAGCTTATCTCTAAGAAGCAGATTTGATTAATTTAAAACATACCCTTTGAATGACTTTTCAAAGTGGAAATCCCTAACAATTAGCATAGTGCTCTCCATATAAGCTTGAGGGGAGATCAGAAAGACCTTTAACCCCACATCCATCATATCCCCTCCTGCTTTCTGTTCACCTGACTTGTAAATATAGACAGTTAAGTAGCAAGGGAGCTATTAGGTTGGCATAATGGATAAAGTGATGGACTTGGAGTTAGCAAGGTTTGTGTTCAGATCTTGACTCAGTAACCTGGTAGATATATCGCCTTAGAAAAAATCTCTCAGCTTCGTCTCCTCATCAGTAAAATGGAGGAAAAAAAGCGCCTATCTCCAAGGACTGTTGTGAGGATCATATGAGATAATTATTTATGTTGTGCTTTATAAATATCAAATACTACATAAATGCTAACTATTATTAGTATAATTATAATATTCATTCTTATATATTATATATAATTCATTATTTTCATAATATTGCAGACTGTAATGTACTATATACTTGTTACATAATTATTGCATCTGACTTCATAGTTTACCATGGTTGCCAATAGGATCACAGGTCATTTTTTTAAGATCAATCTTTTTCTCCAGCCAGTAGGTGAATTTGACAGTGTTTTGGGAAAATAGGTTCTATGATTTTTAAAAATTTTAATAATTTGATAAATGTGAACCCAGCATTTCTGAAGTATAGATTCAATGGTTAGGAATTTCATCTGAGGTATTCTGGAGCTGAAGAGCACAGAAGAAGAGAATGAAATTTAATTATTCACAATTTGGCTATCTATTAAAGAAGGAGGCAGAATGAGTGACACCTTTAAATTTTAATTTTAGATACAGTGAGTAATATTTTACCTGTAATAACATGGATAAAATATATGGAATATAATGGATACAGTTATGATATGGATATGAATATACAGTGTATAATAGATATTATTCATATCTATTCATATCATAAAAATATTTATTGATCATGAGATTTAATTCAAACAAGTATATTTTTACCATTTTGAACAAAAATTCTTTTTTGTTCTCATATTCTCAAGAAGAAATGTATACTATATATTATACATGGATATGTGTATATGCATATACATACATGTATAGATATCCATCTATGTATACTGATAGATGTATGCACACATGTATATATGTATAAAATATAAATGTAGTTTGCTGAAAAGACTTAAGCCTTCCTCAGATAGCAAACCATTCATTCAGCTATTCTACCTGACATCACAGTAACAGTTGACAATTACTTAAAGATGTATAAATCATTTCATTTTTCCTCTTAATAATCCAATTTCAAAAGCTAGTTCAAATATTATGCTCCTTATTTAAAATAAAAAACCAACCCAGAATAAAAGACATAAAATAATTTGCCTGTGGTACTTATATAAATAGTAAATAAGTGAGGTAGGATTAGAACTTGGATATTAAGATGAGTAACCTGATTAAAGACCCTTAAGGAACCTAAAACTTCTCTTCCCACTGTGAGACCCTCAACAGTCATAATTCCCCCCAATGGAATTATTGTAGCACATCAGCCCCCTGCAATGACATGGCAGAGATAATAATTATATTGATTCTTTACACATTAGTGCTATAGTATTTACAAAGTTTTTTCCCACAATAACCTTGTTGAAGGGTATAATGAAAACATTATTTACCTTTTGCAAATCTAAAAGGTCAGACTACTTGCTCAGGGTGACATGACTCTTTCAGTAAATTTCAGGACCCAAATTTGAACTCATTCTCTTGACTTCAAGTGTATCAGTCTTTCAAATATACCACATGGCCTCTATATGCTATTTCAATCACATTCATTTGCAAAAAGATGCTTCAAGTACAATTTAAATATTTGCTAAACACTTTAGGGTTGAGGCAGTGTGCTAAGTGCTAGGAATGCAAAGACAAAAGTGATATAGTTCCTGACCTCAAGAGCTTCCTAGTGGCAATAGTTCAGTGGTCAGCAAGTACCCAGCAAGGAAATCTGGACCAGAGACCAGATTAAAATGGCATGACTTTCAAAAGCAAAATCAAATATATACACACACTGTATGTATGTATGTATGCATATATATGAATATATACACACATATACATACACACACACACACACACACACACACACACACATATATATATATATATATATATATATATATATATATATATATATAATTTGATGGGGAGAGGAGTAAAGGGGAATGGTGATTGAAAATGAATTAGTGTTTTGGATGAGGGAGGGAGTGAAGGAAAGATGTTTGGGGGAAAGATTATTTTTATCTTTAGGACAACTGAAACACTGATCCACCATTTTTTTTGTTTTTATTTATCATGCAGCTCTAGTATTATTTTCAAGAGAAATAAAAATACCATCTCTCTCTCTCTCTCTCTCTCTCTCTCTCTCTCTCTCTCTCTCTCTCTGTCTCTCTCTCTCTCTCACACACACACAAACACACACACACACACACACACACACACACACACACACACACACACACACACACAGAATTTCTAAATTTGTGTCAGTCTTTAATACTTCCCTAGGCATTTTGAGCTGTCAACCAGCTCAAGACTAGGTGATAACAGGGATTAGGTAAAGTGGAGTAAAGAGATGATAGCCAAATCCTAAAGCAAATTTTATTAATCTATGGATTATTGTTACCTGAATTACTGTTGGAGGAGGCAAATTTACTTTGAGAATCTCTTCCTTATGAAAAAGGGAGATTGAATAAATACTGATCTGATTCTGTACTAAAGTGACATATTATTCTAATGTTATTTCAGTAAGAAAGTTTCATAGTCATGAAGGGTTAACAAATACTACAAATGCCATCATTAAATATTGATAATTTCAGTGTCACATTTGCTTTTTTTTATGTTCAACTAACAGGAAACAGGATGTACCTATCACTATAGGGACAAGTTGGATTGTATATAGTTTGCCTCATATTTGCCAAACAATTTTGCTCACTGACTATATATTGCTGATATATATCTGTTTACCAAATAAGGAAAACATTTATCATTCCAATATGATAGAGAGCTCATCATGATTCAGGAAAATGTATATACTAGTCAGAGTTGTAAAGGACTACTGATCTGACCCTTTGTCTTTCATTATTCCTTCTTTCAATATTGGTTGTTTGGTTGGTTAGCCAGCAGTGTGCTAAGAGTCCCTGAGAAACGCATTTAACAATGTTATAGATTCTGCCTTCTCTGTGGTCATCTCCATCATTGAGGCCACAGTCATAGGTTTAATTCATGAGTAGAACAATTGGCTTCTGTTTGTTCCATTGTCAGAGTCTATCAGTCTTGATATCATACAACCTAGGAATTATCTTTGAATCATTCTGTCACAAATTCCTGATTCCCTCTGTCTCTTTACTCCCATATCCTATCAGTCAACAAAAATGGTCTGACATTTCTTTGAAATGTCTCTTACATTCATCCTTATCACATTATGATGGCATTAGTGGCATTGACCCCACTCTTTGGGCTTCTCCTTCCCATTCCCAATTTATGAATTCTCTTCTTCCATTAGAATCTAAGCACCTTGATATTAGGTATCTCCTTATTTTTTGGTATTTGTATCTCCAGTGCTTTATCAGAGTGTCTGGCACATAATAAATTCTTAAATAAATGCTCATTCACTCACACATTTGGTCACTAATTCACTTACTCATCAACTATCTATCACCTATTCACCTATTGCTTCCTAACTGTTGTCCCTGATTCCATTATTTACTTATCAATTATTACCCACACATTCATGGTATTTCACTGACAATTTGGACCATAGATTTATTGTTCTTAGAGGTAATTTAATTCAACCACTGCATTTTGTAGAGGAAACTGAGACTCAATCATGGTAGGGATGGTTTAAAATGACTTCTCCCAAGATAAGAGAGTAATTATAAGGGCCCTAATTTAAATCTAAGTGCCTTTGGAACTGTAGAAGAAACTTAACCTAACTGCTACTGAGTTTAATAAGTTATCTTTAATGTGAATGGATGTGTTTTTTATAAGTAAATCTCAAGCTCCTACAGTGTAGGGGGTTTGTGTCATTGACTATTTAGTTTTCTGTTTTCTTCAGCATCCAGATCAATGTCAAGCATATAGCAGGTACTCAGTAAATGTTGATTGATATAAACATGGTCCACGGGCTCTAAGGGGAGGGTGGTCGCTCTCTGCCCAGGCTAATGCTACTATACCCTCAGTCCTTCAGCCTCAGATTGCACTTGAGAGAGTGACTATGTCTCAGCCAGATGATCCAATGTAGCCAATGAAGAGAGGCTGCTCTTAACCATGTGCTAGGCCACACTTGTATTAGTCCTCCTAGAAGCAAGTCTTTTGCAAATCTCATGTAGATGCCTCCCTATTAGGTGACTGGGCACAAGTCAAACAACCATTAAATATATATATATATATATATATATATATATATATATATGCAGAGTTGCTGGAAGCTAATCTCAGAGGGCAATACACTGGCAAATAGGAGTGAGGGTGGATTGGGAAAAGACTATGGTAGAAGATGGAATAACAAGAGTCTTGAAGGAAGTTGGGATTCCAAAAAGACTATTGTCCTGCCATGGTGTCTTATTTTATGAGTGTGGTTTCTCTGGTGCATTGCTTATGCAGAAATATGTAAGTTTCAATCACAACTCTATGGTATATATGAATGATGTGATAACAATAGGAAGCATTTTTATTGTAATTTAACATTCACAAAATGCTTCAAAGATATCTCCATTTGCCCTCATAATACTCCTGGTGGGTAGGTTCTATTATTACCCCCATTTTACAGAAGGGGAAACTGAGGCAGACAGTGGTTAAATGTCTTGTTTTGAGTCACCCAACTTATGGACCAGGTTTAAATTCAGGTCTTCCTGAGCCTAGTGCTCTATCTTCTCCATCACCTAGCAATGCCATTGCCTAAGATTCTGTGACAGAATGTAGAGCTTTTTCGTGATACAACTCTCCAACTGACATTCCTTGTTTTGAAGTCAATGGAGGTTCTGTTTGTCAAGAGTCAAGCATGACCAGACCCATATTTAGAAGGCATGGCTGACTCAACCAATCTGTCCTTGCTGCTCAGGGTAACAATCATAGATCTATTATGAGAGGCCATGACTGAGACAGCAGGAGAGGTCAGACCAAGTCAAGCAAATCTGACTTGGGATCACACAGCTGTCTGTCTTCTGAGGAATTCTCCCTGAAGAAAGATCCTTTAAAAAGCTATGCATCTAAAAAACTGCCTCAAGGAGGCAAAATATTATCATTGAATGATGGAAATCATGCTTTACTATCTGAAGTGATATGAAACTAGATTAGATCATGAAAGAGAAACTTTCAATACAAGATGGCCAATGACAGCTCTATAAAAAGAGAAAGGTAGGTGTGTGTGTATGCATGATGTTGCTATTCCAGACTCTCAATATGGGACTTCCCAATATGGGGAAATGTCCAGTGTGGAAATTCCCTTCTGCTTTCTCAACTCCCATATTCTACAAGTTCATTAAAGAGTAGATCTCCTCTTTCTCATAGCAAGTAGGTATTTTCTTTGCAACATTTAGTTTTAGAGATTAATTTCTTTGAACATTTAAGCTTTCTTCCTCCCTCCCTCCCTCTCTCCCTCTCTCCCTTCCTTCCTTCCTTCCTTCCTCCCTTCCTTCCTTCCTTCCTTCCTTCCTTCCTTCCTTCCTCCCTCCCTCTCTTCCTTCCTTCCTTCCTTCCTCCCTCCCTCTCTTCCTTCCTTCCTTCCTTCCTTCCTTCCTTCCTTCCTTCCTTCCTTCCTTCCTTCCTTCCTCCCTCCCTCTCTTCCTTCCTTCCTTCCTTCCTTCCTTCCTTCCTTCCTTCCTTCCTTCCTTCCTTCCTTCCTTCCTTCCTTCCTTCCTTCCTTCCTTCCTTCCTTCCTTCCTTCCACTATAATTATCAGGGTCCTGTAAAAAGTGAACTTGGACTGAACTGATGCTGAGGGAAGTGAGCAGAACCAGGAGAACTTTGTAGACATTAACAGAAACATTGTTTGAAGATCAACTATGCTAGACTTAGCTCTTCTCAGTGATATAATGACCCAAGACAATTCCAAAAGACTTGTGAGGGAAAACACCATCCACATCTAAAGAACTATGAAGTCTGAATGTAGACCAAGAATACTTTTTAAAATTTTTTTTTAAATTTCCTTTATGTTTTATGTCTTTTCCCATAGTCGTACATGTATAACCTTTATCAGATTATTTGCTGTCAAGGGGAGGCAGGAGGGAAGAAAAGGAGAGAGAAAAAAGTACAACTCAAAAATCTTACCAAAAAAATGAATATTGATAGCTATCTTTACATGTAATTGGAAAAAAAGAGAAAAAGAATAAAATGTTCTTGGGCAACTGAGATATATGCATGATTTCTCTTTGAGCATGTCTCTATGTATGTTTTGGGGAAAGTTAGAGTGATTGGAAAGGAGCATGCATGTATGTATGTATGTGTTGGGGAGGATGGAAGGATTAGAGAGATTCATATGTGATTACATATAAATATATATGCTTATATGTATGTATGTATTACAGGGGAAATAGACTGATTGGAAAGGAGAAAGGAAATGTTGAAAGAGAAAGTAGAAAAGCATGAAAATATACTTTGTATTTCATAATTTGCCTCAGACCTTTGGAAAGGATGCTTGGATGCTACTCAGAGCAGAAAAGGTAAGTAAGCCCAAATCATATCATGACTGAAAATGCTCCCTTGTCTTATGAATATATAAATTTTCAGATTTTGGGTTTACGTGACTATCTGAATAGATACTCCTCATCCCCTACTTGCCTCCTCTCTTAGGCTCCATACATACTGTAGCCCAACAACTGGAGCCACTCATGACCTTGTTCATATGCCAAAGTTAAAAGAAAGCACAATGCAGAATTACTATGTTTAGATCATTTAAGGCCAGCTTGACTTTCCTAGACTATTCAAAAACAAAACTTTGGGGAGAGAATGGGGAGATTGTTCAACTAATGCCAGGTCATCATCATTTTTCTATTTCCGTTTTCCTCTCTTTAATGATGAATGTGTTCTCTCTTATTCCCCCTTTTCTACTGTGCTTAGGATGTGCACTTCCAGAAAATTAGATAGAGGATGAAAGTCAGGAAAATGCAGTATATGGGGAAATAAAGGCCCCTGACTAAAAAGCAAATTATCTACTGTTAGAGATAATTTTTCTTTTCAAGCAAATGTCTCCAGATGTGCAAGGAGGGCAACATTAAAGCTCAGCCTTGTTTCATTAAAAAGTAACTTTAGTGATGTGTGAACCAGGGGGTTGGGATGAATTGGGGTAATAGGGAAGAAGAAAAAGTATATGTGCACTCAGAGCCATTTCCTCCAACGGTAATTTTCTCCTCGATTACCCATGTTACAAAAGATGCATTTAAATAAGAGCCTCTTCCTCCTAAAGTCAGACATCAGGGTTGGAGAGCTCCAGGAAGGCCCAGTTCAATCAGGGTTTCTGACATCACTGGTGAAGAGAGTCAGTTATTTCAGGATAGAAGAGATTTTGCTTATCTCAGCTCAAAGCACAAAGTGAAGGAAATACTCAATTCAAAGTGTTAAGAGAACTTGGAGCAATGAAGAAGCTTATATATAAACAAAAGGTGGTTCCAGATGCAGGGTCATTGTTTACTGGTATGAAAATCACTGCAGTATTTTTACCAAAAAGTCATTTTCAAATTGAATTTCTACTAATGATATGTTCTTGGGTAATGAAGTTGGATTTCTGACAAGTAAGAAATACTATTCTGTTAGTATATACTATATTTGCTTTTATCATCGGGATTTTACTTCAAATTTCAGGATCCTTTCTTAATATTTTAAAACTTAATGGTCAATGATCTTCCTTAATATCCCCTCCCTCTCTTGATTTTCTTTTGCCTTTCTTGGAATTCTCAATGTTTAGCACAACGTCTAGTGCTAAATAAATGTCTATGGATTGCCTAGATATAAAGATGTTTATATAATAAGAAATAATTTCTATTATCTTTAGAAAGGTGAAGACCTTCCCCAATTTCAAAAGACATTTCCTGAGCCAGGCACTGGGTTAAATAATGGAGTTACAGAGGCAAAAGTGAAATATTCCATGCTCTCATGGAGTTTACATTCTAATTGGGGAGATTACACATTTATATAACATATATGCAAATGAATCAAAATATAGGTTGGGGAGGCCAGTATGACTGAATTGTTGAGTACAAGCTAACTCAAATATAAGAAGGTTGGACAGTTAGAGAGGAACCAAACTGTAAAAATTTTGAATGCCCGGAAGAAGAGCTTATATTAGATATAAGAAGTATCTTAGAAGCAGCTTTTAGGGTTTATTGAATAGAAGAGTGACATGGTCAGATGCACATTCTTAGGGAAATCACTTAGGCAGTTTTTTGGAGGATGGATTGAAGTCAGTAGACACATGTCAGGGAGGACACTTAGGAAGCCATTATAATAGTTCAAGTTTGAGATTATGAAGTTAAAACCTAAGACAGTAAATGTGGAAGTAGATAGAAGAGCTTATTCTTGAAGGATGTTGTGAAGACAAATATAAGATAGGGCAACTCTTTGATTATTTGGGATGAGAAAGAGTATGTAGTCAGTGATGACAGCAAGGTTGTACATTTCAATGACTGGAAGAAATGTGTTGTCCTTAACATTAATAGGGAAGATTAGATTATAGGTGGATTTGGGAGGAAAGAGTTCATTTTTTATACAAGATGATTCTGAGATGTCGAGTTTGAAATATCCACTAGGCAATTTATGAAATAACACTATGGAGAGAGATAGTTCTGGATAAGCAGATCTTATAATCATCTGTATAGAGATGATAATTGAATCCCTGGGAACTAATGAGTTTACTGGGAAAGTGCTGAAAGAAAAGATAAGGAAGACTAAGATAGATCCTTGAGGCATGCTCATAGATAAGAACCATGCCATGGTGATAATCAAATAATGGACACTTTGGAGAAGTCAGACAGCTATGAGATGAACCAGGAATGAATGCCATTACATAAACCCAGAAAAGAAAAAGTATTTGGGAGGAGAAGGTGCTTAGTAATATCAATTTTTATAAAAAGGTCAAGAAAGATGAAACCCGAGAGGAGGCCATTAAATTTACAATTAAGAGAGTGATGCTAAGTTTAGAAAAAGCAGTTTCTGCTGGGAAAATTGGAAGTTAGTATGGAAGAAACTTAGATTAGAACAACACCTCACACCCTATACCAAGATAAGATCCAAAAAGTTACAGGATTTAGACATAATGAACAATACTATAAGCAAATTAGAAGATCAAGGACTAGTCTACCTGTCAGAACTATGGAAAGGGAAGCAGTTTATAACTAAGGAAGAGGTGAAGAACATCACTAAAAACAAACTAGATGATTTCAATTACATTAAAGTAAAAAGCTTTTGCACAGATTAAAACCAATATAACCAAGATCAAAAGAAATGTAGTAAACTGGGAAACAATCTTTACAACTAATGTTTCTGACAAAGGACTCATTTCTAAAATATATAGAGAACTGAATCATATTTTTTTTTTAAAAAGCCATTCCCCGGAGGTGGCTAGGTGGCGTAGTGGGGCGGCTAGGTGACGTAGTGGATGAAGCACTGGCCTTGGAGTCAGGAGTACCTGGGTTCAAATCCGGTCTCAGACACTTAATAATTACCTAGCTGTGTAGCCTTGGGCAAGCCACTTAACCCCTTTTGCCTTGCAAAAAAAAGCCATTCCCCAGTTGACAAATGGTCAAAGGATATGCAAAGGCAATTTACAGATAAGGAGATCAAAACAATACATAGTCATATGAAAAATTGCTCTAAATCATTACTTATTAGAGAAATGTGAATTAAAGCTTCTTGGAGGTACCACCTCAGAGTGTCAGACTGGCCAATATAACCAAAAAGGATAATGATAATTGTTGGAAGGGTTGTGGGAAATCTGGGACACTATTACATTGTTGGTGGAACTGTGAACTCATCCAACCTTTCTGGAGAGAAATTCGGAACTACGCCCAAAAGGCAATAAAAATTTGATCCAGCAATACCACTATTGGGTCTATACCCTGAAGAGATGATGAAAAAGGGTAAAAAGATCACTTGTACAAAAATATTCATAGCAACCCTGTTTGTGGTGGCAAAGAATTGGAAATCAAGTAAATGTCCTTCAGTTGGGGAATGGCTTAGAAAACTGGTTTATGTATGTCATGGAATACTATTGTTCTATTAGAAATGAGGAGGGATGGGAATTCAAGGAAGCCTGGAGGGATTTGCATGAACTGAGGTTGAGTGAGATGAGCAGAACCAGAGAAACACGGTACACCCTAACAGCAACACAGGGGCAATTATCAACCCTGATGGATTTGCTCATTCCATCAAGTGCAACAATCAGGGACAATTTGGGGCTCTCTGCAATGGACAATACTGTCTGTATCCAGAGAAACAACTGTGGAGTTTGAACAAAGTCCAAGGACTATTCCCTTTAATCTTGTTATCTCTTATACTTTATGTTTCTTCCTTAAGGATATGATTTCTCTCATCACACTCAATTTGGATCAATGTACAGCATGGAAACAATGTAAAGACTGACAGATTGCTTTCTGGGGGGTGGGGGTTGGAAGTAAGATTGGAGGAAAATTGTAAAACTCAAAATAAATAAAATCTTTAACTAAAAATAAAGAAAGCAGTTTCATGTGGGTTTGGAATCCAGATTGGCAGAGGGTGTAGAAGAGGCACAATTGAAAATAGCTTTTTTCATGAGATTTTTCTGATAGAATAGAGATATTAGAAACTAGTATTAGTTGCATTTAATGAGTGAAAAGAACTAGATGCATTTGTTGGCAGTTTTTTTTTATGGTATCTTTGTTGTATTTCACTACTTAATGAGTCTCCATTAATGGTCACTGCTCCACTCATAAGCCTAACACTGAAACCAAACATCTGATACTCTCAGAATAATGGGCAGAAAGAAAGAAAGACCAGAGTTAGCAAAAGACAAGAGAATATGGCTTTACATTAGAGTAATAAAGATAGCTTGGAGAAATAAGGTAAAGATTTGCCTGATTTGAAAGGAATCTGAATGACAGGAACAGCCTGGGCAAGTACATAATTGTGGTTAGGAGCATTTTCTGGGGGTGGGGTGTCAGCAGTCAATATAATGCATCAAATTCCTCATTACTTTGCTCTAATGTGGATTAGTTGAGCTACCATTGCTCTTTTGATCATTTCACTACCAGAAGGTGAGCATTGGAAGAGGAGGAGATAACCTTTTAATCAGTCAATTAGCTACTTATCATTAACTGCAATGGAGGAAAAGGCTGAAGTTAATGAATTAAACCTGATTTTTCTCTTACTGGTGGACTTAATTAGAACATTGGAATCTCTAAGTTGGAAGGTAATTCAGAGGTCATCTATCTCAACCCATCTTCATTTGCATCGGCCAAAATAGTCATCTATTTCAAGTGGTGGAAATTCACTGTGTTATTAAGTAGTCTGTTCCATTTCTGAACAACTCTACTAAAAAAAAAATTCTACATATTATACTGAAATTTCTCTCTCTCTACTTTCTATCTATTGCTTCTATCTTTGCCCCTTGGTACCTTTGGGTACAAGCAAATTAATCTTCATTTTCTTTTATATGGTAACTTTTCAACTATCTGAAAATAGCTACGATGCCTCCCCAAAGGCTTCTCAAGTTCCTACAGGCTAATCCTTCTCTAGTACAGTTTCAAAGTTGCCTTTCTCCACCCCCACCTTGATCATCCCCCTCTAGATATTGTTGTTCAATTCTAATTTTGCTTCTATCTGCTAAGGAACAGAATCTTTTGACAGGGAAAGGTAAAAATCAAAATAATCACTTGGGAGATGGTACCAAGGGAAGTAAGGAAATAGACAACATTTAGCTGCTATTTATGAGGTTAAGTCTTGATGAAGAGTCGTATTATATCCTGCATATTAAAAGAACTTATAGGTGGAATTGATGAAAAATCCCTGTCAATGATCTTTGAAATACTGTAGAGAATAAGGGAGGTGCCTTAAGGTCAGAAAAGGTAAATACTCTCTTGAATTTCAAAAAAAATAAAGGAAATAGACTCTGCAAGACATAGCTAAGCAAGTTTGACTTCAATCCCAGCAAAATTCTAGGATATATCATTTAATTTATGATTATTGAATATCTAGAGAAGGTGACAGTGTTACTAGACTGGTTAGCCAAAGAAATTATATGGATATAGTTGTGGCTAAATAGGGGGCCTGGCCATTGAAGGATTCTTCAACATATTTTCAATGTCTTGTCCCTTTAATTTTTTTTTAGGTTTTTCTTTTTGCAAGGCAGATGGGGTTAAGTGGCTTGCCCAAGGCCACACAGCTAGGCAATTAAGTGTCTGAGACTGGATTTGAACCCAGGTACTCCTGACTCCAAGGCCGGTGCTTTATCCACTACGTCACCTAGCCACCCCACTGTCCCTTTAATTTTTACAACATAGCATTATCCATTCATATATCTTCTAATGTCTCTTCCTTATATTTACATCCCCCATCTAGTTGAATTAAGATCCCTGCCCCAAGATAGATAGTGCTTGATGTATATCTAATATGCTTTAAATGTGAAGGGCTATAAATATATAACATAACTTCTAATATTAGACTCTGAGGGACATAATTGTAGCGTAATTGCAAAGCATGCCCTCAGGTGAGAGATCTCATAAATTAATTCTACAATGCTTGCTTATATCTTGTACATTCCACAGTTTCTACTTTGAAATTCTATAGGCTGATTGGTTCAGGATTGTGGATTTTTGCCAAGTTATGCTACTCTAAAAACTTTCAACTATCTCCCTCTGCACACTATTCTCTTGAGATGTATCAAGGCCAAAAAAATGACATCATGAGCTGTAATACTGAACATCCTGTCCATGAGTCACCTAATGTAACCACTTAAGAGAAGGCCATTAGCTCCCAGAAGAAGTAGATCCCAGACCATAACGTACTCTTCTCTTCTTAGGAATCTGGGAGCAGATGGCCTCTGTGTGAAGCACACACGATCCCATTGAACATCCTCATCAGCAAATAATCATAATAATGAAGTAACTCAATTCTGAACCCTGACTAGAGTCCTACTGGATCATCATAGTGGATGGACACTATATTGCTAGCTTCATCAAAGTAATATGTTAATTTGCCTAGATTTTTACTAAAATAGTTTTAAAAGTCAAATACTATTCTTGTGAAAAAGATGTATATATGTGCAAGCTGATAGAATACTTAGGCACATCCTTAACTGTTTGGATTAATGATTTGATATCAAATTAGAGGAAAATAATATTAACAGAGCTAACATTTGTATAGTACCTGCTAGGTACAGTGTTAAGTACTTTATGATTATTAGCCCATTTTATTCTCACAGCAACTGTGGGAAGTGAGTGCTATTATTATCATCAACTGAGGAAATCGAGGCAGGCAGAGGTGAAGTGACTTTTCCAGTCTAGTAGCTCAGAAGCTGGATTTGTACTTAAGCCTTTCTAACTCCAGACCTGATGCCCTATCTTCTTGGTCACCTAGCTGACCAAGAAAAAATCTGGTAGTGTGCCCTAAGGAGATATCATTGACCCTGAGGTATTTAACATTTTAAACAGTGATTCTAATGAAGGCAGATTTAGTATATTTTTTAAATTTGTAGGTAACACCAAGCCAGACACTAGCATATTATCAAAACACAAACAATTTCTAGTTTTATATATGTTTACATATGTATGTATATACATATAGGTATAAGAGAACAGATCTATAATTTTCTTGATTAAAGGTCCTCCTAATCGAAAAAGTTCCCTTTACCAGTACAAGTTGACATGTTCTCTGTAATTTATTGCCTTTTGTACCAATAAGTTACAGTACTTGTTCAGGGCCATATATAAGGGGTAGAACTTTAACCCATGTCTTCAAAACTGGCTCTCTATCCACCATGTCATGCTTTTTTTTAGGTTTTTTGCAAGGCAAATGGGATTAAGTGGCTTGCCCAAGGCCACACAGCTAGGTAATTATTAAGTGTCTGAGACCGGATTTGAACCCAAGTACTCCTGACTCCAGGGCCGGTGCTTTATCCATTACACCACCTAGCCTCCCCTCGTGTCATGCTTCTAATTGCTCTCTTATATCCTTCAAGTTTTGTCACAAAAATGCATTAAAAAGAACCAATATTTCTATGCATACTCTGTATGTAGTTTTTAATATAACTTGTCTTTTAAATAAGAGACCAAGCAGAACCATCTCATTTTGTTTTCATAGAAACTATTTGTGGCAAAAAAAAAAAATAATGAAGGCAGAATCTATTGATCAAAATTTAATCTTAGTAAATGAAGAATTTTCCCTTTAATGATTTTGGCTTCAAATTAAATTTAAAAATATTAATAAAGTTGTAATTATACTATATCCCAGAATGTAAGATCACATCCATATTTACAATCATTTATTAAGTGCCTACCCTGATCTAGGTACTAGAAATATAAATATAAAGACAAGAGTGCTTGTTCTTGAGTAGTTTATATTCTATTGGAAAGCTAATTCTTCGAATGCTTTTATTTAAAAAAGGTGTAGAATGCAAGGTTCCTAAAAGCAGCTAGGTTCTGATATTTTTAGGCATTGACTTTGTCAGCATTGACAGAATAAAGCAGGATGAGGGTAGTTAGTGAGGGAGATCAATGGAGGCACTTGATAAGGAGAATGCATATCTCAACACATTTCCTCTCTGAAATGGCAGGATTCTGAGGGGAAGCTGAATTATCACCTTTTTTTTTGCTCTATTTCACTTTTATTCCGGCTGAATCTTTGCATTCTTCAAAATTGCATGAGACTGAAGGAATCGGTTTTTCCGCTTTATTGCAGTTGGTCTAGATAGTTCCAGGGTTTCAGGGAAGCTAGGAGTGTCCGTTTCTCATTTGTAGGAGTCTCTATTCATTCAGGGATAATGTATTAGGTCCTTATTATATGGATGGGGCTATGGGTCATAGAAAGATTGTAATTGACGAGCTAATAAATGAATGAGTGGATGAATGGATGGGGAGAAGAAAAGCAGTTATTAAGAACTCAGCAGGTATACCATGATAAGTACTTAGATTACACATATTAAGCAAGGTAGTCCCTGTCCTTGAGGAGGTTACTTTCCAGTAGTGGGAACTATCACACAAAAGAGTAGCCAGAGGAGTATTTTTGGTTTGGGAGTTACTGAGATGATGAACAGAGGCAAAAAGGAGTCTACTGACGAGACTTTCTCGATAATAATAGAAATATTGTTTTGATGACTCCTCCAGAATAATAATAATAGCCAGTATTTATATGGCTCTTTAAGGTTTTCAAAGACCTTTTTTTTTTAGGATTTTGCAAGGCAAATGGGGTTAAGTGGCTTGCCCAAGACCACACAGCTAGGTAATTACTAAGTGTCTGAGCCTGAATTTGAACCCAGGTACTCCTGACTCCGGGCCAGCGCTTTATCCACTTGTACCACCTAGCCACCCCTTCAAAGAGCTTTTACAAATATCTTATTTTGCAGTTGAAAGAGAGGTAGAGGTTAATGACAATGAGGTGTGCAGTAAGATAAGTTATAAAGTACCATTTAGAATGTTTGCCAACTTTCATTCACAATATTTCAGAATCAAGTTGAATGTATCCAATTGTGATTGATCAGACCAATAAGAATTTGTAGTGCACCACCAAAAGTCAGGCACAATAGACCCTGTGAACATTTGGGGTAGATTCTCTAAATTTGCACATCTTATAAAGTATAGTCTGGGGCCAGATAGATATAATGGACCAGAGAAGTTTGTACTAGCAGACTCACCAGTCAGAATACCAATACACCAATCACTACCACAAGGCATTGATTCCAAAGATTATTAAATTATGTCACCTTCAGCAGGATCTAGGAGGTACAATGATCCTTAGGAAGCTAATAGTCTTGTAAGGAAAGAAAAATGCAAGCACAGCAAAAACAATTGTGGAATGTGATCATTATGGTGAGAGATGGCCATAGAATGAAAGAGGTAGATTATGTATCTAGTATAGTCACATCTACTGTACAGGTACATACCTAGTTGCAGTATGAACACAAAGAACATAAAGACAAAAAGACAATGAAAAAACAGTGCTGACTTCAAAGTCTAGATTTCTCTCTCTTTCTCTCTCTCTCTCTCTCTCTCTCTCTCTCTCTCTCTCTCTCTCTATGCCCCTTTTCATATAAGAAGAGGGTTAGTGTACTGACCACCAAGAGGATTGGGAATGGTAGCTCTTAGGAAGGTAGTACATATCTTGAGCTGCAAAATAACTACAGAATTAGAAAAAAATGTGAGGAGGGGATGCTTTAGGGCCATCAGAAAGAGGGAGCCTGTGAAAAAAAAAGGACATATTAGGGACTGTTGTGTATAGGAGCACTCAAAATTATCTTCACCTGGTGTCCTTGAGCACCAGAGCCATATCTTACTAAGTGCCATAGGGAGTGGATTAGAGACTGGGAGGGATATTTAAGCACTTGTGTTTTGGTGAATAAATGGAGACTTGGAGATCTGGTAGTACTTGGGAATCTTGGAGAACTTGTCATCCTTGTCTTCCTTGTCTTCAGCCCCTCCAATGCTCACCTGGGGAAGATTGAGGGAATCCAGAAAAGAGACCCAACATAAGAACTGGGACTCAACAAGTACAGAGAACACCATGCTGATTTCAGGGAACATCAAATAAGTCAGAGAGGCCAGAATTGTAGCCCACAAGCTAGGTTGGAGCTTGATAGTTAAAGACTCAAAATACTGAACTGAGCTCTTTAAATTTTGTCAGGGCAAAATCAAATCTATTGAGTAGATTTCCAGGAAAGTTGGCTGTTTTTTTTTTTTGCCTTCCAGAGAAGTCAAAGAGAGTATTTAGACTTTAGAAAGCATTATATTATAATAGTAAAAATGTTTTAAGGTAGGTTTTGCATCTATTCATAACCAGTGTAACTTCATACCCAATATACTATCTATAAGTGCCTTATTAATAAAGAATGTATAGAAGTCATTAAAATTCAACACGATTAAAACAATACAGGAGATCCCCCAAAGGTATTATTTCCATTATAAACTGCTAATATGTGCAGTAGATAGAGAGCCAGATCAGGAATCAGGAAGACCTGAGTTCAAATTTGACCTCAGATACTAACTAGCTGTTTGAGCCTGGACAAATCATTTAACCCTGTTTGTTTCAGTTTCCTCATTCATAAATTAAGCTAAAGAAGGAAATGGCAAACCACTCTAGTGTCTCTGATAAGAAAAACCCCAAATCAGGTCACAAAGAGTTGGACAATGCTGAAATGGCTGAATCTCATGTTTTAATAAGTTAAACATCCAGGTATGGTAACTACTTTCATATATATGAATCGGTATAGGCATCTGCATATGTATATGTGTGTGTGTATATATATATATATATATATATATATATATATATATATAATATAAATATTATATGTATTAGGTTTTATGTGTGTATTATAACAAGTATCTTATCATTATATGTATATGCACATATATATATATATATATGAATATATATGTATATAGCATATCCCAAAAAGCCATAGTATAATTTCAAACTTTAATAATATAAATTACACTAAAATTTTGGGACATACTATATATCAGAATCATAAGTTATTATCAAATAATGCCCTCAGATATACTTTCTCAAAGAGGAAACAAGAGCTCCTAGCTTCCTTTGGTATGGGATACTGTAATGTATATGATACCTTCATTGACATTTGAGACCACCTACAGAAACAGAAAGAATCACCAAAGAACACAGAAGGAATATCCATGAAATCCTCTCTGTTCATTCAGACTCAATCTTCTTACTACCCTTAGAGGCAGAGGCCAGAACCCTCTAAAGTTGAACCTCAGAGAAGGACAGTCTCTAAAGGCCTGATTACCCAGATGGAACAGAGAAATCTGTTACCATTCCTCCAAATATCAACACTGCATAATTAGCAGCTGCTAAAATAATAGGAGTCAATTGAAGAAAAACATGGTCCGCCTGACATTCATTTATTAAATATCTTATGTTTCCCAACATTGCTTTCTATACTTCTGAAAAGCCTTCAGCAGAGTATTTCAGTGGGCATCTCTGGGCACTGACCAGAGGGATATTAATAGATTTTTTCCAGAAAGATTTAAAGAGTTATTATTTTGTCTGTTAAGGGAAAGGAATATCTATACAAATAGACCTATACACGCAATTTATATATGGACACACATGCATGTAATCACAGATAAGTGTAACCTATCTGTGTATGTTTATACAAATGTATATGTGTGTGTATAAATGTATATGTGTATTTTATATAAATATATACATGTATAAAAAGAAATATATGTATACATATATAAAGATATATGTATATATGTATATATATATATATATATAATGTATATATATATAAAATACACACAAGCATATTTCAAAAGCAAGCTTTAAATGTTCGTCCACCATCTAAGATATCCACAGCCCATCTCCCCAGGAGACAGCAAAACCTCACATTTATCTAAATTATCTCAGTAATATGACAGAGTGATTGCTCACTAATGGTCAGTAACAGTTTTCTTTGTCATTTTCCTAGTCATTACCTCCCCAGAATGAACTCAAGAATAAACTGCTCTCAGTCCGTGACTGGAATATGAAATGCGCTTCTCCAGTCTGTGTGTACTTGGCTGCTGCGTTTTCGACATTTTCATTTTGTTGAAAATAATGTCCTGCCATTAGGAAGCCTGATGAACGCCAAGATATTTTACATGAAAATGGGTCCAATGCTGTGATTTGTTTTCCCTGATTGTGCCTTCTGTTTTTTCACCTGCAGTATCATGTATGCTGTCTGGGGGGGGGGGGTGTAAATCTGGATGAGCCCATTGGAGGGTCATGGGGTCTGGAAGAGAAACTAGCTTGGCATGTCCCATGTTTCCTGGTGCTGGCTCTCTTTAGTAGGTTGTCTGAAGGCTGGGCTTTTCAATGTAGTTATCTCCATCTGTTTGCCTTTGAGACTAATAATTAACTGTATAATAAAAATCCAAAGTATAGATCCTTCCAAATCCCTATGGGTTTGAGACAAATCTCTAGGGAGGTTTTGCCATATCACACTCCCCCTGGCACTGACCCTGCTTTTGTATTTTACTAGCCACTGAAAGTGGGTCTATGACAAAAGTGGCAGGGGACAGATAAATCCCAGGAGTCATTTTCCTACCAAAGCATCTTGCCATCAAATAGAGGAGTAATACATTTAAAAAATGGAAATGTGGGCCATGCCTGCCCATGTGAAATAAGCCAGTTGTAGCTGCATAGAATAGCTCTATGTGGACTGCCTTGGCATATACATTGAATTCATCTACATATACAGCAGCCCAAACAGTATAAGACAATGCAGGTCAGTCATTAAAATGACCAGCAGCAAGCCACATGTGAGGATCAGACTTCTGTCCATTTGTTAGGCTTTATTCAAGCACAGTCTTCTTAGAAACTGAAAACCACTTGAAAAGATTTTTGCAGAACCTCATTGCCAGTGTACTAATATTAGACAATGGAACAAACCAAAATATCATTCTCTCAGGAATGTCACAAGATGACATTCATCATACTTCTGAGTCTTTTTTCTTTTCAGTTTCTTTCTTGACCCACCTATTCATGTTATTATATAGCCTTTGCATCAGTGTGGTGGTTTTGTTTTGTTTTTGTTCTTAGAGAGAAAGGAGAATCTCAACTGTCTTATACTAGAATCAGGTGCAATCAAACATTACTCTCTTTATAGCAAATCTAGCCATGTGTCATCTCACATTTCTCAAAGGTTATGTGACCTCATTAGTTTAAATACTCCATGGCACATACAGATGACAATTTTTCCACATCTCATATGACTTTTGTCTGTTTCTTCTCCAATGAACTATCTGCTGAACTGGAAAGAGGTGGTCTCAGTTTTTAAAATTTTTAAAAATTTATTTACACATTACTAAAGTATTCTTGTTTAAGAGTAAACATAATACCCCCTCCCCCACAAAAATATAAAACCTCATGAGAAATAAAGTAAAAGAAAGAGAAAAATGTGTTTCAGTCCATGTTCTGATACCATCAGCTCTGTCTTGGGTGGTTCACATTCTTTATCATTCATTAGTCCATCATAGAAGTTACTTCCATATTTTTTCACAATTGCTGTTGCAACCTCCATTCATTCTTCCCCACTACCATCTATTATATTTTCTCTCCCCCTTCACTCTGTCCTTCTTCAAAAATGTGCTGTGGGGTAGCTGAGTGGCACAACAGACAGAGCATTGACCCTGGAGCCAAGAGGCCCCAACCCTACATCCAACCTCAGAGACCTAGCAACCACCCAGCCCCATGGTCCTGGACAGGCCACCCAATCCCACCACCTTGCAAAAAGTGAAAAAGAAAATGTGTTTTATCTGACTATAATCTCCTATGATCTACCTTCTCCTCTATCACCCACATCCCTCTCCCCTACCCCTGTCGCCCTTCTCTCCTTTTTCTTCTAGATGTCTACACCCTATTGAGTGTGTAAGCTGTTTCCTCTCTGAGACATTTCCAATGAGAATGCTGGTTCCCTCATTCTCCCTCACCTTCCCCCCCTTCTATACCATTACAAAAGCTACATGAAATACCTTTTATATGAGATATCTTAACCCATTATACCTCTCCTTTCTCTTACTTC
This sequence comes from Macrotis lagotis, assembly GCF_037893015.1. Classification (NCBI taxonomy): domain Eukaryota; kingdom Metazoa; phylum Chordata; class Mammalia; order Peramelemorphia; family Peramelidae; genus Macrotis; species Macrotis lagotis. The sequence continues at coordinate 65,180,534 of NC_133664.1, read as the reverse complement.
AGTACATTTCCCTTTCACCCATTGACTCTATTTTTACAATATATTAAATTTTCAAATTCAGTTCTCTCCTGTGCCTCATCTATAAAAGTTCCTTCTATCTGCTTTATTAAATGAGAAGTATTAAATGAAGATTTGTCATCTTTCCATGCAGGAATACATGCAGTTCATCATCATTAAGTCCCTAATAATTTTCCCTTCACATCCTCCCTCTCTGTGCTTCACCTGAGTCCTGTACTTGAAGATCAAATGTTCTGTTCAGTTCTGGTCATTTAACCAGGAACATTTGAAATTCCCCTGTTTCAGTGAAAGTCCATCTTTTCCCTTGGAAGAGGATGCTCAGTTTTGCTGGGTAGTTGATTCTCAATTGCATTCCAAGTTCTTTTGCTTTCTGGAATATTATATTCCAAGCCCTATGAACCCTTAATGTGGATGCTGCTAGATATTGTGTAATTCTGACCACAGCTCCACGATATTTGAATTGTGTCCTTCTGGTTGCTTGTAATATTTTCTCTTTGACTTGGAAGTTCTGGAACTTGGCTATAATATTCCTGGGGGTTGTGTTTTGGATTTCTTTCAGTAGGAGATTGGTGGAGTCTCTCAATTTCTATTTTACCCTCAATTTCTAGGATATCAGGGCATTTTTCTGTAAAAAGTAATTTTAAATTATCTTTCCTGGATATGTTTTCCAGATCAGTTGGTTTTTTCAATGAGATATTTCACATTTTTCTTCTACTTTTTCATTCTTTTGGTGTTGAATTATTGTGTCTTGATTTCTTGCAAAGTCATCAGCTTCCTTTAGCTCCATTATACATCTGAAGGATTTGTTTTCCTCAGAGAGCTTTCTTATCCCCTTTTCCATCTGGCCAGTTCTACTTTTTAAAACATTCTTCTCCTCAATAACTTTTGGAACTGTTTTATCCATTTGACCTGAACTGGTTTTTATCATGGTATTTTCTTCAGCATTTTTTTGGATCTCCTTGACTAAGTGGCTGACTTTGCTTTCATGTTTTTCCTGCATCTCTCTCATTTATTTTCCCAATCCCTTACTTGGTTTTTCAAAATTTTTTTCTGAGTTCTATCATAGTCTGAGCCCAGCTTCTATATTTCTTGGACCCTTTAGATGCAGAACTTTGGACTTTCTGATCTTCAGAATCTGTGTTTTGGTCCTCCATGAGACCAAAGTAATTGTCTATGGTCAGGTTCCTTTTTTCCTATTTACTCATTTCTCCAGCTGGTGCCTGGTTTTGGGGTGCTTTCTGAGATTTTGAGCCTTCCTGGTACACCCCCCACAAAGACCTCAGTATGTGAGGCTATGACTGTTCTCATGGTCTGTGGAATGGCCACAAGCTCTCCCTTCTGGGGCCCCAGACTGCAACGAGGGTGTGAATGTGGCCAAAGCCCCAGAGTCCTGTCCCAGGGACAGAGGACAGACCTTGGCAGTTTCCTTATACTCCCTTAGCTTCGGTGGGCTGAGCAATTAGGGAGCAGCTGCTAGGTGCCTCCTGTTGGTTAGCTACATGGGCCTGCTTCCATTTCCTGGGATTTGTGCTGAGCTGGAGGCCATGATGGCCTGGGTTTTGTGCTTGCTCTGGTAGAGGTCTCCCTGCTGATCTTCCAAGTTGTCATTGGTGCTCCCTGGGGTAGCAGGTCAGGAAACTGCTTCTGCTGCCTGGTAACCTGGGGCTATTCCTGGAAGGCTGAATCTCCTTCCCTCTAGTGGAACCCTGTGGAACAGAGCCTTCCCACTATTTTCCAGGTCACATTGGGCTGGAGAATTGCCTCACTGGATCTTTCTGTGGGTTCTGTCTCTTGAAAATTTAGTTAGAGTCATAATTTTAAGGTTTGTGACATATTTTGGAGAGAGCACATAAGAGAGGCTGTACTCCTGCCACCATCTTGGCTCCCGTCTCCTCAGTTTTTAATCTCTTGGAGGTATCAGTGCTGTATTTTGACTATCCATCTGTTCTTCTTACCATGCAACTGACTACTTACTACAAAGGTAATTTGCAACAAAATTTTCTATTTTAGTCTTGGTCATGTTTAGAATGAATAAAAATTCTAATTGAAGAATGGATCTCTTTTAAAACAGCTAAAACATAGACCAACAGGCACTATACTGATATAAACAGCCATATGTACTTTTCTGGTCATGTTTATTTGATAATAAAAAATCAGTATTGGAAGATTAATATTCTTCTACCTACCATGCTCTATTTGCCTAGTAAAATGTTTTCTCCTAAAGTGCAGTTCTAGTTTGACCCTACCCCACTCCAATTAATATATTCAAGTTGTCCTCTATTACTTTCAAAATCAAATATGAAAATTCTCTGCTTGACATTTAAAGCCCTTCAAAACCTCATTATTCCCTACCTTTCCATTCTTCTTATACTTTACTCCCTTCTGGGCACTAAAGTAAGTTGCATTGACCTTTCTGCTGCTCCTCCCACAAAACAATCCATCTCCTAATTCCATAGCTATTTTAGTGTTTGTTTCAATGCCTAGAGGTCTCTCCTTCATCTCCTTGAAAGTTGGCTTCTGTCCAGGCAGCTCAAAACCTACCTTCTCCAGGAGTTCTTCCCAGGTCCTCCCCAATGTTGGCATATTCCTTTTTACATTACCTTACATTTGCGGTGTGTCTGTGTGTGTGTGTGTATCCACATTATCTCTCCCACTAGAATGTAACTTACTCTAAGACAGAGACTATGGTCATTCTGCTTGTCTGTTTTTTCCACTATTTTTTTAAATCTTAGAACTTAAATGCTGTTCACTGACTAAAATGTGTTCTTTGAGTTATCTTCAGTTTTTATTCTCATGAAATCATGATGCTCTATGATCCATAGTCATAGAGTATTACTGGTATTAAAAAAGATGGCATTGACTAGGTAGTCCATTGAATTAGCATCTGACATAGGAAGTTCACTCAACATTCTCATAATTTTCCTTTTCCTCCTTCTAGCACAGCTAAAAAGACAAAAATTGACAAGTCTCAGTATCAGATAAAGCATGGGTGACCCCATTCCATGCTTCATAAACATATTAATCAATGGAGTCACCATCTCCTATCACTTTAGAACATCCTGCCATGTGATGGCAGGGTGGATGCCATCTAGTTTCTCCTGATTCAATAATCTAAAAAGGAATTCAATCACCTTTTTTTAGAAAAGATACTTTGATAAAAGTTTTCCTTCATTTTTTTCATTTGTGGCACAAGACAAGTCATTTAACTTCTCTAAGCTTCATTCTCATCTGTATATTGAGAAGGTTGGGTTTCATCATCTCCACAGGCCCTTCCAGTTTTAATATTGTATGATTGATTTCTCTTTTGAGTACTCTTTTTTTGAAGGTGTAAAATAAAATAGAGATTTAGTAAAAGAAATTGCAACATATAATAAAATGATTAAAAAATTATTAAAAATGTTAAGAAGTATTTAAGGAAAAGACCATGTGGATTGCTAAGTAATCTTGGCAGATCACCTGGCAGGTTCATATGAAATCTGAAGTCTGGAAAAGAAGAGAGAGAGAGAGAGAGAGAGAGAGAGAGAGAGAGAGAGAGAGAGAGAGAGAGAGAGAGAGAGGAGAGAAGAAGACAGGGAGAGAGGGGGAGAGAGAGAGAGACAGGGAAAGAGAGAGAGGGAGGGAGAGAGGGAGAGGGAGAGGGAGAGAAAGGGCAGGTAGCCATGAGGCTTGTGTTAACCAGGCCACATGATGAAGCTCATGAAGCTCCACATGGTTCAAGAAAGAGCCAGAAGGAAGGTCCATCTTTCTGGATGGGAGGCCAGAAGAAGCAAAGAAGATCGAAGTATTCTTTCTGCTAAATACCCATCCACTGTAGGCTGGACAGGGCCAGGGGCTTGGGAGTGGCCTTTTTCACCTTGGAACAGGTAACTTCCAGTGGCAATCTACCTGTCTCAAGGTACTTGATGTCCAATTTTAATACATTATTTCCTGCCTGCCAGTGTCCAGGCCAAGGGCACATGAAGGGGGAAACGGGGGGTAAGATACAACAATAGGGTCAAGAGGAGACAGGATACAATCAACAGTGTCCAAGGGAGGCAGAATCTTAAAGTAGGAACTTGCACCCATTTGACAGATTTTGTTTCTGCTACTTCAGAATTCTCTACATCATTTCCCCCCTCAAAATTATTCAGGACCCAGATTCTTCTGGTCATTTCAAAGTCCATTTGGAGATGAATGCACTGCAATGAGAACTTCATTGAGGCAGGTTCCAGAGAATGATTGGCTGGTACAGTTGTATGGCATCCAGCAGAGGCTGGTCTTAGAGATATACAGTTAGAGAAAAGAAACTCAAGGGAAAAAATGAGCAAGCAAAAATCAGAGATATTTTTAACAGAGAAGGCTATTTAACAGAAACCCAATAACTAAGAAAAATCTAGGTCTATAAAGAACAAGACTTATACTATATGATCCTAAGCTAGTATCAAAATATCTTTTATAAGAACATGGTTTCCAATATAACACAGATTCATTAATAGATGCCACATTACGTTGTAACCAAAAGCTCAAAATAGTATAAACAAATGTGCTGAATATGCATTTTAAAACTGCAAGTGTCCCAAAGGTAATTTGCAATAAAATTTTCTATTATAGTTTTGGTCATGTTTAGAATGAATAAAAATTCTAATTGAAGAATGGATATCTTTTAAAAGATAGACCAATAGGCATTATCCTGATATAAACAGCCATATTGATATTTCTTTTCCTTTAAGGAACTTGTTGTGGTAAAAATTCACATCCTTTGTTAAAAGGCCAAGACAAAATACTTGCCTATTATTTAGAATTTAGAAGGTAGAGTTCCAATGGTTCACTCTCATGCTTAATTATGATATACCTGGAATGATCTTGGCAATTTCCTATTACAGAATAGAGAGGGACATAAGGACATGTTCCCTTATGGATTAGATGTCCTTTACAGGCAGAAGTCATATAGACAATTATTTTCAATGAGCCAGACTCCAGGTCTGCCAGGTGAAGGATTCCTTTAAGAGAATTCTACCTCAGTTGAAGTTAGGGTTCAAAGGCCACTCATTCCATCTGCAGTATTTAACATCAAGCCCCATAGGGCTAATGGCTTCATTGGTATATTGTCATCTTTCTATTTTAACATACATGATGTCAGGTGGATCAATTATCAGTACATTGTAATACAGCAATTACTTATAATTGGAGCTTCAAGTGACTTGAGCACTAAGAAGAATGAAGAGTGTGGCAGGCTGTGGTTTAGTATATGAAATCCGGGGGGGGGGGGATTTATAATTCAATTGTTGCTCATGTACCTAAGACCAATGCTATAAATTAAATGTAATAAACAGATATAAAAACACAACAATCCCAATACACATCCAGAGCAGAATAGATATATAGATAGATATAGTGGTCATATATTTTATAAAAGCTACTTTTTGCAATAAACCCATTTAGTTATTAACTGTTTAAAATAATTAAACATCTCCTTTTGGCTAGGAGGTTGCCCATCATCTCCAAACTTCTCATATAACAATTAGCTAGAGATTGCCACAGAGAAATCTCAAATTATAATCATTATTTTATCTTTCTTCTTTTGAATACTCTTTTGATGCATCATTTGATTGAGGTGAAAGAAATTGGTCAGTTTGGGAATAAGTTAAAGTCCTATGATAATTTCAGCCATTTAGAGCATAGTCTTGTGACACTTCAAATATCCAGCATATAGGTTTGAACTATAGAGGACTCTAAGAATGCTGCTGTTCTTATGTGGAATCCACATTACTCTGTGATTTGAGATCCTCTGACATAGTGATTAGGGTCCTGGGCTGAGAGTTAGAAAGGTCTGGATTTGAATCCCATTTTAGATATTTACTAGCTATGTAAGTTTGGGGCAGGTAATTTAACTGCTTCTTGCCTTAATTTCCTCATCTGAAAAATGATGAATATTAAAATCCCTTCCAGTTCTAAATCTACAATCCTATGGTTGGTCATAGAGTAAGGTCTTTCAGTTAGTACTAAAAAAGACCAAAAGTTCATAGAGAATTAGGCCTTGATACAGGCATTTCAGATTGCATGGCAGCCCTTTCTGATATGTTTTCTCCTTCAAGCCTGCCTTTGATCTTTATTTTAGTGGAAATTCACCTTTTATTGGAAAGATCTATGTCTAGGCAAAACCATACTCCATCTCACCCTAGGGACAGGTAAGGACCTCCAAATTCTAAAGGAATTGCCAAAATTCACAAACTCTGCTCTGTGAAGGACTCTGGTGACTACTTTAGGGCCAAGAGATACATAGAATTATACATAAAATTAACTTTAAGACAGTAGATTAGAGAATAGTCAACATTATAAGAGAAAGATAAATTTTTTGTTCTATAGACTTCCCTAATATAATGCCATTATTTATCATAGTTCCAGGCAGTAATCAAACACATGGAAGTATACAACATGAAAGCTGGAAGGACATATACAGATGATCATATTCCAACCTCTTTCTGTACAGATGAAGAATCTAAAACTTAGAAAGATTAAATAAATTCTCCCATCACATAAAAATAATATTGAATCATCACAAAACATTTAGGAAGGGAAAACATGCATTTTCAAACTTTCATTAACAGTTAATTTTAAAAAAAAAGTTTTGGTGATAGAGGTATATATTTCTGTTACCTGAAAAAATGATTTATATAGAACTCTTTCATTCTCCACTGATTCTGGATATGTGGGGTGTTATTATACAATAATAAACTAATAGGTAATCTTTTCTTTTCACTCCCACTTGATCAATCTGTGCCCCAAGGAGATATATTGAAAAGTAAGCATAGTCCTGTGTATCAAAATATTTCATGAAATAAAAGGGAGTAATTAGACAAATGTATTTTGGTAAAGTATCCTCATTGCTTAGCACAACGTCCATAATTTGATAAGCAATAAATGTTTATTGAATGAGTAATTGATACAGTGAATATTTTAGAATGGAAAAGATCTTTAAGGAACCTGGTTTAGATTCATGAATTTTTATTTTATGCCTTTTCACATACCATGTTCCAGTCAAACTTGTTGATGCATCTATCATAAGACTATGAATTTAGAACAAGAAGAGATTTTGGAGGTCATCTAATCAAACTCCCTTACTTTATAGATGAGAGAGTCTCAGCTTCGAGAATGGAGCCGAGATGGCAGCAACTAAATTAGCATGTTCCTGGAACTTTTCCATATACAATTTTAAATTAAACCTCTACATATATCTTAAAGCTATATTTTACACAAAAAAGCAAGTTCTCAACTCAAGCTATTGTGGTGAATCTTCAGTGAAGGTTTGTCTCTTGGGGGGTGAAGGCAAAGTATAACCCAGAGTTGGTGGGAGAACAGGAAGTCACAGCCCAGCCCAGGTCCTGGATTAGCTAGATAGCAGGCCAGCAGAGAGAAAATCCCAACCCCAGACTAAATCTGAGCCCTGGAAACTCTGGAGCAACAGCCAGGACTAGGTTGGAAACAAACCACTACATAGGTAAAGCCTGGGCATAAAAGAGGAAACAAACCTCTGTATAGGCAATGCCCAGGTTGCATAGATAACAATCTGGCAAGTGATAACCCAGGTACCAGATCCTGGTGCTATAAAAAAACCTTGGGACTATACTCCTTGTACCTCAGGAGCAGAATTAAACTATCAAAAAGAATACTAACCATGGAAAGCTATTATTCATATAGAGATAATAAAAATGTCATCTCAGATGAAAGCAGTTACAAATTAATCTACATGAGAAGTCTCAAAGAAGTTTATGAATTGGTCTCAACTTGGAAGAGCTTGAAAAGGATCTTAAAAACCAAAGAAGAGAGGAAGAAGAAAATTGAAAAAATGAAATGAGAGCCATGCAGGAGAATGATGAAAAAATTGATTGAAAAAATCAATTGCTTTAAAAATAATCAACTGGAAAAAAGAATGAATTTCAACAAAAAATAAAATCAACTGACTGAAAAAAGAATGAAACCCATCAAAAAGTAAAATTAACAACTCCAAAAACAACTCCATTTTAAAGTAAAATTAACCAATTGGAAAAAGAAATACAAAGCCTAACTTAAGAAAATAAAACCCTAAAGATTAGAATTGGACAAATGGAAACAAAAGTTTCTATGAGACATGAAGATTCAAGTAAAATCAAAACACTGAAACAATAGAAGAAAATGTAAAATAACTTTTGGGAAAAACAAACAGCTGGGAAGAATAGATCCAGAAGAGATAATTTAGGAATTATCGATCTACCTGAAAACCTAGATCAAAAAAAGAACCTGGAAAATATCTTTTAGGAAATTATTGTGGATAGCTGCCCTAATAGCCTAGATGAAGAAGAGAAAAATGAAACTTGAAAGTATCCATAGAACCCCTAAAGAAAGAGATATAGAATAAAAACTCTAAGGAATACCATAGCCAAATTCCAGAATTCTCAAATAAAGAAGATACTGCAAGTGGTCAAAAAGAAGCCATTTAAATACAATAAAAGCATAATCAGCATTACACAGGACTTATTAACTTCAACATAAATCCATTGGAGGACCTAGAATATGATATTCCAGAGGACAAAGGATCTTGGATTACAAACAAAAATTAACTATCCTGAAAAATTCAACATATACTGGCAAGTTAAAAGATGAATTTTCTTTGAAATAGAGGACTTCCAAAATTTTCTAATAAAAAGACCAGCATTGAATTAAAAAAAATTCAATCTTCAAATACAAGACTCAAGAGCTGTATAAAAAGGTAAATGGAAAGAGGAAAAAAAACCATCTAGTCAAGCACATTAAACTGCATAAACAATAAAGACATGAAAAGGATAAAACTTGGAGAAGAATAGGTATTAGAAGCTAAACAGTTCCATAGGCACAATGACCTGTTATAGGAGGATATGAACACTGAGTAAATCCTACTCTTAACAAATTTGGCCCAAAGAGGGAATAATAGACATTCTCAATTGGGTTTAAAAATCTATCCCAACCTACAGGAGGGGAAAGAGAAAGAAAAGGGAATAAAGTGACTGATAAAAGGAAAGTGAAAATAAAAGTAAACTGAAAATTTAAATTTAAAAGAAATTTAAAGGGGAAAGGGAGCAAAACATTGGTGAGGAGGGATAAGAGAAAAGGAGAGAAAAGAACAAATGGGGGAACATAGCATGGAGGAAAATATAGAATTAGTGATCTTAACTATAAATGTAAATAATGAACTCTCTAATAAAAATGAAGAAGATAGTAGAATGAATTATAAACCAGAATCCTATAATATGTCATTTATAAGAAACACATTTGAAGTGGAGAGATAAACATAGGTTAAAGGTAAAAGACTAGAGCAAAATATATTGTGCTTCAGTGGAAGTAAAAAAAAATCAGGGGTAGCAGGTTTGATCTCAGACAAAGAAAAAGCAAAATTAGATCTCATTAAAAGGGATAAGGAATGACACCAATATGGTGTTTATACCTAAATCAGGAATTACATCTTCTTAAAAGACACCATAGGCAATGAAGTTATATAATTGTTAAACACATATGCACCAAATGTTATAGCATTCAAATTCTTAGAGGAGAAGCTAAACAAATAACAGGGAAACATAGAGAGAAAAACTATAATTGTGGAGGATCTCAACTTCTTTTTCTTAGAATTAGATAAAACTAACCACAAAATAAACAAAAAAGGAAGTTAAGGAGGTGAATAGAATTTTAGAAAATTTACATAGCATAGACCTCTGGAGAAAACTGAATGAGGATAGAAGAGAATATACCTTTTTCTCTTCAATACTTGGCACCTATACCAAAACTGACCATGTACTAGGGCATAAAAACTTACAATAAAATGCAGAAAGGCAGAAATATTAAATGCCTGCTTTTCAGATCATGATGCAATAAAAATTACTTGTAATAAAGGGACATGGAAAGAGAAACCAAAAAATAATTAGAAACTAAATAATGTAATTTTAAAGACTGAATGGATCAAACAACAATCAAAGAATTAAGCATAAATCTCTTCCAAGAAAATGACAACGACACATCATACCAAAATTTATGGGATGCAATCAAAGCAGTTTTTAGGGGAACTTTTATTTGCATAAAATAGAGAAACAGAAGTTCAATGAACCGGGCAACTAAAAAGCTAGAAATAATGACAATTTAAAAATTTCCCAATTAAATATCAAATTTGAGATTGCAAAAATCAAAGGAGAGATTAATACAATTGAAAGCAAAAAGTACCATTGATCTAATAATTAAAATTAAGAGTTTTATGAAAAAAACCCCACAATAAAATCGGTAAACCTTTGATTTATCTGATTTTTTTTTAGTTTTTTTGCAAGGTGAATGGGGTTAAGTGGCTTGCCCAAGGCCACACAGCTAGGTAATTATTAAGTGTCTGAGACCGGATTTGAACCCAGGTACTCCTGAGTCCAAGGCTGGTGCTTTATCCACTATGCCACCTAACCGCCCCAATCTGATTTTTTAAAAAAATAAAAAAGACCAAATTACTGGTATCAAAAACAAAAAGGGTGAATTCACCACAAATAAGAAGGAAATAGAAAAGATAATTTGGAGCTATTTTGACAATAACTCTATTCTAATAAATTAGTCAATCTGAGTGAAATGGATAAATATTTACGAAACTATGAACTATGCATATTAACAGAAGAGGAAATAAAATATTTAAAGAACCCCATTTCAGAAGAACAAATTGAAGAATCAATCAATAAATTCTCCAAGAACAAGTCTCCAGATCCAGATGGATTTACAAGTGATTCTGCCAAACATTTCATTTCTATGTAAACTATTTTTTAAAAAGGAGTTTAGGGGCAGCTAGGCGATGTAGTGGATAGATTACTGGCCCTGGAGTCAGGAGTACCTGAGTTCAAATCCGGTCTCAGACACTTAATAATTGCCTAGCTGTATGACCTTGGGCAAATCACTCAACCCCATTGTCTTAAATAAATAAAGACTAAATTAAAAAAGGAGTTTTGCCAATTTCCTTTTATGATACCAATATGGTGTTTATACTAAACCAGGAAGAGCCAAAACAAAGAAAATTATAGATCAATCTCCCAAATGATCACTGTTGCAAAAATCTTAAATAAAATTTTAGTAAAGAGATTATAAGTTATTACTAAGATAATACACCATGATTAGGTAGGATTTATCCTAGGCAGGCAGAAATGGTTCAATATTAGGAAAACAATCAACATAATGGAGCATATTGGTGACAAAACATTCAGAAATCAAATGATTATCTCAATAGATGCAGAAAATACCATTGAGAAAATACAACATTCATTCCTATTAAAGGAATAAATAAAGGTTTCCTTAAATATAATAAGCACTATCTACCTAAAACCATCCACAAATTACATGTAATGGGAATAAACTCAGTGCATTTCCAATAAGATCAGGGGTGAAACAAGGATGCTCATTATCATTATTACTATTCAATATAGTACTAGACATGTTAGCTTTAGCAATAAGAGAAGAAAAAGTAAGAGAAGGAAATAGAATTGGTAATGAGGAAGCAAAACTTTCACTTTTTGCAGATAATAAAATGGTATATTTAAAGAATCCTAGAAAATCAACTAAAATTACTTGAAATAATGAACAACCTCAGCAGAATAGCAGGATATAAAGTAAACTCCCATAAATCATCAGCATTTCTAGATATGAACAACTAAGCCCAAGGGTAAAAGATAAATTCCATTTAAAGTAAATGTAGACACCATGAAATACTTGGGAATCTACCTCACAAGACAAACCCAAAAACTATATGAATAGAATTTCAAAAATGCTTCCACACAAATAAAGTTGGATATAAAAAATTGGAAAATCATCAATTGCTCATGGTTAGACCAAGCTAATATAATAAAAATGACAATTCTGTCAAAATAAAAAAAAACTTATTCAGTGCCATACCCATCAAACTACTTAAAAATCTATTTTACAGAGTTGGGAGAAAATGAAAAAAATTATTTGGAGCAACAAAAAGTAAAGAATATCAAGGGAATTGAAGGGGAAAAAAATGCAAAGGAAAGTGACCTAGCTGTACCAGATCTAAAATTATACTATAAAGCAATAGCCATCAAAACTGGTACTGGCTAAGAAACACCATAATGGATCAGTGCATTAGATTAGGTAAAAAAGAAAAAGTAGTAAATGATATAGTAATATATTTTTTGACAAACCCAGACATTAGCTTCTGGGATAAGAACATTATTTGACAAAAACTGCTGACAAAATTAGAAAATAGTATAGCAAAAACTAAGCATAGATCTGCATCTCATGTTCATCAGATCTCATAGATCTGCATCTTATACCAAAATAAGACCAAAACTGGTTCAAGATTTACACATAAAAGTATAAATACCATATTTATTACATAAATTACAAATATCATTTATTATATAAAAAGTAATACCATAGACAAATTAACAGATCAAGAAATACTCTGTTGGATCTAAAGAGAGAAGAGAAATAATTTTTTTAAATTTAAATGTTTAATTATTTGTTTTTCCAACCACTTGCAATGGAAGTTTATACTAATCGTTTTTTGGTAAGGTTTTGAGTGTTATATTTTTTGCCCCATTTCCTCTGAAAGAAGGCAATCTAATAGAGCCTCTACATGTATAACCATATTAACATAGATCCATAATGATCATGTTGTAAAAGACAAATCAAATCCAAATACAAGGGAAAAACATAGAGAAAAAATGACATAATGCATAAGACAGCTTCAAAAAATTGAAGATAGTAAGCTTTGGTCTTTATTTAAATGCCACTGTTCCTTCTTTGGATATTAATGATATTTTCCATCCCAAGACTTTTAGAATTGTCTTTATTATTGTACAGCTGAAATGAGCAAGTTCTTCGTAGTTGATCATCAGCAGGGAGAAATTTATGACCAAAGAATTATAAATTGCAAAATGGATGACTTTGACTATATTAAATTAAAAAGGTTTTGCACTAATGAAAACCAATGCAGCCAATATTAGAAGGAAAACAGAAAGCTGGGGAATAGTATTTAAAGCTAGTTTTTCTGATAAAGGTCTCATTTCTAAAATATGTAGAGAATTAAATCAAATTTATAAGATCTCAAGTCATTCCCCAACTGATAAATGGTTAAAGGATATGAATAGAAAGTTTTCAAATGAAGAAATGAAAGCTATACAAAATCATGAAAAAATACTCCAAATCATTTTTGATTAGAGAAATGCAAATTAAACAATTATCAGGTACTACCTCACACCTATCAGATTGATTAAGATGACAAAAAGGGAAAAAATGATAAATGTTGGAGATGATGTGGGAAAATTGAGACATTAATTTGTGGAGTTGTGAAGTGATCTAGTCATTCTGGAGAGCAATCTGGAATTATGCCCAAAGAGCAATAAAACTGTTACTACCCTTTGACTCAGCAATAGCAATATTAGCTCTATCTACAAAAGAAATGATAAACAATGGGAAATGTCCCACATGTTAAAAAAATTTATAGCAGTTCTTCTTGTAATGGCAAAGAAATGGAAAATGAGATGTCCATCAGTTAGGGAATGATGGAACAAATTATGGTATATAAATGTCATGGAGTACTATTGTTCTATAAAAAATATAAGTGGTCAAATTTTACAGAAGTATGGAAAGAATTGTATGAACTGGTGCTGAGCAAAGGAAGCAGAATCCCAAGGTACAACCAATATGTAAATTAGAGAGCCAGGATTCCAATTTGAGAGTCTATTTGCAAATGTAGTTTTTTCCTATTGTACTTGAATACTTATAAAATTAAAACAAAAGATTTATTTAATGCTGAGCAAGTGAGAACATACGTTGGTAGAAAGACTCCCCTTTGTGGTGGTTTTGCAGACCAATGAAAGAATAGATCTGATTTTTACAACCAACTCTGCTAATGGCTAGGAATGCAAACCAAACAAAATCAGCTGCACTTTTAGATAAACAAATACTTAAAAAATAATTTGGGGCAATTATTCTTTCCAGTACTGGTATTTAAAATGAACAACTTGCCTTTGTGATGAAAATCTCAAAGATCATGCATGAATCCTTGCAAAGAGTCAGATTCCATCATTAGCTGAGATGAATAAAATCAGGGTGATCAATTCTTAATGATATCTATTAGTGTTTTTGGAGCATCTCCAGATGTTGATTCCAGGACAGACTTGATTCAGAAGTGGAGGGGTTTTGATTCTTTTGTCAGAGTTGTCCATTTTCTCTCAACTGATGAAGAAGAGCTTGGGTTACTCATGCAAGCACATTGGGGTCAGTGGGGCCTGTCCCTGCCTGGGGCTCGATGACGCATTTATGCACAGCTCGATGGTTTCTCCCCAAAACCATTTATAGTACTAAGTGGAATTTCAATGAGGTGGAACCCACTTCTCCTTCAGCAGCTGTTTTACCAAGTTGTTTTTCTCCTGCAGATCTGAATCAAATTGGCTAAAGGGATGAGTGACTGCCTACCATGTACAGTAGTTTCCTCGAAGAGAGAAATATTCAACATCATTAGAATTTAAGAGAGGGAACATTTTGATTTTTCAGATGATAACTGGAATATTTATTGCCACAATCAGATTTCCCTTGATCACAGATTGCATATTATATGCAGCTCTAAACAAATGATATGGTATCATAATAAAATGTGGTATCATGACAAATATAATGATGGGGAAACCTTGTTTATTCCATGTATCCTTTTGACATATACAAAGATAAAGCTTAGTCTCTTGCCTTAACCTTTTAATGTAAAGGATGGTTTGGCTTTTGACAAAAGGGACTTGTAGTAGATTTTTTTATTAAGTCATTAATAATATATCTAGGCAGATAATCAACATAGCTAGAAGGAGTCATAAATCCTGACTCCCAAATACTTAAACTAACAATTGGAACTTTGTTCACAAGTCCTTAAAAGGTAAGCAAATTATCATATACCTATTGGTTGATTTCAGACTACAAGATTTACATTACAGATTAATGGATCATGGCATCATATGTAAAACAGCTTTCAGAGCATGAAATTGAGAATAGAAATAAAATTTGAAGCTCTGTTTTACAGAGATAAAGGAAAATCCATAACATTTACAATTTTTCCTTTTCTTTGACATATATCTAAGCTTCTCAGCAGTTTCCTCTGAAGCAACACTCTGTTTTCCTATAACTTAATCTCTCATTGTCCAAAATTCTCCTGCCATATTTTTTAGAATCATTGCAGATTTGAATAAGGAAAATTTTCATAGTCATCCAGGTATTTCACATTCATGAAAATCTAACAACAAGAGCTGTCCATCAAAAACTGAGTCACTTAATATAATTTCTCTTTTCCCCAATGGGTATTAGGTATAATGTCATTAAAATGGGATTGATTAGCCATTAACAGATCCAGAAGATAACTGTCTTTCTCTCTCATTATACCAAATTCAGTTGTCACTATTAATTTTCTCCAGGAGATAAGTGTTTTGGCTAAGAGATCTTAAAACATAACAAGAGTTCTTTTCTTCAAGTTTTAAAAGATCCATAATTTCATTGATATAAGTTTCCCCTGAAAGACTAATTGAATACAAAAATCCTAGCTGAAAGGAACCTCTGAACTTATCTGGTCCAATTCATACTTGACATATATATATATATATATATATGTATATATATATATATATATATATATATATATATACATATATATATATATATATACACATATATATATATGTGTGTGTGTGTGTGTGTGTGTGTGTATGTTAACATTGATGCAACCAACATATGGTAGAAATTGTTGGATGGGTTCATTTAAATGTAATTGGAGTTTGTGGATGCTCTGTTATCTTTTGTTTTGAATATAGCATAATAGGTAGCTTTATTTTAACCAACAAAATCAATTTAGCAATAATTTTTATGGGGTTACCATGTGATAGACACTATACTAAGCTCTGGGAATATAAAGAGAGATCAGAATAGTCTCTGTCTTCAAGGAACTTGTTTTCCAATGGGGACAATACTATGTAAACAAACGCATGTTTTGTACATATACATACACATAAATATGGATATACATATACATATATTGGGTATATACAAAGAGAAAAGAAACAGGAGAGAGAGAGATAGAGAGCACAAAAGGAAAGAGACAGAATAAATGGTAAATAACTGTAAACTAAAAGGGGAAGGAGAGCTTTTAGATATTTCCCTCTTCATCTCAAACAGCCTTTGGTAATTAGTAATTTCCCCATGTCAACAGCACATAGACTTAATAGGGTAAATTGTAAGGAAAAATATAATTGTTTTTAATTACTATGTCATGTAAGAACTTAAAAGTCTATTGATTCTGAAATAGTTGAAGATTTCTTCCAGTTTCTGACCATTCTCATAATAATGGCAGTATTGATTTTGCCCTCATGAAAATGGAGAGAACAAATAGAAGCTGAAAAAAACAATAATAGAAACACTAACCTTTTAAAATACAAGTAAAGAAATGTTGACTGATGCAGAAATAGTTCCACCATGTCTGATATCACACTCTTGAAAGGTAAATGAAATTATAAGTGTTTGCATCCTATAGAGAGACTCATTACATTTTCATTACTTATTTGAAGAGATTTTCTAGAATATTAGTTCATGGAGTACCTATGTAGTTGAATTAATACATTTTAAATGTATTATTCTTTTCTGAAGTCCAAGAAAGAATTGAAATCTTACCTTTTAGTCCATACACAAATCCTTGAAGTTATTTTACTTTTCTATATGCCCAATAGCAAATTATTCAAAGTGGGTAGTAACTTTATTTGTGCTGTTGATTTTTATAGATGTCTGTTGCATTGATTTTTTGTACTTGTTTTCAAGGCAATTTTATAACTAATAAATATCAGCCCTAAAGATAGACTACTCTAGTCAATAAAGGCACAGGTGAGATCTGTTCAGAGTTAATGGCAAAAACAAACAAAACAACCATCAGCCACAAAGCTCCAAGTTACTAACTAAAATAGCCTCATACTTCTCAGACCTTAAGCCCTTTCCGTGTAGGAGAACTATCTGACAAATAGTCAACCCACAAGAAACAAATGATACATTAGATATTTTTACAGAGTTATTAATATTCATAATTAATGATAAGTTAATGATAAGTCTGCTACTAAGATTATATATAAGGTGGGACAATGCTTTCTGAAGGTGGCTAATAACTATAATAATTACAAATTATTTTGCATGGCATTCTGATATTTCAAATTATTGTTCTTATAACAAAAACAAACTGTGTTTTAAAGATGGTGTGGCTTAAAGTCTCAGGAATCTGTATGAAATTTATCCCAAGAAGATATTCATTTATCATTCCCAAGAAAGTCTAATGCTTTTTTCATTTTTCTCTCTACCAGTTTCTGGTGGAGAGAAAAATAACATTCCTGCCATATTTTGTTTTGAGCTTACAAATATACATTAGTATTAAGTATCAGAATTCCCTAGAAACCTATCAGAATAGCCTGTCGGCAAGGTGAGGGATACAATTCATTTTGCCAGTTGCTAGAAATGCCCCTAGATACCAATGTCAGTTAGCAGGGGCATTGTTAGAATTTCTGTCATAGAATTACCAATTAAAAGAGTTCACCTGAGGGGAAAAAATGCTGCTTTCCTCTATTATTCATCTTTATGCAAAGGTTTCCTGGTTGACTTTGTAATGTGCCAATGATTAGTTTGGTCAGAAGCAAGGTTTGTTCCTTCCAAATTCAAGTGTCCCATTTCCTAGGTAAGAGAATCATGATGGGTATATCATTAAGCAATTTTCCTCCTGAGATCATTTGAGAACTCCTCGTTGCTATAAGTCATTTCCTTCTAGTTGTCCAGTTCCTCAGAGAAAATTTTTCATTAATGCAGTAGACCATAATTCCATCCAACTCATCAGTTAAGAAGTAGACAAAGAAAATGATCAGGATTTCTAATTTTTCAGAGTTAGTAGCTCATTTTACCTCTCCATAATTCTGAGAAACTGAGAAGTTAAATGTTTTACCCAAGGTCATCCATTGAGATAATTCTGTAGCCTGATGCTGATTCCAGGCTATTTCACCTGAATCGTTTCCCTTCAGTCAGGAAGGCCCCTTATAATGCCATGTAGGCATTGGTAATTTAAAGACTAAAGCAAAACAGATCCTAAGTAATTTATAGTATATTAAGAGAAAAGACAAAAAAAACCCTTTTTTGTGCAGGTATAGCCTAAATCTCTTCTGATCCAATTTGGGGTCCCTTCCTCTTGGTCACCCCAAACTGAAGGCTAAGAACAACTGGTTAAAATTTTTCATATCCATTACCTTTTGTAGTCAATTATTTCAATGCTTGTATGTTTTGAAGGGACTACAAATTAACATCTATAACATTGGACAAGCAAAGGTATATATATATATATATATATATATATATATATATATATATATATACACATATATATATACATATATATATGCAAAAGATCACTATTTTTATATATTTTCATGCTATTCATAATAAAGATTAATTTAACTTACTCTTTCTCTTCTTCCTACCTTCCTTCCTTCCTTCCTTCCTTCCTTCCTTCCTTCCTTCCTTCCTTCCTTCCTTCCTTCCCTTACCTGAGGGTGTTCTGCCCAAAGCAATATAAATTTTGATCACTGAAATCTAGCTAGATATCTTGGGGTTTACCAGCCCCAAAACACTGTAGTTCTTATAGGTTGGCCAACAATAAGTCCCAGGACAAGCCCAACTTGTTCATTGTTTGAACCCTGATTGGCTCAGGATGAATATAAATAGCAATTCTTCCTGTTTTGGTTAGAAACCCTGTGGGTCTTCCCCTCCCAGATGGATGTTTTTTTGAGTAGGTAGAAGAGACCATTCTTTGTTTCATTTCTTTCTTTTTATGGACTGTTATGTGTGGGAGCACTGTAAACTATCATTATCTGGTGTCCTTGAGCACCAGAGCCTTGTCTTCCCTGTGGAAACCAAACACTTTACATTCTTCATACACATATATGTATATGTGTGCATATATGTATTTATATGAATGTATCTATATATGTTTATATATGTATGTGTATGTATATATATATATATATATATATATTTATGTATGTTTATATGTATATGTATCTTTTGATCTTCACAACATCCCTGAGAGATAGGTCACACAGATCTTGGGCAAGTCACTTAACATTATTGCTTTGCAAAAACCAGAGAGAGAGAGAGAGAGAGAGAGAGAGAGAGAGAGGTTATACAAATATTATTCCTATTTCACAGATAATAAACCTGGTCATATAGCTATCAGTAGAGGGGTGTGGGAAGAATATGAACTTAGTTTTTTATTTCTTCTTTCCAAGTTGAGTGTTTTTCTATTATGACATGTTGCTTCTCAGGGAAAGTTTAAAGATTGTTATGCCACTTAAAGGGCAGCTAAGTGGTACAATGATTCGAGTACAGGACTGAGAATCAAGAAGACTCATCTTCCTCAATTCAAATTTCACCTCAGTTACCTATTATCTGGGTTACCCTTGGCAAGTCACTTAATCTTGTCTGACTCAGTTCCTCATTTGTAAAATGAGCTACAAAAAGGAAATGACAAACCATTTCAGGATCTCTGCCAAAAAAAATCTCAAATTGAGTCATGAAGAAACCGAAGAACAACAAATGCCACTTACTTGGAGCTTTAAGGTAGAGGATACTGTTGATAATTGAAACAAGGGTATGATGGTAAGGAAGATATTCTGCATGGAGGGTACAGTATGAGTAAAGACGAGAAGATGTAGCAGAAAGGATCCAGGACTGAAAGTTAGGAGAGCTGAGTTTCATTCTTGACTCTTCAACTAAATAGCCATATGACTTTAGATAAGGACATAATCTCTTCAGATATCAATTTTCTCACCTATAAAATGAGACAGAAAATTCAACTAAATGAGTTCCAAGGTCTTTGAAGTTTGGGCATGTGGTATCTGAACTGTAAATTAAGCTTTGAACAATCATGGAGAAAGGAAGAATTACTACATGAAAAGACTAGAGTGGGACAAATGTGTTGATTTTTTAAAATTGGAGAAAGAAAATTCTCTAGTTTAGAGTCACTATAGGTCAGCAGTTGATATTTGCCCAGTTATTTAAATCTGATTATATTTTTGTGAGTAGTGTTTTGTAATTGTTTTCAAAAAATTTCTGAGGCAGACTCCCAAGTATTTTATACTGTCTGAAGTTAGTTTCTTTGAATGGGATTTCTCTTTCTGGTTCTTTCTCCTGTATCTTGCTAGTCATATATAGAAATGTTGAGGATTTATGAAGATTTATTTTATATACTGAAACTTTACTAAAGTTGCTAATTATTTCTAGTAGTTTTTTAGATGATGTTTTGGAATTATCTAGTTGTACCATCATGTCATCTGCAAAGAGTAAGAGTTTTGGCTTTTCCTTCACAATTCAAATTTCTTCAATTTCTTTTTCTTTTCTTATTGCTGCAGCTAATATTTCTAATATAGTAGTGGTGATAATGGGCATCCTTGTTTCAATCCTGATCTTATTGAAAATGCCTCTAGCCTATCCCCACTGCCTATAATGCTTGTTAATTGTTTCATATAGATACTGCTTATTATTCTAAGGAACAATCCATCTATTCCTATGTTATCTAGTGTTTTTAGTAGTGTTATTATTAGTGCTGCATTTTGCCAAAAGCTTTTTCAGCATCTATTGATATAATCCTATGATTTCTGATAGGTTTGTAATTGATATAATTAATTATACTTACAGTTTTCCTAATATTGAACCAACCCTGCATTCCTAGGATAAATCCTACTTGGTTATAATGTATTATCCTAGTGATAACTTGTTGCAATCATTTTGTTAAGATTTTATTTAAGATTTTTGCATCTATATTCATCAGGGAGATTGGTCTACAATTTTCTTTCTCTGTTTTAACTCTTCCTCATTTAGGTATCAACACCATATTGGTGTCATAGAAAGAGTTAGGCAGAGTTCCATCTTCACCTAGTTTTCCATAGAATTTCTATAGAATTGGAACCAATTGTTCCTCAAATGTTTGATAGAATTCACTTGTGAATCCATCTGGCCCTGGAGTGTTTTCTTAGGAAGTTCAATAATGACTTGTTGAAATTACTTTTTCTTTTTTTTAGGTTGTTTTTTTCTTGCAAGGCAATGGGGTTAAGTGGCTTGCCCAAGGCCACATGGCTAGGTAATTATTAAGTGTCTGAGGCCAGATTTGAACTCAGGTACTCCTGGCTCCAAGGCCAGTGCTCTATACACTGTGCCACTTAGCCACCCCGAAATGCTTTTTCTGAGATAGGTTTATTTAGGTATTTAATTTCCTCTTCATTTAGCCTGGGAAACTTATATTTTTGTAAATATTTATCCAGTTCATTTAGATTATCAAATTTATTGTCATAGAGTTGGGCAAATTATTACTTTAATTTCCTTCTCATTGTTGTGAGGGTATAGTTTCCTTACTTAGCTCTTTTACCAATAGCTATTTCCATTTATGTTACTAGTAAGTTCGTTTTCTTCTTTCTTTTCTAAAATCAAATTAACCAGAGGTTTATCAACTTTATTGGTTTTTTTTCATAAAACCAATGCTTGGCTTTATTTATTAGTTCAATAGTTTTCTTGCTTTCAATTTTATTATTTTCTCCTTTAATTATTAGAATTTCCAATTTGGTATATAATTGAGGTTTTTTTAATTTGTTCTTTGTCTAATTGTTTTTACTTGCATGTATACGTTCATTAATTTCTTCTTTCTCTAATTTATTCATGTAAGCATTTAAAACTATAATATATCCCCTAACAGCTGCCTTGGCTGTGTCCCATTTATTATGGTATGTTGCTTCATTATTGTCATTACCTAGGCTGAAATAATTAATTCTTTCTATAATTTGTTGTTTGATCCACTCATTCTTTAAAATGAGGTTATTTAGTTTCCAATTAGTTTTGGGTCTACATCTCCCTGGCCCAATATTGCATGTGATTTTTGTTACATTATGATCTGAAGAAAAATGTATTCACTCTTTCTGCCTTTCTGCAAATGATTATTAGGTTTTTATATCCTAGTACATGGTCAATTTTTGTATAAGTGCCGTGTACTGCAGATTTTCATTTCTCTTCCTATTCAATTTCCTCCATATGTCTGTCATGTCTAGGTTTTCTAACAATCTATTTACCTCCTTAACTTCCTTCTTATTTATTTTATGGTTAGATTTATCTAAATCTGGGAGTGAGAGGTTGAGGTCTCCCACTAGTAGAGTTTTCTTGCCTGTGTTTTCCAGTAACTCCTTCAACTTCTCCTCTAAGAATTTGGGCTAT